>NW_022103898.1:51971649-52084411 GCF_000313985.2 Echinops telfairi
AAAAAAAAATCATTTTATTGGGACTCGCACAACTCTTATCACAATTCATACATACATCAATTGTGTAAAGCACACTTATACATTTGTTGCCCTCATCATTCTCAAAATTCGCTTTCCGCTTGGGTTCCTGGAATTAGCTCCTCATTTTCCTTTTTCCACTCCCTCTTCGCGTTTTAATGAAATCTTTTTTAAAAACTACTCTTTGACACTTCCAGGACTAAAAAGATGTGTTTTTGGTATCTTATCTATGAGAGTACATAAAATAGTGTTGATACAAAATTTCAGAAAAAATTTAAAGGTGAATGTAATACCAAAATTTTATTGCTTTGTCAATAAACCATGATGCTTAGAATTTGGTCACCGGTCCTTTCTCTTCTTATCTCCTTCTAGCTCAAAATGCTTTTACCTCCTTAAGAGCCAACATTCTCTTAGATCTGCCGTTGGGCTCAACACATTCACCTCTCAATACAATCTTCTTTGTAGTTTTAGCCGTCATCCAGAAAATTGGCTTAGCCTGCCATTGCCACTCTGCTTCCTGTCATGTTGTCGCTTTCCTTGGTGTGGAATTGTTGCTTGCCACATGTAAAAATATCACTTTACCCACTTCTTCTCGACAGTTCTTGGTTCCAGTCTTCTTTCTCATCGAACCTGATGGAACTTCAGTAAGTGCTATGCTTTTGATTTCCAATGGCTGCATGTTCTAATGTGTGCATCTCTCTCTAGTATTATTATTCCTTTTAGAAATTTGTCTATTATTTGGCTGAAAATTTAACCAATGGGAATGAGTTCTCTTCCAGATCTGCAGAGTGACTAAAAGGCCAGAGTCTCAGGGGTTCCGACCAGGAATTGAGGTCCTTTTTGTGATTTAGAGTTTTGTCCCACCTTGCTTTCCCACTCTCTTCTAATGTGACCTTATTCAGAGCAGTGGGTGGTGGTAGATGGGCACATCTAGTTCTTCTGGTCTCAGGGTTGTGGAGACTGATGTCCACATGGCCCATTACACCAATTGTTTTCAAGTGCCTTCACCAATTTCATCATGTGTGACCAGTGAGAAACCAGTAGTTGCACCTTAGATGGTTGCTTATGAGCAATTAAGACCCCTAGTTACTAGTCACCAGAGTAGGATGTAGAGATTGTTAATGAACTTACTAGTAGATAACCATTATTGCTCCTTGAAATGCTTGATCCATCTAAACACTGTCTTCCCTCCCCTCAGTGGGGCAGCATGCAAGTAAACTTTTTGGAAAGATATAATATTTTTAATTTTGTTAAAATTTTGGATTTGGTCCTGACCTCAAAATTGTATTTTTCTCATGGCTCAAAACGGGAATGAACTATTTTTTTGAAGGCACCTTGATGAGAACAAGATAAATATATTACTAAGAGAACTTGTTTGCAGCCACTCACTAATCTCAGAGTTATGTTTAAACACATTTTGTTTGAACTAAATCAATGCATGCATGAGTTGGAACTTAAGTAACTTTACTTTTGGGTTTACCCTACTAAATAAATCTATTTAGAATTACAGTCTCAGAAACCCACAGGAGCAGTTCTACTGTGCCCTATAAGGGCTCTGTGAGTTAGCATTAATTGGATGGCAGTGAGTTTGGTTTTATGGTTTTTGTGTGGTTAACTAAGGAGCTTTGGTAGCATAGTGGGATAAGCATTAGGCTACTAACTGCAAGGATGTCACTTCAAACCCACCAGCTGCTTCCTGGGAGAAAAAACAAGGCTATCTGCACTCATAAAGATTTACAGTCTTGGAAACCCTATCTGATGACACTATGAATCAGAGTAAACTTACTGGCACTGGGTGTACTTGAATATGGTCATCGTGAAATCTAATTGAATTTAATGAGACAGAGACTATTTTGAGGGATTTCTCCGGACTTCCTGAGCAAAGTTTCTTTTGGCTGTGTAAGAATTAGTCAAATTATAAAAGATTGTGACTTTTAGTAGTATTTTTTTTCTTTTTACTACAATTCTTTGAGTTTATATTTCTTTCCTCTCCAACCTTTCCTCTCATAAAATTTGACACAAATATGTAATGTTTACTTATGAACTCAAAGCAAGGTTAAACATTTAACCTTCAATTTTCAATTCACTAGCAATGCTATTTTTAAAAAAATTTTGAAAGCATGCCTTATACCTGGAGACATGATAACTTCAGTAGTTCTTTAGGGGGAAAGCCATTGCTCATGCTAACTCTTGTTGATGTAATAGCTACAATTCTGGAAAAAAATGTCTTAGAATTGCCTTCACTGGCTAAGACTGTCACCTACTTCATCCCACAAATGTTCAGAACAACTCTTCAGGTGCTCGTCACATTCTTGAAGCCAGAGAGAAATACACATTTAAAACAGAAACATCAACAATTATTCAAAAGAAAATGAGAAATCTGAGTTTCTCTAGCTCAAGTTCTAAACTGAAATGTGTGCAAATTTCGAAGGGAAGGTTAATATAATACCCTTCAGGTTTATAATCAACTATGGATGTTTTCTGATGAATTGTAAACAATTACAAGTTTCTATGAAGAGAGAGAAGGCAAATGCTGATGTACCATGAATGAAGTCAAGTGGCAGGTTCTTGAGGACCATGGTTACCAAACAGAAAAACTGTAATGAAGACAAAACTACACAGAAACATTTTCAAATTGTAAAGCTAATGACAGTTCAGCCATGTGCAGAGCCAATGATAGAGCTCGTTATAGGTCAGGAAAAGATCAATGCCAGTAATTGCCACTGTGAAGTCCTTCACTGAAGTACCTTCAAATGTCCCGAATAAAACAGAGAATAATTGATCAACTATTTTAATACACTTGAAAATGTGGACTAAGAGCCCAGGTGAGACTGAGTAAAATGTAGAGCCAATTCCTTTTGCTTTGTGACAGTGTATGCAGAATTCTTTCACATCAAAACATTTATACTACCTTGTAAGCATCGCTAAGTTTTTATTTCAGTCATGCTTTCTACAGTTTTCTCCCTTTGGTGACCCAGTTAACTATATTTTTCATTTAATAACATTTCAGTTAAAGCCTATCATTAAAAGCAATAGCTCATGCAATTCAGGTGTGGGTTGAGCTTTAGAACCGTATCCTTGCCAATAACAAAGTTTCATGATTGCTGAGTTTGGAAACAGGGAAAAAGGATGATGAGATTTTCTATAATTCAAGTGAGATTTTAGTTATACTTTTCCCAAGAAATCTCCTCAAATTAATTCTTGCTGTACTGATTTTATTTTAAAATAGAAACATAAACAGGATCTAGTGATTATTCTTATCTTAATTTACCACCAAAGTTGCAACAACCTGAAAGAAATACTCTGCCTCATGTTCTGCTTGATATTGAAATGTGAGAAAGCATGTGGTTGCATTTGACTATTTTAAGGTATTCTATTTAACAAGATGTAGAGAGAGAAAAATGCATAAAAGGAAAAAGAAAAGAAAAAGATATGTTCAAATTTTGAGACAAATTTGGGGGAGGAATGGGAAATGAAACCATAAATAGGTTATAGATGAAGCATAATACACCAAAGTCCTGGTGGAATTTTGGAATGAGTTAGCATTTCGTAGCTGGTAAGAATCTGCGTGGATTAATATAACCTCTCTTAGTTAGTAGTTGAATGACTTTGGTTATGAACTCTCTGGTTTATATCTTTGGTTATAAACTGGAGATAACAACCAGTATCTACTTCATAGAGTTGTTGTAAAGAATAAAATGTTGTAAAGAGATAATGAACAGTGTTTGTGCTTTATTGAGTACATATTAAAATATGGTGGATAACAGGGAATAAAAAAGACTATTGTTAATTGTACTGTTGAAGGATTCTGTAGCAGCACAGAGGAGCTATGGTTGACCTGTGGGTTAAGCGTTGGGCTGCTAACTGCAAAGGATAAAGATGTACAGCCTCCAGCTAAAGTCCCCCAACCCTATGTAGGATCACTATGAGTTTGAATGGAGCCAATGGTTGTGGATTTGGTTTAGTTTGGGGTATTAAAACAATGAGTTTACTATGCACAATTCTGTTTTCCAATAATCTCAGCACATGGGGAAATAGGTTTTACTTGTTCTCACATAATTGAACAAACCATTAAGTAGCCCAAAGGAAGATGTGGAGTAAGTAGATGAAGTCTCCAGTTTCCCTACTCCCTCTGAACCTTCTCCTTGTTAAACGACACCCCAAGAGTGATGCTGGGAAATGCCCCTGTGCTGACATGGAAGGGGATCGAGTCCTTCATGCACACTGACCAAGCTGATTCTCAGGCAATTTGTATTTTAGCACATAAGAGGGGGGCGCCAAAAAGCTTGTTAAAAATGGAATGAAAAGAAAACGGATTTTTCCATGAATTTTTTGCCAGCCCTCTCATATATAAAAATACACTTCTAATTTCTTAATGTGAGTATACTTGTTTTTCTTTTCCACCAACAACACATATTTTCTCCTCAGTATGTTCTTTCTGTTTCCTAAAGATATTTTTATGTTTTGGAGATTCTGAGTATTTTAAAAAATTCAGTTTAGTCAGGAGGAAGCTCAACTCAGGAATGATGAGACATTCGCATAGGTCTGAATTAGCTTTCAGAGTATGAGGTCTGTCAGAGTCTAATGGTTAGATTATTAAAAACTTTATTATTAAATAAATATCCTAAGCCCCACAAAAAGAGAGAAGTTTGACTCTCATCTTTGTGGGACATTTAATAATAAAGAAAAAAATTGAAGTTTCCCTTCATATTTTTATTTCTTCAGATACATGTTTCTTATAAAGTAGAGATCCATATTGCAAAACATGTTGATGCATACACAATCACTCTGAAATAATGAATACGTGAAGCTTAGTGTCTAATAACAAAATCAATCCCATGTACCCTAGATTGTAATTAAATATCTTCTTCCTTCTTTCTGAGTTTAAATTAAGAACTGCAAATTAACTTCCTCTTTATTGATGTTTTAAAAGCAAAGTTTCAAAATAAAAGCAATAGCTTCACCCTGGGATCGATGATGTTTTCACTGTCTTGGAACAAGCATTCTGGTACCTGTTGATGTGTACTAATTTTCATCGCCAAAATATAACCTCACCTGTGATGGACCCTAGAGCGAGAGTTACTAATAGCGCGCTACCTTCTCTTTTAAGCTCTTTTCAACATGCTTCGGAAGCCAAAGAATATACACTGGAATACGGAACCACTAGCCCAGGCTGCTACTAGCCCTGTGAAAATGCAGGCATATCTGATTATAATGGAATGACACCCCAAAGAAGAATAGACTACAATTAGAATAACAGTTACCTGTTCAAATATTTTACTTTTATGAAACATTAAACGTCAATATACAGTTCAAGTCATCCTTAATTAAATAAAAGGAAAACTCCATCACACTTTCTTTTTAAAAAAATAATTTTATTAGGGGTTCATACAGCTCTTAACACGATCCATGCATACAGCAATTGCACGTTTTACTGATTTATTTTTTGTGCACACTTTCATAAAGTACTCTTTTCTCCTCTTCCACACCCACACATGAGTGGTAGGAAGAATTCTAAGTCAGCTCCCTCTGGAGATCTCTTCATAGGATAGGCACCCTGTAGAATGCCCTCTCCTTGAATGAGATGGGTGAGTATAGAAGCTATTGAAAACCCACCAGCATTGAGTTGCTTGACTCATAGGGACACTGTAGGGTAGGGCAGAACTGCCTCTTTGGGTTTTCAGGGTTGTAAATCTTTGTAGGAGTTGGCAGTGTCATCCTTCTCGCAAAACGTGGCTAGCCAGTACACACTGCAACCTTCGGGTGAGCATCCCAATGTATAACCCACTGTCTTACCAGGGGTCCTTCCAGGGCATTACAACAAGCTTTGAAAAAGTTCGTGGGAAAAGAGAATGAAAAGATAATGACATTTTCCCACAATTTTTTTGGAACCCTCTTCAAATCATATGGCAAAAGTGAAGAGATGTTGCTGACAACACCCAGTACCAAATCAGCTGATTGGAATTAGTAAACAGGGAGTCTATCCTGTGTGGGCCTGACTTCATAAGAGGCACACCCTTACAGAGGGATTGAGACCTTCCTGAGTGTGTGAATTTTGTTGAGAACTTGGAAGAACTTAGATGAGGATCCTAAGAGCTAGATGAGAATGTAGCTTAGTCAACACCTAGGAGACCTTGAGCAGAGTGCCGAGCAAAGCAGGGCCCGATTTCCTGCCCACCGCAGGAAGATAATCCATGTGTATGCTTTAAGCCATTAGCATCCTGATGATATTTTGATGCAGAAATTGAAAACGAGTACAATATCTCTTTCTAAACCAACATGTTGCATATATTTACACACAGAAATGCAGCTTCCAATATTAATTCTGCAGAAAAAGCAAATAATTAGTGCCTATACACTACAGCAGCAGTTTTCAACCTGTGGGCCACGACCCCTTTGGAGGTTAAATGACCCTTTCACAGGGTCACCCAATTCATAACAGTAGCAAAATTACAGTTATGAAGTAGCAACAAAAAATAATTTTTATGGTTGGGGGTCACCACAACACGAGAAACTGTATTAAAGGTTGAGAACCACCGTTCTATAGGTACAAGAGAGATATGAATGTCTATCTCTGCTCTGTAGAATTTTGATGAATGTAGAATACAACAAATAGAAAGGCCTTGGCAAGTTTTATAAACATGCCAAGAAGAGTCCAAGAATGGGGAGAGATCGATTAGTGAAGTAGGAAAAATAGCGTGGATGTGGTTTAGCAACATTTCGAAGTCAAAATGAACGAGTCATTTGAGTGTACCAGGCAGTGTTGCTTCCATTCCAGCTATCAGTGGACTGTCACGACTTTCTTTCCTGGGTTCACAAATAACTGTTGTAAAGCCTACAAGGAGGTAGTGACAATGCCTGCAACGTGAATAGATAGTGGCCATCAGAAATATGCAATAGAGAGGTAGCGCCTTGGCTGGTGATGGCAGTCTCTCCTTTTATCTCATTCGATTTGGTCCCGCAGCACTTACTCAAGTCCTCTGTATCCTGTTAAGTGCACAGGCCGTGTGTCTGCTTGTGCTCTGATGGGAGAGCACAGTTCACACTCACTGGTGTCACCTTCTCACCGAATCCACCGTGTGCTTTGTGAGCTGACGTCTAATTTCAACTTTCTAATGAAACAAGGCTTTCAACAACCACCCTTAAACCAAAAAAACAATCCCTCTACTGGCAAGCTGATTACAACCCAAAGTGACCCTACAGGGTGGAGTAGAAGTGCCTACTTGGGTTCCCAAAGCTGGGCAGCCTCGTTATATCTCCCCGGGAGGCAGAGCAGGTGCGTTCTGACTGCCACCCTCTCCGTAGACAGCTTAGTGCTTTAACCACTGTGCCACAGGAGACCTGCTCTAAGGGGACTACAGCGTTTCTGGCTTGTTCTCAGGAATAATTTTTCAGGATCTATTTGTGGCATGTGTCATGCCTGAATGCTTACTTATATCCCTAATTATTTCTTCTCGCTGTAAAAAGAGAGAAAATCAGGTTAGTTCTCAACTCTCTCCATAAAGCCCATCACGGCTGATGGCTGCAGAATAAATTATGAGCTGATTAGCAAAGCATTCAAGGCTTCCAGAAAAGGGGCTGCACACTTTCTTTCCCAACCATGCTACTTAATGTATCCTATAATCTGATCCTCATGGTTAATTGCAAAACTATTCTTATTCAAAGTTCAGTCTATAGAATGCTATTTTTTTCAAACCAATTTTCAGGTTATGCAAAGTCATCTCTGATTTAAGGCACAATTAAATCCTACACAATTTTCTCAATTTCTTTCCTATCTTTCCCATATTATTTCTCCTTCCTTGTGCCTAGTTCATAAGTATCTTGTTTTAGTACTTATTTCTTTATGTCTTGTATTCATGTTTGCTTCACGTTTTGGGACTCTACTTATAAAATAGAGTGCATACGTGTCTACCTAGGAGGGTTTTTTAAGGTTTAAAGCAGCTTATCATTCAATATATAGATGACTGTAGTAGTATATATCTGTATGGATGCTGTATTAAGTACTCAAAAGCATTGGTCATGGTGATGGTGCTGATGACAATGGCTGTTCCCTTGCCGCACTAGACTGAAAACACAAGTGTGGATTGCCTGCTCTTGTCAGCTTTGTTTCATTCAAATTTTAAGCAGTGCATTCAATAAACTTTTCCCCCCGAGAAACTATTGTTTCTCAAATATTCTCTCTTAGCTTCTGTGACCCTTGGCTCTTCTGCTTTTTCCTCTACTCATTTTTCTCTGCATCAATTTCTCTACTCATCCGTGAGTTTTGAATTTTAAGAATTTGTCGCGAGCTGTCCTCTTGTTTCCTCTCTCCATTCTTACAGAATCGATCTACTTTCACAGCGATGTGTGTGCTGCTCGCAAACCCCAATTTTCTAATGCAGAACCTGACTTGCATCCCCCACTCTCGACAAGGCATGACCCTGGCACGGATCACTAGCTTTTAGGGAATTATTTTTCATTTTCTCTTTCCTGCACACACTCAGATCCAGTCGCAGTGCCTGTCACCAGCATGTCCACAGAGGCTGTCACATCTGTACCTTCCTTTCCACAGCAATTCAGGCTTCCATTATCTCTCTTGTATCCCTTCAATTGCCTCCCTGCTCTCTCCAGGCCCTTCCACTTGCAATCTATTCTCCCCATACACTGCTGCCAGATTGATGTTCCCAAAGCAAAATTGGAATTATGTTACTTCCGAGTTTAAATATCTTGAATGGTCCTGGCTCCTCTTTAACTATTAAATACAGCTTAGATTATTTTGCTGGATATTGATGGTCCTCTCTAACCTAATTCCAAATTACATTTGCAGTTCCAAATGTAATGTCTTTCATGACTCTTCCATACATCTCTTCAGTTTGGGTATGCATTGCCTTCTTATGTTATTATTGCTTCCATGTACGTATTATCTTTCCTATTAGATGATAAGAATGATTATTCTATTTTGCACCCCAACACCGAGTCTTTCATCAATGCCACACACATTTATTGATGACCTACTCTTTGTAAGAAATATAGTATATGGTCTGGGTTATTGCAGAATGAATCAAATTCCAAGGCTATTCTTAGGGAAGATTCTAATTATACAAGTATTTAAATAAGATGCATGTTCAAGAGTAGCTTTCCAGAAGACTTGGTGTTTCAATTGAGCCTTGGCTTTTTACGATCAGGAATCTTGGGGTACATAGAGTCGGGTGTAAGAGAATTTCAGATGTTGAAATATCATAGACTAAGGAACAAATGCAGGAGACATGTCTCCTTGGATGGTAAATCATTGAGTTCACACACAATATATGTACTTGAAAGAAAAGCAAACAAAATTGGAAAGGCCTGCTGGTGTTATATTTTAAAGGGTTTTGCGTGCAAATGAGGGAGTTGATAAATCGGCAAAACAAGGAGTAATTTAGAGCAAGGGACTGGCATGTTCAGGACTGGGCTCCAGTAAGAGTTATCTGGAAAATTGATGGAAATGGTTGTCCTTAGGTGGACAATAGTTGTGGGAAGACTGGTTAGGAGGCTCTAATAACAGTAATGTAGACGAGGACCCAAAGTAGAGCAGCGGTGGGAACGGGTGCAGAGACAGGATTTGAACGAGGTTAGGGGAGTTATTAACTAGTTGGGCAATGAGAACAAAATTTGAGAAGAATCAAAGACAGTGTCCAGGTTTTGGCCCTTTGGGTAGAAGGACATCGGTGTCTGTGTGGTTTGTTGTGGGAAAAAAACAAAAACAAAACCCCATAAGTGTGGTTTTAGAGATGGATTTCAACAGCGAATGGAATACACAGAGCACTGAGACACATGCAGCTTGTAAACAATTCCCTTGGCCTCATTCCAGGCCCGTCTGTACAACCCGTTCCCACCGCTGCTCACGTTTGGGACCTCATCTCTATCGCCATCACTAGCGCCTCTGAACCAGATTCTAGAGCTGAAAACAATGAAGTTCATGGTCATTTTCATTTGCATTTCCCCACTTACTAAAGATGCATAATCTTTGAATAAGTTTATCAATCATTTTTGCATCTTATGTGATTGTTCAAATCCTAGTCCTGTTTTGTCCTTATGATTTATTCCTTTTTCCATTTTTTATTGTAGCTAAGTACATATAACACAAAACCTATCAGTTTATCTATTTTAAGGACACGGTTCAGTGGCATTAATTGCATCCAAAATGCACAACCATACACACTATTTCCATAGCTTTCTCATTACAACAAATAAAAGTTTGTACTATTTAATCTTTTCTCAGTTTTGTATTGTATGTAGTTTTACTGTGTATACATATATGAAAGTATTTTTTGTTACATATACAAAGGGACCTCATAAAGTTGTGGAAAATGGAATTAACAGATTAAAAATAAAAATATAAACTTTATTTCTCAAATAAGCTTCACCAAAACCAAGACTCTTCTGTAAGCAATGAAACCAGTCATTGAGTCCATCCAGAAGCAACTGGTAATTTAACTGGGTTGATGCAGTCTCTTTTATATTATCAACTGAAGAAAAATGGGTGTCTTTTAATACTTTTTAAGATTAGAAAACAAAACGATGAGGCCAAATCAGGTCTTTAAGGTGTATGCCTAATGATTTCCTACAAAACGCAAAAAATTGTCCTTGCTTGGTGAGAGAAATGAGCAGGACCAAAGCCCTGGTGGAGAAAGACTCTCTGGTGAAGTTTTTCTGCTAAAGTCTTGGCTCAATTTCTCAAAACATTCTCCTATTAAGCAGATGCTCATTAGCTCTCTAGAAAGTCAACAATCAAAATGTCTTGATCATCCTAAAAATGTATACCATGACCTTTCCTCATGATAGGCCTGTTTTTGCTTTGACTGGACCACTTCAATCTCTGGGCAGTTACTGCTTTGATTATGTTTTGTCTTCAGATTATACGGGAAAAGCCATGAATCACATCTAGTTACAATTCTTCTGATATATGCTGCAGGATAATGATCCCACTTTAAAAAATTTTTGTTTGAATACTCTGCCGCTGATCTGGGTGAAATGTTTTTGACACACATGGCTCAGAAAGTTTGTTCCACTTTAATTTTTCAGTCAGGATCTTGTAAACTGCGCCAATTAAGAAGTGGTTGATGTTGGCTATTTCTGCTGTTTATCATTGGTCATCTTCAATTAGGGCACAGGCAAGATTAATTGTGTCCTAGTAAATGGATGTGGCTGATTGGCCACTGTGGATTTCGTCTTCAACATTGTCTCCCCTTAAAATAAGCTGCTCATTTGTAAATTTTCAGAAAGCATCAGTTATTTCACCATTATTCCACCCAAGCTTCATCATAAATTTGAAACTTGCTCTTTCTTCATTTTTAGCAGAACTCATGTTGTTCTTTCAACTCTTTTCAAATTGAGATCTTATTGTTCTGAGTGCTTCCAACTAGATCCTGTTCAGATATTTTATAAGTAGTCAGTTTGAATTTATTTTAATGCAAATGGTTTTTGAAATATATGCATACTTTTTCCCCAAAATGTGCTTTTTCCATAAACGTTTTGGAGACTTCCTGTGGATGTTGTGTATATTCTTTCACAGTCTGTGACTTGTTATTTATATTCTATGGCTGTATTTTAAAAACCAGACGTCTTTACCTTGGAGGAATGCACATTTAGCAGTTTTTTCCTTTATACTTATTGTTTCGGTTTCTCTCTAGAAAACATCTATATCAGGTTCGTAAAAAATTATATACTTTGTTTTCTAGAAATTTTATCATCTTAGTTCTTACATTCAGATCTGCAGCTTGATTTGAGTCACTAGCGAAATAACCCCTGAAGTCATACATGTGTGTACACATCCAATAACATGATGGAGGGAAGGCCTGACAGCCCCTGGTGTGCACACGATGTGGAGCGAGTGGAAGTCTCCTACGTGGTCGATGGGTGGAGAACCAAAACAAATGGTCCACAAACCATTTTAGCAGTTTTTATAAAGTGAAACAAATATTTAACATAACACAGTTGCCATATAATGGACTCCAATTTATAATACCCTCCAGTAGGTCAGAAAAGAAGGGAATGCTTTGACTGTATAGGTCCATCTGCCCTGGTGGAGTGCCTGGCCAACCCAAGTGAGCCAGTAGGACCTTTTCAAGACCAATGCAAGATTGCCTCAGCCTCCAACTGAAGGTGAGCTCGTCGCAACCGACTCTGGGAAGCCAGCTGTATGGCTTCCTATTTTGGAGGAACTGGTAAAGTCACGCAAGTGTTCTAACTTTTCTGGAGATCATTAAACCTAAACTCTCATAGAGGCATACCTGTGAAGGCCTATCCCATCAGTAACGAGGATGTCACAGTTTAAGACTATTTCATGCGAAATAGCACAACCATTTCCACCCCGATGAAGACCTGTTAGGCTCCCAGTGAAGCCAGATTCCAGCCACACCAACAGGTCTGGAAAAGAAAGGCGGCTGGCTCACACAGCTGCAGAAAGGTGAGGCGACGTGGGACAGTTCCCATTGTCCATGGGGGCAGAAGATGGCTGGCAAAGGGAGTTTGAAGCACCACTTCAAATGACCTTCCCCAGTGGGGGTGTCATCAGTAATGACAACAGCTGAGAGGCTCCGGGGCTGGGCTTTGTGTGGCTGGTAAAGTGAGACAAGGAAACACAGAAGCAGTACAAACAGCTGCTCACCAAGGTGAACTTGACAAAAGTGCCTATTGTAAAGCATTCCTTTGTAACAGGATTTCCGGCTCTCTCTCTTTGTATGAAGTAAAGCCAGGGTTGAAATGACTGAACTCTCTGTGAAGGTCCAAGTCGCTAGGCTGTATTGTATAGCAATTGCCATATGAACTAAATACAGCTTGGTTTCTGGGCGTTCCCAGGGATTATGCTGTATTTTAGAATTGAAAGATGATACTAGTACTAAGCTCCAGATGGCCACTTTGGAATAAAAATGCTTGTGAGGAAGTCTGTTTACTTCCAGTACCATTTGGGTGGCTGCTGGTATTCCACCTCGGAATCACCTTGAGTCACCACCAGCCAAAAGGGCCAAACCAAGCCAGGACTCGCTTTACTCAGTACTCACACGGAGGAAAGAAAACAGAGGACAGAGAGATCTGAGGGGCCGGCCCCAACCCCAGCTACATGGACACCTGCCCCTCCCCGCAGAAGAATTTGCTTCAGAGGACAGCATTGAATCTGCAGCTCCTGGAGAGGGACATGTCTGATCAGAGCACACGGAAGCAGATGAAGGGTGGGGGAAGAGACAGTGGAACACATCCTGGCCCACCAGGCCTTGAGGATGATGAAATTCCTGCTCAGAGCAGCCAATCCACAGAGAACACATGGCCGGCCCCACTATGAGACACAACACCCCTCACTGACCCATAGCTCTACAGGGGACAACACTGGAGACACAGTGTGAGAATCCCGCCTGATCTGATCCCACCACACAGAGGCAAAACACTAAGGGCAAGGAACAGAACAGCAAGGGGAACAGAGCAACGAAGTCCCCAGGGAATACCAAAAATACACTTTGGGGCCAGGGCTTGGGGCCCCATCACACTTGACCGGAAAACACTCCTAAAGGCCAACAATCAGTCCTTGAACTAACTACAAGCTTTTCCTTCTTGTTGTGTTTTGCTTTGGTTCTGTCATTGGCTTGTTGTTGTTTTGTTTTGTTGCTTGGTTTTGCTCTGTCTTGCTTTTGTGCATGTTATTATCTCCGCAGGTCTGTCTAAATAAGATAGGCTGGATGAACAATATGGAGGAGAAAACAATGGGACCCACAGTTCTGGGGATACATGGGAGAGGGGGAGGTGGGACCCACAGTTCTGGGGGTACATGGGAGAGAGGGAGGTGGGGGAAAGGAAGTGGTGTTAACAAAACAAGGTAACAACAAGTGATGCAAATCAGTGGTGAGGAGGGTGTAGGAGGCCTAGTAGGGCATGACCAAGGGTAATGTTAACGGAGAGGAATTACTGAAACAGGATAGTGGGGCAAGAGGAAAGTAAAAGGAAACAGAGGAAAGAACTAGGAGGCAAAGGACATTTATAGAGGTCTAAATAAAGTCATGTACATATCTAAATATATTTATACATGAGGATGGGGAAATAGATCATGTGGATATATGTATAGGTTTAGTATTAAGGTAGCAGCTGGACATTGGGCCTCCACTCAAGTACTCCCTCAATGCAAGAATACTTTGTTCTATTAAACTGGCATTCCATGATGCTCACCTTCCAGACACAATCACTGAAGACAAAGCGGGTGCATAAGCAAATGTGGTGAAGAAAGCTGATGTTGCCCGGCTATCAAAAGATATAGCATCTGGGGTCTTAAAGGCTTGAAGGTAAACAAGCGGCCATCTAGCTCATAGGCAACAAAGCCCACATGGAAGAAGGACGGCAGCATGTGCGATCACAAGGTGTTGAAAGGATCAGGTATCAGGCATCATTCAAACAAAAAATCATATCATTGTGAATAAGGGGGAGTGTGGAGTGGAGACTCAAAGCCCATCTGTAGGCAATTGGACATCCCCTTATGGAAGGGTCACGGGGAAGAGATGAGCCAGTCAGGGTGCAGTGTAGCACTGATGAACTATACAACTTTCCTCTAGTTCCTAAATGCTTCCTCTCCCCCCACTATCATGATCCCAATTCTACCTTATAAATCTGGCTAGACCAGAGGATGTACACTGGTACAGCTAGGAACTGGAAACACAGGGAATCCAGGGCGGATGACCCCTTCAGGACCAGTGGTGTGAGTGGTGATACTGGGAGCTTAGAGGGAGAGTGGGTTGGAAAGGGGGAACCGATTTCAAGGATCTACATGTGAACTTTTCCCTGGGGGGATGGACAACAGAAAAGTGGCTGAAGGGAGACGTCAAACAGGGCAAGATGTGACAAAATAATAATTTATAAATTCTCAAGGGTTCATGAGGTAGGGGGCAGCAGGGAAGGAGGGGCAAAAACAAGGAGCTGATGCCAGGGGCTTAAGTGGAGAGCAAATGTTTTGATGATGAGGGCAATGAATGTATAAATGTGCTTTACATAATTGATATGGGTATGGATTGTGATAAGAGTTGTATGAACCCCTAATAAAATGATTTTACAAAGAAAAAAACAGGACAGAAGACAAGTGAAAGAAAGGTCAAAGGATGGGAAAAAACAGAGAGAATAAGGGGACAATGAGAAAAGACAAGCTGTAAAGTGACGAAAGGTAGGCCACAGAGCAAAATGGGCCTGGGGAGTTCCCCATCTTTGGGTCAGCATGGCATTGAGGGTTGACTTTCATTAATAGGCCCTCCTTCACCACCTTTCAGGGAGAGCTTTTGTAAGTTCTTTTCCCGCAAGTGTAGCATTGATGTGGGCCCTTTGTGCTAAGGGTAGTAATAATTCTGCCTACCATGAGGCCAGTTTGTGCTGGGCCTGGAGACATAAAGATGAGCAGACAAGTATCCTCAGCGTCATGCAGCTTGTATAATATTGAGGCACAAATGCAAACATCTAAGTAAAATATCAGGTAAAAAAGCCCAAGTGCATGTCAAGTACAAAGAGGGAGAGCGTGGGGACGTGAAGCTACTTGCTGTGGCTCGTCTGTCCTTAGTCTTTGTAATTCCCATCCAGGGACTGGATGGAACAGCCACCTAAATATGTGGAGGTCTCTAACCAAGGGGTTGATAAGTTTTGCCATTTTACTGGGTATGAGAGTAAGCTACCCTGCGAAGCAGGAAGAGTCACACAACCGTCAAGAAGCAAGAGACACCAGCAGAGGGTGTGCAAGATCCCCATCTCAAGTGGGGGAGGCACTGGAGCCCAGAGATGGCCCAGAGCTTTGTTACATTAGCCAGAGGAGGCAGAGGCCAAGGGGCTGTGTGACGGAGAAGCTGATGCTGGAACGCGACATGGCCGTGGGATAACTGAGAAGAGCCCTGCCGTGGACAAAAGGACAATATTCTTACTGTTTTCAGATCCTGGCTTGTGCTAACTTATTTATTTCTCTAACAAACACCCACAATTAGGAGAGTCTTGTCCATGAGTTCTCTGTGGCCACTGCAGTGGATTATGGAAGAGGGAGAGAGGAGGGGCAAGAGGCTTGCCATGCAAGGGAAGGTTGGTCAAGAAAGTTGGAGAGTGGAGGTCAGAGGTAGGTCTGACCTCTGCCTCCTGGGAATTGTCCTTGGGCACACGTGGACTTAGATTATCCTTCTCCTTTGCGTAGCCAGAGGAGGTCAGCCAGGGTCCCCACACCCTTTCCTCAGAGACTTACTCTGAAGGGCAGCATGGGAACGGATTGCAAGGGACAAATAGGGTTTTGCAGGGCTGAGGTTATGGACTGATAAGTAGAAGGCATCCAGATGGTGGGGCAGTGTCACACACGGAATTCTAAGCACAGGAAGGAGAGACATGAAACAGTCTGGATTGTAAATTCGGTTACCCTACAGAGTGGTACCTACTGGAACCAATGGTAAAAGGTGAGCACCAGATCAAATTGTCCTAGAAAGAACCGTCTATGGCTTGCAAAAACATTGAGAAATGTACAAGTTCTGGCAGAAAATTTGGAGTCTTTACTCTTATTGAGGCTCAGAACCAAGTTAATATTATATGCTTTGGTTTAATTCCTTAGCATGTCATATATAGTTTAGCACATAACAATTGCTATATAAATATATATTGGAAGCTTCTGAATTTTGAATATAGCCAGCATTATATCCCAACATGTCATATGTATAATATATGTATAATATTGTATATGTATAATCATATTGTATATATTACAATATAATAGCCGCTCATACCATATCTGGTTCAGTACCTACCACTATCTTTACTTTATATATAGAGTAAATGGTTTGCTAAAGGGCATACAACTAGTAATGGCAGAGCCAGATTTTTCAATCTAGGCAGACCAGCTCTAGAGTTCATGCTGTTTATCATACAACATACAATTTATCTTGTAGCAAGCAGCCCCCCCCCACTTGATCTTAGTAACATATTTTTGACCTGATACTGAATATGTAACCAATTCAACAAAGTCTAAACTCTTTTGGCCTGATGACGTGTGCCACAGCAGTCAGGGAATTCAGTATTTCTATGATGAAGGAGTGCTGGTGGAGCAGTGGGCTCGGCAGTGGGCTGCTACCCACAATGCCCAAGCCCATCGCTACTCAGAAGGAGGAAGGTGAAGCTGTCGGCTCCTGTGGAGATGTACAGTCTCAGACGTGTTCCATACATATGTCTCTGTGTGTTGGGATTTGCTCAATTGTAGGGTTGGTTTTTGTTTTGCTTTTAGTTATATTACAATAATAATAATGCTTTACGTTCTCTAAAAGAGTTTACTGATATTAAATAATCTGATCTCAATGTTTGTAAGAGTGAATTTGTTCAAATAAAACCTTACTTTCAAGCCTTTGAACAATAAGGCTCAGTCAGTGATAACTTATTGGCCTGAGATCATGGGTCAGTTCCACGTTTTTTGTGAACAGGTACATACTACATTTTACCAATCAAATACATTTCTATGATTTTGTAGTTTACTGCTGCCTTTTTTTTTTTAAGTTGCATGTGTGAAAGCAATTTAACACAGAAGAGAAAAAGGGAGTGGATTAAGGGGTTTTGAATCACTCTGGGGTGGCAGTTTCCATGAAAGTGTTGCTTGGTGAGAACGCCTTTAAACGAGCCAATGTTTCCTTCATATTTATTTCAAAGTTATGTAAGTTCACTCTACAGGTCGATGAGCAGGCATGTGAACTCAGAAGATATCAAGTTCAAATCCCTTCATGATAGCATGCTCGTATATGAAGACCAAAACCAAAAAATAAAGCCGAGTACTAAAAACATAACTATGCCACACAGTTTTCCTCTGGTTTCTGCTTCTAGAGTCTTTATCTAACTCAATAGGCATGGACCCCAGCCTGACAGGTCAGGAATGCAGTGAAAACAGCCGTGTCTGCTTCTCTCATGTCACTGTTCTCTCTGTAGATGCAAATGCCTTTGTTGTCAAGACATTGCTTAGTGAAAACACAGGGTGCATTTTGACCTGAAACTGCTATGTAATAAGAAATAGACATTTAAAGCAATCTAAAAGGTGTATTTGTATATATTTAAGAACAGAATAATTCCTGGGCTACTTTTTTACAGGTCCAAAATAGGATGCATTTCTCATATTTGCAGATGTGTCTTCATTCACTATCTTTGAGGCGTGAATGAAATGAACCTAAATAAGGTTTAGGAATTTGGCTGAGATCTCACGTCACTTGGTGGCCATGTGTACTAGCTGTCAATCCATTTTACCCCTGCTTTGGGAGTTGAGAAAATCCCTTAGTGCACACGGGATTCATTTTAAAGGTATTAATTTCTTGGAGGGGGATTTTCTGTACCCTAGGCTTCCAAGAAGAACACAAAATTCAAGGAGGTATGTAAACTAACTCCTTGAAAAGCATCAGTAGTCTGTACATACTTTTTAGTAGTCTGTTCTTTTGTTAGGTATCTACATTTCATATAGGAAGCTGATTTTGTTGTTGTTAGGTCCCAACTCATAGTGACCCTCTACAGAACTGAGCAAAACACCGCCTGGTCCAGTACCATCCCCACTATTGATCCCCTGGTGGCAGCCACTGCATCAACCCACCTTGTTGAAGAAAGGCCTTCCTCCATTGGCTGCCCTTCGTTTTAGCAAGCATGATATCCTTCTCTTAGGACTGGTCTCTACTGAAACCATGTTCAAAGTACACTTGCTCTTCTCAATCAGCCTTACACAATGGCCCAGTTTATTGTAAATATTTTATAATATTCCATTTTTATATCAAAGCAAAAAAAAAAAAAAAACCCAACAAAAAACCCCAAACAAACCCAGAGCAACTGCACAGGACAGAAGAGTTTCCTAAGCTATAATTCTTTAGACAAAGGTCGCCATATCTCTCTCCTGCAAAGCGACTGCTGGATTTGAACTGTAATGTCTTACGCAACCACCATGCACAGCCGCGTCGCAGGCACATTTAGATCCGTGAAACATCAGCTTCTGCATGGCTACAAAGGGGTTGCAAGTGAGAAATACCATTACAGGAGACAAAGGAGGAAAATTAGTGGGGAAAATGGAAAAGGGAACACCAAGCGGGGATTTGTCTTCCTTAAAGCAGGCACTGATGAAGTCGGTTTAAAGAATAAACTGAAACTACATTTTAAAAAAGTTTAAGAACTGTCTTAATCTAGGTGACCTGAATAGCAGGTTTTCTAGCCTCTAAATAGACTTGTTAAAATAACACAGCTTGAGTTTAGAAATAGTGAACACTTACAACATTCGTACTTTGTGCCCGACACTGCTAAGCACTTCAGATGTGTTGAGCCTTTACTTAACAACACTCTAATGTATTTTTATTATCCAAAAAAGCCCAAACAACCAAACGAAAAAACCTCACAGCCATTGCGTCCGTGCTGACTGCCAGTGACAAGCGCAGCGGGTTTCTGCGATTGCAATGGCTTTGGGAGCAGAAAGCCTCATCTTTCGCTTGTGGAGCTGCTGGTGGCTTCAATTGCCGACAGTGTGGATCACAGCCCAATGCATAGTCACGACACCATTTTTGTACGTGAGGAAACTAATACAAAGAAGGATCATGTTATGTGCCAAGGTCATAACTAGTATGTGGTGGAACTGGGATTTGAACTCATACACTCAGCATCTAGATTCTGTGCTTTTAATACCTGTTTTCCACCATCTATCTAATCCTTTTTCCACATGAATGAGACAATTACTCTTATCCCACACACTCAGATTCTGGACTAAGACTTCAAGTTGTGGCTCCTTGGCTTGCTGCTGTGCTTACGGAAAGGTACACTCTACTTCAAGAAGCTCATAAATATCAAAACCTTCATCACAGCTCTTTGGATGGCACAAGTTCATGCTTTACAAACCAACCATGGCCCTAGTCACAGGAAAATCAAAGGTACCAAATAAAGAAGCATTTTGAAAAGCCTTGTCTGCTTCATTTAGATAAGAGTGTACAGAATGAACTGAAAGATAAAAATGCTCAGCATTTACCATTTCCTTTCCTTTTTAAATTTTAAGCCCTGTGGTGTTATGGATGATATCATCAGGCAATTTGGTTTGAATATGTGCCATGCTGGACTGTGTGGATTACCCAACTAATGACATGCACACTCCTTGCCATTATGACACTGCTCTTCTCACAAGTGGGAATTTCAAGTGACAGACGAAAGCTGTTTGCTATCAATTTTGCAAAAAACACATCTGCCAGATAGCCAAGATTTAGTTCTGAGACCGGAATCGATTAATATTCTAATTTGTTACCTGTCATTAGCGTCATACTATATTATGTCAAGTCAAAAGTGATAACCTTTGTATAACATATGTTCCTGAAGGAATTGGATTTTAGGGATATATTTAATTTTTGTTCAGTGATGCTTCCTGTGTACAGATTCCATTACAAATTTCAATTAAGCAAGCAGTAAAAAATGGTGACGGATTAAAGTGAAGGTATACAATTTATGCACTGTTGCATATTTTTTAATAAAAATGTGCTCCTGTGTTTATGGCATGGTTTTTAAAAACTTATTTACTATAACGTTTTAGATATTTTAGGTATTTCACTTATTTGTTTCTGTGGAAACAGGGAACAAGAGAGAGTACCATAATATCTTTACAGGAGTTTTCCAAAGTTCCTGACATCGTTTTAGGTCAGTGCTGTTTTTCGGTGCTTCAAGGGAGTTCTGACTCACAGCGACCCAATGTAAAACAGAACAAACCCTGCCCAGTCCTGTTCCACGCTCACAAGTGTTCTTATCTGTGAGCCCTTTGTTGCAGCTGCTGTGATAATCCATCTTGTCACGAGCCTGTCTTTTTTACCGCCCCTCCACTTGAGATGCTTAGTCAGAAGCACATCTTCATGGATGGTAACAGACAGACTACCTAATCTCATGTCCTTCCCAAGGATGGGACATTGGGAAGGGATGGTGTCTTGGGAAGGACTGAAATGCCAATGAAAAGGTACAGTACGGAAAAGAAAACTAACATTTTATAGGCATTTGTTTTCAGTTAATTTTTTTCCTGTCGAAGAAGAAAAACGAGAAGGTAAGACTAGCTGGCTCTCAGTTAGGAAAGGCTAAGAGGATGACGTTGGCACGATAAGATGGAAACCCTTTTTCAGTGTGAGCGTCATAGTTAAACAGTGAAACGGTGCTTTCCTGAGCGTCAGAAATGGCAAGTTTTTAGATGCTTTAGTTTGACAGCATCTCAAAGCCTCAGAGCCTAAGGGGGAGGGAGTGTCCAGGATATAAATTAAATCAGAACACATTCATATATTCATTCATCCTAAATTATGGGGATACAGCATGTAAAAAACAGATTCATTTTCTTGCATTCATGAAATTAAATTCTTTTGGAGGGAGAAGAGTAATTTAATCAATAATGAAATATATCAGATTGCTGATGGTACTAAGTAATATAGTGTGAAATACAGCAAGAATGGGGACCAGAAATGCTCCACAAATGGGGTAGGAGGAATGGATTGCAATTTAAAGAATGTGGGAGAGGAATTCTAACTAAAAAGATATAATCTGATGAGAGACCTAAAGGAGTGAAAGTCGTGCGACATCTGGGAGAAGTATGCCAGGCAGATGGAACAGCTCAATGGCAGTTTTCCATATTTTCATGTCTGTCACACTGTTTATTCTTGCAGAAAAGAAGAGAGCATGGAGGGCAAGACAGAAGATACGTTAGATTGGCGTTATTTATTGCTTTCTCTGGGTCCCAACAGCAGATGTCTCTGAAAGCAAACATTTTGATAAACTGTTAAGTGATATGAACCTCTGATATGTGAACTGGTCTCTGCCTTGTAACTATGACCTCCAAGTGATATCCCCAACCCCAACTTTACAGGCCCGAGCACAAGGAAGACAACTGCGATCGTGTGTTCCCATCTAGCGAGCCATCCTCCTCAGTCTCACTTGCTATAGCTGCGGAGAAGAGCTGTCAAACGTGCCAGGAGCAAGGCGCCCTGGTGGCGCACGTTAGTCTGTGAGTTGTCAGGTCAGTAGTTGGAAACCACCAGCTCTCCTGGTGAGAAAGATGAAGCTGTCACTCCTGTAAAGATTTTCGAGTCTCCAAGATGCAAAGGGGGCCGTTCAACTGTGTCCAAAAGGCTCACTCTGAGTCAGAATTGCTTCGATTGTGGGGAGTGAGGGCTAGCTAGCAGCCAAGGGGCTCTGGTGGTGTAGCAGGAAACAACTTGGGTTGCTAGCAACAAGGTCAGTAGTTCAAACCCACTAGTTGCACCTTGGGAGGGAGCTGAAGCTGTTTGCTCCATACATTATGAGTCAGAATTGACTTGATGGCAGAAATTTGGGTTTTTTTGGGTTGATGTTGTTTGTTTTTGGATGTGGTCAACAAGAAATCTTACTGCATTTAATGAGACGGCCACAGAGACTAGTTTGATGGGTTTCTCTAGGGTCTCTTCTTAGACAAGTCTGTTTTGGCTGGGTAGGAATTAGTCAAATTGTAAAAGATGCTTGCATTTAGTATTAGCTTGTGCTTCCATTTGCTCTAATTCTTTGCAGTTACATTTCCTTCCTCCCAGACATTTCCTTATATAAAATTCTACATAATTATATACTCTCCCACTTAGGGTTATTCTGAGTTGGAACAGGCTTGATTGCAGTGGGATTAAGTTGTGATTTTTGGTGAAAGGAGACTGTCAGATTAGCTTATATTTGTAAGAAAGAAAAAAAAAGGAAAGAAAATGCCACAAATTGGCAATTATTGAAGATAAAAAAATAACTTGATTCCTTATATTGTTTCATTTCCCCATGTTATTATAAAGTAATTATTTGACAGACCTTACTCATTTCTTATCTGGGTTATTCCAACAGTCTGCTAGCTGTCCTTTGCCCATCTACAATCCATTTTCAACATAATAGGAGTGATTTTTTCTAAAACCTCCGTCAGATCACGTGACACCTTTGCTGTGAACCCTCCAACAGAATTTTAGTTAGTTCGGAACAAGAGCTAAGAACACCCTGAGGCCAGGACACCGCGGACTGCTGCTCCACCCAAGGCGGTCACCTGCCACTGGCCCTGCACAGTCTGCTTCGAGCACACTGGGCCTCTTGCTGCTCCCGGTCCTCGTTGTCTATATTGCCCAGATTTTATGGTAGTTTGCTCCCTGCTTTCTGCTGGTACTTTCCCCAAGGAAACGCTGCCTGATCACACTGAAAAGCCAGAGCACTCCTTTACCTGTGCGCTCATCCCTCTAGTCATTCTCCATTATTTTTCTCAGCATACAGGATGTATCTGTCTCTCGACTAGTCATTCCTCCGACTTTTAACTGGAATAGAGCTCCTAGCACTTGAAAAGCTTAGTATAAAGCAGGTGTTCAATAAACATCTGTTGAACGAATGAAATATCTGATGTATGTTTTAAGACCCTTTAGGAGTCTAGTGATTGCATTCAATAATAATTAGAGAAAGCAATTTTAAAAATAGCTTGCTTAGGTTCATAGACATCTATGTGAAGCTTCAGTGTTTTGGTATTAGAAGATCACTCATTAGAATAATCAGAAATGGTAACAACATGTTGTTTTCCACTCAATATTTTTAGATTTACCAGTTCCACAAGAAATGGGAAGAAAAAAAGTCCGAAGTGCAATTTAAAATTTAAATTAAATGCCATAATTTGGGCTTAGTGCTTCATTCATACAAATAAACTTAGGTATGGATTTTTTTTCTAATGACAACAAAGATAATTTTTAAAAACTTTAAAAAAATATTTAAAAATGTAAGCATATGACTACCATAAACTCAAAATTTCAATATTGGGAAATCAAATTTTAGCTGTTGCTTATGAATAATCCTGACTGAAATATTTTAATAAATAAAGATCGAAGACACACATAATGCAGTTTATGAGCATTAATGGTTTTAAAAGAAAATGAACAGGAAAGAAGAAATTTTTACAGAACCTATATTAAACCCAGAAGCATTTCTTTTACATTGTGTTTCCACTCATGAAGTAGATTTAAAGACTTAATAACCGAAAGAACATTCCATTTCCAGGAATATTTTATTATTGGAATATTGGTATTCAAGTAATAAAAAATCAAACAGAAGTATATTAAGAAGAATGCTGCATTCTTTGAATCTCATCCAATTATTCTCACTTTAATAATACTTTAATACTTACATGGAATTTTATGCAACTCATTCATAAACTTCTCCTTCAGCTTAGAGAACGCATCCTCTTTTCCTTCCCCGGGACTGGCCGGCTCAGTGGCATTATTCACTAGAGCAGGCGTAACTGTGGTGACTGGCGGAGCTGCCAGGGCCTCGTGATGACTCTCGCTCACCATCGTAGGTCCAGGTGAATCTGAGGGCAGGGAAGCAAAGAAAGAACAATTCAAAATGGCTTAACTGATGCACATCAAAGCTGTACCGAAGATGAAAAAGCATCCGAGAGTGCACCTGCTCCCGGGGTAAATAGCCTGTCATTAGCATATTACTTTATGTTGGTTCATGAAATATTTATGGAACCACAGTGGAGAGTCCTCCCCAGAAGGTAAGACCAGACGCGGTTGCTGCATAGCATTCTCTCCCAACAATACTATATAACTGCCATCTATTAGTTATTTATACAGCCCATTATTTGGCATGTAGATTTAACCATTAGCCCATTTCTGACTTAAATGTGTATAAAGCATTTCCTGACAACATACACACTCTAAACCCCAAACTCCCCATGTTTCCTAAAAGGGAAAAAAAGATCATTATCTGTCTTGGAAATGTGGATAAATAATGCCATACATTGAAAATGTTAGTGGACTTCAAAGATGGCTATAAACTATCCTATTTAAACATTGATGCACTACTAAGCTATCATGAATGTGGTTTATAAAATGATTTTTGAATCTCATTTATTGATGGTAGGTATAACTGCCACACTTTTTTTTTTTTGACATTTACCTTAGACAATACTCTGATCAATAATTCACTTGTCTTTCTGGGAGGTAAGACGGTAAATGTGGCGTGATTGATTATATATATCAAGGCACTGATGAGGCTAATGAATACATAACTTACCTGTTGAATTATTCTTTTATTTAATTTTATTCTCTTATTTGCTTCACTAAATAATTATTTAGAAAGTCTAGCTCTAAAATGTTAAAAAAAAACCAACCCAAAATAACAGACCTATTCCTTAAAGCAGTCAATGAAACTTTAATCCTGAGATCAGAAGCATTCTAATCCTTTTAACTGGCAAAATGAATTTTGACAAGGCATCTAACCTCTTGATACCTTCATCTATAAGGAGCCTACCCTTGCTAGAGATTTCTTAGTGAATTTATAAGTTAAGTGCTCTGTAAATGTAGTGAAGGCTATCGAGAGAGGTAAAAATGAAGCCATTCCCCAATGTAAAACTATTCTGCACTTTAATAATTTGACTGTATAATTTAAGATTTCGGGCTATGCTATTGAAAGAGTCAACATGATACTGAGTGGGGATAAATAAAAGCAGCAAGGGCAGTAGGAACATCATAGTCTTGGCAGGAAGGTTGATACACCCATAAAGCCTTTTTGATCTGCAAAGAAATGGAGATTGCCAACAAAAGAGAGGAGGCTTTTCTATATTCAAAACTTCTGTGAATTGATTATGCATACTCATATGTTTGGGGAAAGCACATTTGAAAGTAGAATAATCTCAGATGTTTGGGATTCTTATGATAGTCTTAATCAAAGTTTAGAGATTTTAAACCTTCTGGAATGAGATCAAGGCTAAGGCTTATTCATATGCATAATCAATTTTTCCCTTGTCTGATAAATCTTGAAGCCCTGGTAGCAGAATGGTTATGCGTTAGGCTGCATTAAGCAGTTTGAAGCTATCAGAGGCTCTGTAAGGGAAAGATACGCCTTTCTGCCCCCATAAAGAGTTACAGCCTTGGAAACTCATAGGGGGCATTTCTATCTATTACTCTTTCTATAGCTTTATTTTTATTATAGGAAAAGTACACATAAGAAAACATTTGCAAATTCAACCATTTTTATATGTATAAATCTATGACAATGGTTACCTTCATCATGTTGTGTAACTATTAGCTCCACCCTTTCCCCAAATGTTACCAGCACTATGAACAGACATTCAATGCCCTTTAAGCAATGGCTTTCTTTTTTCATCCCCTTTACCCACTCTCAGAGCTTTTAACAAGTGTGAGCAGCTATGTATTTGCCTGGTTTCCGTATGAAACTGTTTTCAGGGTTCATTTAGGTTGAGTATCAGCACTTCATTCTCTTTATGGCTGAGTAACAGGCAATTGCATAGATCACACTTTGCTCTTCCAGCATCTCTTGGTAGGCATTTAGGTTGTAAATACCCCTGAAACAAACATTATTAGTTTACAGACTCGCTAAGCACTCCTGATTTCAATTCTTTTCAGTGTCTATCCAGGATTATGATTTCGAGGCCATATATACCTTTAATGTTTGAGGAACTGTACCCCCCCACCCCCCCACAGCAGTTGTACTAGTTTGCAGTCCCACCAATAATGGTCAGATAATCATTTTAAATTCCAATATTGATTAAGTTTTGGATTTCCCACAGTCGTTGTGTGCTGTCAAGTCTGCTTTTGGCTCATGCAAAACCACAGCAAATGAATGACAGGGACCCTCTGGGGGCAGTAGGCCAGCCCCTGAGGGTTTCTAAGGCCCCAAATCATTCCAGGAGCACACAGGCTCACAGGTCCCCCTCAGGGAGCTGTGGGTTTGAACTGCTGACCTTATGGCTGGCAGCTGAAGGGGTAACCTATTGTGCCACCATGTCTTCTTCAGGTACTGAGCCAGGGTAACCCAAGGTGCCAGACGAGAGCTGCACCATGTGATGTTTAGGCTCCAATCTTGACAGGACCCACATTCCTGGTCTTTCCTGCATGGGGAAGCTGTGTGGTGGGACGTGGCAAGATTTCAGTGGACATCCTAGCACTTCAACAGTGTGCCGCCGGGGGCCCTTTGACTTTTCTGCTTGCAGGCACTAATATCATAGTAAAGATTAAAGTGCAGGTATCCATGAATGTTGAAAGGAGCCCTGTGGGTGCTGTGGGATAGGCGCTGGGCTGCCAGTGGCGCGGTGGGCAGTCTACACTCACTAGCTGCGCTGCTGGAGAAAGATGAGGCTGTCTGCTTCCGTGAGGGTTTACAGAAACCCGATGTATGCTTGCTATGAGCCAGCGTGGCCTCAATGGCAGAATTACATGGATTCAGTGAGATATTCTATGCAAGGAACTTAGCACAGTGTCTACCATGTCAGTTTGCTCTGTCTGTCCATTCATCCACCCACCATTTATCCTAATAGTACTTAGCAGCCCTAGAGTTTTCCAGAATGTACAAACACTTTATTGATTTGAATTGAAATCATTCCCCAGAGATGTACCCTGATTTTCTAATTTGTCTTTACCTAGGAGCTCATTTCTCTGAAAAATATTAGCAATCCCCTTTGTACTACTGGCCCAAGTTAGATGAAATTTTTGTTTTTGAAAATAATGTTTATATTTTGTGTGTGCAAGCAGACTAAGAGATATATGCACACACAGATATAAATATTTATGGGACATTAGTAGGCATTAATTTACAAACTGAAGGAAGCTTTGTCCTGCTACGACAGCACCAGGTAGGATATATGCATTGATTCTTATCACTGTATAGGAGTTCAGGATATTTAAGACCTCATGGTTTATTGTGGGATTTAGTAGTAAAGTAAAGATGGCGAGATACAGTAGTTCTAGCATTAAATTAAAGGCGTAATCTCTAGCTATGTTCAATTTTTTTTTTCAGTTTTGCAAGTGGGGCATTACTTCTTCTATTCAGCAGTAACCTGCACATCACTACACGAATTGCTTTTAACTTACATCCACGCTGATGGTTGGGTACTTATATCACTTTGGTTGTTAAATATGTCTTATATTATACCAGCTTATTATAGAACATGAAGCATTTAACATGTAACTTGAATGACCTAAAATACTGTACGAATAAGACCTTTGCTAAATAGCCAACATTTAGAGGACTGTCTTCTCTCCTACTCCTTAGCGTGTGTGACACTGATGGCTCAGGGAAAGCGCTCGTATTTTAGCCAAGTGTTAAGAACATGGCAGCTAATGATGAATAACTTATCTATATACTAGTGTATACATCCACTAGTGTATATTCTGTTTAAGTTATTGATTGAAATCAACTTAGCCATCTAGTCTTACACTAAGCCCATGAAGCAAGTATAACTACTGCTCTGTTCCACAGATGAGGAAATGAAGGCATCGGCAGAAAGTTTAAGAATTTGTCCAAAGTCATAAAGTAATAACTAATGGAGTTTGTATTTGAAGCGAGGTGTTTAAGCCACCATAGCATAAGGAGCTTTATATACTTTCAGGGACATGAATTCCATAATACAGAATATTTTTGGTTACAGGATTTTTATTGCCATTTATGAGAAGAAAAGCATTTCACAATGTGCTTCTGCATACATATAATTCCCTGCCAATATGCTATACACTGAGCACAACCTCCTTATTCAAATCCTTTCCCTTATTAGGTCTGACATGCTCTAATATATTCAGTACTACTCAGTTCTTTTTCTCTAAAAAATTCTAATTTTACTTCCAAATTGTGCACGTGATTTTCACAACCTCCCTGTGATTTGAAAGCTGCAGTTTGGAGAAGCATTACAGAGGGGCATGCTGCAGTATAGTAAGAGAGTAATAATAACTAACCCCACAAGCAAACCCACTGGGATCAGGTTAATTCCAACTCACATTGGGGTTTGAGGCTGTGCACCTTTCCAGGTACAGACACCCCGATCCTCTCTCCTGGGGGGGACTGGTGGGTTTGAACCATCAACTTTGCGTTCAGCAGCCTGACACTTAATGGACAGGGCCACCAGAGCTTCTTAAGAAGAAGTAAAGATAGACTATTAAGCTACCATGTAGCAGTGAGTGCTGTACATTTTAAACTATAATTACAACCCTGAAAAGTCATTGAAGATTATTTTCCAGGGGACACTGGCACTGCGTGAGGTGAACTGGGGCGTCTGACACCGAGGCCACCCACTCCAAGGTCCTTCCTGCCCTTCCACACTCTTCATCACACTTAAGTCTACTACACAAGTCAGTACTCTGAAGATGTTTATGATTCAAAAGTTGGTTTTACTAGTAAGTGGAAAACAGAAGTCATCTTGCTAAAAAGAAACAGCATAATTAATTTTAGAGGTAGTTATTTAGTTCACTGAAGTGGAATTAAGGATCCTGGAACACACCAAGAGATATCTGATTGGATAAATAAATTCACTTGTAAAAGAAAGCCAGCAAGAAGGGCACCCAAGAGAAATTCCCTGAGAAGATACAGGAATTCCCACCCTCCCCCACAGAGCCGAACACCCTACTACCCCACAAAAAGGTGCTCAGGCTTTCAAATAATCAAAGACCTGAAAGTTAAAATGGCAATGATATCTATTTATTTATAAACTTGGCTAAACACAGGTAGTGAAGGTGAGGAGAAAGGAATTGGGTACTTGGGCGGGAACATCAATTGAAGTACTTTATAGAAGACAAGCCAAGAGCTTTTTACATTAGAAAGCTTTAGAGGTGTTCATTCTTTTAGGAATTCACAATAGACAAGTATAGATGTGTACAACAATTCAGTATAAGGATGTCTATAATAGAATTACTTATAATATGAAAAGTACTGGAAACTAACTGTGTAACAAAAAGACTTTTGAAATGATAATAATCCATAAAATGATGTTATTAAAATACTCCTAAAGGTAAATTTTTACAAACCTGGGAATATATTAGAGTTGGATAAAAATGCAGATTATGATTTTATAAACGGAATTTTATTTCTTTACATTAAAAGTATACAGAAAAGAGGCTGGAAACATATTTAAACATGCTAAACAAGTGGTGAAATTGAGGTTTTCTTATACCTATATATATTTGCATATTTTCTTATACCTATATTGTGTAAATAATATTGATATATTATAAGCCTGAATTGCTTTAAATTACCAAACAAAAAAACAAAAACCAAGCAAATCTTGGAAAGTACCTGTTTTGCCCTTGAGATAACGCATTCCTTTCTGATGTACAGAACAGATTTAAATTCCTAATGTTATTTTTTAAAAAAACGACTTTAAAATATAATGCAAGAAGCAACATCTGAAGAATGAACGATTCAGCTAAATATTTAGGAGGGTAAACAAAATGGCCACTGGGGAAAATACATTCTAGGAAAAAATTGTTAAGGTATCATAAAGGTTAATATTTTGTGCTATTACACGGGGAAAATTAGGAGTTGGTTACCATGACAACTTCCCTCTATCCCATTATATTTATTCTTCTTAGTGTGATTTTAATTATGTCTATCTCTGGGTCTACAAATTGATATAGATTTCTTGGGTATTTTAGGATTCTATAGTGAGATAGTCTACTATACTGCATAAACATAATGATTTTTAGAGAAAGCATTATTTCCATCTTTTACAATCCATGCAAAATTAAATAGCAAACAGGAGAAGATCAAAGAAATATTGAAAACATTATGATGACTAAATACATATATTCTAAACAAAAAAGCCCAACTTGAAAATAACTCCGCTTGGAGTAATTATTGAACAGTCTGGAGAGATTGTGGAGTGTATTTTTGATGTTGCAATTGGAATTGAAGTGATTTAATACTATCAAAATGTCATGCGACCTCCTAGAGATGTAGGTGAATTTTGCTGTGAATGCTGCGGCAGGTCTCTCCTCCCCAAAGAATTCTTTCCGGAAAGAGGCTCTTAGCTTCTTTCCGTCAGTTTCTGAGACTGCTATCTTCTGACAGCTAACAGCTGAATCCTTTGGAAAGCATCAGCCGTGGCTAAATGGCCTTACCCCGTCAACATAAAGTCACCTTCCCCAGGGCTATCCCTCATCCAGTGAACAGTAAGTGCATCCAGCCCCTTGCCTCAACTTGGGGCAGATCTCAAAAGCCCAAACCTTGGGTGGTGCAAATGGTTAAAGGCTCAACTGCTAACCAAATGGTTTGAAGTTGGAGCTCACTCAGAATTACCACAGAACATCAGCCATTCGACACGGTATGGCGCCCAGCTCTATCAAACACGCCGGAGGTCTCTGTGAGGTAGAGCCCATTCAAGGGAAACTTTTTTGCTTGCTTGTTTGTTTTGCTTTATTCCCCCAGGCCCCCCCCCACCCCCACCAAAAAAACCCCACAATAGGATGAACTGAGTTCAGCATCTCTGTCTAAACCTGTTTCCATCATGACCTTACATGGAAAGTATTCCTCAGTTAACTTCTAACTGACTCAGCTTCCCAGGAAACCCCACCTATGAAAGCTTTTTTGGGGAAAAAATGATTCACTATCAATGTTTCATTTAGTTTCCCCCCAAAATCCATGTTGTTTTTTTTTGCATTGTGTAAAACACTTTATTTTGTCTTCTCCAGCTACTCTTTGAAATTTTCTATTCAGCTCTTTTACTTCATTATTTCATCCACTCCCTTTAGCTTACTTTAGGTTCAAGAGCAAGTTTCAAAGTCTCTTGATATCCACTTTGGTCTTTTATTGCTTTCTCTCCTTCTTGTCATTTAAAAATTATTTTTTATTGATCATGTTATTGGGGGAGTTTACAGATATTCTTACAATCCATAAATCAATATGTCAAGTGAACTTGTACAGATACTGACATCACCATTTTCAAAACATTTTCTTTCTACTTAAGCCCTCTGATATCAGCTCCTATTTATTCCCTCCATCCCCTACCCTACCACCCTCGTGAATGCTTCATAAATATATTATACCTTCTGATGTATCCCTTCACCCACAGTTCTGTTACTCGTCCCCCTCGAGGGGGTTATGCACCCATCATTGCTATCAGTTCCCCCTTCCTCCCCCTTCCCCACTCCCTTCCTGTACCCTCACGGGAATCATTACTCCCATTACTGCTTCTGAGGGGCACATCTATCCTGAATTCTGCATGTCAAAAGCTCTTAACTCTACCAATGTACTTAAGCTGGACCCGCAGGATTTGAGAGTAGGGGAAGGAAGTATTAAAGAACTAAAAGAATGGTGTGTGCTTTGTCAGTGCTATACTGCACCCTGGATGAGTCCTCTCTTCCGTGAAGGAATGTTCAATCACCAACAGATGGGCGTTGGGCCTCCAGTCTGACCCCTCTCCTTCACAATGATATGATTGTTTGTTTTGGATCTTCTGATACCTGATCCCGTTGACACCTCATGATCAAACAGGCTAGTGTGCTTCTTCCATGTAGACTATGTTGCTTTCCTGCTAGATGGCTGCTTATTTACCTTCAAGCCTTTAAGATCCCAAATGCTGTATCTTTTAAAAGCCAGGCAACATCAGCTATCTTCACAACATTTGCTTATGCACACATTTTGTGTTCAATAATTGAGTCGGGAAGGTGAGTATCACACAGTGCCACATTATTAGAATAATGTGTTGTGTTGAGGGAAGACTTAAGTTGAGGCCCAAAGTCCATCTGCTATGCAATAAGTGAAGATTATCATATTATCAAAATATCTTTCATGTTTCCAGATGTGCAAATGTCTGGAGGTGTATATTTTCTCCCGTTAAATTAGATCATTTCTATGGGGGAAAGAAGAGGAAAGAAGGAGAATATATGATCCCTAGTTGCTTGACCAAAGGTTGGCAATCCAAACCCACCAGCTGCCCTGGCGAGAAAGATGAGGTGATCTGGTAAAAATTTAGAGCCACAGTACGTTCTCACTTACCGACAACAAGAAACTTGAAAGTTCACTCCCTGGCTAACCAAGTAGAAGATATCCACATACGTTCCCCTTCCAAAGAAAGGCAAACAGACAGAATGCAGAAATTATTGGACAATATCAGTAGTCTGACTTGTAAGTAGAATTTTGCTGATGATATTTCAAAAATAGTTGCAGACAGAGAAATTCCATAAGGGTCAAGCCAGATCCAGAATAGGAATAAAATTGTTGATGTCAGCAAATCTTGGATGAAAATACTATATACCAGAAAGACGTTTTCTGTCTTTCATTGACTATTCAAAGAATCATTTGTGAGGATCATAACAAACTAGGGTGACCATTGGGAAGCATGGGGATTTCAGAACACTTAATTGTGGAACCTGTGGAAGGACCCAAAGGCAGTTGTTCAAGAGAACAAAGGAATACTGCAAGATTGAAAATCAGGAAAGGTGTCCATCATCACTTAAAATGTGAGATTATCTGAAGACTCTAATCAAGCTTGGAGGAAGGCTCATTAAACTTTTAATATGCAGACAACACAGCTTTGCTTATTGAAAATGAAGAAGACTTGTGCCACTGATGATGATCAAAGCCTGCAGATTCAGTGGGGGATAATACTTCAACATTAAAAAAAAACACCTCACAACAGGATCAATAAGCATCATCATGATAAATGAAGAAAGGATTAAAGATCGTCAAGGAATTTACTTTACTGGTGTCCACAATAAAAACCCACAGAAGCAGCAGTCAAGAAATAAAAGACACCGTGATGGGGAAATCTTCTGCAAAAGACCCCTTTACAGTGTCCAAAAGCAAAGTTATCACCTGAGGACCAAGGTGTGCCTGACCCAAGTCATGGTGGTTTCAATCATTGCACACACAGGTGAAGCTGGGTGATGAATAAGGAAGACCCCCAAAATTAAAATTGTGGGGTTAGCGAAGAAAATGGAGTATACCATGGACTGCCAGAAAATGAACAAATCTATGTTGGAAGAAGTACAAAGTGCTCCTTAGACATGAGGATGGTAGTAGCCCTGGTGGCATAGTGGTTTCAAGTTGGGCTCTTAACTGCAAAGTCAGCAGTTCAAAACCACCAATTATTCTGTGTGACATAGAGAGGGCTTTCTACTTCCGTGAAAAGTTAATCTCAGACACCTACAGGGGCAGCTCTGTCCGGTCTTAAAGGATCTCAATGAGTTGGCAGTAACTCCTGACAGGAGTTTGGTGTTTGGAACGTTGGACACATTATCAGCTGCTAATCCTTGGAAGGGGATGTCATGCTGGGTGAAGTAGAAGGTCATTTAAAGAGAAGAAGACTACCAATGAAATGAATTGACGCAGTGGCTAAAACCATGGGCTCACACATGATAATGACTTTAAGATGGGTGTGGGATGACCACGGTTTTGTTTTGTGGTACACAGAGCCAACTGCGTTGGAATCAATTCAATAGTGCCTGACAACCAGTTCCGAATTCAAGGGTAGTTCACTAGCCAAAACCAATGACACTGTTTGGCATGAAAGATGAGACAGGCTAATAATATGCTCTAATTCAGGAATTCATCATATGATATCATGTGAGTAAGTTGATGTGTAAATGGGAAAGAAGCAAACTCATGGCTATGGAATTAGTATCCGGCGGGGCCAGAGATGACATCTATGAACACTGTACAATAACATCTTGCAGGTCCTCTGCTTTCTCTAGCCTGGCTTTCACATTCAAGTTTAAGTGTTTGGATTTTAAATACCAATGTTTTATGGTAATCTGAGTGTCTGTACCTCATAATCAAGAAAGTATAATAAGTGAAACCTGTGTGGGTACACTAGTCATGTTAACTTCTAGAACATCTATTTTTATAGTCAGAGATGACAGATTCTGTTACTAAGTCTTTCTTTTTCATCCATAACTAGATGCGTATGTGGGGACTAGTGATAGACTAGTGATGATAGGGTGCTGTGGGACTCCTATCTTGTAGGCTTGCGAAAATGCTAGAAAGACTAATACACATTTGAAAAGAGTTTTGAATGATTACAAGCAGTTAACTGAATACACACACAGACACACACCTTGTCCCTACAGTTTTTACCTTTCTGAAAGAGGAGTTGCCTTGTAATTGATGGAATCTTACTGTTATTGTCTGCTAGAGGGAGTTGTTATCATATATTGATTCAAATAGTGGGTGGGCTGTGCCCTCACCCCTCACCCCAATTGTGCTCTCCCCCCACAGGTTGTTTTTGTCAGTGCCCTATGCTAATTTTTAAAATAATAGCATACTGCACGTATACAAATAACTTGTGGTTTTGGTGGGAAGGCATGGTTCTTAAAAAATATGTGCTATTTGTGTGAAAACTGAGTGTTTGCCAGTGTACCCACAATAGGACTTGGTTTGCGTTTTATTTGGTGTTCCTCCCAGCAAATCTTTTCAACACCAGTTGCAGAAGTAATCTGAATCCGATTGTTGTCTGAAAGTCTTCCACTGTCACATTAGCACATCACAACTAAAAGCGAGTGTAAAGTTGCGAGGAGGAGATTCTGTGGACAGCAGTGCAGCCCTCTGAGGAGAGCGCAGCCTCCCTGGAGGCCCCAAGGCCAGTGGTGTGAGAAGAAACACTGACATTGTCAACTCCGAGGGGAGATTGGATTTAGAAGTCATAGTTCTTCGTTAAACACTGCATCATTATTTTCCTTTTTACATGCTGAAATGTGACACCAAAATGTCTGTATAGCACTGAAAGATCTTGCAAAAACCACAAAACAAAAATTTAGACTCCTATGAAACTCTTCATGACAGTTTAATTGGCAGCATATTTTTTAATTGTATACAAACAATGGTGCATCTTGTAACTAATCATTTTTTGCTAGTTGCTGTGGCGTCGGCTCAGGCATATGGTGACAGAGTACATGAAATACAGGCATCCTGCAGAATTAAGCAAACACTTGCATATTGTTCGCAAACAATGCATTGGAATATAATAAACTTTATAAAATGTGTCTTCCCAGATGATCAATCTCCATATTATACTTAGAAGTTGTAGTGAATGTAAATTTCAGGAAAACGAAGTACAATAAAAATGAAACCATGAGCCAAGAGAAAACTATATTTATTGCTACTTTATTTCCCCCTCAGGGCTATATCATAGGGAATAAAATACTAGAAATAAATATACTAAACCCAAGTTACATATCTTACAAACAGAACTACTATGCTAACAAGACAGAAAACCAAGAGGTCCTATATGAAATCAAAGCTTTCCACTTACTATTGAGGAAATAAAATTTAAAATATATGCAATAAGAACCATTTAAAAAGTACTTTACAAACACCCAATTTAAAATAAATTCACAAATTCAATACTTTTTGGTGCCATTAATTAATTTCTCAACAGATGAACCATTTTATTGCAGCTTTCAAAGCTGTCGGCTTTAAAGTACAAAATTAGACCAAACCAACTGCCATTGAGTCAACTCCAGCTCCTGGCAACCCTCCAGGGTTTCGGAGACTGTACATCTTTACGGGAGCAGACAGCTTCATCTTTCTCCCACGCAACTGCCGGCGGCTTGAACCACCAGTCTTCCAGGTAGCAGTCAAATGCTCTAAACCAGCGGTTCTCAACCTGTGGGTTGCGACCCCTTTGGGGTTGAACAACCCTTTCACAGGGTTCGCCTAAGACCATCGGAAAAAACAAATATTTCACAATATATAATGACCTATTGTTTTGTGATTAATCACTATGCTTTAATCATGTTTAATTATGTTCAATTTGTAACAATGAAAATACAGCCCGCATATCAGATATTTACATTACGATTCATAACAGTAGCAGAATTACAGTGATGAAGTAGCAACACGAGGAACTGTATGAAAGGGCCACGGTATGAGGAAGGTTGAGAACCACTGCTCTACACCATAGCACCACCAGGGCGCCAACTTGAAAATAATGGGGAGTAAGTACTAATTGGAAATTACTGTGCAGTGCTTCATTCTGGTGTGCATGGTTGGCTAAGGGTCAGAGCTGACTCGGTGGTACCTAACAGCAATTACTAATCATGGCGAGTGTATCGCACTCGTTAAGTTTATAGGGCTCCCATTGTTTTAGTCAAAACCGGAAGGCTCAAATCACCGAAGCATATCAAAATAAACTTTTCAACTCTACTTTGTAGTGTTTTCAAAATGATAAAGATCAACAGTTCAGAACTACCCATGACTCTGTGGGGTGTAAGCAGCAAAATAGTTAGTCTTGAAACCCACAGGAACAGTTATTCCCTGTTTTACAGGGTTGTATCAGTTATGGCAGAAAATTTGGTACTGTATATACTTGAATATAAGCCAAACCAAATATTAGCCAAGGCCCCTAATTTTACCACAGAAACTGCAAAAAAAAAATATGCTGAAAAAACTTGGCTTATTCACTAGTATATAATATATATATATACTTTTATTTTTTTATTTATTGCCAGAAGGATAAACAAATCAATGCTGGAATAAGTACTATCCTTGGAAGCAAGGATGACAAGACTTGTCTAACATACTCTGGCGTGTTAGGAGGGGAGAGTGGGTGAAAAAGAAGCAGCTCAATGAGATGGTTTGACAGTGTAACAATGGGCTCCAATATTGGTGATGGTTGTGCGAAAGTCTCAAAGCTAGGGAGAGTTTTCTTTATGGTATACTGCATCCCTGTGAGTTGAAATCATCAACCACAAAAACTTACTCATGGTATACAATATTAATTGAAATAAGTTTTCTTTGCTGGTTGTAAAGTAAGAAAAACCGATTGCTTTTGGCAGTTACTGAAAACATACAGTTCAGCTGTATTAAACCAATTGGCTCTAAAAATGTTTTCTATAGAAGCTATGGATAAATAATTTGAAATTCCTACTCTAGTGTTTTGCTGAAATTCTGCTCTGAACTCTTGCTGTTTCTGAGCTGGCGGTGCTTGAGAGGAAATCTGAGCTTGCAACTCAAAGCCCTCTTTTATCCAAAGGTGTTCAAACGGTCACTGGTTTGTCACACAGTGAAGCAGAGCTTTCAAATCAATCAGTGTACAGCTCAGATTGTGGTAAATATGATCATGGAAAATGCTGCAGTCTGCCAGCTAGAAATAGTAAATTAATAAATAAAGATAACCAACACTTATTTAACCACACTACTAGGCATGGATAGTTATAAGCACTTTAAACAAACAGGCTCATTTAATGCTTACAAAATAATTCCCATGAGTCAGACAATATCATTATCCCTCTATTATAGAGGAGAAAACATGTCCAAGGTTGTTCAGTTAGTGAATATTGGAGCCAAAATTTAGATGGAAGCAGGCAAGCCCTAGAGTCCATGGAATTCTGCCTCACTAATAAATGAACAGACAAATATTGAGCAAATGAATAAATTGAGTGCCTACAATGTGTCTGACATGATACTAGGTGCCCTGAGTAATTCACAAGTAGTTCATTCACCATCTGTATGCATGGGGACACAGCCATACACAGATGTTTAAAATCCAATGTGATGTGTACATTAGTAGAAATGATGGTGGGAGACTGCACTGAGAGAACACACTACACAGAAAACTAGCGAGATGAAAATATCTGAAAATAGCAAGGCTGGAAATGAAATTTAAACAAAATTTAAATATGTCAACTACAAAGCATAAAATTCTACTTTCTACTGTGTGCCCACTAATTAATTTGGGAACCTGAGACATGAGTCAATAATATCTACAATTTATAAAATAAAAAGACCATTGTGTCTCTTGTTAACCTAACAGTTCCCCCCCTTTCTTTTATTAATGGATGGAATTACTATTATGGACCTTTTGAATGTAAGTTCGCTTTTTAATGTTTTTGTCCCTTAGAGCCAACATAATCTTTTAAATTAATTACTTATTTAAGTTACATTTTATCTTCTTTTTAATAATTAAACTGTTTACATATATAATTTTATTTTTCAGATAATTACCTAAGGAGATCACCTTAGTTTTAGATTGTAAGTATATCATCAATAGTCTATCATCATTCAGAGTAATCTGTTCAATTTCCCAGTGGTTGGGTTAGTATGTGATTCAATTTGGACTTACAGTGATATAAGAGGACATCTATTGAATGCCTTCTAGGAAAGTTTTTCTAACTCTTAAAATGAATTAGTATTGAATTGGAATGAATATTTGAAAAGAAGGTACCTTCTGGTGACTGGTGTGGCAATATCCCCACTCCCCAACTTCTCCCAACCCTCGATCCTTTTCTTCCTTCTTTTTTTTACTTTGTCTCTTATGGGAAATTGTATGTTTTCTGTTTCTCCAACAAGTTGCGTTTTGAAGCAGTTAGCCCTACATCAATGCAAACTTTTCCAACATCTCTTCTGCCGAGTGTTGGCTTTGGTTGCACGTGACACCTGGAACTGCTTGAAGCCCCAGGGGAAACTAATAAAGGTGAAAATGGAAGCTTTATGGGGAGTCGAACTAAAAGAAGTAAGGAGTTATGTCCTTCATAATGGTGTTGAGCTGCCTAATGAATTAACCCTGGGATAGGTATGTTTATTGTGCGAACCTGGTCAATAGTCACATGTGGGATTAATAAGGTTGCAGTTTGATTGGAGGACAAAGAGATAAATGGCTCGGCAAGGCCTGCCACTCTCTGTCTTGCTCTCTGGTGATCGGACCAGCATGTGGCTGCTTTAGCTAGCTCTCCGCCTCAACTTGTGGGCTACCTGTGGGCAACCAACCCATGGATCACGTTGCTAGAGCTTGAGGTTCCTTCAAGCCCTGCTTTGCCATGCTGCTGGTGTGCACATTGCTTGAGCTTGGGAGGCTTATGGATTGTTTTGCCTTGCTTGAGTTCGATATCCTATCCGGGCCTGCTTTGCTAAGCTCCTCAGCTGCTTACTGTTGGTGACCCACCCTGCAGTTTGCTGCCTGTGGGCGGATTGCCTGAACTGCTCCAGGGAAGTCTCAGCGGTCTGCTTCCATGACCTTGGACCCAGCAGCCCACATGAGTTGAAGGACTTTCAGTAAGTTCCACAGAAGTGAGTTGAACTGAGCCCTCTGTACTGCTCTGTGAACTAATTAGCTGTTATATTCCTTCATGCTGTATAAATCTCTCTCTCTCTCTCTCTCTCTCCTATCTAATAATAAGTGTCCTGGTTTGTTTCTCTAGAGCACCCTGCCTAACACAACTACTGCATCATAACTTTTTGTAATGGGAATCATACATTGCTAAATGGTCTAATCCACTTTGTATACCATTTATGGTTGCTTGCAGCCGAAGGCTAGCCCATAGCCTGGAAGTGAGTCATAGTATGTAAGAGACTAGAAGTGGTCTTTCTATAGGCCGGTTTTCCTTGTGTTTCATCAACTTGACTTCATGCTAGTGCGCCTTTGTCGCCTAGTTTTTGGTTCTCACTGGATCTAAGAGAGAGGTTCTCAACCTTCCTCATGCTGTGACCCTATAATGCAGTTCCTCATGTTGGGGTGACCCCCAAACCATAACATTATTTTCGTTGCTACTTCATCCCTGTAATATTGCTACTGTTATGAATCGGGTGACCCCTGTGAAAGGGTCGTTCGACCCCCAGAGGTTGAGAACCGCTGATTTAAGAGGAGACATTCATTACATTTTCGCCAGTGCTCGAGCAGGACTGTCTTTTGCATCCATCTTGTAAATTATTTTGAAGTGCAGTGCTCTGTGCCTTAATATGCTTGATAAATATAAACGGAATTGATTTGAAATACAAGAAAATTGGCTTTGTGATTTGTTTGAAAAGTTCAAGTAAGTTCTCAATTTGGTATATTGCATTCAAACGGAATACTCAACCTTCTAATGTGTTTATCATTAATCTAAGTTGTGAACGAGGGCTCTGTGAGTATACTTTGAGCCAGTGGAATGTTTTCGTAAATAAATCAGGGAAGTCAACGGATTGGCATCAATATCTGAAAGATGAGTACTCCTACTGCGACTACGGTGTGAAATGATCCTCATGTGCTCATTTGTTTCTTAGTGGGTACCCCCACCCCCCAACTCCATATTCTTTTCTTCCTCCTTCTTTACTTTTGTCTCTTAATAGGAAATGATTTGTTTTCTGTTTCTCCTACAAGTTGGGTTTTGAGAAAGTTAGGACGACATCAATGAAAACTTGCCATATCTCTTTTTTCCTCGTACTAAATCCAGATTACAACCACTTTAACTGTTCGGGTTAGCTAGAGGCCAGGATGACCTTAGAGAGCTGAATGTCCTGAGTGATCTCACCTGATCCATTCCACCAGTCATATCAAGGACAATTAGCGATTTGGATGAACCATCACAAATGGCCCAACATTGTCCATTTCAGAGGTCTTATCCAGATTACCTATCGACTAACACCATGCCACATGATAATGTAGTGACTGCCAGGTATGATAATGAGGTGCACTAGCCATGGATTACATACGAGACTAACCACTGTGCTGGAATAAGGATCAATCAGGATACAAGAATAAAGGCCAATGGGAAAGCAAGATGGAGAATGAGGACAGCCAACGGGGTACTGCTACCAGACCCCTATAAAATCCAGTGTCATACCCTTAGGTATCGTCAGCTTCCTCAAATCATGAGGCGACCCACTTAGTGATTGAAGCGTATTTTGCTTTTTAAATCTTTGCTCTGTTTACTGTGTTTTCATACTGTCTCGTCTAATGTCTTCCGTGTGTGGCTCCCTTTGTTGTGGTGGCAAACCCCTCAGGAGAAACTTCCTAGTGTTTCTCTGAGGAAGGAAAGCCCAGAGACATTGACTTTTAACAGGTAACAATAACAAAGTGAGGTTAAGAACAGGTGTCCTATAAAATGTCTTTTAGTCACCGTCTCACATTTAAGCATCATCATAAAAACCTCTATGACTTTACAACTTTCACATTAATTTTGGCGTTTCCATCTCAGTGGCTCAATGACAAGACTGAAGACTGCTTCAGTTTGCCGTTGGCTCTTTCAAGAAAGAGTTGAGTGTCAGCGGTTGCTTTTCGAGTGTGATCTATCATTACACACTCCTGTGCCTCAGACACGGGCATGCTGGCTTCGCTGGCCAGACTAGTCTCCAGAGCTCACTTGCCTTTTCATTTTATAGTCATTAATTACGGACAGAATGATTTCATCTATATTTTAATTTTTTATATTTTAGTCTTTTATTCAAACTTATTTACTGATAATTTGGTGTCATGATGTATTAAAGGAAACTGAAAAGGATGTGAAGTACTTTATACTGACTGTTGCAAAGTCCTCTTTGGAAGTTGTTAGTTGACTTTAATCTCAAAACACCATATAATGACAATTTAAAAGTACTGAATCAAAATCATGCCTACCTTTTGGAAAAAGAACGTAGTCTTGTGTCCTGTGAGGATCAGTGCTATTGATAACTAGAATCCCAATATTTGTTTCATTAGTGTGATGTTTGTGTTGGGAAAAAAGTTAATACACTTTTTTATTCCTTCCATGCCATTAATATACTACTTTTCGTTAAAGCATATGGCTTTAAGTAGCTGAACCTTTCAGAGGGCATGCTATTGCAAATTCATGCCCGAGTAGTATAGCACAGATAAAGTAATAGTTCTACTGAAAGTATTCTGATAGCATGAATAAAATATGAGTGTTGATTTCAATCAAGTAGAAGTTGCCCTGCATTATAGAAGGTGAAATGTAAAATAATTTAGGAGATATGACTTAATAAAATTTCACTTGTTTACCAGAGGTTTTGCTCATGCAAACTAATCAGGGGCTTTTGCAATCAAAGCCCAAATCAATAGGGGAAGTAAAAATACACCAAAGAACTGCGTCAAAGTTTTGTGCTTGGTAGAGAAACAGAAAGTAAGGAAGATTGCAAAGTACTACCACTTGATAAACACCAACTAAAATCTGGGAGTTCTTCCAGGGAGAGTTGAATGTCTTTAGGTCCTAAATGTCTCCCCCAATTACTCAATGCTAGCATCTCTATCTAGAGTGGCTCTAGGTTGTCCCGCTGTGAGAGGGGCATCCTCCTTTAATAAATTACTCCACAGCAATTACTATCCAGGCAGACAAGCTTTGACAATTTGTTGAAGAAAATGGATTGCCTTTATTTCTAGAGCACATTTCTCAAATGCATTTTTGGGTAGAGATTTTCTCATATCTGGTATTTAAATAAAATCCTCCCTATCCAAAGAGGATATGTCCTGTATATACTAGGTCCTTTCTTTACTCAAGAATTTCTACTTTTTTACTTAAAGAAAGTACATCATGGCTTATTCGTGGCATATTCTAAAGCACCCTGGTGGCATTGTTGGGTAGGTGTTGGACTACAAACTCAAAGGTCCCCAGTTCAAACCTACCAGCAACTTAGTGGGAGAAAGATGAGGTTCTCTGCTCCAATAAAAATCTACAGCTTCAGAAATTCTATGCCTATGAGTATGATTTGATGGCAGTAGGTTTAATTGGCAGCCTCACTCCTCATGGGCTCTGGGCCATTGGTTAAGTAAAATAAAAGTGCCTGGAAAACAAAACCCACAGTACAGGACTGTCAATCTGGTCCGGGAGCCTATGGGCAGGTAGCAGAGACACTGGACAAAGGAACGACTCATGACTTGGGTGGGACAGAGCCAATGTTGTGAGATTTCACTGTGTTACTAGATTAAGGTACTTTCAACTTGCCCAGTGCTTTCATATAATTTATTTTTTATTTCTTTTACAGTTTCAGTTGGTTTTGGAAGGTAGAATAAATAATCTCTGTGGCTAATATACTACTGGGAGCAGAATCTTCTATATCATTTTAATGAAAGCATTTCACACCCTCTTTTCTCAATTGAGGGATCTTGGTGGCATAGTGGTTATGTGTTGGCCAGCAGCCGGCTCTGCAGGAGAAACGCTTGGCCTTCTAGTCCCCTAAAGAGTTACAGCTTCAGAAACTCAGAGGGGCAGTTCTGCCCTGTCCTGCAGGGTCACTGTGAGTCAGAATGGACTTGACGGCAGTGATTCTTTTCACCCCCTAAACAAAGGAGTCAAGGTGGTCTGATGGGTTACAAGTTGGGTCACTAATTACAAGATCAGTGGTTCAAATCTACAAGTCACTCTGATGGAGAAAGATGAGTCAGTCTTCTGGGAGAGCCTCGGGGGCAGTTCTACTTTGTCCTATGAGGTCACGATGAGGTGGAATCATCTTGGTGGCAGTGGGTTGGGCTTTTGTTAAACAACTCATCCTTCCCTTCCCAGCCTTTAAATGACAAAGACAAAAGAACTGGACTGATATTATTTTATTGACTGATATTATTTCCCCCAGATTATATTACGATTATATATAATCATAATATAATTTCACCCACAAGATTTTTAGGCCCATTTCACCCACAAGATTTTTAGGCCCTTTGATTTTTAGGGTAAGGTCTTATTCATATTAGTGCCTGCAATACTAAGCTTGAACTGTTATGAGTGAGAGATTTAAAGAGTTAAGTCAATTATTAAAATGAATTTGTTGGCAATTCTTTATCTTCCACTGGTGTCATGGGTAGGGGTTTGGGTGTATTTTGGGATTTGACTGTTTGATCTGGTTAAGTTCCATTTCTGAATGCATCGGTATATGGAGAGCCAATGGGGCATGTTCTGCTTTAAGAATGGAGGCTGTTTCAAAGCCTCAGTGATGATAAAGCCTACATGATAGCGGGCACAGAGTGTTACTGAATCCTTTTCATCACAAAATGCTGAATGACAGTGGAGAGAAAGAAGGCAGGTGGTAGAGAGGAAACAAATCTAGAGTATTCAATGTTGAGAGAGGACAGCGTTTAGCTGTAAAGTCATGGTGTTATTCATGATCGCAAGTATAGGGTTTTCAGAGGGTATTAGAAAAGTCTCTGTCGAAATTCTCACCTGATTCAGACAGTACTTTATAGATGTCTATCATCAGAAAGTGAATAAAATTCTGAGTGAGAAAACAGTATTCTGGGATGAATAAGAATGGTGTGGTAATAATGAAGAGGCTCAAAATAATATACACAAAGCAGACGTCTCAACTGTCCATGAGATTTCTTGGATGTAGAACCCTGAAAACTGATAGCAGAATGTCAACAATCAAAGAGTTTCCAATCCAAATGCTCATGCAGACTCCCACTGCTCCACTGGACTGTCTTCATTATGCCTCAGCCTGTTCTGTCTTTAGGTAAGCAGCCCAGGCCTGAGACGTCTGCTATGATCAACCAAATGGAAAGAAAAGGGCCCGGCTCCTTAAATTCACGCATGATCTCTAAGAACAGGATTGAGGGAGAGACAAGCCATGGCAGTTTCTTCCCTCATGACCCTTCCGTCATCTCTCACACTTACATTGAGTTGTTCTATGCTTTATCCATAGCTTCACTCCCTGTGCCCTGACTTCCAACGGCACACATTTTATCCGACTGCCGAAGGCAAACACACACACATAAAAATTAGTGTTCAACTTGATTGAGGCATAAAATTCTAATAACAAGATGGCTCATACTGCTTTGTAATATTTTTTAGTATAATCATATAAATATTGAAACGATTTATGGCAAGAAAACATTTGTTTCCTGTGTATTTCACAAAATAAATGTAATATCCAAATAGACGGCTACTGTCAAATCCACGTGTCTTCAAGAAACAAAAGGACGAGAGGTTAACTGAAAACAATTTACTCAAGCGGTTCTCAACCTGTGGGTCGCGACCCCTTTGGGTGTCCTACGACCCTTTCACAGGGGCCGTCCAATTCATAACAGTAGCAAAATGACAGTTATGAAGTAGCAACAAAAATAATTTTATGGTTGGGGGGGTCACCACAACATGAGGAACTGTATGAAAGGGGTGCGACATCGGGAAGATTGAGAATAATGAAACAGAAATTAGCGACTATTAACAAGGACACAAAGCAAGGGTGAGAAATTCACTTTGGTAGCTGTGGGTCACTTCTGAATTAACAATTTTCTACCACTGTTCTTGCCATTGGTAATTCTCCCCACTGGTTCTGATTTACCTATTCATTAACTAGAGGGATTGGCAAACTTAATTAGAACATGAAAGTTGATATAAAGACGAAAACACCGAAGACAAGGAGCTGAGACTATCCTTATGCTTTTCCTTATAGTTAGTTCTAGAATTAAACTGCAAATGGAATTTTACAACACATTTCTATACTACTTTAATGGAATTGCTTTAGGAAACATAGAACATACATTCTTTTTTATTTTGATTTAGAAATAGATTTAATATTTGAAATTACTTTTCTCGGTTAGCAGTACATGGTTGTTTGTTTGTTTGTTTGTTTTGAGTAATAATGATGTTTTTATTTGCCTTCCTTATTTCTTGGCTGACATTGGAGAAATTACTTATTCATCAAAGTAATCGTTCTCGCTTCTAAAATATATAACTTTTCTCAGAGAGATAAAATCTGAGTAACTCTAGAGCATTTGTCTTAGAATGCGTTTGGGTCTAAAATACTATATATAAACACACCTTAAGATCAGTATTCAGTTTATTCCTTTACTAATGCCTGAACAAACTAGTAGGTATGTGAAACTCATCAGGGATTTACATTGTGGACTAAGGTAGCTTTGATCGTTATTGAATAGGGATAGGCTAATCTCCAAGCTCTAAAGTAGATTGAATTATGGCTTTAAAAATCCTTGTATATTTTGCTTTAAAAGAAACAGCTTTTGTATTAGAGTGATTGAGCAATACACTGTTTTTCACTGTTTTTAATGAAAGATTCCATTAGTTTTTTACTCTCTGGAGCAGAGAAATCTTGATCTTTTGCCAGACTCAGACTCCCAGCTTATTCCACAAAAGCTTTAACTTCAAGTTAACTCAGTATTAGGCCATTACCCTCAGTCTACTCTGATTTCTATACTTACCCTACATTTTAAACTGCAACAACAACAAAAAACTAAATCTAGAATTAGCTGACTAATGTCCTTGAATGTAGGTGTATCAGTCTCAGAAATGCCTACATATCATATTTGTATAAATAAAAATACCGATTAAATGAAACAATTGGACAGCAATGAAGATCTCAATTGTATGAAGCTTTGGTTTCAGGAATGTCTAATCTAAGGCCCAGAGTGGGGGAGTAACAGACTGCATATTCTAAATTAATTAATAACATCTATTTTTTCAGGAATACTTCCGCCACATCATGTTAAAGCTAAAATCAGCAGCCCTCCGAAACCATGAATACAACTTGACTGGTTTTGACAGTCTATTTATTAATTGCTGCCAAACTGTAATTGTCATTGCATTAACATCGCCTATCGGTGGAAGCATAGCTGAGCATCTGCCTCTAAAATTTGAACATAAATTTCTTTCTTTAGATTCCATCACTGTTCTTTAAACCTCTTAATATTTTCAGACAATTTCATCTGCAACCTCAGATAAATTGTAGGAACTGGAACTAATTGTTCCCTTAATTGATTGATTCTCTTACCTCCTGTTGTGTGTACGATGCGTGTCATCCCGGCTGTTTGTAGCAACAGGAGGGAAACGATCAATCAATCACAGGACAATTAGTTATATAAAGCTCACCCCCCCCACCCCCAACTGTTGAAAGGAAAACAGCCTCATCTAAGGTTAGAGCACACACTTCTCCTCTGTAGCGGCTATAAAAGAAAAAGGACATACAGAGCACACTAATGTTTTCCTATGTAGTTTAGATTAAAATATAAATTAAGGTTCTTGACAATATTTTGATTAGGATCAGGAATTCTTACTGCATTGCATCATAGCATCATTTACCTCTGTGTTTTATTCCCTACTAATTGCTGCGTTTCTCGTTATGCCTCAGCACAGGACTGAGCAAGGATCATATATTCGCCACTGTGTGTTTTTCACTTATTACTTGATCCATAGAGGTTGCATAATAAGTATTTGCTGACTAAATGAATAAGGAGGATGTGTAGTTTTAAAATGTAAACGAACACAATTTTATATAATTCATATTACCAGACGCATGTAGATCATTAGTATATGAAATTCATAGACCGAGCTATTAGACATCTAGTGTTAGCTTTGACTTCTGTAATTTTAGATGACTTTATAAAAAACAATAAGATTTTCATATTCTCTTAAATAGACTTTTAATTGTGTATGGAGTGAAGGTTTAAAGAGCAAAATCAGTTTTTTACTGTTGTTCTCCTCCCTCCCCCATGGCATTGATTGTATTTCTCCCTGTGTGTTATCTTTTATCCCACTGTTTTCTGTTTCTTTCTTTTTTTCTTGTTTCTCTCTTTTTTTGTATGTGAGCTTTCTTTGACTTTTTAATCATAGTAATCTCTTACTATGTTTCAGTCTGTTGTGCATAGGGTGGCTATGAGTCAGAACTGATTCGGTGGCATCTAACAATGACAACAGACAACATTTATTCTTCTTTGAGTGATTTGTTTCACATACTGTAATTTTCTGTGCTGAGTTAATTTTATTTGTGGATTGTCTTATCATTTCTTTTGTTGTTGTTGCTGTAATGCTTTACAATCCTATAATGATCCTTAAAAATTTGGTAAGGTTTATTAATTTTCTTTGAAGTTACCTTGTAATTTATTAATTTCTTCCAAGGTTTAAAGCTATGTTCTATTTTCAGATTTACTTGATAGCCTTTCTGTTTGGAAGTTCTGTAACTATAATAGTTTTTACACCACCACTACCCTCTTTTAAAAAATGTTTTCATTGTCTCTGGTTCTATATTTTCAGTCTTGTAAGTTTGCTTTCCTTTGGAAGCTTCTTTATGTGGTTTATGGTGTCATTGCACATTAATCTCTGGCTGTTATCTGCTGTTGCCTAAAGTACTCCCTTTAATATTTTTGTAAGATTATTCTGTTTTAAAAACTTCTCTTAATTTCTTTTTAATCGGGAAATGTTCTAATTTAATTTGGAAATTTTCTGAATTTGAGGGAAATTTTTGCTGGGTATATGATTCTTGGTTGGCATTTTTTTTCTTTCAGAGTTTTATATGTGTCATCCCATTGCCTTCTTTCCTGCAACATTCTGCTGATAAATCAGAGGTTCATTGTATTGGTTCTCATTTGTAGGTGATTTCTATTTTTCCTCAAGCAGCTTACAGGATTCTTTCCCCTTTGTATTTAGATTTGAAAAGTTCAATTATGACATGGTCATTTTTTAATGTCCTTGTGATTTTCTTTTGGGAATCCATCTTGTTTGGGGTTTGCTCAGCTTTGTAATGCATCTCTTCTCATCTTTCATGATATAAAGGGAGTTTTCTTCCAACAGCTCTCAAGAAAATTTATCTGTGCTTTTTTTTTTTTTGGTGGGGGGTGTCTCTTTCTGTTTTGGCTTTCTGATCACATGCATAGTGTCCCACATCATTCTCAAACTTTCTTCATTTAATTTTTCTCCCTGATAGTTCCTCAAACAGACTAGTCTTCAATCGGAGAGAGATTATCTTCAACCTTACTAAGCCAGGCTTCCATTGATTCACTTCTCTGTTACCCTTCCATTTCTGAGATCTAAATATCAATCTTCTGTATTTCTCTTTGCTTTTTGGGTATGGGCTCTATTTATTTATTTATTTATTTATTTATTTTATCAGTTTGTTCTTGTCGCATTTTCCTGAAATCTCAAGTTTTGCTTGTGTTTTCCTTGATTTTATATATAACTTTCTTAACCTTTCTCTCGATTCATTGCAAGTATCTACATATCATTCTTTTGATTTCTTTATCAAGTAGTTCCAATCTTTAGAAATGTTTCCTGGCTCTATGTTTTGGCCACTTGTTTAGGCCATTCTATCTTGTTTCTTTACGTGAACTGAGACTGACTGTTGTGTTGATTTATTTGTATTTGATTAATGACTGGTGACTTACTATATGTTGGTGTGTTCTTAAGTGCTCATTACTTGTCTCCTGGTGGGAGTATGCACACATTTTTCTGTTTGCTGTTTATTTCATGCAGTTGAAGGTACATTGAGCTGTTTTTGGCCTTCATCTATCATTGATAAGGCTGTACTGGATGAAGCCCCACCAGGCATCCTATGCCCTCCTTGCCATCAATTTTACATCACTTGTCATTCCATTGTCCCTGGGTTTGTTAACACCCAAGGCAGGTGGGGGGAGAAGAGGGAACTGATCACAATGATCTACATATAACCCCTTCCCAGGGGGATGAACAACAGAAAAGTGGGTGAAAGGAGACAGTGTTTGGTATAAGACATGAAAAAAATATATATCAAGGGTTCATGAGGGAGGCAGGGTGGGGGAGAGGGAGAAATGAGGAGCTGATATCAAGGGCTCAGGTAGAAAGAAAATGTTTTGAAAATGATGATGGCAATGTGTACAAATATGCTTGACACAGTGGTTGTTTATAGGATTGTGATAAGAGCTGTAAGAGCCCCCCAGTAAAATGATTTATTAAAAAAAATTGTACTGGAGTGGGTGATAGTTCTAGCCCTGGTGGTTGGGATACAGGAGTTGCAAGTATGGCTGGGCCACGAAGGTAGAGTTGCTTTCTGGTTGCCAGCCACTGGTGTGGTCCTCAGCCAATTAAGCCAGCTACCAGTGTGTGGTTCTCATGGAATACTGCTTGCAAAAGTTCAAAATTATCATGCCGTGCCAGGCCAGCTGAAAGAACATTGATGGCATTGTGGGTTATGCATTAGACTGCTGACCACAGGGTTGGTGGTTTAAAGGCACCAGCCACTATGTGGGAGAAAAATAAGACTTTTTTCCCCTATAAAGATTTACAGCTTCAGTAACACATAGACACAGTTCTGCTCTATCCTATAGGGTTGATATGAGTCAGACTTCAATAAGTGGGAGTGCATTTGAAGTTTGAGTCAGGCCAGCTGACAAATCACCTGCTCCTCCTCTCTTCTCACTTGCTACCTTTGTTCAGCTTTATATTCCAGTTGGTATTCAATCCACTTCTCTTTCTAAAAGTTTCAGGATAATCATCTATATCTGTATCATTTTGTCTCCCATGTCTTTGTTGTTGACCCTCTGGGTAGTATATCTGCTATCTGGGTAGTATATATAATATATATATCTGGGTAGTATATATACTATATATAGTATATATAACTATCTTGATGGAAGTTCTGATTTTCATATTTTCTACCTTAGGTCTTCCCAGGGTGGGTTACAAAAGAATGTTGATCACACAACAAAATTGTAACTTTGACACATTTTAATTGGTGTTATACTTAAATATTTACTTTTCAGTCTTTCTTTATTCCACTTTGTGTCCTTTCTTCATCCCTTTCCTCCATCAGTAGTTTGGCCTTAGGAAATTCTATATTTTTATAATCCCCAACACCAGGCTACTTGTATTGTATCCTTCACCCTCCCACTACCACACTCCCCGCCAGAGACTTCACTCTGTTTTACGTACATGGTTATGCAAATGACAATTTAAAAAATCAAGCACACCCCAAATAGTTGGTATACCTAATTTAATATGCAACCCAAGAAAGTACCACACTTGATTTAAAAATACATATAGCTAAATTGTTTTGATTGATCAAAAAATAAAATAGAATTTTATACAATATAGGCAAATGTAGGAAAAATAAGAAAAGAAAGCAATGGTAGAATAAAAGAGGATGCTTTTTCCAAAGGTTTTTGTATTTTCTGCAAATGTAGGTAAGCTGCTACTGAAATTTTATCAGCGATATACATCTAACATAACATGCAAAAAGGCAAAATTAAAGACCTAGCAAGAAAAGAATAGATTTTATTACATAGGCTGACATGCCCTTACAAATTAAAAGGAAAAATAATAAACATGCAGGATGGGTTTAGTTAACAACAGGGATTTCTTTACTTGTCTTTTAATCAGGGCTCCAAGGTTAACGGAATTTGTGTCATTAAAATTAGCAGATTAGCTTATTGAAATGCCAATTAAAAATCTGTCTTCCTGCGATTAAATCCACCTAGGCAGGATTTTATTGACAATTTGGCTTCAATACTTCAAGCATTCTCAGTAACTGAGAATTGGTTTTGCTGGGATAGTACAGTCAGAAAGCTCTATAGAGAAGTGGTATATGTACTCTTGTATAACCAAGAAAGGACTTACAGATTAATCTATGCAGTTAGATTAATTATGCACATGCACACAGGGTATCATAAAAAAAAACCCTTCCTAACAGAGATAATTTAAAAAGTAGATGCATCTGTGGATATTTCTGGGTAAATATGTGAGCTCCTGGACCTCCACCAAGTGCATCACTGGTGACTTGTTAGAAATGCGAATGTCCAAGTTCCCTATAAACAATGTCAAAATTAGCAGAATACATCAATGACCCAAAATAATCTACAACTGGAAAGAGGCTCAAATAGTTAGTTTTCCAATAAATTTAGAAAGAAATATAAAGGAAAATGAAATAATTCCAAGAAATTAATTTTGAAGCAATCTGTTTATATAAGGTATTGTCATAGATCTATGAAGATGTTAAATCTATTAGTTGACTCTCAAAGAGTTTACCATCTAGTACAATGAAAATATGTGTAAACAAAAACACCTGTACTAGGCAAAAGAACATAAAAGAAGTATATTGTTTCTGGTTAAATAGGTTCAAAAAATGAAATAATTGATGTAGAACTTAAAACATTAAAATATTGGGAGAGTGAAGAATTAGGTAGTAGCAGAATTTGACAGAAAAGTTTACAGAAAATGGGAGAAACTGGTCTCCTAGCAATATAATACATTATTACTTGTTAGACTGGAGATCCATGGTTTTCATACCAAGCATTTATTTTAAACCCCCAGATAACTATTAATTATGAACATTACATTTTTTAACTCAAAAGACCCATCATAACCAAAATGTATCTTACTTTCTAGAACATGTGAAAAAAATGATGGTGTTAATTACGAGTCTCTTTCTTATTAACTTCCTTATCAAATTTCAGAATGTTGTTCAGGGAACAAACTGGACTGTCTTGATGATGTCAACAGTGGTGGTATTAAGGGCGTGTCAAATAATGACAAACCAACTCTTGCCTGATGGTTTTGCAAAACATTTTCTGTCCTTCTTTTTTTACCTCATGAACAAGCAGCCTGCGTCTTCTCTGTCACCCTCTGATTCTCCCTAAATCACACCTACCTCTTCCTTCTCAATGGAGAGCCTTGCTGGGTACTTCAGGTATCCCCTGCTGAAGAGTTCTTCCTCTTTTCCTTGCACCCATATTTGATTGTATGTTTTGCCAAGGCATCACCCTAAATTCGCTGTCACCCCAGGAATGCGATGCTAGGTATTCATCGAGAGGGGCTTGTTGCAGTCAGTCAAGTTTGGCCAGAGGGTTTTTCCAGTCTGCGCTCTTAGCAGAGCAGGCAGCCAGGTCTTCTCTCCTGCAGGCCTGCTGGGGCCCCTCCAAGAGCCAACCTTTCTGCAGTGGAATTAGACCCCCTTCCCCAGCGCAGGGTCCATTCTAATGGCATCTCCTAAAGGACCCTTTTCTTAGCGTTCCAGGGAGAAACAACCTCATTTTCTAACTGGCCATTGCTACTTAAGCCATGTTTAAGGCAGTCATCACTTTGTACATTAGGTTGCGCTCATTCATATATATATATGTCCATCTGATATACTTGACTAGCAAGTATACCCAGATTTCTAGGATGACCGAAATGAGATGCTAGGGAACATAGTCAGTATCCAGGGCCTGTTTGCTGACAGCATGGAAGAAAGAAATTACTTATCAGACACTTTTTTTTTCTTGAAGTCTCAAGACAATTCTTAAAATTTTTCTCACAATCTTAACAAATGTTTTAACCTAATCATCTTGACATAATAAAACCCACATATACTCATATATAAAAGTGTATCAGAAAGTGAAAGAGAGAAAATGCTAATTGCACAGCACTAAATTACAGGATATCATACTGTAATTACCAATATTTCTGTTAGCAGAAAAGCTCATTATAAGAAATTCTGTCTTCTTTATTCCCAAGTCCCTCATGTGCTATAATCTCCCATTTCAGAAGTTTTGTGTGTACCTTTGATCAGCAAAATAGCTAGATTTTTGCACAGTTTCTTGATAAGTAAAATTTATTAGAAACATCTGTCATATATGCAGAGTTAGAGATCAGGAATATTTCTACCTCCATCACTAGTCATATAAATCTATCATCATACATGCATTTAATAAATGTCAATTATGTGCACATTTAAGAAACATATTGCTTGTATTTTCCAGTTTTGTTCTTAGCGTATTCTTGATAACTTCAATTTAGTTCCTAGAACCAAATAATTAATAGTTGGTAATTATTAAAAGCTAACTGCTTAACTCATTTGATATAATTTCTTCAGTAGTAGGTGCTTCAATGACCTAGTTTAATTACTGAGACTGAGTAGGCTAAAGCTTAGACAAATTCAAAAGTTTGTAAGACGACACAGCTTGTAGACTGAGTCCAAGTGCAAATCCAAGCACATTATTGCAAAGCTATTTTAACAAAAAATCTGCTTGGGCTTTCTATTTTTAGTATAGAGGAATAATATTTAAGAAGGTGTGATAATATCCCAAATCCAGGGAGTTAAATAGATAGTGACAAAACAGACTGAACTTGGATTCCCCACCCCCCAATGGTTTTATCGGCACACAATTCATGTAGTATACAATTGAACAGTTCATCGTTCAATCACATCAAGGGGAGTTGTACAATTACCATCTATCTTAGAGCTCCCCCACTCCCCATCCCCGTGGGCACATCGACTTTAAACTGAGTTGGGCAATCACCGTCAGTTCTAGTGCTCGCTCCCACTCCCGCCCTCGTTGCTCACTCCTGAAATCACCAATCCCTCCCCATTGCCCACCCCCACCCCTGCATTCCCTACAACACCTTGTATCAGTCATTATCATCGTACATCCATTCCTTCTGTGCTTCAGAGCTGGAAAACCCCGCAGAAAAAAGTGCAAGACAAATCGCACTAAGGTGGTAAGGATAAGATCATATTTGTATGAAGGAAAAAAATACAAATGATGTGTAAGAGGGAGAAGATCGCCATCAATGTTCAAAAGGCCAGGGAAGAAATTTCTGTTATGGGATCTCTAAGAGATACTTGCACCCAGTACACATTCAGGTTGTATCTATAGGGAGGAAAACTGGCCTGGTACAGATTTCGATCCTGCGTAATCAGGATTGCAATGGTCTCTGTCTGATAGTATGGCTGCTCAGGACTCTCACCTTGGCTGGAGCAGTTCTGCCAGCAGCTCGGTCTGACTAGACACTGTGCAGATCGTTTTGGGCTCCCACTGTCCTCCATAGACTTCTCCAAATTGGATGTTCATAATTTTTGCTCTGAGACATTGCTCTTCATCATATTTGAATTTTGTAATTGTCATCTTTGGATCACACAAGCTGGTGTGCTTTTTCTGTGTAGACTTTATTGGCTGCTTACTTACATGGCTGTGTGTTTGAAGAGAAGCCTTTAAGACCTCAGACAGTATTTTGACTGATAGCCAGGCACCATCGGTTTTCTGTACCACACTTTGCTGTAGCACCTTTATCTTTAGTGATTGTTTCATGAAGTTGGGTATCAAGCAAGGAGGCAGGAGGCAGGAGTTAGTGGGAGCCCCAAACTAGACTTTCAATCTAGTCAACATTTTATGCAGTTAGATTTTTACTCGATTAGCTGTGGCAGTTCCTGCAACTATCATAGAAAAAAAAAATCTGACTGTAAGAGGTAATTTCAGCTTGAGAATCAAGATTTTAAAATTGGGTTAGTTATTTAACACTCAGAACTCTGATTTTCTTAAGAGCACTGTGAAGAGCTCTCCTTTCTCTCTGTCATTTTCAGAAATTTGGAAATTTTCTAATTATATCATTATACATGGTGGTGGTGTGGTTGTGCATTGGCTGCTAACCATCGGCAGCAGGCTCAAAAGCACCAGCCCGGCCCAGGAGAAAGTGGGCGCATTCTCTTCCTGTGCAGAGTCACCGCCTAGAAACCCGCAGGTTAATACGAACTTGTCCTATAAGTTCGCATCTATTTCACATAGCTTTTACTTGAAGATCTACCTTTATTGATTCATTCATTTGGGTTGATTGTTTTGTCTCTTTACTCTTCATTCAAAAACAGCAGTAAGAAAGGATGGAAAATCGCTCTTGAGATAATGCTATAGGATGATAAGTTAGACCTTGTCTTCAAGATAGAAAAATAAGTATTAGCTAGAAAGTCGTGAGTCTGCAATAAATGTGTAACTAAAAAGGAAAAATGGAATAACAAAAAATAAAGCCTATTTACAGCTTTGTCTACAGTCAAGACTTGTAAAAGTTGTGATAAACATGCCTTTCCTGTTTCATGAGCATGCAGTCAGGGTAAAATAAGTCAACACAAGTGAAGACAACCTGACGCACGGGACAGGGCTTCAAAATCCAAATTACACCCTTTCTTTGGCCTTAAAAAATCTATTTGACATGGTCATTCTCAGCCAGGAAGAAATTGCTTTTAAATCATAGATCTGAGTTCCAGGATCCAATAAAATATCTTGCACTCAGATGTTCCAGATACATTTTTTATAAGTCTCAAATCCATTTTTCATAAGGACTAAAATGGGAAAAGAAATGGCCATTTGTAGAATGTCTCCATTATAAAAATATTTCCAGGTATATTGGGCTTTGTAGCATAGGGCACACTATATAATACTGTTAAAACATCTGAATAAATAAGAAAAAATAGAACAGAAAATTTTATTTTTAAAAGCACAGTAAATATGAAAGTTATATGATACCAAATTGTATCAATACATTATTTGGTATTGAAAAAGATTAGGATGAGCTATTTAGGTGAGGCCTTGTGTGTGTGTGTGTGTGTGTGTGTGTGGTTATTTTAAGATATATTTATTTCCCAATTGAAGCCCTGATATCTTACTCAGGGAAATATGGAAATAACAAAACAGGACATACTCTTTAAATCACAAATACCAAGAATTGAGTGGGGTGGAAATTAGTAGATGCCTTACAATAGCTTCACAGGGGCATAGTAGCAGGCTATCTTGAGTGAATTTAAATTAGACATTCGTATATTGCTGTAAGCCCCTTTAGTGGTCTCTGGAAGGTCTCTTTTGTTCACTACCAAATATGCCTTCTTTTAAGGGACTTTTTGCTTGCCCTCTCAGGAAGAGACGGGGGAAAGTAAAAGAAACTAGAACAGGGAGAAAGCTATTTGGAGGACTCCTACTAATCTTTTATGAAGCCTTGTCTGCTCTCTCCATTAGAAACTAAAAATAACATGGGGTGATGCATGAATATGCAAGGAAATCTTAAAGCTGTTCACCCCACATGGGGGAACGTTCTCACTGTTACAATTGGGAAATTACCAAAATTAATGTGAATTTGTGAAATCCAGCAGGAATCTAATCCCAGGTGCTTGTCAACTGTTGAAATAAGAGTGACAGACAGGTATCAAAAGTGCAGAAGAAAGTGGCGTGCTAAGAGCACTGCTTTCAGGACTCTACTTTTGGCAAGATGATGGGGGAATTATCGTAGCTCTCCCGGAACAGCTGCTGCTTAGGACCTCCCGTTTATTCCCACTGTTAGGCTCAATGACTTCTAAAAAGCTATTTTAGGCTCAATTCCTCGGATCCTTCCAATATATATATATATTGAGTCCAATATGTCTATATTATTGTAGTGTCTATATGCCACTTGAATGGGCTAAGAGAGTTATGTAAAACAAGCCAGATGGTAGCTGCTTGGGGAAGAGATATCTTGTACTATAAGAGGGGTGTGGAAAAAAACAGTAAAAATATCAAACCAAGTAGACATAAAATAATGTTAGAGTAGAGGACTATCCTTTTTGTCTCGAGGTAGCTAAATACTCTGAAGTTACACATAGAAAAGTCACATGTTAAGTAAACTTCAAGTGCAACTAAATTAGATCTTTTGAGAAGGAAAACAGTAACAATATTTATGAGCATAAAACAATGTTTATGTTCACCATCCTCAGGAATTGATGCATCATTACAGCTAAATATTTAACAGGACTATTTTTATCTTTTGTATGGAATGAAAAAATATGAAATTGACATTCACTAGTCATTCATGTGAAAGGAAAATGAATCACAGTCTTTCACTGTCTACAACCTAGAAGATGACAAATTACAGTTTCAGGACAAGTATGGTGGGAGGGAGTGTAACCTACAATTAAGGCATGGTGTTTGAAAACAGGATTGTTTCGTCCTTTTCGGACATCAGCAGTTATTGAACCTGTAATCATTGTGGCCTCACTTGCAGTTTTGGACCATGGAGTCGGTTCTAGTGGGCCTGTGTCCCACCCTCTCTGGCCCTGTCCCAGCCTTCACCGGGTCCCGGCCCAGCTGCAGCACTTGGCTGTGGCCGCGCTCAGTCCATTGTATCGAGGGTTTCTCCGCTTTGTGCTGATCCTCCACTTTCCCAAGGATGATGCTTTTAGGGAATTGTCATTCCTGATCCAAAATGAGCGAGAGAAACATTTGAGTGCTTGCTTCTGAGGAGCCTCCTGGCTATACTTCTTCCAAGAGAGATTTGTTTGTTATTCCGGCAGTCCATGGTACTTTTAGCACCCTTTGCCAATGATTTCATTCAAATGCATCAATTCTGGTGCAATCTTTGCATGAAGCCATTGATACTACCATGGCATGGGTCAGGCTCACAGGACTCCTCAAAGTGACATCCTTGTTCCTCAACACTTTAAAGAAGTCTTTGGGAGCAGATTGCCCCAACGCTGCTTTTATGAGCATTCATTGTAGATCCAAGCAAGATGAAATCCTTGCTTGGTAAAATTAGTAAGTGGAAATTTTACTGTCCAGAATTGATAACGCAAATTATTTTATGTCATATGATTTACTAGGATTTTATCACTGACATTTAAAATTCAAGGATACAAATAAGCAAAGGAGGACTAGGGAAATTTTAGAATAGCTGAATATCATGGAACCTTGATCATAAGTCAATCCTTTTCTGGGAAATGAAACTGGAAGGAGCTCAGTGAACAAAGAAATATACTATATGAAATCTATAAGAACTAAATGATCTCTTAAATTTCCTAGCATGCTGCTTTAAACTTTTGTTGGCCAAAAATGTTGAAGATTTTATTTTTATAGGAACATCTCTCAGATGTTTATGAAAAGTACTGAAAATATAGGGCTTATTTTACATGATGAGGTAAACGATTAACGTGGGCATTACAGAAGTTCTTGCCCCTGACACCATCTGGGGGTTATCCCGCATGAGTCCTCTAGATTTTGTGACTCAATTAAAATGATCCTAACCTGTATCTACCTTTACATACTTCAGCTTAGAACAAGTGGTGCTATTGAATTCAATATTGTCATACAGGATACTAACCCAACACATTTAACTAGTATACTACTAAGTTCAAGTGTTGAAAAGTTAAGTGACTTTTCCACTGTGGCTGACACAGCAAAACTATTAATCCTACCGTAGGCTGACTCCTGCTGCGTGACTCAGTTCTTATCTAGCCATCAGCTAAAGAGCTTGAATGATACTGTGACAACCTGAAAAGTTTCTACATTGGAAGGAAGAGGAAAGCGTAAGTGAACTTTGCTTTTACTCCACGCCCCCTCACTTTGCTTTCAAGGACCTTGTTAGTTTTCTGCCATAAGAAATATAAGAACCATAATAACCAAGATGACTACCTCCTATGTCCTGAATTAAATAATAGCGATTGTCCATTTTATAGCAACGCAACAACTACATTGGGAAAAGTATGTATTCCTGTGGGCAAAACTGAAGAATGTTTCCTCATCTTGGGAGGTTTGTTGCTTTTGATACTTCACGAAGGTGTCTAGAAAAAATGGCAGCTGGTGGTGACTGTGATTTGTCCCTGCTGTGAGTGACTGAGGGCACAAACACACTGGAAAGGAAGTGTAATTTGTGGACTGCGTGTGTGCTTCTTGTTAGGAGATTTTAAAAAGTTGTTTCCTGTAATTATGCCCAGCAGGTACATAACTTACTACTCCAGTGCTTTCTCAAAGACTTTTGAAAGCACTGATTGACCCTAGAGAACAGCCTGGATAACAAATAAAACGGACAGATCTCAACCAAACCTTGTGTATTTACTTAGGAGGGAAAGAAAAAGATCAGAGTGTGAGCTTGAAATGTCCATATGACTAGTCTTTGGATACAGGCTGAGAGAAGCATGCTTTAAACTCCCAAGATCCAAATTCTTTGGCTAGAGTAATATTTCACAGATTTCACATTTTGGCACTATTGACAATTTGGACTACATAATTCTTTGTTAAACCCAATTCCAAACTGATGGCCATTGAACCAATGCTGACTCATTGTGACCTGATAGCACAGGGTCGAACTGACCCCGTGTGTTTCTGAAGCTGTAAAGTTTTATGGGAGTAGAAAGCCAAGACCTTCTCCCATGGAGCAGCTGAGGATTTTGAACCACTGACCTCATGGTTAGCAATCCAAAGCATAATTCACTACGCCTTCAACCCCACCTGTCTCCAAGTTGTGATAATGAAAAATAACTCTAGACATTGCTACTTTAGGGCAGCGTCTCACCGTAGGGCAGAATATCCATGTTTGTGGAGGACACACCAAGACGAATCAGTTCTCTCTTATAGAAGAAAAATATTTTTGTATTTATCCAACTTTGAATGTTCATTAAAAGCTGGTAATACCCATAAAGCACTACTCACTACCAGCAGAGACCAGTATAAGCTACATACACAGCATTCCGGTTAGTTTAAGTCATGCAGATGAGTGTGACGCTTGAAGACCAAGGGCTTGTATGCACACAGTGGATGCGACACACACATTTGCTGACTGAAGGACTAGACGTGTGATTCAGTATTTCCTAAACGTTTGAGGAAAGGAACACAACATGCTTATTCTGAATGATTACTACAAAGCCCAGTTGGCAGCAGGACTTGACCGCTCGTAAATAAAGTTGAAACAATCTACTATGTTCCAACTCTTTAAATAATTAAAAGTGCTAGCAATCTTTAAGCTTGAAGCAATAACAACAAGTTCTAGATAATGATTTCTTTGGACATGCCATTAGGACACCCAATCACAAGCTGGGTAAAATCGAAGGCCAACAAAAATGCGGAAAATCCTCCATGGGATGTGTGGACACACGGAACCAACACACCAGCAATCTCAAAGAACGAGCAGGACCAACGATGACAACAACAACTGAAGACAGTTTAGAAATAGTAGCACAATGTCATTTACTGCTAGGCATTCGACGAAAAGAAAGTTAGTGTTGTGTTTTTTTAAGAATTTAATATAGTACTAAATTCAAATATTAAAAAATTCAGTGACATCCACGGTGGTTGACATAGTAAAGCTATGAAACCTATCTGAGGCTGCCTTTTGTCGAATGACTCAGTTCATATCTAGTCACACTTAGATAGAATGCTGATATTATAACTTAAAGTGTTTAACTATTGAGAAGAATGGGAATGTATAAGTGAATTTTGTTTTCACACACCCCCAATATTGCCTTGCTCTCAGTGTCCCTGTTAGTTTTCTGACATATGAAATATAATATGAGTTCAAGTAATTAGTGGAAATTGTTGAAAAACTACTAACATGTTTTAAAATTATAGTGCATATCTGTTTTCAGTAAAACTGTTGATTTTATTGGCTTAAGAAATAAATTCTTGCTACTATTTGGAATGCAGTCTGGCCCTGTCTATATTTGTGTAGTCTTTTCTCTTATTACTCCTAGGTTTTATGCAGTAAAACTCTATAAACATTATGCTGTTTCACAGTTTAGAAGCCATAGCCTCATGATTGCTTCTCTAACTTGTTTACGTGGCAAGTTACTTAAATTGGTTTTCTGAAAGAACTTTCATAAAGCTAGCTTTAAATATTGGAACAAAGTAATTAAAGAAGAGAGGAGAATTACAGAAGAAAAGCATTCAAAGTGTGTCCTGAAAATCACAGAATGGGAGTTTATGAACGAGCCCAATCAATGCTACCAAATATTACAGTGAGGTTAAGGAGGATGGTGAACCATAAAAGAATACTGGAATTACAGGGTAGAGGTAACAAGGTGCAAATATTTCCCATGAATATGTAAGTTCAAGTTGATGTTGAAGAAAATTTAAAAAAGCTACAAGAGCCATAGTGTGAGTATATCCCCCCTGATTGACAGATCATCTCCAGGATACTTTTAAGAATCCAACTGATGCATTGAATATTCGTGACCTACGAGTGGACAGTTTGTGGAATGGCATCGAGGGCAGTATACACAAAGCAAAAAGACAAAAAACAAAGAAAGAAAAAGGCTAAATGGATATCAGATGAAATTTTGAAACCAAGGGTAAAGAGAATGGCAAAAAAAAAAAAAAGATAAATGATGAAGCAAAAGAGTTGAACAGAAGATTTCAATGGTGACTTGAGATGACAAGAGAAAATATTAGACCAAAGTGGGCAAAGACCTGGAGTTGGAAAAACGGAATGGAAAAACACACTCAGTATTTCTCAAACTAAACAAACTTGGAAAAAAAATCCAGCCTTGAGTTTCAATAAACTTATTAAATAATTTTATTCTATGAATAAATATTAACACAGGAAGCAACCAAAGGAGATGAGAGGAATACACAGCAATTGAACAAAAAAGAATTGGTCAATATTAAACCGTTTTACTATTAATATGATTATGCACTGATGGTATTGAAGGAAGAAATGCAAGCTCCACTGAAGGCCTTGTAAAAACAAGGCTTCCGGAACTGATGTAATATCAATTGCAACACCATTAGATGCACACATGCATCAATGCTAAGAAATATGGAAGACAGCTACCTGGACAGCCAAAAGGAAGAGATCTCTCTCTGTACCCATTCCAAAGAAAAGTGATCCAGGAGAATGTAGATTCTTTTTTAACAGTATCAATTTAACACACAAAATTTTGGCAGAAACAATGGGCTCAACCACAGTTCTGATTGTGAGGCTCGTGCTATGTTTTGTTCTCTTGTACAGAGGATTGCCAGGAGTCAGATACGACCTGATGTCACCTACGACAAAAATGCATTCACTCTTCAATACTTTCTTCTACTATGATCCATGAAGATGAATATCCGAAATATTTTTCTGACTCTACATTTCTAGTTTATGAAAGTTTTGTTTTGTTTTTCAGTCCAAAAATAAAACAATCACAAAATCCAGAGTTTTCAAATATTCTGTTTGCCTAGTTTTGCTAGTCACATTTGAGTTTTCCAGTGGTATATATAGTGGTATCCACTATATAATTTTAATTTTAGTTTGGAATCAGGTAGTGGGCATGTTAGGGATTATTAGTCACAACACCAGGTTTATCACAGTTTCTAAATTTTTAATGGTTTCAGAGAGAATATTTTGTTTGACTACACAACGAAATGCAATTGGCACAGAGTACAATGGTACAATTCCTACGAAGGCAATAGGAATATCCAAGTTTTGGTTACCCCTGTCATTATAATCTGATCTGTAGAAGTTGTGCCTTACAAAAGTAAAATGCCCACATTTAAGCATTGTGACTTAATATTTGGGGAAAAAAACCCAAATGTGAAATTGTAGTTGGTTGCTTAACTTGATAGATCATGAACTGCAGTAATATGAAGTCATAAAAATGTATCTCTCTAACTGATTTCAGGATACTCCCTTAGTGATGGATAGTCAAACAACAAAATGTAAAAAATTCACTGCCATCAAGCAAATGCTGACAGATGGTGCTGACTGCCTCCTGCCAATTGCCTCCTTATAGGACAGGGCAGAACTACCCTTGGGAGTTTCTGGACTTGGGACTCCTTACCATGTAGAAAGCCCTGCTTTCTCCTGAGGAGCAGTTAGTGGTTTTGAACTGCTGACCTTGCATCAAATCTATGTCACCAGGACTCCTAAGGACAAAAGAATAGCTTAAAAACTCACCTTCACATGGTAGGTTTGCTATTAATATTGCTATTAATACAATAATCATGAAATGAAATTTATGTATTGCAGGATAGAATACGTGGCAGTATATTGATAGTGCTAGAAACCAGACTTCTGTATTAGAGCTTATTTCTGAGCACCCTGGTTTGCAAATGGCTGTAGATGTTGGTGCCAACTCAAAATCTATTTGCAGGTTCCCTACATAGATTAAGTCTCCACCAAATTTTTCTGATCATCAATCAAGGGGGCAAATCGAGTAGGTAGAGTGCTTTGGAAAGTGGATTACCTTTACCGCTCTGGTGGGCTTGCCTGCATGTGCCCTTGATGGAGGTCACAGTGTGGGGTACCTCAAACGGAGTCACATAGTCATGAGTAATTCCCTCTCAGTCTCTCCCTGACTACCTTGGTCAGAAGGCCCTGGACCAATGTTGTAAGCTCCTCTCTCGAACATATGTGTCCCAATAAGGATGCTGTGCCTGCTGGCAGCCCCACCTATAACTGTTATGTCCATGCCTTATGTAACTAGCATCCCCGCTGTAAATCCTTGGCTATCATTTGACCTCATGCTAATGGCCTCCCTCATCCAGATGATGTGCCTGTGTCTTTGTGTTGTCTCTGACCCTTTTGAGACATTCATAAATGTTCTCTGTAAATTGTATGTGAGGTTAGGGTCTCTTTCCTATCCTAGAGCACTTCTTGTGTGGGAGATGGAACATGCATGTGATGGAATGGTGAAAGGTGAGGACAAATCCTGTACTGTTGACTTTGACTTGACAGTGTAAGTATAAATTCATTACTTAAAAAAAAATTAAAAATTCTAACTCTGTTCACCAAAAGGGCCAAGAAGAGTGATAGCAAAAATGATCTTATTTTGTTTCCCAACTGCCACTGAACATAGAAAAAGACAGACCTTCTTGTGTTTAAGCCCAGGCTGAGAAGGTACAGATGGGCCCTGGGCTTCTTAAAGTGTGACAAAGTAAGACTGTGTCCCCAAAGTGTTGGGCAAATGTCTAAAAAACAAAGGAGCTTGTATGCAAGGGCTTTGGCCAGCCAGATTTGAGACAATTAGCACATTAAAAAAAAGGAAAAGATGGGAATGAATTATAAAATATTTGAATGAATAAAAAGAACTCAGAGACCATAATTATACTACTAAATAAACAGAAAAGATTTTTTTTATTGTTAAAGGGCCATCTAATGGTGTATAAGAAATAACAGATTATTTAAAACAATTATTTTTTTAAGTAACTGAGAGGGTAAATAACTCATGCAAGTATAAATAGATGGTAAAATCACATTGAAGGTAAGATAATTCAGGCAAGTATAAATAGATGGTAAAATCACATTGAAAGTAAATAATTCAGGCAAGTATAAATAGATGGTAAGATCACATTGAAGGTAAAATAATTCAGGCAAATATAAATAGATGGTAAAATCACATTGAAGGGGTATCTGAGGCACAAAGTACTGATTATAAAGGTAGAAGAGGACATTTACAATGGTGCTTTATAGAAAGAATATTTTTGACAATTAGGGAAATTAACATTTATTTCATACTACCATACCATGGTTAAATGTTGGGGGTAGGATATTGGTATTGTGGTTAAGTAAGAATATCCTTGTTTTCTATGGGATACATACTACATACTGAACTATTTAAGGAGAAGTGTCTATAGAGCCTCACAAAAGTATATAGATCAAAGAAGCAGATATTGACATTTGGCAAATCTAAACAAAGGGTGTTCATTGTACTATTCTTTTCACTTTTTGATAAATTTAAGGTGTTTTTTTTCTTCAAATCGAAAGTTCAAAGACATCAACAAAGCAAACTGAAGTATACTGTGTAAAACAGATAATAAAGTGACAGATTAAAATAAAAATGGCCTAATGTGGATTTAATATTGTTACATTAAAAAGTATAACAACAACAACAAAACCCAAACTAAACCAAAAAACAACTGATTGCCATTGAGTCAGTGCCCCAGAGGCTGCGTATGTTCACAATAGCAAATGGCCACATCTTTTCCTGGGACGTCCAGGGTAGTTAAAACTGCTAACGTTTCAGTTCTACCAGTGCACCACTAGGGTATCTTGATCAGGAGCCAAAGTCAAAACCCCAGATCACCGCCATCGACTCCTTTCCCACGCATAGCACTTGTGGTGGGGTAGAACTGTGTTTCAAAGGCTGCAACTTGACAGGAGTGGAAAGCTTTCTCTCTTTACAGTGGAGCAGGGGTTAGTATAGTATCCCAACACAAAACCACCATGCCCCAGGGGGATGGTGTGTGTGTGTGTAATTGCACGAGTTAAAATCAGATGCAATGATTCTGATGAAGTGTAAGTCATTTCTATTAGGATGTTCACTACCAGATTTGCTACTTAGTCTGAGTAGCATCAGTCCAGTGGCTGTTTTCTTTCTGGAAACTCTTGTCTCAACACCACCTTAAAAAGTTTTATTGGCATATACCTCACATATTATACAACTTAATCCTTAAATTATATTAAAAGGTTTAGTATAATCATAACCACAATCAATTTCAGAACACTTTCTTCTGGTACTCCTTGTTCCCAGCTCCCCATTTCCTTATCCTCTTCTGTTATGTCTCGGCAATCATTAATTCAGTTACTGTCCCTACACATCTGCCTATGCTGGATGTCATATACAGAAAATCATGCAAAACACAGACAGGAAGCAAGCAAACAAAAGACACAACAATAATGACTAAACAAAATACAGAACAACTTCAATAAAAAATAAAATTGAAAATATTAAACATGGAAACAATTAAAAAATAGGTCAAAAAGAGATCAAACGATAAGGTACTACATTTTAACCTAATGACTTATTCCATAATTGACTTTACAATGCTCTCCATCTGATAGCAAGGCTATTCATATTTGACTATTGTCAGAGGATAATCACTGGAGATTTAATCCACATATGGCCTCTGCAGATAGATTTTTGGCTTCCTTGGTCATCCATAACCTGCAAACTGTATGTTCACAATGCAAGCGCTGATACCACTCCCTCCTTCAGATATAGATTTTATTGTTTTCAATCCTTGGATCACAGAGTCTAGTGTACTTCTTCCATGTGGACTTAGTTGGTGCCTCACTTAGACGGCTGCTTGTTTTAAGACAAGCCTTTAAGAGCCCAGATACCATTATTTCTGATAGCCGAGCACCATCCGGCTTCATCACCACACTTTGCTATAGCACCCATGTCTTCAGTGACCTCTTTATGAGGGTGAGCATCGAGCAGGGCCATGCCATAAGCACTATTTGTTCTTCAATTCAGGCTAGAATTAACGGTGAGCCCCAATGCCATCCACATACCTATGGCTTATATGTTTCTGGTTTGCTTTAGAGATATCATCATTTGATAACAATGAACATTATAAATCATCTCCCTAGGGCATAAGGTAATTCGACTGATCATGTCATTAATTTAGCCAGTGGTATAAAATTTAATCACTTCTGTATTTTCTTAACTGAGTTTTAGCAGTAAGGACAAAGAATATGAAAATAATCAAATGACAAATTACTTCAATCATTTTCAAATGGAAATAATTCTAAGTAGTCTATCAGTTTAAAAGCTGACTGTGATTAGAAATTATCATGTCTGCTGATAAAAGAGTAAACCCCAAACCGTCATAGATCCTCCACGGATGAAATCCCTCATAGTGAATCCACATACAAACCTAAAACAACGATAAGACTGCTGTCATTCTTGCCTTTATTCCATAGAAAGTAAAGTCGGGCCCTCTTAAGGTTAATCTGTGGAAACTGAAGTAGTGGAGTTTTTCAGAGATGGCGAGTTTTATCACCCAAAACGTGAGTGTCCCAAGTGGGATATTTCTAAAATTACTTTCTTTTAAATATTATTTTAAAGCCATGTGCAATAAATTCAATACCATTTGTAAAAATGCTAAGAAGAGCCACTGCTAATATCAACTTAATTTATACTCTGCTTTGTCAGTGGCCAAATGAAAGTCTCTCAGCTGTTTACCCATGTGACCTTACAGCCAAGCTGAGACTAAATACAAGTCAACTCAAAAATATTTATCACATTATTGCTATACCGATGAGCTTATTGTGAAACATTAAACCCAGAGCACCAATAAAATCACAGCAGAAAATATCCATTACTTTCCTATGATCAACCAGGCCCATGTCACAGATGTTATTTTCCACTGTGTTTCTATTAGAACTAAAATTGAATACAGTGTAAGTCCCATTATTTCATGGCTCTTATTGCATTAATTTCGATAGAAGGCAGAGTAAATCATGTTTCCCAGAGCATAACACATATAGAAAACAAGCTGGATATAACTCTATTATCTTAGAGGTGGATAGCAAATCAAATTCCTCCCATTTGATTATTAAAAATAAAATCAAACACCTTTCCGAGGATCCTTGCTTACACACAGATGAATATTCACTACAAAGTAAAATACTCTCTTATTTTTTTCACAGTTTGTTGCCCTCGAGAAATTTATGTGCAGATTGCTTTGTGATGTTGGTAATAATGCCCACAAGGTGCCTATGCCCCCCCATTGCTCCTTTGTGTGCTTGTTTCCGTTTGCCAGGGTTCCCTCCACTCCTTCCTCTTTCTGCTCAGCTTTTGTGGCTGCTTTGTTTTTAGTAACTGCTGCCTCTTTGGTCTCCTGTAGTCGGACGAGCATGTTCCTCATGGGTGCTATGTGATTGAAATGTGACCTCTAAGGATGGCTTCACCTCTAAATTTGATGGGTCTCTAAGGGCAATCAACAAAGGGGTTCTACCAGTCTCGATCAAACCAGAAAGTCTTATCTTTTCTATGAATTCAAATTTTATTCTCCCTCCCTCCCACTCTCCCGCCTTACTTTATCCGGTACCGTTTATTCTGATTCTAGTCAGAGTAGGCAATGGAAGCCTTACACCATGTCATTCTCCTGGTCTCAGGTTAGTGAACACTGTGGCTCATGTTACCCTTTAGTCATCTGAATTAATAGTTGATCCTTAAGTTTTTGGTTTTCTGCATAATTTTTTGCCCTGAATAGAGACTATTATTAGCTGTAATTTAGATGACGACTTGGAACTAAGACTTCACCAAAGCAGGATGTAGGACATTGTCTTTATTGTCTCTGTTAAGAGGTCTATTGACCTAGATGTCCCCTGAGATTATGGTCCTTATCCATCAAATCCAGTATTTTAATTGCAGGTGGTGTTTGGTTATGGCTGAGAGGTTCTCATGCTGTGACCTCTATGGACTCTATTACATACATGTTTTATCACTTGGAAAAAGATACAGGCAGGAATATCTGCTGCCAATCCTATGTATGCATGTGGGTGTACAGTACTCCTAAATACCTTCCCACCTGGTTCAGCTTCCATAACTGCCTAAGCATCAACTGGGACATTACTGTTTATTACTGTGGTAGGGTTACATATGAAATAGTAGTTACTAATTTTGCCTTTTACTCTTGTGAAACTTTTAGGGCCTTCTTTTGCCTTGTGATGCTGAGTTGACTCCACTAATATTATATACTGTCTTTCCCTTCAAAGTTAGCACATGTCTACTATACAGTTAGTAAGTCCTGTCACTCCTTCCCATTCCTGATAAGCATAACAAATATTTCTCTATGTAAACCTTTTCTTGACGTGTAATAATAGTGGTCTCAAACAATATTTGTTCTCCCTTCACCCACCTGTCTTCCATTTACGTGGGTCTCTGTTTTCTTGTGGATGCTCTTTCACGTCTCTGGGGCTGGGTGCTGTTAGGTGTTGTAGGGTTAGTTCCAACTCAGCACGCTAAGCACAGCAGAACGAAACACTCTAGTCCTGCGCCATCCTCACAGTCCATCCTGTACTTGAGTCCACTGTCCAGCCGTGTGTCAAGTCATCTTGTACGGAGCCTTCCTCTTTTCCAGGGACTGTCTCTCTTGACAACATGTCCACAGTATGTGAGACAAATCTGTCATCTTTGCCTCTAGGGAGCATTCTGGTTGTACTTATTCCAAGACAGAGCTGTCCTTATTTTATTTGGGGGGTGTCTATGTTAAATAACATTTTTCTGGTTCCCTTTTCAGAGTTCTCTTTGTGTGTCTTATATTATTTGAGAGCTGTTTGCTTGTCTTTTCAATCTGTTAGTGTTTGCGTCTTTAGGAGCTTTGTCATTGGATGTGTAAATATTCGTCATGGTTATGTCCTCTTGGTGGGTGGACTCCTTAAACATTGCGTAGTGTCCTTCCTTGTCTCTTATGATGGAGTTTAAATATAATCTATTTAATCAGAGATTAACAGTCTCATGCTTGTGTTTTGTAAATTGTCTATATTTAAGGTGTTTCTTACAGGCAACAAATTGTTAGGCCTGTTTCTTTTAATCCCGTCTGTCTCTTGCTTGGTGCATTTAAACTAGCTACACTTTTTGGGGTATATATGGATTTAATGACATAATTAGATTATGCTTTTTGTGCGGTGGTTCATGGTGCTGATGATTTCTTTGTTCTAATTAATTCTCTGTGCTGAATTACTTTTGTTTATGTATTGTACTTTCATTTCTCTCATTTTTGTTGATTTTCTGAGTCCATTTGGTTTTCTTAACGAATGATGAAAAGTTCCTGTAAAAGTAACCAAACGAGCCACTGGATGGCATTATGACTGCATAAAAGTGTTGGCAGGCCCAGGTGTCTCAAAACTCCCACACTGTCAGCATCAGGTTCCAACATGATGACTCCATTGTCCACTCCTCATTATAAAGTGTTGAAGGAATATCATTTTTCTAACATCCTAAAGTGACTTGGCAACACCATTCCAAATACTGGGCATAGTTAAATTATGCCACCTCCTCTACTTTGGGGGTTCGTCAGAGAGCTGTTACATTGGACTGCTACCCCCAGGTCCACAGTTTGAAACCACCAGACGCTCCTGGGGAAAGGAACTGGGCTTTCTTATTCCTGTAAAGTCACACTTTGGAGAGCTCAAGGAGGGCAGTTCTACCTGGTCCTATAGGGTTGCTACGAGTCAGCATCTACTCAGTAGCAGTGAGTTTGTGAGTGAGTTTTCCTCTACTGTTAACTGTTCCTGAAAACTTCTTCCATAAACCACTTTCTGAATGCTTGCCAGCAATACTTCCTCTTCCCTATGTGCATGACCCTTCTTTCCAAAACCTTTTACACTCTGACCCTGGTGGTGTAGTGGCTGCTAATTCCAAGGTCAGCAACTCACCACCAGCCACGTGGAGCAGTTCGACCCTGCCCTCTAGGGTCACCACTGAGGCAGAATTGACTCCAAGGGCAGTGAGTGTTATCCCTTAATTAGTGGGGATGCTTTGATGGTCTGCACTTGACGGAACCGTGCTACTCAAACTCAAAGCAACTGGCACAGTGTTAGTTCTGACTCATAGGGACCCTGTAGAGAGAGCAGAACTGCCTCTGCAGTTCTGAGGCTGTAAATCTTGGCTGGGCAGAAGCCGCCTCTTTCTCCCTGTGATAAGCAGCCCAACTCATGAGCTACGAGGCCACCAGGGCTCCTTGTTTTATATAAATATATTCAAATCAGGCTTCAAAGAACTCTTTCCAGCTCTTATTAACTGAAATCTAGTTTCTCTACTTTCCCGTACTGTCTGGGGAATAGATCAACATCTTATTTGTCCCTCAAAACGACTTATCTCTAGATCACAGGTTCCCACTTTTATTGGACCCACAACCCACTTTTCAGGGGGAAAAAAATTCCTCCTTGACCTGCTGGTAAGTAAAATCCTTTGTACAATAGCCCACAATGCAAGGTACAGTGTAAGGATCTGTTTTTGGTGCCTCCATGGGTCCTTCCAGGGCCCACCCACTCCCACTCCAGCGGGGGAGGCAGTATTGTGAACTTGGGTACACACTCTAGACCAGAGCCCAATAGGAGTACTGTCACTAATATTGCTGTACTTAATGCTACTTCACTTTTCATTAGTGTCAGCAGCAACCATTAGGATGGGTGCCCACCTTACTCCAGGAGTGCAGGGTGAGAAAAACTGTCTTATATTGTACACTGCCAGAATCCTTACAAACACTCCTAGTTAGTTTAACATCCATTCACTATTCTCTGGCAGTCCTCGAATGTATTTGTTTGACTTTAGGGTCTTTCATAATTATAAATTTGAGTTTTACTTCTGGGAATTGCTCTACTTCCCAAATCAGACATTCAGAGATTTCTTTGAACCCTTTGTCTCCTACTTTCCTCTACAAATCTTCATGCTTCTCCACCTCTTCCAGTCTGTGAGACACATACTGGTTTCAATTATCCAGCCACCAAGCCTAACACTGCAGTAGCGCTTGTAATGATGAATCACCTTCATAGAATTCTACATTCCTTGAAATAGCCACAGCATATGCTTACGATGTTGATGATTCTGCTTCCACACTTTGCCTACTAACTATCGATAAAGTCACAAATCATACTGTTTGGGTCCATTACAAATTCACTCCAGTGTTTAATGAGTCTTCTTTGATTCTGGGAAATTCTTCAATTATTTCTACTGGACTCTGTAACAGACTTCCCGTGCTTGCCCCTAGTCTTTCATCTTGTCTGCTCAGCTTGTCTCCTTCTTTAAGGTACAGAAATTCCGATACTATACCATCTCAGACTATTTCCCTGGTAATTCCAACCATATAGGCTCTTTCTTCTTTGAACCTCACACGTTGCTTTTTAGAATGGGAACACTTATTTTTCATCCCTCATACTTCCACAACACAAAGGGGGAAAATCCATTGCAATCCCTAAGGGAAATAAAAAAAGGGAATTCATACTACCAATTTTTGGTGTCTGTTATTCTATCCTTCCCAGGAAAGAAATGGCTAGGCCCATTGGTGAACTTTGGAGAAGAAATTGAGCTCTTTTGGCTGGGGTATTTTGAACACTCTCTCTTTCTATCTGACTGACTTCAGCGAGAGTGTATGCATCTGTCCGGAGCACATGGTGCTAACAGGGCAGGCCCTATATGTTCACAGGGGAGCACTGTGCATCTGAATTGAAAGCTAAATTTTAGGAATCTCACTGAGGCCACACATCGAAGAAAATAAAGCTGTTTTCCAAAAAGCTATTGATTTCAACTCTAACAGCTAGAGTCCTTGGCCTATTCTCAATCGGTTCTAGTCTCTAGAGGCAAAGTATGTGGATGCTATTAATTAATATTTGCTAGAAATATTAATTTAACTACACCACTTAATTTTGTTTGTTTATTATTGTATCTCTATTGTTGTTAACTGTCTAGCTACCCTGAATCATGTTGACCACATGCCGGATGAAATGAAATGCTGCCCGGTCCTGTGCCTTCCCAATGATTGGCTATTGATTGAACTATTGTGATCTATCACGGTTATCACTGGTTGAATTTTCAGAAGATCACCAGGTCTTTCTTTCTAGTCTATCTTAATCTGAAAGCTCTACGATGCAAGCTGCTACCGAAGGGAGGAATGCTGCCAGATCTATATTACCTGCAGTAGCACCTTGAGACATTCTTTTCATTGAACTAGGATGTCAATGTGAGCAAGTCCCTTAGAATTTGAATCCCCATTTTATTTTGAAATGATCACAGCATTTCCAAAGGAAAAAGAATCTGCCTTAGGTTTAAGATAAAACCATCTTTCTCTGTGAAAACAATAACTGAAATAAGTGGCAGAATATTCGAGCATCCCGAATCAAGACTGTTTGTTGTTGTTAGTGTTAGACACCACCACGTTGGCTCTGACTTATAGCGGCCATATGCACACAGATCAAAACGCTGCCTGGTCCTGCCCCGCCCTCCACATGTTGTTACACTTGAGCCCATTGTTGCAGCCACCAAGTCAGTCCATCCCGTGGATCTGCTCTTCCTCCTTTTCCATAGCCCTCTACCAAGCATGCTCTCCTTTTCCTGAGACTGGTTTCTTCTGATAGCATGTCCAAACTATATGAGCTCAAGTCTTGCCAGCTGGCTTCTAAGGAACATCCTGGCTGTACTTATTCCAAGACAAATTTGTTTGTTTTTCTGTCAACTCACGGCATCTTTAATATTCTTCCCTAGCACCAAAATTCTAATGTTTTAATTCTTCTGCAGTCTTTCAGATTGGATGTCCAATTTTCATATGTATATGAGGTGATTGAAAATACTGTGGTTTGCGTAAGGCACACTTTAGTCTTCAAAGTGACAGCCTTGTTCTTCAACACTTAAAAAAAGGTCTTGGATAGTCGATTTGTTGAAAACAACATGCCATTGGATTTCTTAGCTGCTGCTTTCATGAGCATTAACTGTGGATTCAAGCAGAATGAAACCCTTGACAAGTTATCCTGGACAACTTCCCAGTATCATGATTTTGCCTATTGGTCCAATTGAGAGGATTGCGAATGCGGAATTATAATTCATTTGGAAATTGACAAACACTGAATGAAATGGACACTTTTTTTAGCTCATAAATTTAGGTCAGACCATCATAAATAGCACATTAAATTGTCCAACAATAACTCACCATATTCTCTAAAACAAACAAATGAACAAAGAAACAAAGATGAGGTGATAGAGAAAGCAAAACAAACAACATAACAAAAACAATGGCAAAAATATACAAAATAGCTCTAATGAATATTTCCTAATGTTCAAGGCTTGCTTTTACAACATTTTTATCTTAACTTCATTAATCAGCTTCTGTATCATCATCATTTTGAAGGTTTAATATTTGATTTATGATGTTACATAGTAACAACATCTCTAAAAAAATGGAAGCATTTAAAAATGAAGTCTCACTATGCCAAAAGATAGACTATCTGGTCTCTATATATTTTATATTTGAAAGGAAACAGGGAATTTAAATATCTGACATAAAGCATTTAGAACCACTTTACAACAAAGTTGTAAAACTCTGGGGGAGGTTAAAGTACTGTTGTAAATTTTACAATCTCTTTAGAAATTATCCAACTGGATAATTTATTTTTACTTTATTTCCAGTTCTTACAGTATTTTTTCTATTCCAAAAATCAAGAGAGAAGCAGATTTGCATGATGTGATAGCAAAAATTAAGTCACCTTAAAAATAAAGTATCTAAGTTTAAAACTTCTGCAGTAAGTAGCATTTATTTAGCATTTATAATGTGTTAGACACTCCCAAGAGCCAATAGGTTGTACAGAACCAGGGGATACTGCCTCACACTTAAATGAAAGCTTACATTAAATTTGTATGCTGAGAATAATCCAAGAGGCTGGACTGTATGAAGAAGAGTGTGGCATTAGGGTTAAAGGATAGCTTATTAACAACCTTTGCTGTCCAGAGGATACCGCCTGGCTCGCTGAAAGGGAGGCGGGCCTCAAGCATAAGAGGATGGCTGGAAGGACTTGCTGATGAAATCCGACCGCAGCCTTCAGTGTGGATTGTGACAATGCGAAGAAAAGGAAACCCCTACAATGGGACCAGGAGACAACATTGAAATAAATGAATAAATGGTTGAAATTGTCAGTGATTTAATTTTGCTTGGATCCATAATCAATGCTCATGGAAACAGAAGTCAATAAATCAAGTGGTCTAATACATTAGTCAAGCCTGCTGCACAGGGTCCTGGCAAGTATACAAGAATGGGGAAGAGTTGTGAGGGGATAGCATATCGAAGGGGTGTGTACGTGGCGTAGTCTACCCCTTTGGCTTGTCATCATCCACATTCACTACTAGAGGTGCTTTTGGCTTTCATGTAATAAGAAAATAAACCTGGGTGAAGGGAGACAGCACACAGTGTAAGATAGGAACATAATAATAATTTATAATCTGTCAAGGGTTCATGGGGGTGGTGGGGTGGGGATGGAAAAAAGAGGAGCTGACACCAAGGGCTCAAGTAGAAAGAAAAAGTTTGGAAAAGGATGATGGCAACCTACGTTAAATGTGCTTGATACAATGGATGTATGGATTACTGTAAGAGCCCCCAATAAAATGGTGCATTAAAATTTTTAAAATTTGCTACACAAGACTTCTTTAAACTGTTGATCTGCAAAGGTATCACTTTAATAAGGACTGATGCATTTGGGTTATGTTTATAAAGAATATTGAAAACACTGGGGACTGCCAAAACAACAGTCAACCCTGTCTTAAAAGAAACTCAACCAGAATGTTCCTTAGAAGTGAAGATGGCAAGGCTTCATCTCAAGTATTCTGGGAATGTTATCCGGAGAGACCAATCCCTGGAAAAGAACATCATGCTTGGTGAAGCAGAAGGTCAACAAAGGAGAGGGAGGTCTTTCAGGAGAATAACTAACCTAGTGATGACAACAGTGAACACAACCACAGGAACAACTGTGAGGTTGCCACAGGAAGGGGCAGTGCTGGGTTCTCCTATAGACAGGGTCACTGAAAGGAAGTGACTTGATGACCCCTAACAGGGACAACAACATAGTGAGAGCTCGCTCGCTCACTCACTACTCACTCACTCACACTCGCACTCACTGCCTCACACACTCACTCCCTCACACTCCCTCCCTCACACACTCACTTACTCTCCCGCTCGCTCGCTCACTCACTCACTCACACTCACTGCCTCACACACTCACTCACTCACTCACTCTCCCACTCACTCTCACTTGCTCACTCACACTCACTCTCTCACTCACTCACACTCACTCTCACTCACGCACTCACTCCTCACTCACTCACACTCGCACTCACACTCATTTCCACATGCACTCACTCACTCCTCACTCTCCCATTCACTCACTCTCACTTGCTCACTCACTCACACTCACTCTCACTCACTGTCACTCACTCACTCACAGTCGCACTCCCTCACACTCACTCCCTCACACACTCACTTACTCTCTCACTCACTCACACTCACTCACTCTCACTTGCTCACTCTCACATGCCCTCTCATTTGCTCACTCACTCTCACTTGCCCACTCACACTCACTCTCTCTCTCACTCACTCTCACTCACTCACTCACTCACTCACTCACTCACTCACTCACAGCCATCGAGTTGATGCTGACTCATAGTGACCCTACACATCAGGGTAAAACTGCTTCTGTGAGTTTCTAAGACTAATTCTTTGTGGGAAAAGAAAACCTTGTCTTTCTCTGGATGCTGAGAAAGTAATTTTTACACCTTTTATTGAATTATCTCCTTAAAACAAGAAGGCAGTCTTCTACATCTCATTGAATATTCTCAAGAAATAGGTTTGGAGAAACCATCAAGTTTATGTCGGTTACAGAGCTCAAAGGGACTCGAACTGGTCCAAGCAGGGTGACTGCAGATCCATATTTTTAACAACTTTGCAACCCTGCTCCACGGAAGCCCTCATCTGGTAAGTCACGTGGTGGTTTTGGCAGATTCATCCTCTCTTGAATGAACAATGGAATTCTGTAGGATATATGGAACCGAATGAATGGGAATTGGAGAGACATATGTACAACCATGCAATATGAAAATCAAATGATTCTTCCTCTTCACTGGCCACTTTGCAGCATCAAGAATGACCTTCCATAAATACTGCTCTGCCTGCGCCACACTTCGGCTCAAAAGCCTGCAGCATAAACTTCAGCGTCTCCCTTCAGATCCAGTGGCCTCATCTCACGCCACCAACACGTTAAATCATCTTCATGCCATCGGAGGTGAATTTCCCCAAGCTTTGAACCTTTACTGATCTCACAGTCTTCCAAAGAAAGTTTTAAAATATTGCTTACAGCCCTACTCTCAATAAACCTTCCCTAAATCTCTCTGTTTACAGGTGCATATGACAAGAAGACAGCTAAGTACGTTGCATGGAAATTCTCTTTGTTTTTAATCATTTATATATCCTTTATATTTTATTTTCCTAGAAGACAGAGATATATATTAAATATCTTCCAGTAATCAATAATTCAGTGTACTTTATACAACTTAATAAATATAATTGACTGTTTTATTATTAACTCTTCATCTATCATGTTTTTTACACCATAAAGAAAAGCATCATTTAAAATAATGAGGCACTGGTATTATTGAGTTAATATCTGTAAAGTGTCCTAAAGGATGACACTTTTTAGGAAGACATTTGCAACTGTTCAAAATGACAAACTTCCTGCTGTCCTTTGATTCAACGATCATTTCATCGGGACTCTCATTTAAAAGTATCTACATTGTTGAAAAACTCATTTAATTTCCCATTCACAAAATAATTCTACTGGTGATTGTTGCAAATAGGGAAAATTGCTGCTCAAGAGTTCAGGACGCCTTGAAAGGAATATTGAAAGATGTGAGAACTGAAGGACCAGAGGATATAGGAAAGCACTTTAGAAACTTGATTGTTGATAATTATCACTGAGTCCTAGTTAAATTAGAAAATGTTATCTTCTAATTAAGGCAACCTATAGAAAAGTACTGTCTCTTTTCAGTTGATCTCATAAATATTCAGCAAACAATAGCTGAGTGTGACCCCCAACAGCACATGCTTGTTACCTCGGATACCAGAATCACTACATCCAAGCTCATCTATTTCAGAGGAGAAACTGGTCTGAAAGAATTCTTTCAATGAAAAGAATTTCAGGAAATTGCATGTTATTTTCTTTCTTTCTTTTTTTCCAGCACAAAAAATGTTATGCTTTGTTTTCGAGGGCGGTATTTTCTAACCATCACAAATACTGTTCCTTTTCTCTGTGACTATATTAGAAAGTAATTAAATGTACATGTAAAATTAAAATGTAAAAAAGGAGATGTCTTTGTTCTATAAATATTAGTGATGCACTGGTAAGAACCAGCAGTATTCTGTGAGGAATGAGTCATTGAGTTTTGGGTTTCTTATTTTTGCCATAACAAAATATAGCTCTCTGAGTTAATTAAAAATGCAGATTTCTGGCTTACTGAACAATTAATAACTATTTTGAGCCCTGCAAGAAAGAGCTGGTTATCTGTTCCTGTAAAGATTCTAACCTAGAAAAGTCTATGGGGGACGTTCTACGCTAAGACTCAGTTGTTCTGTGTGGAATTTGAGTTGATGACATCTAACGTGAACGACCACATTTTGAGCTCGGATACTTGCTGGCTCAGTTTGGGTCACTTATAGTCACTGCTATGCTGAATCCGTACAATCACCCAATGAATTGGGAATTTCTTCACATGCAGATGAATAAACAGGCCTTGGGAAATGATTCCCTAACTGTCATTCATTAAGGGGCCAAATAAAACTGTAAACCCAATTCTGACTACACTAAATTCATGGTCTAAAACAATCATGGTCCAAAACAATCACTAGAAGGTTAAAAAGTTTAGTGCATGTGTACTTGTCAGGTGATAATATTATTTATTTTTCTTAGGTTTAAATCCAGCGTACTGGACTTTGGGAAAAGTATAGCTACAAATATTTGGTACATGAAATTTGTTCTTTTAATACTTAAAAACAAAGGAAAAGACACACGATCAATTTATTTGTAGTGAGCTCAATAAATTTCAATAAGACCTCCTTGCTTAAATCATTAAATATTCATTTTATGCTTCATTCATATTATAACATTTTTAATGTTTCAGAAGGATATAGCATATATGAGGGAAATTATGTTTTTTAATATATATTTTCATTCAGTTCAAATCTCCATCTTCTTATCAGGGCATATTTGTACACAACTGATCCTTAGAGGTATTTAGTGTTGATGCTAGGTGCCAGATTCAATCACTAAAGTGGCTTAAAATGCAGATGCATTTTTATTTTTGGTTTATTTTTGTTTATATTTTGTAGGGACCCAAAATATGTCTGCCCACTCCTTGCTACTATAAAATGTTCAAAGTCAGGACATTGGCTGGTATTTCTCTGCTCCTTCCCATAAAAGCCAAAACAACAATTAAAAGCTCACTGCCATCAGGTCGATGCAGACTCATAGCAGCTTTATCAGGCAGGGTAGACCTGCCCCTCTGTGTTTCTGAGACTTTGCCTAGTAATTGAAGTTGAAAGCCCTGTCTCTTTCTTGCCTGTTTCTTTCCAACTGCCCACCTTCTGGACTGCAGCCCTCGAGGGCTCCTGCCCCTGTCCACACAGACTCTAATACAGCTTTAAAACCATTCACTCAACAAAATTCCCCCCATAGGTCTTTCTTAACAGCCTTTTAAAAAGACTAAATGATTGTACTTCAATAAATACTATTTCGTTACTTAAACTTTCTTTAAGCAATATTTACTCTAGTAACAATACAGTTTATGAGTATTGTGCTTCATTGTTTACAAAGCATTTGATTATATTTCTCATTTTGTTTGAAATGATTTATAGTAAAATAGCACTCTGATAGCAAGTATATTTGATTTAGAGGTGAAATTCTGAGATTTAGAAAACTGAAACTTAAATAATTTGCTCTAGAGAACAAAACAATTAAACTAGAAGTTTCCAATGCTAAGTCTAAGGTCCTTTCACGGTGCCAAAGAAGTCTCTAAAAAAAGCCTTTATCCCTAAAATCAAACTAATATTTGTACAGCATCTTGATTCCTTGTAAAGATTAACTAATTTGTTCCTCACAAGATCAAGGGAAGTGGGAAATTTTATACTTATTCTGATGTCAATAGCATTTCAGAAATAGAAAAGAAGTATGTTATTAGTGATGGTTTTTAAGGGGGTTAGCAAACTTTTTAAGGGGATTAAGGAAATACAATAAATAATAATATTTTGTTCTTAAGAAATAGCATCTCAAAGGCTCAAGAAGAAAGATAATGTTAAGAAATTGTTGATGCCAACAATTGTACCTGTATGCTTAATATAATGGATGTATGGACTGATATATGTAAAATCACCAAATAAGATGATTTATTATAAAAAAGAAATAATACCTATGTCTATTCAATACCCTATTATCCCATAATTTTACACAAATAACATGCACATTTCACATATTTTGCAAACCACGAAACCCCCTTGCATATAAGATTCTTTTGAGTTCTATTTGAGCTATATATATATATATATGTATGCATTATTTGCATGGAGACTTTGTGAACAATATGGCGTTCTTAGGAAAATCACCTTTATCTCCCAGGTAATTCCAATACCGTGCATATCAATATAAACCTTGGTCTTTCCCACATAGAATATAAAGTGAACCATATTAAAAGCAGCTATTGAATTTTATTTTATACTTAATACTTAAATATCTAAATTTATTAGTGCTAAAATCTAGTTATGCTAGAAGTGAATTTTATAAATTAATGAACAGCAGACGTTTTTATAGACTATGACAAGTGTTATATATTTCACAATTCTGTTACATTCTGAAAATTATTTGCATCAAAATTTTGTTTTGCAATGGTAAGTCTCATAACTTTTAAGTCTCATATCACACACCAAGGTAAATTTTATTCTATAGGTTTTATTACTTATTTTGTATACTCTAATTCTAAAGGCCCAAATTAATGACTTTAATAATCAATTTTGATTATTATCTATGGCCTGACCTTCTGTTGGAAAAGGAAAGATAATGATTTACTGTAAAGAGTAATATGTTTTTGTGGAAGAAGTAGGGAATTAAAATGAGAAAATGTAAGAAAAACTTGAGTAATTCAGTGGGTGAGCTTTTAATTGTAATTAGATTTTATTTCGAAGTAGCTGAAGCATTTTATTCTTTGAAAGAAAATACACTTTAGTGCTCCTCCTACTGCATATATTTAATATATATTGTTACAAGCAATGGAGAACATTGATAGCTCAATGTCCATACCATATTTCCACCACCACCCCTTCTAGAAAGCTGGTCAAGGATTAAATTTTGTTACAAGAAGTAAAAACAAGTAGATTAATATTCCTTTATTTAGGGATGGGACTCAGGTTTTCAGATAATAAGTACTTGATGATAAAAGCTCTTCAGTTATTATAAGGATAAATAATTGTTCCAAATTACCACCTTCCACTGCAATCAATATGAATTTCTTAGGCCTGAAGGATAAATTTTCATGAAACATATTTTAATAGGAGAGGCTTCACCTAACGAGCACCTTGTAATATCAGCAACTGTATCTCTTTTTTTTTAAAGCATAGAGAACATAAAAAATGTTACAGTAAGCTTGGTGAACACACTTTACCAGCACTATTTTAAATCTGTGTTGGGATGCTGCTCAGCTCACAAAACACTTAGTTTTGAAGAATCCTATCAAGCTACAAATATGTAATTCATATGATATTTAAATGCCATGTTAGCTATATAATTAATCAGCGGAGATTTTTCTAGCTGTTCAATTATAGTTTTCAACTATAAATGACATAGAAAAACAGAGTTAAAATCAATTCCAAAGATAAATGCAGTAAAAATGCCCTTCAGAGCAAACTTTCCTTAAATAAACTTAGGTAATATTTAGCTACAGATAAATGCATTTCTTCACACAATTGGTACATTTTTAAGAAAAGAAAATTTTCAAAGAAAAAACAAAAAGCCACCCCAAATGACACTTGTTTTCCCCATCCTTTCCCCAAAGACCCTTTGTATAAGATCCCCCCTCCCAAGCATTGATAAAAAACTGAACCCCACTCCTTTGTCACAGGGTAATGATAGCTCTAAGAATAACTTGTCCAGATTTCTGCTTTTTATTTCACTTCAAAATCTTGAACAAACGCAATAAAGCTCCATTAATAGCAACAGATGTATCCACGATTGCCCCTTGCACATTTACCATTTTTATTAAATGTAAAACAAATTATTTCTTTAACAAATTAAAAACTAAATTTAACTCAAATCCATCCACTTGGTAAAGCAAACAATTCTGCTTGTTATTGCATGCCCCCTCTCATGAGAAACTAACATTTTGACACATTTTTAACAAATCGTTAAACATCAGATCCTCCAGGAGAAAGTAGGGAGTTCAACAGGGATTGCAGCCATCAAGGAAAGTCATTACGAAGGCTTTACCTCGGCGTTGTTTCTCTGGGCATGCCCCACATATAAACCGGTACAACTCCCTCCCCCTATTCTGATAATAGCATGGATGGCCTGTGTTAAGATGGACTTGATCACAATTTTTAAAAAATTGTACTTTATTGTATGTTCAGTGAAAGCTTACACAACTTCGGCTCTCATGAAGCAATTTCTGTGCAAGTTGTTCCTAGACATTGGTTACATTTTCAGCAATTTGTCAATATTCTCATGATTTCCATTCATTGTTCCATTTTCAATAATCTAGTTCCCTGTCCCATGACCTTCTCAGCTGTGTTTGGGAGTAATTGTTGATCATTTGGTCTCTTATAGATGATTGTATTTAAAGCAGCACAATACACACAGGTAATGATTCCTCATCTTATAAGACAGTTGGTGATTTAGCTAAAAGGTGACCTTGGGATAGTTTGGGTCCCAGCTTGAAAGAGCATCTCAGGGCAATGATCTTGGCAAGCCCTCTAGTCCAAGACGTCTTAGACTTGTTCTATTCTCCACCCTGACACCCAGGACATTTACAACATGAGCAAGCACTGCCCCTTTAGATTTGCTGTGCATTTGAGTTGGAATTACTTTTTGCCTGTGGTACACACCAACACTTCTACTTTGCCCATTTTTTGTGGCCCCCATATTAAGTTATGGGACCCCACATGAGGTCAGGATCCACAGTTTAAGAAGCTTTGCTCCAGTCTTACCCAACGATGTTTATGTGTGTGCATGTATGTATACTTTTATCTGTCACACAGAATGCAGTTAGGGGTACTTCTGAGATACAGCCAAATAGCACACATGGCAGGTTTTCTGGGTTTAATTTCCTAGTTTGATGGGGATATTTAATTCGTGCTCTCCATCAATATAAAATGATTGGTTTCTATTCATCAGGAACAAAAGAGAAAAAAGGAGACCAAAGAATGGGAGAACAAATGAATGTATAGGACTAGTAGTCTATACGACGTATGACTTCATCTCCCCTGAGACCAGAGCTAGGTGGTCCTCAGCTACCACTACGGATGATTCTGATCAGGGCTGTAATCGACGGATCCTGAGAGAATAGGAGAAGATGTGGAAGAGCGTTTGCATTTTTCCTTAAGCATGTGAGAGCTAACCGCGGTGTGGATGACTACTGTAGACATACGTGTACTTGAATGAACAAATATGATTAATAAATATTTTTATAAAACAAAAGTAGTCACTGAGGGAACATTTCACTCAGATGAATTAATAGTTGATGAAAATAAAATTAGAATCCTAAAGTCTTGATGGTCATTTGTAAACCAAGTGGTCTCTACAGTGGAATTTTACCATATCAGTGATTAATCACTTGCTTTAAAATTACAGTTTATTGATGATGTCTTTGTGATAACACTATGTATTTTTCCTTGTATGGTAATGTGTGTGTGCTTTAAGTGAAAAGAAGTTGTAAAATTAGAAGTGCAGTGGGGATGTAAACCTGGCCCAGGTGTGTCATGTCATCAGTCACGTGTCACGGCGCACACAACAGAAAACCGCCTCCAAGGGCACATCCTAGGGTCCTTTCCTGTTCAATAGTATCACCAACCACCCGATGGAGGACAGCGGGCTGTGTGTTGAACAGGAAAGAACCACCTAACCAAAGTTACAAATGTTCACACAGTTTGAGAAACTGATCGTCTCAATTTGAAAAAGTGACGAAGTATAGACCTGCCTTTCAGGACCCAAGTATGACTGCCAGCGAGGCCTGTAGCCAACTTCAGAGCAGGGGCTCGGATTCAGTGATGGTGGTGGTGCTACTGAATGTTTCTGGGTTGTGCAAATGGGTTGCGTGAGACTCCCAATGGTTGGTGGTTTGAAGTCTGTTGGGCACCATGAAAGAAAGGTGTGGAAACCTGCTGTGTAAGGAGAACAGCCAAGAACCGCTGTACATCTCTCGAGGAGTAGTACACCGGAGAGCAAAAACCTGGGTTTGGTTTTCATCTTTTGTGGGGTGTCACTGACCAAATGGGAGTTGACGTGACTCCTTCAAACGAGTCAGGTGGCTGCCTAGGAGGACGGGGAAAAAAAATTCAGGATGAGACTTGTAGACAGAGCTGATTAGAAAAATGTTTCCGTTTCCTGGGCTGTTATATGGATATAATAAGGCCTTCTGCATCACACTGCTGAGAGAAAACAAAAACACCCTTATAGATGATCTTTACATCATGGCCCGGTTAGCTGCTGTGGAGTCGCCCCCACGCTCACAGTGGTACTCGACCTCGTGTCCCCGGGCTTTGATAGTTAGAAGTCGATCACCGAGCCTTTCTTTCTATTTCATTTTAGTTCGAAAGCCCATGAAACCTGTGCTGCGCCATAGGGACACACATGCCTTGCTTGTATAATACACAGGGCACCGTGCTGGTATACAGAGTGAATCCTGGAAAGTCTGAGCTGCTACCGTTAGTGATACTGAAGTAAAAACTGTGTGTGCACAGCGAGGCCACAATGGAATACATTGATGCACGTGGGCTAAACCTCTTTGAAGACTATGGACAGGAACAGACAATTTTAAAATTTATGACCAAATGTATATGTACAGTTGCCAGGCAGGACTTTCATAACCAAGATGAGTGGGGAGAATGAAAAGGCTTGAATAGTGGAAGAAGTCAAGCATATATCTGCAACCATTTTAACTTTTACCCTGTGTGTACATGTAAGTACCAAAGTGCATGCTAACTCTCTGGGTGCATAGACATAATGCAGACACATGGAAATAATACTATTAAAAAATAGGTTGCTGTGCTGTGCTTGCTTTGGTGCTAAAGGCCAGCATAAAATGATGGCACCTCACAATGGCCACAACTAAGGCATCATATCATCACCACACACCGCCTTTCATTTCCTCATTCTCTCCCCGAGTTCAAGCCACGATCACCTCCTGACCAGATTTTTGTGTAGGTGGCTCTCCTCACTCCTATGGTTTCATTGATCAGACCACTGGAATGCTTCTTAAATCAATATCTCTACCCGTAGCCTCCTTTTTGGAGGGACACTCTATTCAAATGTATCCTGCTGTACATCCTCCCAGGTAAATCCCACTTTTATTTCTCCCATGCGTGTCCAAAGTAAAATTCATGATGCCACAGTTTAGTGTGCTCTTCTGAGCCTTTGGCCATGAAGTCATTTGTTACCTTCTCGGGCATATTACGCATCCCTGGTCTTTCTTAGCTCTCCCCATTACCACCTGCATTCAGTAGGAGCCCAAGGCCCAGCCATTCTATTGGATAAATAGTGCATGCTGATTATTCTTGCTTCCTCTCAATTGCTACTATTTATCCTCAATATTTTCCCTATATTTCCACATAACCACACTCAATAAATACTGGCCGGATGATTTTAAGTTCTCCTCTACACGGTGACTGGAACCACTGCTAAAACTACAGTGCCGTTTCATAGTTTGAAAGATGCGATCACCCTGGTAGCCGAATATCTGTGAAATTGGAAAGTACCTTATGATGGATCATTTAATTGGAAGCATTTTTATCAGTGTTTCTTAAATTCATGTTCCTTACTGTCAAGGGTGCCTCACGTTTGATAAGCCATGTTAGTGGTTTTCTATTTTCCTGGTGTACATGTCATTTCCTCATATTGTCTTTCTGCAGTACTTTCTTTGTCAGCAACCAGAAGTCTTTGAAAAATATTGCTGAATATTGTGTTTGGATAATCCTTAAATCTAACCAATTTCCACATTTTACTTTTTGCCATTATTTGTCTGAATCCACCATGCTATACTACCCTTTCCTGTTTACTTTTCTGAACCTACTTAGAAATCTTTGTTATTCTCGGTAGTACAAAACTTTAACTCCCTCAGCACAGCATGAAAGCCTCTTCTGATTATTTCCCCGACTTTACTTAATTACCTCACACCCTTTAATTCCATTCTTACATATGTGTTAATATCTCCTGGACAAACTGTCCTGTCTCAATGCATGCTCATGTGTTGTGCTGGAGTTATGAAGCCATCGACAATACTATGGCTCAGTCTTCAAAATGACATCTTTGTGCTCTAACACTTTAGGGAGGTCTTCTGCAGCAGATCTGTCCAATGCAGCTCGTTGTTTGATTTTTTGACTGCTGCTTCCATGAGCATTGATTGTAGATCCAGGTAAAATTACTATTTTTCTCCGTTTATCATGGTGATGCTGTCAATTGGCACAATTGCGTGGATTTTTATTTTCTTTACGTGAGGTTGGTACTTCATTATACTGCAGCTGTAGTATTTCACCGTCTCCAGTGAATTCTTTCTCTTCTTCAGTCTCAACAAGCAAGGTTGTATTATCTGCCTATCACACTTGTTACTGAGTCTTCGACAAACACTCATGCCGAATTCATCTCCTTATAGTTTAATTTCTTGGATTATTTGCTTAGTATACAGATTAAATAGATATTAATTAAATAAATAAATATTGAGAAGGGAGTCAATCCTGATGCAAAGCCTTTCTGAATTTAAATCATTCAGTATCCCTTTGTTATGTTTAAACAATTGTCGTTGCATACAGGTTCCACACGAACACAATTAAGTTCTGAAATTCCTATTTTCTCCCTGTTTTCCAGAGTTTGTTATGATTCATATGGTTGAATGCTTAGCGTAGTCAAGAAAACATCTAAAAATGTTACAGGCAGTCAACTTGGTGTCTACTTTACATTGAGTTGTGATCACTGTAATCCATACTGAAGGCTACAGTGTTTGATTTCATCAGCAATTGTTCAATTCCTCCTCACTTTCAGGAGGCAAGCTTGTATCATCTGATTATCACAGGTTGTTAATAAACTTTTCTTCAGTCTTGAAGTCACACTCTTCTTCAGAGACTCCGGCTTCTCTGATGATTTGCTCAGCACACAGACTGAACGAGTTTGGTGAGAGGATACGACTCTGACACACACACACCTTTCTAGATTTTAAACCAGTGTTATCCTCAGTTGGTTCACACATGGATCCACGTACGCGGTTCTGTGTGAGCACAATGAAGTGTTCTAGAATTCTCTTTCTTCTCAAGGTTATCGCCACAGTTTATTATTGTCCACACGGTAAAGTGGGGAGTCACGTCTTTCTTTGTTGTCTGTTCCCAGTCTGGAAGCTTCACTGAAACTTGTGGCTGACCGTGCTGATATTTGAACTCTCAGTGACATAGCTTTCTGCATCAGGACAACACAGCTCCTATCATATGACAAACTGACAGACAAGGGGTGGGCTGTCATTATATATATAGCTGTATTCCAATATTATAACCGTCTCCTCAGTTAAAAAGTAACTGCCTTTTCTGGACAATATCCTAACCCTCTTGGCATGCTTAACCCTCCCCATGTAGTTTCTGAGCCAGAAGCACATCTTTATAAGCCCAAATGGATCAATTATTTTTTTGTCAAGTTCTGTATGCAGAGAGCGATAGATGTGTTTAGGGATTAATTTAAAGCAGAGAGTGGGTTTCTTGTTAACCTTTATTTGAAAAGGAAGTTTTAAAAAAGCAGTGGTCCTGAAGTTGATATTGAAGGAGATATTTTTATTTTTCTTACCTTATATCCTTGTCATTACATGATTTGATTGCTTAAGAAATGTAACCAAGGCCCTCTTGTAGTGCTATACGGTAATAGGGTAAGCATTGAGGGGCTAACCACAAAGTCAGTGGTTCAAGCCCACCAGGCACAATGCGGGATTAAGCTCTGGCTGTCTGCTGTCAGAAAGACGGACAGCCTCAGAAGCCTCACAGAGTCAGAATTAACTTGAGGGCAGTGGGTTTGGTTTAATTAGAGTGTAACCTGGTAATAACATCAACTCGTACCAATGCACAAGATAAATGAAAGCCCTGCATCTCTGACAGAGACTTTTATTTTCACTATTTTAACTTAAGTAAGCGCAAAGTGTAGAGAGCCTGCATTTTTCATGCAGTTTGAGGTAAATGTAGTTTTTGAGGGTAATTTATATAAAAGCATTAAACATATATGAATTTAATCTATACAAACACATTATGTATGAAATGAGTACCCAGTAATTTTCTCTGCTGTAAATGAGGCTACATAGCTTTGTGTACCCATTGCTAGCACTAAGATCTAACTGGGTTAACATCTGTGAGATTCTTTTGAGCCATGATTTTTGTCATTTGTAAAGGGGGTATAGTTGTACTTTCATGCCCAAGGTTGTTCCTCATATCAGGTTATGCATGTAAAACATTTGGTACATGGTACTTGATATGTGGCAGGTGTATAATAACCAAACATTATATTCAAATGCATTTTAATATGTAGTTCCTCTGAAATGCTTGGGCAGTGACTGATTAGATGACTCACACATATCACAATGATTAACGAGCAAACTCAATCATCCACTCAACTTATTTAATTGTTATCAAATTTCCATCTAAAATTATTTACTAAAAGTACTCAGAAGCTGTGAAATAGAGCTGTTTTAAAGGGGCCTGGAGGCAACAGAAGAATTTCTCTGTGTTTTGTACTTTCTGAAATCGAGTCATCCCCTGATGTTGTCGCCCAGAAAAAAGTTTATTGTATCCAGTTTAATGGCCACTTTCAAAAGCTAAACTAGGTATTACTAATTGAATAGAAGAATGAATTAATGGAGTCATAATTCTAATAAGCTGTCTCTCCTGATATGTAAAGTGCTTTTAAACTATTTTGTATTATTTAGAGATACTCCCCTGTGAATCTAGGACACGATAAATTATTCATGGGCTTTAAGAAAATACATACATTTGATCTGATGTCTAGTAAAAAGAAAGTTTTACTCTATTTTAAAAATCTAAAATGTCAACAAAAGAAGCCAAGCATGTTTGGAATGCTGACACCGTGGCTGCAATGGCAATGGCTGAGGGTGCCTCTTTGTGTTACAGAGCGGAAGTTGAGGGTCTCTACCTTTGGAAATTTGAATTTTTAATATATAAGGACGGACATCAGTGTCTTCTGGTATTCAGAGACACAGACTATTTATTCCCTATGGCAACTAGTCTAAATATTTTATTATCCTTTTGGTAAAAGGAGTCTTCCTTTGTGTGCATTTTGTTTAAGCCCATGAAAAATTCATTAGTTTACAATTGCTTGCTTTATTTTCATCTCTTTTATATTGATTTGGTTCTTGTTGACAATGAATACAGTTCTTCAGCAAGATATCCCATATTTTATAGATAATTCTAATTTTTTCCATTAGCTTGCTGTAAATATACCTTTAATTTCTAAATTTGTCTCATGATTTTAGGCAAATGTGGATCTTTTTGTTTTCTTGTTCATAAGATCCTGCACTTTCTGGGCCCAGAAGGATGCAATGATGGTACCACAACCGTAGGGCTCTGTCATGTGGAAGTACAGAGAACTTCCTGGCTTATATGTGAGTTTCTTGGTGGATGTTTTCAATAACGAATGCATCTTAAAGGTGCAATATACCTTCATGGCATGGGGGCAGAAAAGAGCCTCGGTAGGCATGTTATTCCAAGGGCTCAAGTCCCTATGCATGTCCTTCCGGACTAACCTCACACGTTCTCGGGTGAAACCGTGAAGCAGCATGTGTTGTCCTTTCTCTCTCTCCTCATTGTCCCCATCCACTCCACACTTCCTCCCACAGGACTTCCCCTAATTGTTTCTCATCCTTATGGAGCAAGAAAGGTGATAATCTCGCCCTCTCTTTTCTGCTATCTTTACCACGAGAGGCAGGATTGTGGAATAATTGAGAGCATGGGCAATGAAGTCATTCTGCACAACGTCATAGCCCAACTCCAAGAGTCACGGGCTGTGTGATCTTGTCAAGGTGTTTACCTTCACGTGTCAAGGTGTTTACCTTCACCTGTCTACATTGACATGAACCTAACGGAATTCCAACCTGCATTCAGAAGAGGATGTGGGATCAGGGATGCCACTACTGACCTCAAATTGATCTTGGGATAAAGCAAGAACTAACAGAAAAAAGTTTACTCTGTGTGTGTGTGTGTGTGTGTGTGTGTGTGTGTGTGTGTTCATAACAAAGTATAGATATTATTGAGTAGAATACCAGAACACTTCATTGTTTTCATGCAGAAACCCATCCACAGACAAAGAGGCAGTTGTTCACACAGAACAAAGGAATGCTGCATGGTTTAAAACCAAGAAAGGTATGCATAAAGGTTGTGCCCTTTAACCATATTCATTCATTTTGTATGTTGGGCAAATAATCTGATAAATTGGACGATATGATGCAGAAAGTGACATGGGGATTGGAAGAAGGCTTACTAACAACCAGCAAGAGGGAGATGACACAGCTTTGCTCACTGAAATGAGACAAACTTGAGGCAGCTGATAATGAAAATCAAGGACAATAGTCTTCAATATTCATTACAACTCAATGTAAGGTAAACCAAAATCCTCACAACTGAATAAATGACTACATCAGAACAGAGAAAAAGAAGTTGTCGAGAATTTCATTTTCCTTGGGTAATCAACATGGAAACAAACAGCAGTAAAAAAACAAACAAACCAGACATTGCATTGGGCAAATTTGCTGAAAAGCAAGGATGTTTGTTTGAGGAATAAGGTGTGCCTGATCCAAATCATGGTATTTTTTAACTGCCTCATAGGCATGGGTAAGCGGGACAATAAGTAAAGAAAACCAGAGAAGAACTGTGAACTTGGATTGTAGTGTTGGGAAAGAATACTGAAAATACAGTGGGCTTTGAGAAGAACACACATATTTGTCTTGAAACAAGTACAGACAGAATGCTGCTTTAGTCGTGAGGATGGCATGACTTCCTCTCCCAACTTTGGCCCTGTGGTCAGGAGGGATCGGGATCTGCAGAAGGGCATCATCCTTGGAAAAACAGAACCTACCAAAAAGAGGGATGGCTGGATTCAGTAGCTGCACCACTAAATTCAAATATAGCAGTTGTGAGGATGGCCATGGGTAGGCCGGGTTCAATTCTGATGCACATGGGCCACGATGAGTTGGAACAGACTTGATGGCCTGTCACAGCGATGACAACGTGCCATGGTGTTGTCTTCAAGATTGCATGCATCCCTGTTTGTAAAGCTCCCAGAACAATATAGTATGCAGACATGAACTGTTAATTATCATTTAAGAGAACATTTACTTAACCCCAAAATAAACCGTGGCTTTGTGGGTCATTTCTCAAAATCTTCTTCAGATATTTAACATTAAGGTTAAGGTCTTATATGTACCCTCTCTGCCACCAGGGAGACAATATTATGAGCAACGATTATTTCTAGCTGGTATTGTTTTATGGAACCTTGGTGGCAGCATGGGTATGCTTTGGGCTGCAGTGCACAAGGCCAGCCTGCTGCTCTGTGGGAGAAAGGAAAGACTTTCACTTCCAAAGAGAGCGACAGTCGCAGAAACCCACAAGGGCAGTTTCACTCGGCCCTACAGGCTCACTATGGATTGGAATCGACTCGATGGCAGTGAGTTTGGTTATGCCTTGTGGACCAATATCTGGTCAGACTCCATTTATGGACTTCAGATTGTCAACTGAGTTCTTGGCTCCTAGGGAGAAAAACAGCACCGTCAAAAGGACTCATTTGGAGTACTGGTATCTGAAAATGTAAATTTCTCAAGAAACCACGATGACAAATTGACTGATGTTTTACATGGCACAGAGAGGGTGACCATCGGTAAAGTCCACTCATTGAAGTAAAAGCAGTCGGAAACAATATTATGGCAGCTTAAGGAAGACGAGAAGCATTTCATGGTTGAATCCTTTTTCTTCTATGACAGGCAAATTTGAACAGAAAAAGGATGATCTTGTCTTAGTTTATGTTAATTTTTCTAGTTATATGCAATGTGTGACTATTGTTTATCAGTTGAGCCTTTATTTATGTTCATTCTATCACATACATATGCTGCATTAGTTTGGATGACAAACTATTAAAATTATACCTTAATCGGTTTTTATAGACAGTAAAATAGAATAGATTTTTAAAGCATTTTAAGCCAATGGATCCTCCTTGAATCCATACTTCTAGACGGAAGTTAACCAGTGACATAGACTTATTGTTAAATTTGAAACCACATGCATCTAGGGTGATTAATCAACCACCAATACGAGAGAGTAAAAAGACTAACTTGCTTTAAGTTTCTACAGCCAGATGACAAAACCTGAGAAACCCGTGAAAATATATGATTTTGCTCATCGCTATACCTTGAACCAGTATCTAATACCCGCTTGTGGCACCATGCCACCATCTCTCTCACCATCATGAAGTTCTCTCAATTTTAAAATGCTTGTAATTCATCTTTGGTGTTTGGTCATTGACCAATATTTTGGAAATAGATTTTTGTAAATAAATGTATTGTCCAAATTAATGTATTTTACTTTTCAAAGCTGGAGTTTTCTCATATTTAAATAGGAGAGTAATATGACTGGGTAAAGCGAACCTGTTAGAAGGAACTAGAGGCAAAGGGCATTTACAGAGGTCTAAATACAGGCATGTAGATATGCAAATATATTTGTACATGATGATGGGGAAATAGATCTATGTGGATATATTTATAGGTTTAGTATTAAAGTAGCAGATGGACATTGGGCCTCTACTCAAGTACTCCCTCAATGCAAGAACACTTTGTTCTATTAAACTTGCATTCTGTGATGCTCACCTTCCCGACACGATCACTGAAGACAAAGCGGGTGCATAAGTAAATGTGGTGAAGAAAGCTGATGGTGCCTGGCTATCAAAAGATAGAGTATCTGGGGTCGTAAAGGCTTGAAGGTAAACAAGCGGCCATCTAGCTGAGAAGCAACAAAGCCCACATGGAAGAAGCACACCAGCCTGTGTCGATAGGATCAGGTTTTGGGTATCAAAGAAGAAGAAAAAAATCATATTGTGAATGAGAGGGGAAGTGCAGAGTGGAGAACCAAAGCCCATCTGTAGACAACTGGATATCCCCTAACTGAAGGGTCGTGGGAAGGAGATGAGCCAGTCAGGGTGCATGCATTATAACTGATGAAACAAACAACTTTCCTCTAGTTCTTTAATGTTTCCCCCCACCCCACCCCCACAATCATAAACCCAAATCTACCTTACAAATCCAGCTAGACCAGAGGATGCACACTGGCAAAGATAAGAGTTGGACACACAGGGAGTCCAGGACAGATAACCCCCTAAGGACCAAAATGAGAGCAGTGATACCAGGAGGTGAAGGGTAGGTGGGGGAGAAAGGGGAGAAACCGATCAAAATGATTTACATATAACACCCTCCCTGGGGGATGGACAACAGAAAAGTGGGTGAAGGGAGACAATGGTCAGTGTAAGACATGAAAAAATAATAATTTATAAATTATCAAGGGTTCGTGAGGGAGGGAGCATGGTGGAGGAAGGGGGAAAAATGAGGAACTGATACCAAGGGCTAAAGTAGAAAGAAAATGTTTTCAGAACGATGATGGCAACAAATATACAAATGTGCTTGACACAATGGATGGATATATGGATTGTGATAAGAGTTGTATGAGCCCCAATAAAATGATTTTTTTAAAAAAGCTAACCTCTTCAATATATTAAAAAAACAACTGGATTTTTCTTTTATAATTGACAATCCCACTTCATTTTCCAGATGAAAACTTTTTGAATTCCTCTATTTTTATTAGTTGGAGTTTTCTCTAAAGAAGATTCTTTAAATTTTCTTGTGAGTTTGAGAACTTGTCAGTGCAAACTGACAAATACTTCATCGATTTAAAAAATGAAACTTTATTTGCCTAAGCTCTAACACATTTCTTGAGGGGAAAAAAAAGGTTTTTAGACTGTGGAAAAGCAAGTTATATCAAAAGCACTCACATAAAATCTGAATGTGGGGAAAAGTATTTAATGAAACCTGAACAACAACAAAATTGCAATCTGTAAACCATTTCTGGAATGCCAATTTCATGCTAGAATTTAAGTAGGCAGGTATTCAACAGACAATCACGAGGCAGGATTACCCTGGAAAAATACAGCCTTGGAGTGTTTTTTTAAAAAAAAAAAGGCAGGTGATATATCTTCCCAGAAGCTAAATAACCTATTCATGAAATTATTCTGTTGTTTGTTTAAAATACAATATTGGAGCAAAATCCAGACAAAGCCAGAAAAGCAAGTTCCATGAGTCTATTTCTTGAGAAAGGCCCTGAGATTCTGCCAGTGATCTGACCCCTCGTACAAGCTTTTCAGTCTGCCACTTCCTCTGACTCGTATGCAGTATTTTGTTTTCTTTTTAGTTACAAGCATAGGTGGTTTCAAAGCCTGGTGTGCTCTTGATCTTGTAAAATAGGTCACATAGTACATCTTTGTTACATGTAGATAAAGATTGATATCAAGAAGCAGGTGAAGTTAAAAACTTCTGATATGGTACTGAGGGAATTCAATTGTGGTCTTACTAACTAGCTTTGAGTAAGACACTTTGCCTTTCAATCTTGAGTTACTTATTTATAAATAAGAAAGAAAATAAGGATGGAAGGACACTGATGGTTTCCCCTCAATCCAAATGATTGCTTCTGTTTCCATTTTCCGCTCCCTTTTTTACAAACCACAACTTATAAGTCAACTTCAATAGTTTATTCCTAATGGAAACTTGCAGAAAGCAGATATTTCTATAATACTTTTGCACAGTTCAGTTTTGCTTCTATGTAATATTTCTATTTGTTCTATTGCTTGAGCTTTCCCACCATTTTCTTCAAGCGAGTACTACACTCACTTCTTGACTCACTGGCTTCAAAATGAGCCCCCACAGCAGACGGTTCCTTTTTCTTAGAGGGGGCCAAGAAGCAATCAGTCTTTTTTCATCTGTTTCTTTCTGTCCTACAGAGACAAAAATTATTCTAGTTTCATACAGATTTTAACTTTCCTCACTTTATACTTCAACAGAAGGGTGTCTATCTGCATTTTTCCCCTTCAGCCTTTCTGCTGCCAAAGACTATCATTCCTCTACCCTTTATTTCTTTATTCTGTTCTATTGTCTGCTTCGCCTCTGCATCATTCTCCATTTGAATTGCTCATATCTTTCCCTTATGCTGCAGTAGACACAAAATACCCAATATTCCAGATAGTAAACTCCATTTAAACTTCTTCTTTTTTATATCCCATTCCCAGTCAAATTTATTCACTTGCATTTTATTGATTATGCAAAAGCTTTTGACTATGGATAACATTACAAAGAAAGAGTATCCCGTAATACTAAAGAGTGCTCATGCAGAAAGCTGTACATAGACCAACAGGCAGACAGAACAAAGGAATTGGCTTGAAATCAGAAAAATGTTTGTGTCATGGTTGTATCCTTTCACTATCCTTACTCAATCTGAATGCCGGGAAAGTAACCTGAAAAGCAGACTAGATGGAGAAGACCATGTCACAGGACTGAGGCTCATTAGCAACCTGTGATACACAGATAATACAATACTGTTGTGCTGAAAGCAAACAACAAAACCTCAAAGCACTTGCTGATGAAAACCAAGTACTGCAGCCTGCAACATGAAATAAACTCAGTTGTAAAGAAAACAAAAACCTCCACAATCCATCAAAAACATCCTGATCAATAGTAAAAATGTCGACTTTTTCATGCATTTCACTTCATTTGAATATAGAGTCAATGCTCATGAAGCAACGGTCAAGAACTTCAGTCATGCATTACACAAACCTTTTGTGAAGAGACTAAAGCTGCCGTGTTCAGCACTAAGCTACAGTATTTTAAATGGCCTCAAATGCACGGGCAAGTTGGACAGTCAATACGCCAGACCGGAGAATGGCATGCTTCACCATTCCAAGCACGGTGATATTGACAAGGTCATGGACTGCCAGAAGAGCAAACAAATCTGCCTGGGAAGAGGTACAACCATGAACACACCTTAGAAGCAAGGTTGGTGAGACTTCGTCTCCCATACTTTGTGCCTGTTACCAGGGGAACCTCGTCTGTAGAAAAGGACATCTTCTTGGCAAAGTGAACAGTCAGTGAGAAAGATGGAGGCCTCTGAGTTGGACTTGAGTTTGATCCAGTGGTTGCAAGAATGAGCGCAAACCTAGCAATTGTACAGATGGCACCGGGTAGGGAAGAGTTTTCCTTTATTATACACAAGGTCCCTATGAGGTGGCACCCACACGGCAGTATCTAACAACAACCAATAGCAAATTTTTATAAAATCCTTTGTGTTCATTATTTTTAATTTATCACCTAACATTCCTTTTTGGACTCTTTGAAGTCTGGCTCCCTACATCATAAAACTGGTTACTGGTCATCAAAGATCTCATTATCCACAGTCTTCAAATTTTATTTTATTTGCAAAGTATTTTTTATTCAAATCTTCCAAAATTTATTTTACATGTGTTCCCTTAAGTACAACTGACATGGTTCATCTCGCTCTAACATTAATTGTCTCTTCTATGACGTTACTCTCTATTTTCTTTCCTTAGCTTCCTGCTCACCTTTTCCAGCTTTTATCGAAACTCCTCTGCCTGTGTGCGTAGTTTCTTTCCCAGCTCTTTTACTGTATATGCATTTCCTGAATTATTATTTTTTAATTATTTTATTGAGGGCTCGTACATTTCTTATCACAGTCCATACATCCATCCACTGAGTCAAGCACCTATGTACACCCGTTGCCCTCATCAATCTCAAGACATTTGCTCTCCACTTTAGCCCTCAATATCGTTTGCTCATTTCCCCCCTCCCTTCCCCCTCCCCCTCCCCCTCCCCCCTGAACCCTTCATAATATGTACATTATTATAGATTTGTCATAAGTTACCCTGTCCGATGTCTCCTCTGCCTTCTTCTCTGCTGTCCATTCCCCAGGGAGGAGGCTATACGTAGATTCTTGTAATTGGTTCCCCGCTTCTATCCTGCATTCCCTTCACCCTCCACGCCTCGCCCCTCTCACCACCGGTCCTGAAGGAGTCATCTATCCTGGATTCCCTGTGTTTCAAGTTGCTATCTGTACCAATGTACATCCTCTGGTCTAGCCAGATTTGCAAGGCAGAATTGGGATCATGATATTGGTGGGGGAGGGGGAGGAAACATTAAAGAACTAGAGGAAAGTTATATGTTTAATCGTTGCTACCCTGCGCCCTGATTAGCTCATCTCCTCCTCAAAACCCCTCAGCAGGGGGGTGTTCTATTGCCACCCGATGGACTCTGAGTCTCCACTCTGCACTCACCCACCTTTACAATGACATGATTTCTTGTTCCTTGATGCCTGACACCCGATCCCTTCGACCGCTTGTGGTCACACATACTGGTGTGCTTCTTCCATATTTTTTATCACTATGCCTTAATCTATTTTACCAATGTACTTCTAATCCTCTATCATTGGCTCCAAAATAATTTTGGGGGCAGCATGCTCTCCCATAGGCTTTTGTACAAATGACACTATATTTCCACTCAGCCTCCTATCCAACCAGAAACTAGAAATCACCTGAGATTCCTCTTTTTCCTCATCCTGTGAATTAAGACAACCAGGCCAACGGGTTTTATGTCCTAAATATCTCTTAAGTTGTAAAAACCTTCCATTCTTAGAACAGTAGATGTGGCACAACGACTTCTAACTACATTACTCCTACCTAGTTGACTTCCCTCTAGCTTTGTTACATATCTGTCCTTATTGACCTCGGGGGAGATACATGCTGTAAGTCTATCTGAACCTGTAGTTTCTCTAACTTAAAACCTTTCATAGCTGGCTTTCTTTAGAATCAAATTTAAGTTTGATATACTATGTGTTCCAATGAAGGGCTCCAACTTAATGATGATCCTCATATGTTAAGGAATTCTCATGGCACACTGGGTCACATGTTAGGCTGCCAACCATAAGGTCAGCAGTTCAAGCTCATCCGCCGCAGTAAGACAGATGAGGCTTGCTACTCCCTTAATGATTTATCACTCAGAAAACCCTCAGGGCAATTCTACTCTGCTCTTTAGGGTTGCTATGAGTCAGAATTTATTTGATGGCAGTAAATTTTGAGGTTGTTAAGTAGCAAGTATGAATCTACAATTACACATTCAAATGACAAGATATATTACTTTTTCTAATTTTCTTAAATTATAAACCTGCGTCCAAGTTCCTCTCCTTATTGGTAGGTACCAAAGACAATCTTAGTAAATTGGGAATTTCAGCAATTTGAAATTGGTCCAAAGTCTCGGATTTACATAGCATATATTTATTCACTGATTTCCTCTTCATTATGGACAGATATTTATAAAACAGTTATTGTATGCGAGGAGTACTGCATGGCCCTAAATCAACTATGGTGAACAAGAGAGAAGGTCTGACTTAACAGGAAGACACATTTTAAAAATGTAAATTCCATATAGAATGTGGGATATTTTAAACAGGAAATATTAAGTGTGCTAGGGGCGTGTAACAGCTATGTGTGAACTTAACTGGACTAGGGTTTTCAGCAGCAATCCTCCATGATATGATCTAAGACGATGTAGTCAACTCCATGATGCGCTCTAACATAACCTAATGCACTCTGTGAGCAAAGCCAGTCATTGCAGTGGACTGCAGCCTGCTTGACCAGGTCACGGCCTAGATGCAATTGGAAGAAAGACTCCTCAGGGCTGTGGTTTGCTCCCTGCAAAACAGGCTCTGTGGGAAAGCTTGTTACTTCTGCTGGGTCTGGATCTTTTATTTGGTGTATAGACTACCTGCCGTATTGCCATATTGCCTGCCAATCCCAGGAACCATCAGTAGACTTTGTCAAGTGTGCATCTATCAGCCTGTAGTCTCCCTGCTTCATTTTCCTGCTGTGTGGTTCTTTAGTCCTTATAGCTTAGCTACATAAGTCAGGAGTAGCTTCCAGCACAACAAGTGACCTATAAACTTGAACTGAACTGCACTTACTGGCACCTACAACTGATCAACCAGTTTTTTTGATAGCAACTTCTCTTTATGTAACTACACAAGCATCACTGGCTTTGCTTTTCTATAGAACCCAGCCTAACACAGGGAGTTTACACGCAAGGAGATACATACATATATATAATATATATAATCTAGTGTAGTATGCTCTGAAGCATACTAGATACCTTATAGCACTCATGATACTATTTCCTATTTGTCACTTCTTAACCTTTTCCATTAGATTATGAGTTCCTCAAAGGCCCAGGCAAAGATTTTTCATTGTTTTCAGGTTTGAAAAATGCATTACATGTTGCAATAATCCAAGAAAAATTCTATGTCAAAATTTGTTTTTTGCTACTTAACTTTATTAGAAGGAATAAAAAATTTACAATTAATGTTATTTTTTAATCATTTTATTGGGGGCTCATACAGCTCTCCTCACCATCCATCCATCCATCCATTGTGTCAAGCATGTTTGTACATATGTTGCCCTCGTTTTCAAAACAACTAAAGTTTCTAAGGCATCATATAAATAGATTCTTTTACTTAAAGGACATTTGGATTTAAAAAATATTATAGTCCAAACTTCAGTCATAGTTGAATTGGAAAGCTCAGACAGAAGAAAAGCCCATATTTCAGTCATTTCACTGGAAATTTCAGATGGATATCTTTTAAGCACTATTTTCAGAAGTCATGAAGCCAATACTCACTTTAAAAGATTAAAAATAAACAGACACATTCTTCTTTCATAATAACATCTTTCTAGGCTAGAAGGGGTCTACAATTCAAAAGGTCAAATAGAAAACGTTAATGAAAACTGAATGTAGTCAAGTCAAATCAAACGAAAAATAAACCCAGGTTTTGCTTCGGGAATGGCAGGTCTGATTTGAACATCTCTCTTAGAAGAATAAAGCTCTATTTACTGAAATATAATGTTATTTTCTTACTTGCCAACAAGTCTTCTTTTAACTTCAGAATGTAACATTCTTTCAAAATTAATAGGCTAAAATACTTTTATGTACCAAAGTTAGTTTAAATGATTATCAGAAAGTTAATATAAAAACCTGGATTTAACACAACTGGGTCAAAAACCTTATAGAAATGACTAATTACAAGTGGTTAATAAGAAAATCAAATGGGTAATTTCAAATATGAATGCTTAGAATCAAATTATAGATGTGTTAGTAGTGATTGAACGAGTCTATGATCATGATTGTTTCAAAGCTGTAGGAATTAATTTAAGTTTTTGCAAATACAGTCCTCTCACTGCATGCCTTTTGAATCTAAATTGCATAATTTACAATAGTCAAAGATCGGCTTCTATAGAATATTGCCGTTTATGCCCCAAGGTGCGCATTAATATTCACAGAATGATTCGGGGACACCTGGCATTCTCTAAGAAATGCAACCAGGAAGCCTTGTTAGCTGTTAATAAGTGTGTGCCCATGAGCCGATCTTCCCTTTGGACAGGTCAAGGATGACTGAGGAAGAATCTTCTCCTGAAATTAAAAGCATCAATTGCAAAATCAGTTAGCAATTTAACAGTGAAATTAATTTTGCACAGTTTTATGGAAAAAAGATTATCACTGAAAATATTTCCATTGTCTGCCTCAAATTGATTATTTCTCTCGCATAGTCTCCTCCAGGCTTTCACAAAGGTTTTAACAGAGGACCGGAAAGAGTTTGCAGCCCACTCATGATGATGCTTCAGAAAAAGGTTCTTCAGAATGGATCAAAGGCTATAATTTTCATGCCATTTGTGTCCAATTTTCTTTTCTTCTAATGTTTTCACTTTCTGAAATGGCTATGATTGCAATCCAATTTTGCCCACACAGCACCACATGCCTAAATGAACCATTTATCACAAACTTTTTGTCTTTTTGATGCTTGAGATTTTATTTGCTTAGAAATGTTTTTTTTTTCCCCATTAATGTTTACCACTCAAGCTGCATTACAATTACCTCCAGTAATTACTACCTGTAGTGGTTCACATTATTCCATTCTCCAGATGTGGCATCAAAAGTTCCTATTTCAGACCAATTATATGTTACTGTTGGAATTTATTGCTACTTCTCCAAATAAGTAGTCCCATACACATAATGACTTAAAAATACTAAAAATTAAAATTCCGAATGTTAATATTTCAAATTCTTTCTTGTGAAAAATCTCATAGACTTTCAGCAACATCATTAGTACAGTTTTTGGGGGTTTGTTTTGTAGGCTTCTATTGTATCTTTGTGGGATCTTTACCTTCCAGTGTACGGGGAGTGTTCAATTTCAATAGTGCAGGGACTAGTGCATGGTACTGAATACTAAATGGTAAAACAATTGTTAGTTGTTACACTTTTGCACTGCAGTCCTGGTAGCAGTCTGATGGCCCCTGAGTGGAGCGAGCAGTGTATTCTGAACCTTGTGAAGCAGCTACAGTCTGAGCCCATGGGTTGACCACGGACTGGAATGGACTCAATGCCAACTAACCACCACAACAGTTCACCAGCTGATGACTCACACACACTGTAGGCAGTGTGGGCAGTGAAGCCTGTGACTGCTTCTATGAAGATCGTGGTTGTTGTTAGGCGTATAAAGTTGATTTTGACTCAGTGTGACCCCATATGGCTGTGATCTTGATGGCAACCAGTGTTCTGTTAGTCTTGTCAGTTTCTTGTATTTTGGTGACCTATGTGTTGCTGTGAAGCTGGAAGCTATGCGACCACCAGTTCGAATACCAGTAGGATCACCCATAATAGATAGGTTTCAGCGGAACTTTCAGACTAAGGTAGCCTAGAAAGGACGAGGTGGGCTTCTGGAAAGTCAGCCACTGATGTCTGTGAGTAACAGTTGAATGTTTCCTAGTACAGTGTCAGAAGACGGGTCCCTCACGTGGGCAGAGACTCAGACTGCAACTGGGGAAGAGCTGCTGCCTCAAAGGAAAGCTGACCTCAGGACGTGAGGTCTAAGCAAAGGTTTTGGGACCTTCATTGCCAATGTGGCATGCCTCAATGAGAACAACAGCTGCAAACCTCAATGAATAATTGGAATGGGGAATATATAGAACATGAATCTAGGAAAATTGGAATTTGCCAGAAATTAAATAGAACACATAAAAAGGTCAATAGCCTAGGCATTATTGCACTGACATGGTATTAGCCATTTTCAATCACACAATTATACGGCTGCTATACAGGAAATGATAAATTGAAGATGAATGAAATCACACCCATTATTAAAAACAAAATCAAGATCTATCCTGAAGTTCAGTGTTGTTAGTAATAGGATTATAACCATATGCCTACAACAGTGGTTTTCAACCTTCCTAATGCCGTGACCCTTTAGTACAGTTCCTCATGTTGTGGTGACCCCCCAACCATAAAATTATTTTTGTTGTTACTTCATAACTGTAATTTTGCTACTGTTATGAATGGGGCAACCCCTGTGAAAGGGTCATTCGATCCCCAAAGGGGTCAAGACCCACAGGTTAATAACCGCTTGCCTACAAAGAACATCAGTTAGCACAACTATTATTAAAATTGACTTTACATCCATTAGTGCCAAAGATGAGAAATTAAAGATTACTAACAACTTTTGCAGTCTAATATTGATCAAACATACTATCAAGATGCATTGATAATTATTGAAGGTGTATGAAAATTGGAGACAAAGGCATTGAAAAATATGGGGTTGGTAACAGAAAGAATGCCAGAGATCACATGATGGAATAAATACATTGTTAGTCTATTAAAATTCTAAGTGTTTTTTTCTTAAGCAACAATGGCAACCATACCCATGGACTTCACTGGATAGAATATATAGGAACCAATGGACATCTGTGGAAAGATATGATAGAGAAGCTCCATTTCATCAGTCAGACCATCCATTGCTCATATACAAGTTCTAATTGAAGCTGCAAAAAAGTAAAAACAAGTCCACAGGAGCCAAATGATGACCTTGAGGGCTATCCCTCCTGACGTTAGAGATCATCTCAAGAACAGATTTGATTCAAGAAACAATAAGACTGCAGGCCAGATAAGTGTGAGACGGCATCAAGAATATCATGCATGAAGAAAGCAGAAGATCGTTTCAAAAGACAGAAACGACAAGATCAGAATGGATGCCAGACCCTGAAACGTGATCCTGAATGAGAGTAACTAGAGAAGAAGGATGCCATGATGAAATAAAGTGCTGAAAAGAACCTTCAAAGGTAACTCTAAAAGACAAAGTGAAACACTATAATGAAATACGCAGAAGCCTGGAGTTAGAAAACCAAGATGGGAGGGTATGACCAGCATTTTTTAAGCTGAAAGAATAGAAGAAAAAACCTAATGCCTTGAGGATTCTGCAAATGACCCAAAGCGTAAGAAAAGATGGGAAAATTGCACAAAGTCACTGTACCCCAAGCAATTGGTGAATGTTTAACCATTTCGGGAGATGGCATATGAGCAAGAACCAATGGTATTGAAGAAAGAGGTCCAAAAAAGGAGCGGATCCCAAGGGCTCAATGGAAAGTAAATGTCTAGAAAAGAATGATGGAATATGTGTACAAATATGTCCGATACAATTGATATATGGATGATAACAAGAGTTGTAAGAGCCCCCAATAAAATGATTATAAAAATAAAAAAATTTTTTAAAAAGAAAGAGGTCCAAGCTGCGCTGCAGCCATCGACCAAGAATGAGGCTCCAAGAATTGATGTGACACCAGCGGAAATGTATGTAGTATTGGTGGTGCTCACCCGTCTTTGCTAACCAATTTGTAGGCAGGCTACCTGGCCAACCAGCTGGAAGAGATGCATACTTGTACCCATTCCAAAGAATGATGTCCCAACAAATGGGGACATTATTGAACAATTTTATGATCATCATGTACAATTTTGTTGAAAGAATTAAAAAGCGGTTGCATTAGTATGGTGGTGAAAAAGAGGAAGAACCTCCGTGGTTCCAGACAATGGCTACACCAGGGCCTCAAACTTAGCAACATTTGCGTTGGATGAGGCAGGACTCTGTGGGGCATAGGGCTGCCATGTGTGGAAACTGACACCTAAGCTACTCAATAACAGAACAACAATCTTTATGGGAGCAGTTTGCCAGCTCTTTTCTCCACAAAAATGCTGGATAGGTTTAAACTGACAACCCTTTATTTAGCAATCAATTTCTTAACCTCGGTGTCATGGGTTCTTTCTGTAAAGTTTGGAAGTGAGAAAACTATATTCTTTGCAATACGTGGGGGCAATATAAATTGGAATTGACCGTAGGCAACACTTTTTGCTTGTGTGTGCGTTTTCAATAAGATTAACCTCAAAATGGCATCTTAAAATTGTCCAAAATTATGTTCAAGATCATTACACAATGGCTTGTTATTGTTACGGGCCATTGAGTTGGTTCCGACTCATGGCGACCGTATGCACCACAGAAAGAAACACTGTCCAGTCGTTACGATGAGCAGTGTAGCACAAAGCCCCTGCTTTCAGAGATAAGGAAGCAAAAGCAAACCCAGCGTCAGCTCTCACAGTACGTATACCTCAGCTCCTTTTGTCTCTTCATTTGCATGCATATCTGCATTTAGGGAACACTAGAAGTATATTTGCTGAGGGTCTGTTTTCTCTTCATGCACCATAGCAATAAAGGTAATAGGTAAAACTAAGTATGATATTATCTCAGGGATGGAGAAAGGGAGCAAGCATAAATGCAGGCAGCTGAAATCGCAATTTTGAGGATGTTGGACAAGGTTCATAAATGGTAACTACATTCTTGAGATTTAGATTTTATTTTTCAAGTATAATATGCCCTTTCCTGCTGCCACCAAAGTCTGCCCTCACCTTTACCTTGCAGACGCATATCACAATTATTTTAAAAACCAGGCAGATCTAAAAAACCTACAGGAAACATTTTCTGACAGATTTAAACTGGCTCTGATCACTATTTTCTGACATTCTATAAAGCCATAACGCTTATTATTTTCCTGGATTTCTGAAATAAACGTTCTCTTTTTCATCTTCATGTTCCCTGCTGCTGGGTGAGTCTCGGGAGTCCACTAGCATTCTACACAACTGAAAGTATCTTCAGGTTAACAATCCTGTGCTGGGTGTGGTGGTAGTGAAGCCCTGAGATCAGGAATTGAAATTCCAGGTTTGAAATTCACGTTTCCTCATTACCAGAGTGTCCTCAGCACGTTATCTAACGTCTTTAGAACTCAGTTTCCTCATCAATACAGCCACGCAGGTTAAATGACAGAGCAGAGATGAAGCTGACACACAGTTGATTATCTGTATGTCCGTTCCAGGCCTGCTAATGGAGTCCTAAGATGGGTAGCACATTCTCCTGTAGCGTGCTCTAATGATTATTTTAAGTGTTTGTATGAGGATGGAACGCTGTGTTGAGGTGTGTGTGCCTGTGCTGTTTGTCTCAGGGAATATATTTAAGGCTGGGTAGGTGATAAGGTAGTGGGCATTAGAGTCTCTCATGATAGTGAGCTCCAGGAAGTCTGATGTTTTGCTTTTGTTTTTAATGTTAATAATTTGTTTTTCCCTTTTATCATAAGACCTACTACATATAGCGCATAAATAGAGACCATGGGGGTACATAAAAAGTTAGGCCTTCGATGCCGGGTTCCAAATATGTGGGTTTGAATAATCGATTATGTGACAGTGGGCAAGTGACGAAAGCCCTTGGTCTCTGTATATGCATCTGTGAAACTGGGTTGTTGCTGTAAGGAGTAAATTTTAAAGTGCACACACGTGAAGAATAGAGATAGGACTCGACACATGGTGAGCACCCAACACACGTTAGCTCTTTTGAATGAATACATAGCTTACAACTTAGTGTGGCTACATAGTTCTTGTTTTTGACAAGGCGATTTTCTGTCAAAAGCATCTTAAAAATCTGATGAAAATAAATATTGGTAGATATTCTTAAACTTAGTTAGATATTCTTAGTTATATGAGATTACGCTCTTTAAATATTTAATGCATGGGAAAATTGAGAAGTATTACTGAATCATAGTTTTCTCAAAGGACACAAAGTGAACATTCTAAATAAAATTAGAAAAGTAGATCGCGAGTGACCGTCATTCAAGGCCACACAGGAAGCTAGAGAAAACATAGTTTGGTAGAAGGTCTCTAGAGTGCGCAGTCTAAACTATGAGGTGAATTTACCATTTCAAACATTTTGAAGACTAGGTATGAACAGAAAAATTGCTAATTTTTTCTTTTTAAGAATGGAGATTATTCTTTAATATCTGAAACCAATGATTTAGTAAATTCATAGAAGTATTGAGAAAAAAACTTCCTAAAATCCAGACTTTCGAATATAGGTATACGTACATGATGGTTTCTTTTGTGGTGAATTTATGAAATGCAGTATAGCTATTTTTAATAAAACAAAAGAAGACACTGAAAACATCACATTCTGGTGAAATAAAAACTTAATTATGATTTTTATGATAGGAAGAGTTTTTTGTTGCAAACTTCAAATGTATGGAATGATATCAGACATTTAAAAAATCATTTTATTGGGGGGCTCATACAACTCATCACAATCCATACATACATCCATTGTGTCAAGCACATTTGAACATTTGTTGTCATCATCATTCTCAAAACATTTGCTTTCTACTTGAGCCCTTGGTATCAGCTCATTTTTCTCCCTCCCTCCCCAACCCCCTCTCCTTCATGAACCCTTGGTAATTTATAAATTATTATTATTTTGTCATATCTTACACTGTCTGATATCTCCCTTCACCCACTTTTCTGTTGTCCATCCCCCAAGGAGGGGGTTATACGTAGATCCTTGTAACCGGTTCCCCCTTTGTCCCCCCACCTTCACTCCACCCCCTCGGTATCGCCACTCTCACCACTGGTGCTGAGGGGTTCATCTGACCTGGATTCCCTGCGTTTTCAGTTCCTATCTGTACCAGTGTGCATGCTCTGGTCTAGCCGGATTTGTAAGGTAGAATTGGGACCATGATAGTGGGGATGGGGTGGGGGTGGAGGAAGCATTTTAAGAACTAGGGAATTCAGGGTGGATGATCCCTTCAGGACCAGTGGTGTGAGTGGCATTACTCAGAGGGTGAGGGGAGAGTAGGTTGGAAAGGGGGTTGCACTGATTATAAGGATCTACATATAACCTCCCCCCTGGAGAACGGACAACAGAAAAGTGGGTGAAGGGAGACGTCGGACAGGGCAAGATATGACAAAATAATAATTTATAAATTATCAAGGGTTCATGAGGGAGGGAGGAGCGGGGAGGGAGGGGAAAAATGAGGAGCGATGCCGGGGACTTAGGTGCAGAGCAAATGTTTTGAGAATGATGAGGACAATGAATGTACAAATGTGCTTTACACAATTGATGTGTGTATGGATTGTGATAAGAGTTGTATGAGCCCCTAAAACAATGATTTAAAAAAAAAAAGAGCTAGAGGAAAGTTGTATGTTTCATCTTTGCTACACTACACCCTTACTGGCTCGTCTCCTCCCTGTAACCTTTCTATAAGGGGATCAGACTTTTTTTTTTCTTTGTCTGGACACTAGCAGTTGAACTGATGTTTAACCATAATGATTTGCATTTGCTTTAATTGACTTGTTGTTTTGGTATTATTGTAGAAAGCATCTGCATTTTTTTCTCTTGATGCTAAGCTTCCATTTACCCTTTTTGAACTCACTCTAGCAATGGAGTTCTGAGGGTGAGAAATGTCGCAGCAGGAAATTCAATAGATTCTGCTGACAAACATCCTTGTCACCACAAAAGTATCACAAGCCTTTTTTTATGTAGGTGAACCAAAGCAGGTTCATACGTATAATCCTAGATAATTCACAATCACACAATATATCAATATTTTCCTCAATAAAATCAAGACGTACATAGATCAGTTGCTTAAGCTAATAAAAATATATCAGAATAAAATTACTTTTTTCATTTCCTACATAGCTATTCATTATGCAATTATTCAATGATAGACACTCCATAATGCACTAAAGAGAAGTTGCGACTTATGGTGGTGCAATGTATGTATCCGTTTGTGTCTCATGGTCCTTTTTTTGTATACATCTATAAAGATTCAGAGAAGATGTAAATAAGATTGAGTATTCTGGAAAGTGGAGAAATTAAGAAGGTGATAATACAATAAAAAGGATAACGTTAACATTTATTTTGCTGATCTAAAAGTAGGGATGATAATACACACTCCTAGATATAGGGGTTAGAAAAATTACATTTTACTAAGCTGTAGCTAAGCACTAGTGTTTTGCTCAGTAAGTGAAAGAAGAGATTTAAGAGCCATATGGCTACACAGCAGTGACTAGGCTAGCTATAAACATGGGTCAAGCCCAAGAGACAATATTATAAAGCTTGTCAGAAACTAGATAACAAGAAATAACAGAATCCAATGAAATAAAATAGAAAAATTGATTTGAGTAGCAAGACAGATCTTTGCCAGTAAGACTTATTGACTGTGAATATATATATATATTTTTTTCATGAAACAGTTGTTTACGGGTACTTGGGGTGGTTTCATCACTTGGGATATTAGAAATGGACAAAGCCCTAGAAGGAAGAAAATGGACAAGCAGTACTGATGACCCATAGGGCTTTTTTGCATTTCTGGTTCTTATGACTGTCTGTTTATCCCTGAATGCATGATTTGAATTGTGGCAAACATAGGTTCACATTGTCTTCATTTAACAATTCTGACCAATATATCTGCTATTTTATGGGCATTTCCTTTGATCAAATGTGGAAAACACCAACATGGAATGAAAATTAATTTTAGATTTCAAAGTAAACAGTCTACGAGTAACAGACACAAAGGGAAACCCCTTTCAAAGTACACATAAGTAAAAGTAATCACAATTAGGAATACAGTCTGATTTCCCCCAACCAGTTCTGTAGATTATGGTAGAAGCTACCACCTATTCCAGAGTTATTATAATGCAGATGGTGTGCTCTGCATCTTCATGTGCACAAATACTCCACAATTACAGAGACGCTTGTGCTCCTCTTTTTCTATATACAGAAATCGAGGCTCAGATAATTGCTTATACCACATTTCTTCTTCTTTTAACTTTTCATTGTGGATTGGGTCAAGGTTTACAGAGCAGATCATGGTTTGTACGTCAAAAAAATTCAAACATGCTTGATTTCATCTCATTGATTGCTATCTCCTCAGTGTAACATCATTTATCCCTCTTACTTACCCCAAGCTCCTTGCTTTTTCTCTGTTGCCTGTTGGACCAGAAAATGGTTTAGGACAAAAGCAGACACGGATGTACATGGTGACTGACGGTGCCAACACCAGCGAGGGAGGACAGTGAAGTGACACAACGTAGAATGTGCTTTCAGGCTGTAATAGCTCAATGTAATGAAGAAGGTTTGTTTTCTCCCTTTTTTCTGATGCATAGTACAAAGCTTTTTTTTCACTAGGAAAAGTTAACAGAGTTATTGCTAATTAAAAATGGATCTTTATTAGACATTCCATGTCTAATGCCTTGGTAGACAAGATTCTCTTAAGAAAAACAAGTGAGCCGGGGCGTGCAGGGCAATGAGAAGTGCAGCTGACGCTTGACAACAGGAGTGGGACCTGCTCACACCCACTCATATGCTTGACTGGTTTCCATTGATACCACTGAATCTGAGGGTTGAGAGTATCCACGTAAAGCTTTGAATTACTCTAATTTTATGAGCAGTTCATCCCTCCAGTTATTGCTCACGGGGAGATAATTGCTGTCACATGGTGTTTCAGGCAGAAATTCACAATACTGCGGTCACTTCAGTAGAAACAGGAAAAAAAATCTGCATAACATGGGCCCTCAAACTTTGACAGATGGCGTCCATATATTCTGCCTCCCCAGTGCTGGGCCAGCAGTTGCTATGGCTACTTGAAGGGTCTTATTGAAAGGTCCATCTCTGGGAGATGTCTGGCTCGGTCATCTGTAGGTGCAAATTGTGTTAGTCGCGGCCGCCTGAGATCAGGGTCCTCACATGGGCAGGTGAGAACCTGCTTTCTCATTCCAGTGTACTGAGGAGGCCAGAAACCAGCCTGCCCAACAGTTTGGAAAACAGGCCACGTTTCACTAAGGAGTGATAAGAAAGGAATTCATGCCCAGAGACCCACCTATCTGTTTCTTTTCTTTTTTTGTGTGTGTGATGGCAATGGCTTTATTGTTTGTTGTTGTTTTTCTGTTTTTGTAAGCTATATTTCTTAAAGTGTAAATTACATAATGTTCATATTTCAGACAATCAACCTTGTATCCAGTAGTTTAAACCCTTCATCAAACCACTCAATAAATTACCTCTCATCCTTTCCCTTATTTCTCTCCCCATGTGGACTACTACCTTTATCCCATCACCCAAATTAGCACCAGGGAACAGACTACCCTATGTTTCCCCCCGCCCCCCATTGCATTCTCCACCTTTGCAAACTACAGAGTCTCTGCCCTTTGGTAAGGAAGTCTTTACCTTGAGTCTTTATGAAACAGTGTTCTCATTTACTATTTGTCCTTTTGTGATTGGATCAGTTGAATTATGGTGCTTGTGTAGTATATTGAGAGTACCGTAGACTTCTAGAAGCACAAGCAAATCTGTCTTGGAGGAAGTATGGCCAGAATGCTTCTTAGAGGCAAGGAAGAAAAGACTTCATCTCACATCCTTGGGCATGCCATCAGGAGAGAGAAGATCTTGTTGAAGGGCATCACGATTGGTCAAATAGAAAGGCAGCAAAAAAAGGAAGGCCCTCCACAAGATGCACTGGCACAGAGACAGAAACGATGGGCTCCATCACAGGATCACTTGCGGGGAGGCTGCAGAGCGGGCAGCCTTTCCTGCTGCTGCGCACAGAGCCGCTGTGGGTGGGAGAGACTCAGGGCGCCTGACAACAACCAACACTTCACTCAGCATGACAGCCTCTAGGCTCATCCACATATAAGGAGCCTCTGGTTTTTGTCATTGATTATTAGCAATCTAGAGCATTCTATTGTATTACCCAACTTTGAAACCGTATTCTTCTACTGATGTGCATGTAGGTGGTTCATCGTCTCGCCACTCTGAACAGTCTTTTGATGAGCAAGCATCTGCCTGTGTCTGCTCCTGTTATGACTATTCCATCGTAAGGCTATATATCCAGCAGAAGACGGCTGGATAGTAGGAAATCTCGATTTCCAGTTGTTCAAGGTAGCGCCATGACTTCTAGAGCAGTGGTTCTCAACCTTCCTTATGCTATGACCCATTGATACAGTTCCTCATGTTATGTTGACCTCCAAAAATATAATCATTTTTGTTGCTATGTCATAACTCTAATTTTGCTCCTGTTACAAATCAGGCGACCCTGTGAAACAGTTATTTGCTCCCCAAAGGGGTCACAACATAGGTTGACCTTATCTGACAACTCCCTATTTCTTTGCATAAATGCAATATCAGCGCTCTATGAAGAATCATGTGACATTTTAAAACAGTCCTCATTAGTGGCCTTTGAGTGGAGTCCACTCATGGTGTCCCCATGAGGGCGAACAAAACTGGACTCCAGTGGTTTTCGGTGACTTTGAACTCCTGGACATAGATTGAAGAATCTGTCCTCTGAGCTACCTTTTGGCAAACTCAGAATGTACTTTAGTGCTCACCTCTTTGTGCCTCCCAGTGACTCCAGGAGGCTGGGTAGAAGTGAGAGAAGCTCACTGTTGTATTTTGTCAATTCCTACCTGTTTGATTAGATATTTCTCCCTCTGGACATGAAATACATTCAAATCAGCAAATAGGTTTCCATTTTTGAGTGATTTTCATGAATCCTGGGTCAAAGCTATTGCTACACACAGAGTGAGGAGTCATTCTCAAGGTCATGTCTCAACATGTAATTGTATGTTCTTTGTCAGTCCTACAAGCCAATTAAGAAGGTAGGCAGTGGAAGTAATTTGAAGACAGATGACGTGTGACCCACACAGTCTTTGAAGTTCGCACTTCTAATCACATGGATAGGCAAGGTTGTCAATATCAGTCTCCAGCTGCCTAGACTGGATCTATCCTCTCCGTGGTGTGCCTGGGCCCTGGAAACGCACCAAGCACCAGTGCAGCCACAGCCTGCGTGAAGGCTGCTGGGATCAGCTCTGGGACAGGAACCGCCCAGGGAGATCAGAGGTTGACTGAGCTGCACAGCCAGATCGAAACCCTTCTTCAACACCCCTATCTGTTTCTTATATCCAACAGGTAGTATTTTATAAATCCTTCGGGGGTGTATACTCCTTGTGAGCAGGTATTTTTGTGTCTGCTTTGGGTTTGAGAGGGAATATTTTTGGTGCCCTGATGGTGTGTTCCATAGTTGCAGTAAAAATTGGCACACAGTTTTGGTAGAAATGCAAAAGTTGTTTGATGTATAGGAAGGAAGTTATTTTGGGGGTAGTTGGTGGTCACAGCAGTGGTGGTGAAAGCAACATTAGCTGAAGCTTATAGTATTTCAGGAACTCCATATGCGTTTCATAAATTGACAGCAGAGGCTAAAGGATTGCCTCTGTTTTGTGAGGTGAAGGACTTTGTGGACTGGTGTTGGGTATGGGTTAATGTTGGACTTGTGGGCTTGGGCAGCATTGGGTTGGG
>NW_022103898.1:52085999-52097111 GCF_000313985.2 Echinops telfairi
TGCTTATCCTCATTTAGTTTCTGTTAACATATCATCATTTGAAGTCCTAAATTCAGACATCTATCTTTTAAAAAAAATTTAAATCATTTTATCGGGAGCTTGTACAACTCCTATCATAATCCATATATATATCCATTGCGTCAAGCACATTTGTACATTTGTTGTCCTCATCATTCTCAAAACATTTGCTTTCCACTCGGGCTCTTGGAATCAGCTCTATACATCTATTTTGTAGTTGCAGTTCAGGTTATAGTATCTATAACCTGAGTTTTGAATATTCTGTGAATGGTACACTCCAGGGATAGAATCAGCATCTGTATAGTAAAATCTTTAAAATGATCCAACGAGTAAAACAGGCAAATATTTGAACAGAGCGGTTTGTTTTGAACTCTCCTCAATTGGATGAGAGTAGTGATTTTGAATGGAAAAAACAAACAAACATATTTTAAGAAATTTGAGGAGGGATCACATTCTGATTTCAAAGTCATGTCTAAGGTATAAAAACGTGGCCTCTGGGGGAATCCCAGTGCAGTAGCAGTGCCAAGGTTTCTTTGAACTTCTTATTTGATTGTAGCATCTCCATCAGGGTTGAACACGAGCAACTAAACTACTGTGACGGCGTTCCTAAGGAAAATGACCGTCTTGCTCAGAACACGATAATTTCATTTGCATTTTATAAAACAGCCAAGTGGGTGAGTATTAAACTAATGACAACTATCACTGGGCAAATTTACATCCAATTGCTGAAGTGGGGGCTGAAGGAGTCACACGAATCCTCACAAATGCAGCAAAGGGCCACAAACCGCAAACCGTGCAGGCAGTCCCGGGTGAAGAATGAGTTCTTCTCCTAAATCTATCTGTACATTGAATTTTTCCATAATCTGGAGCAGTTTGTAACTAATATCAGTTAGTCCACTGTTTGTCTTAGCACAGCAGTTCTCAGCCAGTGGGTTGTGACCCCTTTGGGGGTCGAACGACCCTTTCACAGAGGTCGCCTAAGACCATCAGAAAACGCCTATTTCAGATAGTCTTAGGAACAGAGACATGGCTCCTCCATCCATCTCCAGGCGGGTCTGCCCACATGCAGATACACCCACACACGAGTACCCTGCGTGAAGCTACCCCATGCTTCAAGACAAAATTTCATTTATTTGTCATTAGAAATAAATATTTCATAATATGTAATTACATATTGTTTTTGTGATGAATCACTGGGCTTTCATGAAGTTCAATTTCTAACAATGACAATACATCCTGCATATCAGATATTTACATGACTATTCATAGCAGTAGCAAAATTACAGTTATGCAGTAGCAACGAAAATGACTTTATGGTTGGGGGTCACTACCCCCGAGGAATTGTATGAAAGGGTGGTGGCCTGAGGAAGGTGGAGAACCGCTGTCTTAGCAGATAGTAGATGTTGTTGCTGGCAGGTGATGTCCAGTCCGTTTCAACCCACAGCACCAATAAGCACAATGGAAGGAAAAGCAGCCTCCCGTCCGTGCAGCCACTGCGCCACAGCGTCTCATCCAGGACTGCCCTCCACTTCATGAAGCCTGATGTACTCCAGGGCCGGGTCTCTCCAGATAGCATGGCATCTTTGCTGCTAAGGAACATTTTGGTTGTATTTCTTCCAAAATAGATTTGTTTGTTATTTTGGCAGTTTGTGGTACTTTCAGTATTCTTCCCCAGCACCACAATTCAAATGCATCCATTCTTCAATCTTATTCAAGGTCCAACTTTCACGTGCATAGGAGGCCATTGAAAATGCTGTGGTTTAGGTCAGGCACACATTTGTCTTCCAAGTAACATCCTTGATTTTAACATTTTAAAGAGGTACTGTACAGCAGATTCAACCAATGCCATATTTCCTTTGAATTTTTTCCTTGAATTTTTTGACTGCTGCTTCCATGAACATTGACTGTGGATCCAAGTAAGACAAAATCCTTGAAACTTCAACCTTTTCTCCCTTTATCATGATGCCACTTCTCGGTGTAGTTGTGGGGATTTTGTTTTCTTTAGACTGAGTCAATTCGTACTGAGGGCTACTATCCTTGATCTTCATCAGCAAGTGCTTGAATTCCTTCTCATTTTTTTGGGCAAGCACAGTTGTGTCATCTGCAGGTTCTTAGTAAGACTCTCCGAATCTGATACGGTGTTTTTCAGATAATCCAGTTTCTCAAACGACTTACTCAGCATGCAGACTGCAAAAGTATGGTGAGAGGAGCCTACTTTGATGCACACCTTCTTGATTTAAACCATGCAGTCCCCCTTTGTTCTGTTTGCACAACTGCTTAATTGAGGTGCAGGTTCTGCAAGAGCACGATGAAGTGTTTGAGAATTTCCATTCTTCTCGAGACTCCATAGTTTGTTGTGATCCACACAGTAGTGTGTCTTTGAGGAGTCCATGAAACACAAGTATACATCTTTTTAGTTCTCTTTGCTTTCAGCCAAGATCCATCTGACATCAGCAATGGTACCCCATTAGATCCTCTTCTGAATTGGGCCTCAATTTCTGGCAGCTCCAAGTCAGGATACTGCTGAAACCCTTTTTGGATGATCTTCAGCCAAATATGACTTGCGTGTAATGTCCAAGACATTTCTCTATAACTTGCATATTCAGTTGTGTCACCTTTCTTTGGAGCGGGAACAAAGTGGATCTCTTCTTCTCTGTGGCCAAGTGTCTGTCTTCCAAGTTTCCCGGTACAGATGAGTGAGTGCTTTCAATGTGTCCTTAGCTGTTTAGCCATTTCAATTTGTTTTCCATCAACTCCTGGAGCCTTATTGTAGGTTAATAATTTCAGTGCAGCTCAAACGTCTTCCTTCCATCAGTACCATTGGTTCTTGTCCATATGCTACTTCCTGAAATGCAGAATGTTGACTGGTTCTTTTTAATACAGTGACAGTATTATTATAGTACAGTATTATTTCCATCTTCTTTTGATGCTTCCTGCATCATTCAATATTTTGCCCAAAGAATCTTTCAACATTGCAATTTGAGGCTTAATATTTTTCTGTCATTCTTTGAGTTTAAGAGATGCTGAGTATGTGCTTCCTTTTAGGTTTTCTAACTATAGGTCTTTGCACATGTCACTATAGCATTTTACTTTGTCTTCTTGATTTGCCCTTTGAAATTTTCTATTCAGCTTTTTTATTTCAGCATTTCTTCCATCTACCTTAGCTACTCTATGGTTCAAACAAGTTTCTGAGTCTCTTCTATATCCACTTTAATCGTTTCTTGTTTTTATAGACTTGTGCTTTCTTCATGAATGGTGTTCTTATGTTCTCCCACAGTTCATCGGGTCTTCTATCATTAGTGTTTGACACATTGTATCTGCTCTTGAGATGTTCTCTAATTTCTGGTGGGATTTACTCAAGATAGTATGTTGGCCCTTGAGGAATTGATTTTACTTTTATTAAACTTCAACATGAACTTACATGTGAGCAATTGATGGTTTGTTCCATGGTTAGCTCCTGTCTTGGTTTTAGCTGGCTGATATTGAGCGTCTCCATTGTCTCTTGCCACAGATGTAGTCAATTTGTTCTGAGTATTCCATTTGGAGAAGTCCACGTGTGTAGTTGCCTCCTCTCTGGTTGAAAAAAGGGATTTGCCCCAAGTAAATCCTTGATTCTGCAAAATTCAACATACAATCTCCAGCTTTGTTTTTATTACGAAGAACAACATTTCCAAATACTTTCTTCCTCCTGGTTTCCAACTTTTGTATGCCAATTGTCAATAATCATCAATGCATCGTTATTGCATGTTTGATATTTCAGGCTGAAGACGTTGGTAGAATTCAATTTCTTCATCACTAACTTAGTAGAGGGTTATAAATTTGAATAAGAATTATAATGGACTTCCAGGTATTTGGATAGACATCCCATCACAGACATCATCATTCAAGATTGCTCTTAAAATGTGCTTTTTAGCTGTGAATGCAATGCCATCCTTCTTCACTGGGTCATTCCAGGCTTAGTAAACCATATGAGTTTCTGACTCAAAATGGCCAATTCCAGTTCATTTCAGCTCACTTAAAGCCAAGAATATTGGTCCTTATGTGCTCCATTTCATTTCTAATGATTCCTAGTGTTCTTAGATTCATACAACATACATTCCATTGTCCAATTATTAACTGATGTATGCCGCTAATTTTCCCCTCGTTTTTGACTCAGGCCTCATCAATATATGAAATTCCTGAAGGTTTTACCTCCACAGGCTTTACTCCATCCATATCATTAAGAAGACAGCTCTTCCTCTTTAGGGGCTCATCATCTGGCACTATCCCTCTGCTTCTACAAGGGGGTACCACCCCCACCACCCCCAAAAGCAGAAAAAACTTGCTGGGTGGACCTTTTGGAGTACATATTTTTCCCACTAGGCGAGTGTAGTAATTATATAATCTGGTGTCAATGAGAGGATTAAAGAGTGAAGGGGTGGAGTCTAGTCTGTAAATCGGATCATAGCCGATGGGTCCTCTGTGTGGGCATGGCCTTCTCCTGAGAATCCTGGGAAATGCTGTTTGTTTTCCTCCTTGGAGGTGAGAGACACTTACTCTCTCCTCCCTCCTTGAGAAGACGCTCTAGTAACCAGACCTGACAAGACACATGGCACCACACTGATAGACTGGGGACTGGAGGAGGCACGTGGAGACCCTTCCAACACTGAGATGCTTATAACGCCACTGGATCCAAAGACGTTCTATACGTTGGCCTGTGATTATCTTGAATTCAGCATCATTGCATGCATTTCATGAGTCTGAAGAGGACTTTATAGAATGGTATCAGACATATGGGCTAATATTGGACTTATGGGCTTGGACTGGACTGGGTTGGGATGCTTTCTTAATGTACAATTACCCTTCATATAAAACTCTGTCTTATACACATTTGCATATATATGAATTTGTTTCTCTAGTATACCCGGACTAACACAGTGAGCATTAAGCAACCTGCTTTGAGTTAGTGCACCCAGTGGTGTTGCCTGGTAAGGTTCTCTCTGGTGACAGTGAATGTTTTTGTAAAAGCTGTTTTGCTCGAACCACATTCTTTGGCTGATTTAAGAGAATAGCATGTGGCTATGAAATTTTGTTTCTTGCTCGGGAAAAATGCCGCAGAAACTCTTGTGATGTTGACCACATCTTATAAGGACAGCGCTATGGGGAAAAACTCAAGTGTTCAAGTGGTTTTCTTGTTTCAAAAAAGATGAAATGTTGATTGATGACAAACCTTGTTCTAGACATCACATCAACTCCCAGAATGGATGAAAATGTTGACTCATAGTGCAATTGTAGTTCATTCCACCCAGTCAGACTGTTAATCAAGCTTTCTATTTAGAGGTTTTGAAAAGATTGACTAACAGTGTGCGACCAAAAAGGCCTGATTTTTGTCACATGGGGGACTGGTTTTGCCACCACAAAATGTAGCTGCTCATGTAGCCATCTCAGTGTGCCATTTTTGGGCAAAAAAACAGCATGCCTCTCTTGACCCATGCTTCTTACTGACCTGACCTTGCTCCATGCAACTTCTTTTTGTTTCTGCAAATGTAGAGGGACAAGACTGGACAGCAATTTGATTATGTAGAAGAGGTGGAGAAAAAACCAAGGGAAGTGCTTTCAGCTATCCAAACAGATGCGTTTGAAAAATGTTTACATGAATGGAATAGCAGATTTGACAAATTTATTAAGGTGCTAAGATTGTAAAAAAATTAAATACATAGTTTTCTTTTGGGGAGGGGGCAAATAAATTGTTTTGGTTTTTTCCAGGTACCCCCTCGTATTTCTTATGTTTTCAGTAACTGACAGTGTGCTGATGCTATCCATAGGAGTTTCAGTGGTTAATTCCTCAGAAGTGGACAGCCCATTCCTTCGTCATAGTCTGTTCTTTATCTGGAGGCTCTGCTGAAACATGCTAACTTTGGGTGACCCTGTTTGTATTTGAAATAGCAGGGATATAACGTTCAGCATCACTGCAACACAAGAAGGCAAAGTAAGAAAGAAGTAATATATATATATTATATATAGTGTGCTTTCTAAGGCATACAACATGCATAGAAACAGTTTCAAATACACTAAGACATCTTAAACATAATAATACTGTAAGAATAATAATGTTTGATGTATTTGTAAAGTATCACCTGTCTGAGACACACCACTGTATGTGCCTGGAATTTTTAAGACAATAGACTTTAAAGGGGTATTTTTAAAGTCTGGATTGTACATAAGTCATACATTTGTAACCTAGGTTAAGTTATTGTCTAGGCTATGTGTCCTGTGTGTACAAGTGATGCTTACTAGTACTACTGTTCCTATGGTAACCATGGTCCCTAGCAACATGGAAAGATCTTTACAGGGTTTCTTTTTAAAAATCCATTTTGAGTATCATCAAAGAAAACGTCATTTTACTCTTTACACCTAATCATTTATTTTTTTGTTATTGTTTTAACATGAGATTTTATCAACATCATAGACCCAGGAGGTTGCCTGAAGACAAGCGAGGGTTTGAAGTCTTATGATTGTGTCTGCTTCTCACTTGTCTAAGGGCAACTTTACCTTGATCCCCTGCCTTGCAATGCACTTGAGGCACGTGAGTGCATCCTGCTATGTCTATTTGTGTTTTCTATAAACTAAAGTGATAGCCTTCCAAGCATGTGGCTGACAAAGATCCCACAAGTACTGAATTTTGGATTTATGCATACATTCAACTATAAGTCATAGAAGTCTATTTAAAAAATTCTGGTTCTTAAGTGATTAAAAGCAGTGACAGCCATTTTATTCTGCTGCTCAGAAGACAAATGAAAGATCATATGAAATGGTGATATGCTGATAGTTTCCCACTTCTCCTCATTTTACTAACGTTTTCATATGATTGATTAAATTTTTCTCTACCTCCAAGCATTTTCCCAAATGGAAACATTCTATTTCATTTATCTTAATGACTGTTTCCTGGCATGTGAGATTAATAAAAAGTCATATTGCTAAGTCACTCGTGGTTGGTTTCCAAGAAGGTTGGCTTGTTTTACTTTTCTTGGACACATTTTCAGTTTACTTACCCCAGACAACCATATATTTAATCTCATTTTTAGTAATTTCCAGAAATGCTGTGACTTAAAGTCCACCCATAAAAAATTAATAATGTGAATTGGAAGTAGTAGAAAAGAAAGTTAAGGGTCATAACTTCCTAATCAGCAGTAACTCCAAGTATTAGAAGCAAGGTGAGATCCTAACCTGCACCTCACTGATGCACATGAGAATTTTGTGGAGGTGGTCTGTGGGTCCCTGAGTGAAATACTGTTCTCGAAAGATCTCTGAGTTAATCATGTAATTCATCACAATTCCTGAGGTGCTCCCTTGAGATACCATACTAGGCACAGCTCTAGGTTTACTTCATGGTGCCTAGAAAAGGTTTCCTCTCTACTTCTCTGCAGTTCTGCTCATGCTTCACAAAAAGCAGCTAGCTCCTCAAACACATTCAAGGCCAATCCTGAGAAGCAATGTACCTCAAACTGCAGCTAGCTAAAGTGGGTCCTGGTGCGCTTTGAGAAAACCTTAAAGAAAGAAACCCCAACTCAAGGACATACTTTGTTTAACCTAATGAATTATTCATTTTAATGCAATGTGTTCTTAAGGTCCCATGATATGCCTTAGAAAATATGGGATCAATAAGCTGCAAAAAATCACGAGAGCAGTAGAAAAATGAATATCACACTCTGCACTCAGCTTTGATAAGTAGGCCATTTCTAAATAGCAATTTGAAAATTTTAAAACAAAGATACTAACTGACCTTCCAAATCCAAATGATCATTGTTTATTTAAATATTTTCATATTTGCACCAATTATTTTGGTCTCTCTTTCTTTCATTTGTAATGTTATGACACAATTTTGTTTCATTACCTAGTTTTTTGATATAAAATATATGGCAATTTAACAAGCATATATTGCTCATATTTTCAAATGTTATGATTGAAAAAAACAAAATTTATTATGTCCTTTAGTTAAGTAATGCATCCTGGTTGTCTAATATCATCGCTAATATATCATGTATTTAAATAATAAAACAATAAATTTAAGAACTAATAAAGATAAAAGCATGGTTTAGGCATTCCCACAGGAGGCTACTTCTGAGGAAATAGGGAATACGTAGACTGTCATAATCTATTACAAAACAAAATTTCCAACGCGAAGTCAGGAATAAAATGAAACATAGACAAAACTAAATGTATATGCCAATGTATAAATTGAATCTGATCAGAGATGGCTCGAGTGCAGGAAGAGATGAGGTTGCATCAGCATAATAGAGAGGGGTGAACTAAATATTTATTGTTGGATGAATATCAATGTGCAAGTTTGATATCTGAAAGTAGACGGCATGATCCTTGTTTCTATAGACTAAAAAGTCTCAATTTTAACCAAGTTCTAGATAGAAAACAGGAAACACCTAACAAGTATTTTTCAGGCTGAGCAGTTGGGAAGTTTACACGCTTGACCCTGGACTGCCCTGGTTCCCAGGCAGGCCCAGTTCCAGGCAGAGTTGGGAGCAGAGCACACTGACGACAAACAAAGATGTAATCTTTTTTCAGCATGGTAAGAGAAAGTTGTCACAGTAAGCCTAGGAATAGTTTACCTATGGATTATCCCCAAGGAGCTCTGGTGCTCTAGTGGTGACACATTAGGCTGTGGCCCCCATGGCCTGTAGTTCAAAACCATCATCAGGTCCTTGGGAGAAAGACTGAGCTTTCTGCTCCCATAAACAGGTAGTCTCTGAGAGCCACAGGGGGTGACTATGAGTCAGCCTTGACTGGATAGCAGTGCATTGAGTTTGTTGTTCTATAGCTTATCCTCAGAGACCATCAGCACTTCACTATATATAGGAGCTAGTGCAACCAGAATGCCATCAAACCTTAACGCAAGGAAGGCCCGGCTGTAGCTGGAGATGTCTGAGTCATGTAACAGCTTGCAAAAACATTTCCTGAGCTTCATCCTCAACGTTAGTTAGCCATTAGTAAATCTAAGGCTTTCCTCCCAATTCTGCATTTAACAGGCATCCCAAATGACACTGATGTGAGTGACCGGTAGAACCCTGCATGGTAATTAAGCAGTCTTTGATAAACCAAGGAGAGCCTGGTTCAATTTCATCCATTTGCTCTGAGACCTCATCTTGCCAATAATTTAACTTTGCACATGGTAAAGACTAAATCTATTTCAGGAAACGAATTACTATTCTCTAGGGGGTGGGTCACTTAAAACAGCAATCATTTATTTGCTTGTGTTTTTGTGGGTTGGCACTTTGGACCCATCGCAACTGAAACAGTTCTTTTCTGTTCAACATGGTCTTTCCTGGGCACACTTCCATGTTGGCAGTTAGCAAGTCATTTGGGGTTGGCTAGTCCTTTATGGCTTCTAATTTTTAATTATTATCTTCAAGCCAAATTGTATGCTGAAACCACTAGGTAAAAGTGGTCAAAATCTACATCAAGGGATGCTGTGCTAGAAAAATGGCTTTGGAGACACCAACAATCTATTCCAGAGGCTGATGTACTGTAGAGGAAATCAGCTTGCTTTTTTATCCCAGAGAAGGGGTAGGTTCCCTTGGGTTGAGTTTACAGAACACGCAGTGTCTGAAGTTATTATAGCCATTCCCTTACTAGAAAACCATAGATTCTTCGCCTAAATTCCTCTGGAATGCTGTCGTGTGCCTATGTATTGAGAGACTAGTGCCATAGCAAGAACTTGGCTATGTTCTCAATGCTAGCAGAGGCTTCTCTGGATGAGGCGCATCCTTGGCAGCTGTGTGCCCCTCAGGGAACCCGGGGGCCAAAGAAAAGCCATATGCTGCCTATCTGCTCACGCTGTGTTGAGCCACCGGGTTCCTGTTAACTTCAGCATACTTGTTAACATAAATCAGGGACTTTCAGTAGATTTGTATGGTCTTTTGCTGCCAATCTGAGCCCACCTGAAATGCATCCTACAGGGAAGCACTAGCTACAGCTATGCCTGTACACAATCTGGGAACTGAGTGTTACCACATTGTCACCACACTCATTCTGCTCCACAACCTGGTCATTCTGTTCCCTGAGTTGCCTAGTGGTGACATAATTCTTTCTCCTCGGATAAACCAAAGTGACACGAGCAAAGAAGCAATCAAAATGAGGTAACATCAAGCACATTCTAATCTGGTCTACAATTGTGTTTTAGCAGAGGGATTAGTCGAGATACTGTCGATTACTTAAGAGTTCCTGGGTGGTACAAATGGCTGACCATTGGTTCACTTGACGGCTAACCAAAAGGTGACAGGTTTGAGTCTTTCTAGAGGTGCCTCAGAAAAAAGGCCTGGATACCACGTCTGAAAAAGACAGTCACTGAAAACCCTCTGGAGCCGAGTTCTACCTGACGTGCGGTCTCCACGAGTCCAAAATCAACTGCAAGGCAACTGGCTACTTGAGTGTTTGGTTATAGGGTGGAACATGAGATAATAGGAAAATATGTAAGTATTATCTATCAAAGATTATTGTTAGGATTCTATATCTATAACAAGTAGGCAGATAACTATTGATAATTAGGTTTTTCTTTTCTTTTTAAAATCAAATTCAGGAGACAAACAGAATTATGGAGTAGTACAAATGGCTACGTTCTTAACTGACAGAGTACACTTCCTACCCACGCAAAGGCACCTGAGCAGGAAGGCATGGCAGTCTACTTCTGAAAGGTCACAACTGTGAAAACCCTATTGGGTAGTTTCTCTTTGCCACACATGGGGTGGCCATGCGTTGGGACTGACTGAATGGCAACTTAAACAAACAAAAACATTATAGGACCATGAGAATTCATTCAATATTATGGTCTAAAATAATTCTGGGAAGTGGAAAGTGAAGCAAAGTAGGCAAAGGGAGTTCTTTCAGTATTGGCAATGTCCAGAACAAAGGTTCACTTTTCACTCGTCTTTGTGAATGCCTGGACTCACCTATGCTTGCTTCATCAAGTTCTCAGCTCTGTATTAATTCCTATTTTCAATTTCAAGTCTTAAATCTTTCAGCCTCAAACTGGAAAACAAGAATGATGCTATGAGTGTTTTATGAAAGAGGCCCAGGACTAAGAACACAGAAATATTCAATATT
>NW_022103898.1:52097462-52111606 GCF_000313985.2 Echinops telfairi
TTTTTTTTTTTTCAAATCAGCCTCTGGATGGGTTTGAACTGCCAATCTTTGTTTAGTAGTTGAATGTTTAACCATTTGGGTCACTTATAGACTCCATGATAGGTATCATCTCATTTGAAAACTATAAGAAAATATCATTCAAGAATTATTAAATAGCGATAATGATACTACTCTTTTACTAAGATTGAGAATATAAATTTGATGTTGAGAAGGTGATTTTTCTAAATCTTCCAGAAAACTTTTTTTCCAGTTTTACTTTATTTCTCAAGTGCTCAGTCTGAATTACTGCTTTTGCAGCAGATCTTTTTGTGTCCCCAGTAATATTTCGTGAGCTGTGAGACAAGTTAAATATTTAAATGTCAGAACTTCAGAGGTAACCTATTTCTCTATCAATCAGTACCAGTGAGAGGTGTATGGGTTAGAGGCAAGATCAAGAAAATCAATATTAATTATTTATGTTCTTCTTGTCATGGTGAAATAAATACCCACGAATGATGCGATAGTTAATTCTGTATGTGTTGGGTCTTGAGAAATGACATGAATATCTATGATCATATTTTTATGCATTACTGCTTGCAGGAGTGAAATAAATATATGCTAACAATTTGACAGCAAGCAGATTTGTGCAAGGGAATGGGGAAGAAAGAAAGAAATATTCATAGCCAATATGAAAACAGGATCTCCTATGCACTTCAAATCCTAGTACTGGGAGAGGTCAGGAATGATTTCAAAAGGCTGACTATGATACTGGAGCTGTAGATATATCAGTCACAGAGTTAAAGCTAACTTCAATTTTTATTAATCTGAAATCAAAGAATATACATGAAAATGCTTATGAAAAATACAATACCCAAATAAACTGGGATCGATATTTTATTCCTCTTACGCTGATAGTTTAATTTTCACGATTGTCAAAGGTATCTTGGTGGCAGCATAGTGATGGTTTAAAAAAAATAGTATAGAGGGGAGATATTCTTAGTGTTTGAACCAACTTTTGTCACATGATAATTCTCTGACTTGGGAGAGAGATTTAGTATCTTTAAGCCCCATTACTTAAATGTGCACAGTGATGGTCACTTCATGGGGTAGAAAGTTCCAAGAACCAAAACAGAGAAAACGAAGAAGAAGCACCACGCCAGCAACGTATCTTCTACTCCAGCGATGATGATGGTAGGCTTACCTGTGCCCATTATGGGTGCTGGGGAGGCACAGGAATGATAGTTCAGAGCAAATGCTTTATGTTCACCAATGTGAGTATTTACATCTAGCAAACAGAATAATGAGCATGATTTCTCATTTTTCTTTTTCTATAATACTTGCAGAATTAAAAATCAAGAAGAAAATCAATTTTAATATACACCAAAAACCCATATTTAAAATTTATCAGATGCCATAAAGATTAATGAAAACTCAAAGAAACACAATTTTTCTCTAAATAGAAAGGCTTTTACTTTTATATCAAAACGATCTAATTCAAGGGGTGTTCTTTTAGTTTAACAGACGTGGTGGATCTTTGACCATGAGGAAATAATAGTATTTCAGCAAAAAAAAAAAAAGAAGAAAAAGGCTTTAGCTAATATGTTATACTAGCCACTTTTATTATAAATGTGAATATGATTATTCGATATTACATATTGAAATAGAGTAAACAAAACCAAATGCACTGCTATCAAGTAGATTCCAACTCCCAACCTCTAGGGACGCCATGTAAGGTTTCCACTGCTTAAGATAGGGCAGCCTTATTGTTCTCCTGCTGGGCAGCTGGTGGATTTGAACTGCTGACCTCGTAGTTAGCAGCCCAATCTTACCTGACGGTACCTTCAGGGATCCAAGAGAGTACAGAGACCGATGTAATGTAATAGCAATGCACACCTCAAAACAATTCTTGGAGAATAAGATGCTGTTTGTGACTGGCTACGATTTTGCCCAGCTTGTTCATATCTAATGCCTGAGGTTTATATCTCTATGCCAGGGTTGGCAATATAGGGTGGTGGTTAAGAAGATGACTTTGAAGTTTGTGTTTCAATGCCAGCCCTACCCCTTGCAAGCTGAGGGATCTGACAAATAACGACTTTTCCAGGTTTATTTTTTTTCTTGGTAAAATTGAGATATTTAAAGCATCTATGTCACCGGTTCTCAAACTGTGGGTTGTAACCTCATTAGGGGTCTAACAACCCTTTCACAGGGGTCACCCGGTTCATAACAGTAGCAAAATTACAGTTTAAAGAAGCAACAGAAATAATTGTATGGTTGGGGGGTCACCACAAGATGAGGAACTGTATTAAAGTGTCGCGGCATTAGGCAGGTTGAGAACCACTGGTTACATCAGAAGACAGTTGTGAGAATTAATCAAGGCATTGTCGTTAGCAGATGGAGAACTGTTAATGAGAGCTCCATCAACGGCAGTGGAAGGATATCTACTTTACCAACTCAAACAGTGGGTTTCTATGTGTTGGGCTCCAGTCATTACAAGGTCTACAGTTCAAAACCTCCAGCTGGTCCAAGGAAGAAAGTCTACCCAGTGAAGATTGGTCATCTTGGAGACCCAGGGGCTGTTCTGCCCCGCCCACAACGTTGTTACGAGTCAGGATTGACCCCATGGCAGTGAGTATTTAAATAATATCAAAGACGAAGTGATGTTTATTTACATGCTCAATTTTAAAACTCACTACTGTTTCTAGACTAAGCTGGATTCAACCACATTCTTTTCAGAATTCAGGACATTTCCAATTAGTGCTGTATTGGGTTGCCCTCTGGTAAGCTGGATATATTTTCCAGGCTAAGCTGGATTCAACCACATTCTTTTCAGAATTCAGGACATTTCCAATTAGTGCTGTATTGGGTTGCCCTCTGGTATGCAGAGCAAAGACATGATTTGGAGAGAAAGTTAGCCATTTCTATTAGATTTCCCTAGTTCAGATAGAAAAAGTACTTAATTAGCAGTTTATTTTAATTACTTTTGCCAGGACCTTACTTTTCAGAAATGTATCTTCTCCAAAGTGTTCTCCAAACCCTTAATCTTTCTACTTCTGCTGAGAGAAGAAGCCCCCCAATTTCTATAGCGGCTCTGCTCTCTGGCTGCCTAAAAGTAAAGGCGTGCATTCCTTTACGCTGGACAAGCCAGCATTCCTACGAGTGCTCTTTCTACTCAGAACCACGATTTTCATATCAACTCTGGGGGTATTTCCATTCAACTCACTCGTATCATAGGATGAATTGCTAAATAATCTTTTATGAGTGCCCGGTGTTGCTTCCCAAACAGGTCATCATTTCTTCACTGTCTTACATTTCTCATAATTCCTAGACCTCTGTGAGTATAGGACAATGCTCCTTGAACTCTGGTTATTTACTTATTAGTTTCTGAGAAGAGCTTATAATAATGTTGCAATGACAAAGAAAGAAATTTAAGAAAACAAATTGTAGCTTCAAAGGAAGGAATGTGATGAATGAGACCTATACATTAACCAAATAACATACTATTAAAAGCATGCATATTAAAACCTTTAATGGAACATAAATGCTAGAGTATTTAATCATAGTCAATGTCTTTGAAAATTCGATTGCTTACTCTCATGAAGCCACAATCAAATCTTGCTCTGTACCAATCATCAGAGTGTACAAAGTGGAAAATCTTCATCATTACTCTGACATTTTCTTTTAGTTTCTGCTGAATACCTAGTCAATTCTCCCGGCATTCAGAAAAGTGTTCCTGCGCATTTACCTTGTCATTTTGATGATGCCATCCATACATCCCATAAGCAACCCCCACCCACAAAATGCCACTTCATTTTTTAAAATAATAATTCAACTAAGCTTTTGTAAGCCTGAATTACGTACATTGACAGGGAAAATGTTTTATTATTTTCGTCACGCTTCCACATTGCTCAGGTAAAGAAAAATGTAATCATTCAGTTTGCATATACACAACACTTAAAAAAAATACACACTTAAGTGGAGGTAAATTTGGGCTTGTGTCCCTGCAACATGAAAAATGGTGCCAGGAATTTGAAGGAATTTACCGAGTCACAGTAAAATAAAAATGTGGTTATATTACTAGAAAAAGTGGCAGAAAATTGCCAGCATGATTGGCACTTCCAGATTCAAGAATAACAGCTAATTTCTGGAATCTGAAAACTGCAATCCATTGACAAAGATGATTTCCAAATCCACAATTCTAGCTAAGTTCTCTGGGCATTGAGGGTTCCCATTGGATGGCTTAGTGCTAGCAATCTAAAATGCTAGCAATCTAAAATTGGACTCATATTTTTCCTCCCCAAACTACTACTCCCATTTGATTTTCATATTTCTATCAATGTTATTATTATATTGAACCTTGATGCAAGATTGAAGTTTGAATATTTCTGTACATTGAGCTTTGTGTTCTTTTTCCTCATTGGCTTTTTACACATTCTTACTAACCCGCCCCCGCCCCACCTCCCCCACACATTAGGCTCTATCCTCCCAAATTCACGTTCAAGCAAAGCCTAGCATAGATCTATTGTTGCTGTGATTCATTACCATCACCTCTCCTCCGGCTCAGGGCAACCCATGTGTGTAGAACAGTGCTGCCTCTTAGGGTTCAGGGCAGCCCTGTCTGAAGCAGATCAACAAGCCTGTTTTCCAGGTGTCTCTGGGTGGGTTTGAACCTCCAAGCTTTCACCTAGTGGTTGAGTGTGCCCCCGGACACTCCTAGGTAGAGCCGTTAATACCTCTACTCTGTTTCATGCCTCCTCTCACTCTCAAGCTCTCGTTTTAATACTTACATAGTCACCAAGTTTTAGCTCACTCTGAAAACCCATTCCATTTCAGAGACAGAACCCTCGAGATGCACATAAACATTTTCTTTGGTGCCTATAACTAGCTAGCCTGGAATTCCTGCTGAATCTTCTTAAATTTGCTACGCTTTATCAGTAAAAGAAAAAGGTTATATAAAGGTATTTTTTTTATTTCCATGTGAGAGGTCTCCAAAATTTTTATCTAAAAATGTTATTTGAGGGTTTTTTGAGTGTGTAATTTCCCCCATCTGCCAATTTGAAGAAGTTAGTACCCATTTATGTAATAATATGTTTATGTAAATCATTATAATCTACAAAATTGAATCATATTTAGTATTAGTTTATATTCCATCCAAAGCCATGCGACTGAGATGCCAGCTTTCCATGCACATTGATGTTCCGTACATTAAAAGGCACTTCCCTCTCTCCGGTTATGACATGCTACTAACAGGTGTCCCTCAGTCTCCTGATGTCAACCTCAACACTTTACTAAAGGGTTCTCAACCATTCTTCATCCTTCATATACTTCCAACTATTAAGAGGTTTTTTTACATACTTAATGAGATTAAAATACTCAAATATGATGACTGAGCCAGCAGATTTTATAATGCAATTCCTCTCAGAATATATTAATATTCCTCGTTGGAGAAGTGCAGCAGGGTCGGTGCACTCTTCCATTGATACTCCTTCCCTAATAACTCTCCCGTCCCTGGGGACTGCGTGCTCCCACAGAATCTTAAGGGAGAGATTCCCAGTCAGCTCCGAAACACTGGATTTTCTTGGCTTGTCATGAGCGTCTCTTAGTTACAGAAAACTGTGTGCCACTCTCCACTGCATCTCTCACACACCCTGTCCTGAGCCTTAACGTAATAATGTGCATATTTCATCTTAGCAAAATTTTTTTATGCATGATAAAACAAAGTAAACCTTATGAAAGTGTTGTGTGTCAGAGCATCATGATTTCTCAGTTCATCTGGTTGACAGCATATTTCTGAAATTTTCTGCCAATGTACTTGCAAGGACAACTGAAGGAGAGAAGAGACCATGAGGAAGACCTGGGAGTCAAGACCTAGAACAATGTCCTCTAACATGAAACCGTTGAGTTTTAATTTTTTTTTCATAAAAAGTAATTTTAATTGTGACTGTTATCCTGTAATACAGCCCTGGCCTATGAAACATCACTACAACAAGACTAGAGGGTTTCTAGAACAATACGCGGGGTTCAACTTGTTGTTTGAGTGTACTATGTGCTGCAGTCTGCAGAGCACAGGCTCAGAGTCCACGCATGCTTGCCCAGACTTCAAAAGCGCGGACACAAGCATTTTCCTGTCTTATCTTAAAGTATAAATCATGCTGCTTCTCATACCTTATTCACCATTTAAATCCTATGTACCCACATATTAGTTTTCTCTTGGTGAGATATCTCATTTCTTACATGACTGAACTTTTAATAATAACAAATTTTATTGTTGAAAATAAAACTCCAAGCCAAACTCACTACCACGGAATCAATTCTGACTCAAACCGACTCCTTAGGGGTTGCCAAGACTGGAACTCTTATGGGAGTAGAAAGCCTGGCCTTTCATTGTTGAGAAGATTATAACATCCAATATTCATTCCTAATAAGATCCCCTTATTAATCTTAATAAGTAAAGATAATATAATTGTACTTTAAGAATCTACTATATCTTTTAAATCAGAAATTGAGGATGTCCCTGGTGCCATCAGGGTTTCGGTGTGGGTTGCTAACCTAAAGGTAAGCAGTTCAAAACCACCAGCCACTCTTGGGAGAAAGGTAAAGTTTCCTGTTCTCTTAAAGGATTACAGCCTTGGAAACCCACAGAGGCAATTCTAGTCTGTCCTGTAAGGTTGTGATGAATTAGAATCAACTTAATGGCAACGAGTTTTTGTTTTTGTTTTGGTTTGAGGTTTTATTTTATTCCAGATCTGAAAACACTTCTTACCAACACCAACCGAGATATCCACATAGATACCCAAAATGAAACTATTTGATACCACATAAATCTATTATCCAAAATGGGTATTTTTACTGGAATGACTTAAGGGACAATTTCAGCATATGTAAACTGTGCTTGGATACCTGTCTGGCATAACCAAACACACCCACTTTCACCAAGTCAATTCCAATATCTTTAAGTATCAAAGTTAGCAAAAATGAGTCTCTTTTTGAAAATGTACTGATAATACTTTTTGTCAGCGTTGATGCCAAATCAGGGTGTTTGCTATTCTAAAAGATAGCACAGTCTTTTTTAACATTTACAGATGTAGAAAATAATATTGAGTACCCCCTCCTTATGTATCTCACAAGCAAAAGGAAGTCTCTGGTCCCGTTGAGCTTACGTTTTCTTGGGCTGAGAATGACACTAAACAGATAGCCATTTAGATGGTGAGACGTCTTCTGAAGAAATGAAGATCTGGGAGATTTGTTGCCTAGAGGGAAATCACGAAAGGCCTCTTTGACACAAGGCTTTGGAGCAGACTGGAGGGCCACAGTAGCAAGCCCTGCTCACCCCTGGGCACTGCTGGGTGAAAAACCCTGATTCAGGAATGCAGTACACTTATGAACACAGTGCGTATTCAGATTAGAGCAGATTGAGCTATTGTTCGTATTTAAATCTTTTCATAAAGAAGCTGAAATTCTGATCATTTCTCTTGCTTTACAGTGTTTGCTAAAGAATATCGGAGACTTGCCATTAGAAGAAGGAAAAAGAAATAAAGAAAAAATCAACTGGTATGTTATTTTCTAAATTTAGGAGTTTTTAAACATATTCTGCCCATTTACCTTCTGTGATAATCTAATATGCTGAACTACAAGATATACAAAAAAATTTCATGAATTGCTCTTCATCAGAAATTTGAAAATTATGAATGCATAGGTCAATACTATAGTCACTTATGTGTAGGATAAAGAATAGAGAAGAACGGTCTTACATATTTTCATTTTTCTCCTTTCAACTCTACTGCTCCCTGGTTTGCCCAGCAGATTCTACCCCCTTTGGCTTCATTTACAATGAATGAAATAAGTATTTTAATGACACTCAGTTTATTCAATAATTAACTTCTTCAGTTTTTTGTGGTCTAGATATTTGGTAAGTAACCTAAGTACACACACTCACACACCACACAAAACATAACAAAAAGAGCAGGGAAATACTTCTCTAGTCTCTGAGTATGAAATGACGATGTATATCCAATGATCACGTGAACAGGCTTTTTTCCCCACTCTTGCTCTGTCTCTGAGAATGCACTATTTGATGATGATGATAAGCATAATAAAAATATTATGTCTATTATTGGGCACTCATATTGTTAGATTTTCTATATGTTATCTTCCTTGTGATCCTCTCCTGGGTTTGGTATGAAAATGCTCATTTTGTAGAGTAGAGGTTGGGCATTCTCTCCAAGATCAGAGAGCAAGAACATTGCAGAGACTATATTCACACTGTGTGTTGATGGCTCTTCCCATTACACCATGTTGATGCTGGAAAATTCATCCCTGTAAGTGCTACACAATTTTGAAAAAGTTGGACACAAATTTAGGAATGCAATGTTGAGACAAGCCGACATAAGACTCATTTCTAGATAGAAGGGAATTTTAGACGTTGTCAGGAATCCATTAGCTTTTGCATTGCTCAATATCAGAGCCTATTAGACACACATGGATTAAAGGTCAAAGCAAATTACAGTTGAACATATATATTTTATTTACTGCATCATAAGTGAATGATACACATGTGTTCTGTAGGAGACTGCAGAGCACGTCTCCACAAGGAAGGGAAAAGAGCTCACTTGTAAAGCCAGGCTCTCATCTGATTCTAATGCTTCATTTTCAGTGAAGCTTCTTTTAAGATTGATGGATGCTAATGATCACCTACCTATAGGAATTGTCATCATTTGTTTAAAAACATTGAACAAGTCAAATTAATAGTCAGAATTATAACTTGGAGGCTCAGGCAATTTGGAAAAGGTTAAAAACATCTTTCTCAAATAATTCAGAATTTATTACTAAGGACTTTAGGTAAAGACAGCACCACCCTAGATAGTGATGCATCCAGCACTTGTGTATCTGTTACTCAGACTTCCTTGTCAGAATTTAGAGTCAATCTTATAGGATGGAATGGCACGGCTTCAGTTTTCATGCCAGGAATCTTTACCAGAGCAGAATGCAAGGGCTTTTCCTTAGCAGCTGAAAATTTCATGTGTCACTAGGGGTCTTTCTCTGTGATTTCAAACAAACAAACAAGCAAACACAAACAAACTGACAACCAGTTGTTCTGACTCACAGCAGCCCTGTGGCGGTTTCTGGGACTGCGGTTCTTTAAGGGAGTAGAAAGCCTCATCTTTCTCCTGCAGAGTGGCTGATGGTTTCAAACTGCTGACCTTGCTGTTAGCAGCCCAACTTGTCACCCATTATATCACTAGAGCTCCTAACTAGGCCCAAATGTGGACGGGGCAAAAGGACAAAAATATATCGTTTCGGAGGCTCCGGTTCTGAAATCACAAAAAGAACAGCAATGTTGAATAACAGCCGACCTTTCTTTTGCGACCTATTTGATGCCACATGAAAGTTGGCCCTACAATTTACTCAGGGTGGTTCATGTATTATGAAATGAAATGCACAAAGAAAACATTTACCCTCAACTAGCATATGAAATTGTCCATTTCTGTAGATCAGAACCACTCATAAACCAAGTCCTGGATGCCTGGCTACTGAAGCTTGATTCATGAGAGCTAAACTCAAGTTCCACCATCCTGGAGTCAGGCGGGGCAAGGAGTCGGGTGGATTTGTCCGAGGGGTTTTCATGGCTGAGAAGTAAGTTTGCTGGAGAAGAAAAGAAGACAGAGGGAAGAGAAACCACCTCAAACCCAGAGTATCGCTAGAGTGAGCACAAGGTTACCTGAGGAGTGATGCCCTACACTTCCATGCAGGCCAATTCAAAACAAAGCCTCTATGATTTCTGTCAACTTGAAACAGCACCTCATTACTCTGAATGCTGACTTATACTCCCAAATCATTGCTTTTTGAAAAACAGGAAGACTTTTCGAGTCATAGAGGAGCTTCCCCCGGGGCGCGAGGGTTTGGGTTTCAAGACAAACGCTAGCTGTGCAATCATCAGTGAGTCACCTAACCGCTTTGCACATCAGCTTTTCAGCTGCAAGGCAAAGGGCTTGCGTCAAAGCACCTCCCAGCTGGAAATTGACCATGATAAGAAAATACCCTTTGAATTTCATCCCATGAAATTACCTTTTGATATACATTTATTATACAGAGTGTTGGTTATTGATGATTAGAATTTGCTTAGCCGATGTTTGTGAAGGAGCTAAACAAAACGATGCCACAGAAGACACTGCACATAGTGTATATCACCAAGTCCAATTTTAATGTTAAATTATGCTATTTTAGACAGTTTATTAACTGTAAGTAGATAACAAATTTAAACAACAACAAGAAGAAGTCATCAGGTCAATTCCAAATCCTGTCAACCTCACGTGCATCAGAGTAAAACCAAACTCCACTGGGTCTGGGAAGAACATTATCAGCTCTTTTTTCCGTTGGGTCTCTAGGTGGATTTGAAGGACCAAACTTTGCATCTGTCGCCAAGCACTTAACAATTTGCATCACCCTGGGACTCCTGTGAATGGGTAACATAAACTGCTAGATAGAAATGGTCAAAAACAGGGACAACATGAAGCTGCTCTGAACCTAGCTATCCTCATCAAAGGTGGCAAACATATTTCTGAAAATTATATATATGTTACTTTTCTCCCAAACAACTCAGTTCAGAATACCACATAAGGATGGTCTGATTTGGTTAAATGTTTTTCTCTAATTTCTTCGTGTAGTGATATTTCCCATAAGCAGTCGAGTGGGCTGGGAGTTGGGGATCTGAATTCACTGCTTCTGGGGAGGCCTTTGGATGCACATGCGAAGGTTGGTTGGCTGGTCCCATTCGCTTGGATCCTGTTGCTCCTCAGTAGACTTTTAAGAGGCAGCTGGGACTTTCGCTACATCTGGTTGTGCTGGGGATTGAAGCAAGAGGTAGGGAAATAAGATTTCCCCATCTGTGCCTTGGAGGACACCTAATTAGCTTCCATCCTTACTCAAGGGGAGAATAAAGCTAATTTGGCTTAGGAAAAAACAACAACAACAAAAATCCTTACAAGTTAATTCAGGAAGCAAAAAGATCTTTAAAATGATTGGAAACACTCTTTGTTGGTTCCAGCAAGTGCTAGGATTTTCAAGTTCATTTGCAAGCCTTTATTTGTGCTCACTAAGCTCTAACACCAAAGATGTCAAGTCAACTCTTTAAATACTTTGCTGGCAAATTTCAAAATACAAGACCCTTCTATTCTGCTTTTGTAGAAGGACTGGATCGGAGAAGGCTTTCTGGAAATAGTGACATATAGTGAACTTGAAGAGGAATCAGAAAAGGTGAGAAGGAGCTTCCAGGCTGAGGGGATACGACCAAAGAAAACCATGATGCATGAGAAAAATATGTAAGGGGTTGGAGTTTCCAAACAGTAAACCAGAGCACACATGTTGAAAGGGGATGACTTTTATCGTGGAAAATACCAAACTTCCAGGTTCTAACCCCATGGCTATAAATGATAACAGTTCTCTGATCTCACCCCAAAGCAAACATGAGCACTTCTGATATTGGGCTACCATCAAGGAAATACGACCCAGCATTTCATATGCTAATAATGCATTCTAAAATTTTCTTTGTGCAACCAGTTCCTGTTCCCTTACATAGTTTTGTGCAGGGTTTCCTTTTGTCTTCTCTCTTTACCCTGCAGAACAGCTGCACTGGATTAGAGAGATGTGAGCTGCATGGAACTCTGTACCCCATGGGCAGAAACTAGGATCCGCCAGGCCCGAAGCTGCTGCCACTGACAGGGGATTGATCACATCCCTGCTCACATGTGGAAGTTTTTTGCTTGATATGAGCTTCCTCCCAAAGAGTGATGGTGTGGAACTGCAGTCAGCAGTCAGCCACTGTGCAGTCGGTTGCTCCTTCTGAAATTGAAATAAATTGGCTGAGGGAATGTGCAGAACAGCAGTTGGTGGATTTAACACAGAGCACTGTGGACCCACATGGATAATAACTGCATTCTATTAAAGCAGCAAAATGCAAAAGGAAAACCCACTTAAAAATATTGTATTGCTCAATATATATCAAGACATCAAGGAGTGTAAGCAAAACGTTTATATTTTAATTGTAGTAAAACTGGAGTGAAAAGGGACTTTAATTGGCCTATGAATGATTTTTATTGGGTCTTCTGTCATTCCCTAATCTATCTTTGTGTATTGCTGACAGATTAATCTTTCCAATAACTGGGCTTTCAATAAGCAACTCATAATGTCAAAAATGTATTCTTAGTTCAGACCTGAATGGCTTTAAAATTTTGTACCCCCTTTCTCATTAATTTTTATTTTCTCTTACTTCCCACAAGGATGCTTCTCCATGTGAGGAATTGCTCATGTATTTCAGAGGAGCTCACAACTGAGTTACCCTTGTCACTAGAGTAGGAGAGGAGGGATAGATCAGACACAATGATGAATAAGACATTCTTCTTGCTCTTCGTGGGCTTACCATTTAGTAGAAAGAAAGAGAATGGGTTAAGCAATAAGACAGTAACTATTCCAAATTATGGGGGTTCAAATTGGGTAATGACTAAGAGGATTGCAAAGAGCCCTGGTGGGACAGTGGTTAAGAGCTCTGCTGTCCACCGGAAGGTCAGTGATTCCGACCCCTCTAGAAGCCATGCAGGAGAAGTGCTCCGGCTCTCTGCGTCCATGAAGGCCACAGTCCCGGAAACCTTATGGGGCACTTCTGCGCTGTCCTTTAGGGCCCTGTAAGTCAGAATCAACTGAGTAGCACACAACAAGGGATGGCTTCGGTAGGAGAGAATACGGAAGGGACTGCTGTACTGAAAACCAATGTCTGTAATCTTTATGGTACCAGATGGCCTTGCACCACTGACCACCTAGTTGGCTAGCAGTCCAACGATTACCCAAGACTACCTCTCGAGTTCCTATGGACTGACACTCTTACTTGGTCTTCTATCGTTGTTTTCCCCTGATTTGTCTCACTTAATTCTAGCCTAGAAAGCTTATATAAGTAGCTTCCAGCCAGGCTACCGATGTATGGACAACTACCACTCACCCTTAATGCGAAGTAAATTTATCTTCAATTTGAACTCACCCCAATTTGCAAAAAAACATCCATCACAATCATTTTCACTTGCTAAATATTCTGCTTCTAAATGACTGAAATGGCATCAAACTTCTTCTTGAACTAAAGACACACTCAAAGAGAACAATATGGGCCTGTTCAGACGTACCTACCAAGACACAGCAGTGGATCATGCTTATAACCTGGAGACAGACTGTAATGCTATTCTCATTTCAATGACAAGGTACGTGAAACTCAGAAAGGGTAAATCACATTTGCAAGTTCAAAAAGTCTGTTGGTGACAGACCCCCGTTTCACCATCTTTCTCGCTTCCAAGACGGAATGCTAGTCACTACTCCTTTTCACGTCACTAGTCTTCCATCTGACCATCGTAGCTCTCCGAGTATGCGAGAGAGAGAAGAAGGCTGTCAGAACTTAAAACAATAAATATTTGATCAAACAACTAATATATAGTCTCAGAACTATTCTAGAAACCTGCGAAGCAGCCCTGAGCTGTGCGAGGGAATTCTCTGGAAAGAAGACTATCTGCTGTGCTGAACGATAAAAGGAGAACTTCAGACTGTCTTAAAAGTTTGGCGAGCGTATCTGACATTCTACAAAACCCCAGCGAGAATTTGTAATGGAAAATTTTCCAATTACTAATATCCATGTCTACTTTATGGTTTTCAAGGAATAACATAATATTTTGTGCAAAGGTTTAGATTACCTTACTACCCTTAAAGTTCTTTCCTGATATTATATCCGTTGCACTGGTAGGTGATGTCCAGTCAGTTCTGACTCACATAATGGTGATCCTATGTACAACAGAATTAAACACTGCCAAGCCCTGAACCTTCCTCACAATTGTCGTGTTTGGGCCTGTTGTTGTAGCCACTGGGTCAATCCATCCCATCCACACTCTTCCCCTTTCTCTCCTGACCCTTCCTTTGCCAACCTTCTCCAGGGACTGCTCCCTTCTAACAATGTGGCCATAGTACTCGAGATAAAGCCATGCTATCCTTGCTTCTAAGGAGCATCCCAGCTACACTTCTTCCAAAGACAGACTGGTTTGTCCTTCAGGTAGTCCATATTATACTCAGTATTCTTAGCCAGCGCTAAGTCAACAGCATCAATTCTTGGATTTCCTTATTCTCTGTCTAGCTTTGCACAC
>NW_022103898.1:52111706-52113735 GCF_000313985.2 Echinops telfairi
AAAAATTCAAAATACTGATAGCCAAGCTTCTGGTGTTATAGCAACATACAAGCCACCATGGTAGCAAATGAACAGGTAAATGGTGGATATTATGTCTCAACTCACTGGCATCGAGTCGGTTCTGACTCATAGCAATCATACAGACAGAGTAGAACTGGCCATTTATGTTTCTATATATAAATCTTGATGGGTGCAGAAAGCCTTATATTTCTCAGGTGGAATAGTTGGTGTGTTTGAATTGCTGAACTTGTAGTGAGCTGACCAACATGTCACTCCCTCCCTCACCGGGGCTCTTGTACTACACATAAGGGTGGTTACATTTTTGTCGATGCAGTACTGTCTCTTAATGAAAATAGCAATACCAACTCTATCAGGAACTCTATAGGAACTCAATAGAGACAATAAATGGAATCGTGGTTTGTTGGGGGTATGACGGGGCATTGGGGAAAGATGGGGAACAAATAACAATGAGTTCAAGAGAGTAGGAAATGTTCTAAAACTGGTTGTGGTGATGACTGTAAACTCTCCTTAATATGATTGAACTCATGATTTATATGATATATGAATTATATGCCAATAAAACTGTTTTTTTAAAAGAATAGCAATACCAAGACAAGGAAATGAAAGTCTTTCAGAAGTTCATGACGTAAAGTCATAGATTTATTTATGTTACGGTGTTTCACAAGACTCTTTCTAAATGTTGATGTAGAATATGACCTTTTGCGAATTTGGCTGAATATGAACATAAGGCAGTATTTAGAAATGTAACGTTTTGGAAAATAATGTCTCAATATAAGTGTAATTGAACCCTGTGGCTAACAAAAAATTTATTGAATCTTCTATTAGTGAAGTTATTTTTCTGGAATTATTTGCAACTTAGTCCTGCCTAGAGGTGTGGGAAATGGCCTTGATGTGGTTTTCAAAGTTCTTTCAGTTATAACTTCATGATACTAAAATAAATTTCAAGATGACAATGGGGAGTGTGCTGTCCTACACAACCATTTTATGCAACTATGAATTTACAGTAATTGGCGATAATTTACTATTTTATGAGGCATAACAGATTAATTGTACCGTTTTCAACTTTAAAGGAAAAAGATTGGGGAAGGTCTGGTTAGAGTGATAAATGATCCATAACCCCCTACGAATATTCTCTATTAAAAATGTGGAATTTCCAGGCACAATAACAAATGCCAGTTTTTCATATCTTCTTAACATTTTAACTTTCATTGTTTAGAATGTTGCCAAATCAGTGTCTGTTATTTTGTGTAAATAATGTCGATATTTTCCATTGTTTGGCAGAAGGGAGCATTCCTATAGACTTGGTCAGCAAGATCCTAACACATCCCATATTTTGTGAAAATGCTTCAAATATCATCTTCTGTCTCACGAAGAAGTGCTCTCCATATACGACTGTAGTCGTGTGGGGCTGGGAGAAACGCCTCCAGGGCTGGATAGAGCTTCAGAGAAAAGCACTCCAAGGCTGCAGGTTAGCGAGCTGTGCTGCCCTCTGCTCCTGTGGACTTAAAGCTTAAGGAATGCTAGCACAGCTTCTTGCCCTCAAAGTCACTGTAGCTTTAAGATCAAGGAATGGTAGGGAAAGCTTCTAAAAAGGCATGATGTCACTTTGCCCCATTCCTGAACTATCCTAGAGGTGTGAGCTTTAGGGGGCCCGTTTCCAAATTAGGATTGGAGGAAATATCCCTCAATTATTTATATTGCATGTATGAAATGCATTGCTACAGTTTTATTATTCCTAAAAGTTCCTATTGCTGCTGTTAGGTACTGTTGAGTCGGTTCCAACTCATAGCGAACCTGTGGGCGGTAAAAGGAAGCACGGGTCCAGCCCTGTGCCATCCTCAGGATGGTTTGAGCCCATGGTTGCAGTGACTGGCTCAACCCAGCTCTTCGAAGGTGGTCCTCTTGTTCACTGCCCCTCTGTTTTCACCCAGCATGATGTCCTTCTGCACAGGGCCCAGTCTTTCCTGATAACACGCCTTGCCACCCTCGCCTCAAGGAGCAAAAGTCC
>NW_022103898.1:52116222-52146644 GCF_000313985.2 Echinops telfairi
AAATGCATATATCTCTAAACATGGCTCACGTTGAAAACAGCCATCAAAAGTGACTTGATCTTTCTGTGGAAAGAGTTTTAGAACTGAGCGCTAGCTGAGCTGACACATTCAGCAGCAGCTACTGCAGACAAGCTCACTATCTCTTTATACTTCTGTTGGTGTTTGTGGATGAGTCTAAAGAAACACTTTTATTTGTCTAATGTATAGGTCTTTCTTTTGTCTGCACTCTACCAGTTTAGGTGTCACTTGCAATAATCGCGAAAAGTTGCTGTGTGCTTCATGCTCTTCGTTTTCAGTCTAATACAGAAGTTCTCTACAAGTGCCAAAGGGAGTTGAGTTCCAAAAGAATAACAAACTGAATTTAACTGTGCTGGGTTGCATTAGCTCACCCTAGTAGGCATTTTGTTTGGTATGCAAACGCAACCATCAGTTCTCTCTTAAAATTGTTTTCATCTATTTTAGGGAATTAAATGAAAATCTTTTATTTAGATCGCCTAAATATTTTCCATCATACCATTTTATATCATTCTTAGCTCTAAGCGCTTGAATAGTATTCCTATTTTAAGAAACCCTGATGCCACCTTTAGTGGAACCTTGGGCTGCTGATCTAAAAAGGACAGTGGTTCGAACCCACCAACCCTTCTGAGGGAGGATGTGGCAGTCTGTTTCCATACAGGTTTAAAGCCTTGGAAACTCCATGGGGCAGTTCTACTCTGTTCTGTAGGGTCTCTAGGAGTTGGAACTGACTCGGTGTTTAGATTCCTGCTTTGGATTCTTCAATGCATTCTATATGTATTTGGCAGATAAAGCTATGCAAGTCACAGCTGCAATAATATTCTCCCACTTAAAACTTCTCAACCGAGCTATGGATTATCTAATTATTGTGGTAGCAATTGTACAATTCTGTTGACATGATTGAACTATGGAATGGTATGATATATGTATTAACTCCTAATGAATAAACATTTTTTAAAAATAAAAAAAGATTACTTCCTTAGGCTGGCCTTTAAAGTCATATTACTTTCTATCCATTCATTTCTTTGTCATTATAATTCATCCAGATCTCTCCTAACATGACACACGTTTTGACCTTGTAGTTTTCTTTAAGTCTTAGTAGCTTCTCAGAATGACCACATTTACCCTGTCTTTTGAAGGTCACCCAGCTCTTCCATCTTCCTCTTAGATTCTACCACTTCTAAAAATTAATTCTTTGTCTAATGAGTTCGCTTTCTTTTGAGAGTCCACAGCTTCCTCTTTTTAAATCTCATATGCCTTGCGCATTGCACCTGAACCTGTTATTTAACAAAGACTTGTTCAACGAACTATTGAGTCTCTTTGTAGGATCCCTTTTTTGCCTTTCATTAGTTATTTGCGCTCCTCTCGGATTCTTTCAGCTAAACTGTCAGTTCTTTCAAGGCCAAGGATTCTATTATTCACAACCACCATACTCTGGAAAAAAGTGACCAAATGCAATAGCACTTGTAGTTTTCCCATTTAAACAAAAATGGAAAGTGAAAAAAATTCTCTAGCACACCTTTCCTTTAATGTAGTGAAACCTTTTAGATCATGAAACTTGGTATCTCAGAGATGCCTACGAAATTTCTCATTCCTGTTGTGAAGGAAGCAGTACTGGGCATCGAATACAAAGACATGAAATAGCACTAGCAACTTTGGAAGAGTTGCCTAACTTTCCTGTCTCAGTTTTCATATTTTCAAAATATGAGAACATTAACACCCATCACAGAGGATGAAGTTAAAAAATAAATGGGGTAATTTATGAGAAAATGTATCATAAATTTTGAACTGCTTTGTGATAGCATGCCTGTGCATTAAACATTTTTTAGACGTGTGTTGAGTGGGAGGCTTGTTAAGTGCCACTGAAACTATAAATAATAATCATCTTTTATTTTTACAATTTATTACTACTTTAAGATGAATAAAGACTTATTATCCCCTCTTGGAAGGGTCTGATCATCTAGAAGAAATCAACATATACAGGAAGAATTACAATACAATCTTCACATGATAAATGCTATGGCAACAAGGGCAATAGGAGTCCTTGGTATGCTAAAAGTGTTAATGCTCTTCTCAGCTATCGTACAGATTGTTGGTTTGAGTCCATAAACCTGAAGAAAAAGCCTACTTATCTACGTCTGAAAAACCAGCCACTGAAAACTCTGGGAGCAGAGCTCTGCTTTAACAGACATGGAATAAATGGCAATGGACTTGATGTCAACTGGTTTAGAGAACTACCAGCACAAAGAGAAAGGACAGCTAACAGATGCAATTTGGGGACAGGAAGACTTCCTGGAGGAGGTAAGAGTATATTATAATACAATACTTGTTTGAAATGAGCAATAAGAGGAAGGACTCCTAAAAAAGTATGAAGATAGGAAGGCTTCCTGGAGGAGGTAAGAGTATATTATAATACAATACTTGTTTGAAATGAGCAATAAGAGGAAGGACTCCTAAAAAAGTATGAAGATAGGAAGGCTTCCTGGAGGAGATAACATGTGAGCAAAGGCCTTTGGGATAAACTTAGAGACAAAAGGTATGCACAAAAAATATTGAAACTGAACTAAGAATGGTGAGTAACTTTACAGTTGGATGGAAGGATGAACAATCTCCAAGTAAGCCTCTGACTCTGATACAGTTTCTTTCTTAAGATAACCAGCACCCTGCTGAAAACTTTGTGAAGAATACTACTTTAAATTATGGAGACATGTTAGGGAGCTAGCTTAGGCATGGGGGTGGGGTGGTGGGTTGGGGGGGGCGGTTGTCCCTTCCATGCCTGTAAAGGCCCCCATAAAGGAGGTTGGAAAGACATCAGGCAGCCATTAGACATCTATGAAGACCACAAGTTGAGCATGCTCATACTTAAGCCCCCGAGCTAGGTGGGAGGTACACCTTGGTGCCCAAACTAGGCCCAGGCTCCTAACATCACCCAGGTGGGCCTAACTCAGCCAACGGAGCCCACCAATACCATCAACCATAACTCCCCAGCCAGAGGCTTGAAATAGCCTGGCTGTGGGAAGGCCTTGCTCTTTCTTACCCTGTTCCTGGTCAGTCAGGTGGAGGGGGAGGGTCGCCCTTCCCTGTGCAGGCACAGCCTGTGGGCCCACATGCTCTTAGACTCTAGGGTTCTTGGACTTCTGGCCTCCTGGGATTTCCCCAAGTTCCACGTGTGGGTGCTCTTTTCCACATGGTTGGTTGTGCCCAGTTGTGAACTCCTTTGAGACTGTAACACCCGAAACTTGTCTTGTCCTTCATAAAAACCCACTAGGATCACACAACATGCTTCAGCATGAATTCTCGCAGTGTGTGAAGCAAAAAACTGAGGTTTAACCCGCTCCAGAAACCTAACAGGCATTTAAGGATTTTCTTTGCAGTGAAATTAGTAGTATAATTTATGAGTTGATGATTTAGGTTTGTCGCATCCTTCATTTTTCCCTGCTGCCCTTTATATTGTGAGCCTTATGAAAACGAAATCAACGTGATCTGCAGTAAAAATGAGTAGCGAAGATCCTCTTTATATCATTAAACCAACAGATGCATGCCCAACACAACCAGTTTATACTTGTATGTGCTTGGGAAATCACTTAATTTGGTCTTAAAATAACAATGGTATTGATTTCAAAGAGACTATCATTAAAGAAACACATGCAGGACTGTTCTTTGCACAAAGATCTTTGGTCATGCAGGGGTTAAGCACTTGGCTGCTAAGGTGGTGACTGGAAGGTCATCAGTTTGAACCCGCCGACTGTTCTAGGGGAGAACGAGCGGTGGTCTGCACCCATCCAGACGCACAGTCCTGGAAACCCCCGGAGCAGCTGTCCGTCCTACGGGCTGACTCGCAGTCAGAGGGTCTACCCTTGGGTTTTATACTTAGCACATCATCTGGCACTCAGGAAGAGTTCCATAAATGCATGCCCTTATTCTAAATTTCGTGAGTGAGAAATAACTAACAGACATCTACATTTCTATATGATGTGTTTCACAGGCATATTTTTATGTTTATTTGAATTTTTATGTTTATTTGAATTAACACTTTATTTTTCAAGTTAATGCATGTCCTTGCATCTTCTGATGGGCTTCTGTTCTGATGGCTTTATCATAAGCAGGTTCTCACTCAAGTAGAAGAGCTCATTTCCCTCCCCTAGTTTTTATTCTCATCGCCTTTTATTGTCAGTAATGTCATAAACCCAATCTTTGTCTTTCGGCACGAGAATGATAACTTCAGCAAATTATGTGTTGCAGCATTTGTACTTATTTGTACTTATTATTAATGAAGATGTTACAAACAAACAAACAAGAACCGCAAAACAGACGGAACCTCAAATCTACAGGAACCACCTGTAGGTGTTCAATAAACACTCAGTTAAAATATATATATTGGTTACAACTGACTCCCTTTGTGAAGAATTAATGTCTTTAATCCATTGTTGGAACTAAGATGCAAATTTCGGATATCAATAATTAGATTCAGAAATGAACATGTGACTATTCATGTATTTGAAATAAAATATTTTCTAACTCAGTATGTGCTTCCCACGCGATAAACCAGTTTATGATGTCTTCACCAAGTCTAAACTCCAGAAAGCCTTTAGAGAAACAGACAAAAACCCCACATTTCTATAGTCCCTTTTGTGCTGTGGGACTTAAGAAAAGTGCCTTTTTCTTCTCCAACGAATTTTCATTACTTTGTACCTCAGCACTGGGAAAGTTCAAGGGAAACATTTAGAGAGAGTCCCTGTTAATCCCAGTGGGAAAACATGGCCCAAATCTCTAGTGATTCTTTTTGCAAGGTCTTCATTCAACCCTTTACTCATTGTTGGAAAATAGTAGTTTTAGGTTTTCAGTCACTCGCTTAGAGGGTTTTGCCTTATGAAATGGAGAACCCAATGGTGGAGTTGAAGAACATCCTACTCAACCCTAACTTAGGGTGAAAGGAAATGCCACAGATGCAATGCAATTGAACCAAAACTTAACCTAGGTGCTAAAAAATACTTCTATGTAAAGTGTTTCCCTACATCTTTAATCACGTGATTATTTTCCTCTTCTACTTCATCGAGGATTCTTGGCAGTAGTCAAATGGCATGAGCAGTGAGAAGCTGTTGCTGTAGATACATTTTTATTATTTGCTACATGAAAAATCATGTACACCAAGAAAAGCCTTTGTGGTTGGGATTTATTTTCAAGGAAGATGCAAACAGTTAAGCCCATAAGCAAGCATGAACTAGTAACACTGGATACACAAAGCTTTCCCTATTGTACAGACAAACACCAGCTCAGTGCTGGTTCCTCTTAGGTGGAGAGTAAAAGAATATACCACATGGCCAACTTTTCTGAGCAGCTAGAACCCCTGCATCAGCTCTAATGCCAACTGCTGCTCCTCCCTCAGCACTCCTCCTCCCTTCGCTAGGTTCAGCGATTCACTGCAAATTCTCACCAAAGTCACAAACAGGACTTGCGTTAAATGGTCTGCTGAGGAAATAAAAGGTAGCAACGTGGGATCAGGATCAACTTGGAAATAATTATCAATATTGCTGCTCAGGAGACAGGATTAACTTTGTTCATTAGGGTAGCTGCCAACTAGGACGATTCACAGCCTGCAGACTGTGCAAGCCAAGAGCTCTTCTCGTAGCCATTCCCCACAGGCTGTGCCCCACACGGACCCCTGTGACTGAGCCCCCCTTGGGCTATCTCCGAGCTAAGCTAACTGTCACACCATTTTTTGGCCTTTGTCCTGATTGGGCAAAGGTTACAAGTCTTTCTCCATTGACAAATGCCCAGAGGTACCATAGTCTGTCAGCTCTCCCAAACTTCAAGTCCACTTGCTCACTGAATCTGCCTTCTGCTCACTGAGGCTGTCTTGTTCTGGTTTGGGGGTTCCTGATGATTTTACTGATGCACTGTGACACCATTCCTTTGAAGCTGCTACCCTTTCGTGCCATTTCTCCTGTGTCTAGGAGATGCTTAGCACAGGGACCACAGATTCAAAGGACAAGATCTGCCCCAGCCCCTTTCCTGATGCTAATGAAATCCCCTCAATCTGTAAATTTTATAAGCCAACTCTTTGTCAGGACCCTGGGCTGACCAATCTCCTAACTAGACCACACTAACTTAATTTGCATATGAACCAATCAATTTCCAAACACTTAACCCTATTGGGTAGTTTGATGTACCTATTTACCAGTCCCTGCGAAGGGCAGGCTGTGACCCACCCAATTTTTTTTGGAGGGGGGGCAAAATTATAAAATCAATGTCAGCCCACCACACCCGAGGACTCAATAATAAAGAATTCATTCTATAAAATACTATAGTGTTTTTATAGAAAAAGTGCAAAAAGTAATGGTCAAACTAGGATCCTTTTTAAAAGGAAATTAGATAAGCTTATAAATTAAATACATACTTTTTTTCTATGACAATGCTTTAAATTTAAATAGTAAATAGGGATTACTATTCAAAATCCTTTCCGATATGTTACATCATTTGTCCTTTGGAAGTGTATCACCTTCACTTTACAGGTGAGAGAACAGGGCTCTGGATTCAAGTCAATCATGTGACCTCTTCCGGGGTGTGGCACGCAAGTGCTCTAACCAGGGTAAGACACTGGCATTCCGTCTTCTAGTCTCTGCTTCCCTGAATAGTTCTCATCTCTCTAAGCCTCAACCATTCACTAAAATGCATTTAATATGACCTCTAGCCGATTCGTACTGTTATTAAAACAGATTATCTCTTTACCTTTTGCGTGTTTAAAGAAAATCATTATTCCTTTTTCCTCTAAGAAAAGCCATTTTGATGTAATCATCTTATACTCTTATTATTCCAGATGAACTTAAGAACCATGAATATTCTAATGAGATATTGTTTAAAATTGTATTAAATCTAAAAATTTACCTGACAATTCATGTTTTCATAATATTTAAGCTTCAGGCACGGAGTTCATTACATTTATCACTCCGTGTTTTAAAATATATCTTTAAATGAAGTTTTTTCATTTTTTTGGATATAGATCCCATAGTTTTCACAAATATTTTAGGAGTATTTCTGTATGGACTTTATGTTTCTCTTAATTGATCATGAATTATTTCTATCTTCTATCCAGCGATCAGAAGCCCTAGGTTGTCTGGTCATCATTGAACTGCTAAAGGCAAGGTAGGTGGTGAAACCAACGAACTGCTCTCTGGTAGGAAATTGAGGCTCTGCTCTGTCAAGATTTACAGCTCTGTACACTCTTTATAGGGTGGTTACACGTCAGATTCAACTTGATGGCAAGGATTTTTTTAATTGTTTGTGTTCTAATCTATACAAAGATAAGTTGTTGGCTTTCAAATATTTATCTTATATCTAAATTCTAACCCACTTCGGATAGTCGATGCCAATAAGTGTACTTATTCTGACAAACACTGTCTTATTTCACAATACTATTAAAGGTAAGTATCCTTTGTTTCTGCTTTTAATGGTAATGCTTCTAGCGTGAATGATACATTTTGTTCTGCTTTTGTTATTTCTGGGAGTAAAAAAGCTCCCCTGCTTTATCATATGGATTACATTTTATATGAATATTAGAATTACTTTTCTAATACATTAATTTTTTAGATCCATCTGTGTTCACATCTGAGATTACCTACATTTTTACTATGTTTATTCTGCTATTGATTACATTTTATAATCATTAGAAAAAGTGGTAATCATTTAAATTTTTCTAATAATAAACTAAATTATTATTTAAATTTAAAATAAATTTTTTTGAGGTTAAAGTGAATTTATTTCTTTGTACTAGGTAATAACTAACAATATTTAAAATAATTAATCAGCCAAACCATACCGAGTAACTACTTCTGAATTGAAGGGTCCCTATATGTAGAATTGTCCAACGGGCTGCGATCTGTGCAGAAGCCCTCTACCACATCACTCACTGTAAGCACTCTCTTACATTAATCCTTTTTCCTACCTGAATTTCTTAGAAAATGTGCTTGGAATATTTTTTAAATTTAATTTACAAACCCAGGGATGAGAGTGAACTATTGGTATGGAAATTATTTCAGAGACCAATTGACCACTTTTTCAACAGTGCATTGACTTAGAAATGGCTCATCCTTATTATTACAAGCCCCTAAGCCCATTTTATCTATATCCAAAACATAAAGTTAATGCAATATTTTGAATTATACCTTCAATAAGTACTTGTTTTGTGTCAGGCACTGGACATAGTCTGAATACAGGAGAGACTTGCAGAGCTTACATTTTGGTTGGAAAGAAAGAAAATGTACAAAAGTATCATCAGGGTATTTCAATGATCGGTGTCAGGAAGAGAATAAAGGACAGTGGACTTGGGATTGGTTGCATCTCAAAGGCATCCTGTTTTTAAAATAAGCCCCAAGTCTGGGGACACTTTCAGCACGGAGGATTAGCAAGGGTCATCTCTGAGTCTGTTTAGGGTTGATATGTACCACAAACTGCAAGAGGCCCGTGCAGCTGGAGAAATGAGAGAAGGAAATTGAGAGTGAGAACGAGATAGGTCAAGGGGAAGCCAAGAAGCGAATGAGTGCATGCAAAAAGGTGCACAGGGATCAATGTTATAGTCAGCTGATTTGTATTTTATTCATAGTGTTAATGAAAGCCATAGGAGGGATTCAAGAAGCAGGCATACAACACAATGAAAGATCATGTTCAGGCATCTTTAGCAGCAACACCGCTATACAAAGGCCAGATATCCCCAGATATCTAGGGGATCATGCTTTCTAGAAAGCAACTGCAAATGGAAAACGTGGTATTTAGCACTTTTCCTTTGATTTTATGATATGCTTAACTTGTACTGATTCATACCATTAAATTCAGGTGGTAAGAATACCAACAATAACCTTGTTTACTGCTCCATGTTCATAATTGTATTGGAGAACAAAAATTAGATTATGACATCTTACATTGTTTTATTGTAGGAAGAATTCGTTTTCTTTTTCAATACCAAGATATGTTTTGATTTTTTTTTGATAGAACAAACGTGATAGAAAAATACGAGATTTCTATGTAAGGAGGAAGGCATTTTTGAAATGGAAAGAAACAACTACTATGAGATAGCTAGCTAATTTCCGGATTAAATAGTATACTTAAAAGTCTGAATCAATTGGTATTTAAATGAAATAGAACCACCATTACTGCATGTAGTCATTCTGCAAACAAACTCAAATCAATGATCTCTTTGTAAGTGTCTAAATTTTGACGTACGTATTATCACAAACATTGGGGGAGAATGCATCTTTGTTTTCTTGTTCAGCATGTTCTTTCTCCTCCTTTCTCTCCTCCTCCTCCCTCTTCTCCAGAGGCTTTTCCCCGTTCTCCACTTTCCTCTCTTCCCTGCCTTCTCTTCACCCATACCTACGAGTAGGTTGAGGAAAATTTCCTACAGCCATGACTTCGTTAAGCCAATTTCAACAACAAACTTTTAAGAAATAGCATAACTTGTTTGTTAAGATGAGGGTTGGGGCGCTAGATCGCACGCAGTCCAGTGGGCTCTGCCACTTCCCAGCTGCGTGACCTTTGGTAAGTTATTCAGTTTCTTTCTGCCTTCGTTTCCTTAACAAGGAAAATTGATACAATACTTTGTGCGGCTGTTGTGATAACTCATTTTGTTTTCATGAACCACATGGAAGACGTGGTTATACCAAGAATTATGTATAACCATTTAAGATAAAATCTATTTAAAAATTCTAGTTAACATTTAACAAATGCATAATGTGTTCTTATCCTACTGTTGGTGAACCATGTCAAATTATTTAATTAATTGTTTGTCACTTTGATGAAATGTAGAATATTTCTACGGAAATTAATAATACTTGTGATTCTAAAAGTTGAACACCCATAAGAATTATGAGGATACAGTATTGAATGAAAATGCATATGCTGAGAATAGATTTGGAAAATGGGAGGTAGGACCCAGATCTTAAGGTCATGCTTTAAAAATTCCATCTTTAACTGACTCCAATAAGCAAGCTACTTTCATAATGAGAGCTCAGTGGCTGTGTCATTGAAGTTGAGCAGCTAGCAGCGAAATCAGCAGTTCAAAACCAATAGCCACTGAGCAGAAGAGAGACGAGGGTTCCTACTAAAGATTGACAATCTCAGAAACCCATAAGAGTTTCTACTCAGCCTTACGGTGCCACAGTGTGTCTCAAACCACTCAATAGCAATGAGTAGGTGAGAACAAAACTTTTATTTTAAAATGCACGAGTTTGCCTCAAGTCAGACAGTTTCAGTAAAAAGGATCCTCAATATTTCCAAGGTATTTGTTTTCTTATGTTCAATTAGAAATGACAAGCTACATGAGGTTTAAAAATCCTTCTTCATGTTCACAAAAGGACTACATTATTACCCATCAATTCATGATCCCCCTAATATTTCTGATTTTTAATAGTTCCTCACTATTTTATCTCAGATATATTTATATCAAACTAGGTGCCTTACAATTATATAGATTTAAATTATTAATTTTTCCACTCTAACGGATAAAATTACTTAGGTGTCTGCTTATTCAAAATCTCATTTTTTTTAAAACTCCCAGTTGTGATGAGTAAATAATAATAAAACACACACACATAACTAACAGAAGAACCTTATTGTGATAATTTTTTAATTCACATATTTCTTGTTGGGTGGGATGGATTAAATGACATTATGTTGTCGTCAGGGACACGTTGGTTCTGATTCATGTGACTGTATGAACAACAGAACAAAACACCCCCGGTCCGAGGCCAGCCTCACAGTTGTTGAGATGGCTGAATCCTCGTTGCAGCCACCATGTCAACCCACTGCACCGAGGATCTTTCTTTACCCCCCTTATGTTTTGTTTGTTTGTTTCACTCATTGTCTACTTTATCAAACATGATGGCCTTGTCTAGGGACTGCTTGCCTCTGATAACATGGTCAGGAACATTCTGGTTGCACGTCTTCCAACATAGATTGGTTAATTTTTCTGGCAGTCCACAGTAAGTTCAGTATCCTTTCCCAACACCATACTTTAATGGTGTCCGTTCATCTGGGGTCTTCCTTACTGATTGTTCAGCTTCACAGTCTCGTGAGGTGGCTAAAAATAATAGTTGCACTGTAGTCTGCAAAGTGACACCTTTGCTTTTTAGCACTTTATAGAGTTGTTATTTTGGATTTTTTTTTGCAGTAAAATTTCCCGATGAGCTATATTAATTGAATTCTTTATGGCTGCCTGATTGTGGATTCAAGTAAAATGAAATTCTTGATAACTTCAGTCTTCTCTTTGCTTATTATGATGCTGTCTATTGGCCAAGTTGTAAGGATGTTTGTTCTCTTAACCTTGAGTTGCAATCCATATAGAAGGTACCAGTCCCTTTGACCGTCATTAGAAAGTAGTTCAAGTCCTCCTCTCTTTCAGCAAGCAAGATTGTATACTCTGCGTATCACAGATGGCCAATGATTTTCCTTCAGTTCTGATGCTGTGATTTTCTTCCTGTAGCCAAGCTTCTCTGATCCTTTGCTCAGCATACATATTGAATACGTATGGTGAGAAGGTATAATCCTAGTGCATACATTTCCTGATTTTAAGCTATGCAGTATCCCCTTAGATTTTATGAATGGCTGTTTATATACAGGTTTCTCATGAGCATAATTCGGTGTTCTGGAATTCCCATTCTTTATAGCATTATCCATAATTTGTGCATAGTTAATGACACATAAGCATATATCTTTCTGTTATCTTCTACTTTCAGTCAAAATCCATCGGATGTTAGCCAAGATACCATTCCGGGTCCTATTTTGAATCCAGCTTGAATTTCTGGCAGTTCCTTATGAATGTTTTGCTGCAACCATTTTTGTGTTTTATTTGGAACAAATTACTTGTGCATGATATTAATGATATTTTTCTATAATTTCCAGGTTCTAGTGGATCACCTTAACAACCCTGGTGGCATAGTGTGTGCGCTGCTGACTACATGGTCAGCCATTTGAATCCACCATTTGCTTCAAGGTAGAGAGATGAGGCCTTCTGCTCTCTTAAAGATGGATAACCTGGGCCATGCAAAGGAGGAACTTCTGCTCTGTTCTACAGGACCACTCTGAGGCATATTTGACTCAAAGGCAGCACATTTGGTTTTGATTTGGTTCACCATGTCTTGACTGTCCTGTTGAATTCAATGTCATAATTTCTTGATGATATCCTACCTTCTGAAGTAGTTGAATATAGATCCATTCTTTTTAGTACAGTGATAATATGTGGAGGGGCAACACTTTGGAGATCATGTTTTGCTTAAATGAGATCTGTTTTAGTAGCTGTCTATTAATTCCCAAAGAGCCTCAGCCCTCCAAAGGTTCTGACGGGCCTCTGCCAGTATGTGGTCCCCTCTGCTGGGCCATTCGTTACAGAGCACAAACTGATTAAGATGCAGTGAGGCTAAAAACCCAAGAACCTCAAATGAGAAATTGGACCTGCAAAAGAACATCTTTTTTAAAACAATATTAAAATATTTAGCTTAAATTACATCTTCATAATATGAAATTGTAGTATATTCTTTGAGATTCACTAGTATAAGTAATATTGTTTTGTATGGCCATGTTAAGACTAACCGATAAACAAACAACCCCAACTCACTGCCTCAAGTCAATTCTGAATGACAGTGACCCTATGAACAGAGCAGAACTGCTCTGTGGGTTTCCAAGGCTACAAATCTTTATAGAAGCGGAGAGCCTCATCTTTCTCCCATGGAGCTGCTGGTGGTATCAAACTGCTGACCTATGGTTAGAAGTGCAATGAGGGCTCCTTATGTTCAACAGATTGGCCACTACTAATTGGGTCCCCACCACTAGCCATGGTATATTTATTGCGTTCTTGTTATCAATTCTATCCCATTTTTACTTTTCCTACTGGCAGACAAAACCAAAATTGTAGCATGCTAAATCTGCAACGGAAACATGTAAGGTGACTTAGAAAGAGCACGGTCCACCTCTCGCTTCACTCTCTCGAAGATGATGTGATTGAAGAAGTGGGGGATTTAGTGTCAATGAGATTGAATTTCACACATGGACTTCATCTCTTGCCAGGCATGTGACCTTGAGCAAGTTGTTTAGCTTTTCACAGATGCAGATTTATACATAAAGTTGCGTATTAATCTCATTCACACGGGCATTGGAAGTTAAAAAAAACATGAACATGACACTCATCATTTCCTACTTAGCATACAAATAGAATAAATGATAACAAAAATGTAATATAGGACCCAAGAGTTTACGTGAACAACTGAAAAAGCATTTGGGAATTACAGGGTCAAGTGTTCAAAATCATGGAATGTCTATTGGACTTCAGGAAGGAGGTTTGTGTGGACACACACACACACACAACGCACGGAGGTGGCTGGACCTCTAGTTTCATCTTAAAGAGGCGAAGGAACGGGTTTTCCATAGTTAGTAATAAGCATTGTATCTTTAAGAAGCCCAGCCTTTCTGTCCTCGATAGTTGATTTTTAAAATATATTTACTAAAAATAAAATTGTAGCTTTTAGAGTTTGTTTGGGCTCTCCTTGGAGGAGAAAGCAACAGATCATTTTTAAGACAGCCGAAAGAACTGTTTTCCGTCTTGAATAGGACAGAGCAAAACTTTGCTTCACAGGATCTTAGTTTTATTTTATAAGACTATTTTGATTTTCCAAAGGGGCTTTCAAGGCTATATACTATTTCTCAGTGATATAGTTCTGTGGGTTTTCATAAGAAAAGGAGAAATTGTTTCTATGGCCATCCCAAACTACTAAAACTTCTGAGGTTTAAATTCTGTGGACAGATGATAGCAACCCTCTCGGGCTAATGCATCATCCTGGTAGTCTCACGTGTCCCTAGAGGATGGAATTGTACGAACATACTGTTTTAATTTTGCAAGCCAGAGAATATATCCTTGTGGGACTCAAGAAGTTTGAATGATGCCCTTTAGACTAATTTATTGAGAGAGCCCATGTAAGAGAATAACCTGTGTGCCCATGGCATCACTTTGCATGGTCTTACTTCACCCCATGGCACTTTTGACACTCTCTGTTCTACCTTGAGTAATCCCAGCCATGCGTGTGGCTGCAAGCTGGTTGCCCATGTTTATTATGAAGCTCCTTCAAAAGTGACCTGAGCTGGCCAGTTCCAAAGTAACATGTACTATCATTCCTGCTCCAACCAAACCCAGCCACGATCTCTGTTGTTCTCTTATTTTGGCCAATGGCATCATTATTTCCCCCGTTCCCTCATTCAACTCTTCTCTACTTTGTTCTCAACTGATGGGGATTCTGATTCCTATAAGCCTCTTGAATCTGTCCCAGCTTCTGACCTGGCATCTTTGCCTTTGTCCCACCCCATTGTAAATACAACAGTAGATTTTATACTGAAATGTAATACCCAAGCTATTTCATGTCACCAACTGCCTCCAATGCCCAGATCCTTTTACAGCTGCCCAACCAGACTCTATCTTCCATTATCTGTTCAACGTGAACTTAAATTACTACACATACTGAATATTCCCCCCCAAATGGGTCATTATTGCATATGTTCCTTTTAGTTCTTTTTTTTTTGTTAATCCAAAATGCTTCCCTTTATTGGCAAATTACTATTCATCCTTTGAGGATAGATATAGCATTGCGATTGATGTGAAGCATTCCTTGGCTGCCCCAGGAAAGTTACAAAACCTTTCCCCTTGACTCTGTCTATTGAAGTATGAATAACACTTAGCAGAGTTTGTTTATGTGGCCTGTCTCTTAGATTCGAAGATCCTTAAGAGCAGAAGTACCGGTACACTTGTCTAATTCTTCTACACCTACGAAATTATGATTTTCATGGACCCCAATCTTGCTGGGGAATCCAGTGTTCTCTGTTCCTCCATATTGAGGGCCAGGGGACATGGCAGCAAGGATCTATGAGTTGCATAATGAACTTTCTTCCTCTTGTTGTCCTCCTCTCAGCTAAGACTAATGGGACTTTCAGGAAGAAAAAAGATGAAGAAAGAAACCCAATTCAGGCAGACATCTCAGAATGTTCTAGGCTGTAAGTAAAGCTAGAAAAATATGTTGGTAGCCTTCACTTTTAGTTTTATTTATTGTTATAAAAATGTGCACAGTTTGTCCTAACTTAAAGTGACATCTATTCTCAGATTTTCAAAAACGTTTTTAACGGAATAGTTTTACTACAATAAAAAGAAATTATGTTTTCAAGTGGGGAAAAAAAAACAACAGCATTTGTTCTCTCTTTAAGAAATACACCACCCACTAAAAGCAAGCAGGAGGTGTAGTAAATAAGCTCGTTGAACAGACAAGTCTCAGCGAAAAGAAGAGCCCCATCTTAGACTATCTGTCCGTCTCACTGGGGTGCTAGCCACGCAAGACAAGCTACACAGAGGATTTTCACTCTAACTTGTTACACAGTTGTTGTTGTGATAATCGCAGAGGGGGCAATCAATGCCACACAAAAGTGTTTTTCTCTGAGTTTTGAGTAAATTAGGGTTCAGATAAATGAATCTGCACAGGGAAGGAAAGACAACATCTCAGTATTTTTTTCAAGTGCACGGGGGTTCAATTTGACTTGGAGTTTGGAAAATCAAATATAACAGAATGAGAAACATGGAAATCTTATTCTCGACTCTGGTATGAGGCAAAATGAGATAGTGGCAGGTTGGTAGAGGTTGTTTTCAAGCTGTGGAAATAAGCATTACCTCTCTTTGTGGTGCCAAGACAGCTATCTGGGAACTCCTCAACAAGACTGATTGCCCTGCAAGCACGAGCTACTTAAATGTGGACGAGCTCAGCTAAGAGAACCACAATCTCAACAGAGCTCCAATTTGGGCATCTGCCGAATTCCCAGTTCACTTTCACAAACAACTATTGAGTGCTGACCATGTGGCAGGCCTCCTGCTAGGGAGAGGTAGCACAAAATGAACAAAACACATGGGACTTTATAGTGTAGTTTGCAACACACAGAAACACATAACTCAGTGCAATCTGGTAAATATCAAGATGTTTAGTTCAAATGAAACTTGCTTTGACCATTTTAACTGCTGCTCATCAGCCAGTAATGCTCTCTAAGTGGTTTGTCCTCTATTCTAAGCCCTGGTCATCTACTTCCCATTTCAATTCCGATTGCTTCTCCGTGGTCTTTCTTATTGCGATCCGAATAGTTTTTGTTTTGCTTTTATTTTAATGACCCCTCCTTATTTCCACCTGTTTACCTTTCCTATTTAAAGTGGAGCTTTTAATTTTGACTTCAAATATTTCCCCCAGCAAATCTCTCCCCATTTCTATAAGCTTCAAGCTGTCTGCTTAGGCTACAATATGGGAACCAATCTGACTCCTGTCGTAAACTACACATCTAATCCATCCAGGAATTTTTCTAGGATGCCTTAAAATACATGTGGATCATTTCTCACCATCACTCTCCTTTTCCCCCAACTCCGGCATTCCGTCCCATGCCATTATTACCTGAATCACCTTCAAATTGATGTACTCTCTCTATCCTTATCTTCCTTTAATGAGAATATATCATTTTCTTTGAACACATGTTAGATCATGCTCTGTTTATTTAGAATCCTACATTCTTACCAGGACTTTCAAGTTCTATGGAATCCATGCTTTCACTCTTCTACCAAGTCTTTCCTTTGATTCTTTCCCGTGTCCACTCTCTCCAGCCTTACTGTCAGTTCGGAGAGCCAGCTTTTGTTTGGCATTCCAGTGCTCCAAATTACTACTACTAGTATTTTAGCTTCTATAACAGTAATTTTGAACCCAATACCATTCTCAGTTCGAAGGCTATATCATTTATTTCTCACAATAATGTCATGATACAGGTATTATTACACTTATTTTACAGATAAGGAAATTGAGGCACAAGAGGTAGTTTGCAGCCAATACTTATTTGTTCAGTTATCTCATTCAAACAATAATTACTGAGTGTGACAGCGTTAGTTCCCTTACCTGAATTATATGAATAGTAGTTTGAAGACTTCAAGAGATTTTAAGGGAGGCAAAATAAATAGTTGAAGGCACAAAAATGCTACTTAAATATAAAATGCAAACCATGTGAGTTGCCATGGTTTCTAACTCACTGGAGGCCCATGAAGGTTTCAGTACAAAGCATGTCAGTATTTTGTAAGGTTTTAGATGACTGGATTTTCAGACATAGATCATGAGATCTTTCTTTTAGACTTTCTTCTGGATTTGAACCATGGACTCTTCAAATAGCAGTCAAGCACTCAGTCATTTGTACCACCCAATAACATCTTTGAGTACTCTATAAGTTGTTTAATTGCCCTGTTTCAGATCTCTGTTTTAGATCATTTTGATTGAAATATGACAGATATAGAACTTCCTGTCACTGATTATTACTACCGTATCTTCTTTTATCACACTCAGACATCACTTGCTTTTAAGAAACTTTTCTTAGCTCCCAAGCATAGGTGAACAAGGATCCTTCTGATAACTCTGGGCCAAATACTGGACTTTAATTAACATACTGTTTATGTTATTTCCTATTTGAATGTTTGTTTCCATCATACTAAGGATTCTCTGAGCACGAGGGCTGGGTCCCATTCAATTCTGAACTCCAGACGCCAGCCGGGGCCTTGAGTCGGTTCTGGCTCATGACAAAGCAGAAGGAAACACTACCGGCTCCTGAGCAATCCGCCTCTTCAAGGGCCTTCCTCTACTTCACTACAGCAAAGTCTTTCTCTGGGGCTGGTCTCTCCTCAGAACACGTCCAAAGTACGTGAGATGAAGTCTTGCCATCTTGCCTCTAAGGAGCGTTCTGGCTGCACTTCTTCCAAGACAGATTAGTTTGTCTTTTGGCACTCCATGGTACTTTCAATCTTCCTCACCGGCATCATATTTCAAATTCATAGGTTCTTCTTCAATCTTCTTTATTCGTGTGGGGTAACTGAAAATGGCTTGGGTCAGGCGCACCTTAGTCCCCAGTGTAACACCCTTCTGTTCAGTGCTCTAAGGGGCTTGTGCAGATTTATCCAATGAAATGCATCGTTTGATCTCTTGACTGCTGCCTTCCATGAGCAGTGGCAGTGGATCCAAACAAGATGAAATACTTGACAAATTCAATTTTTCTCCATTTCTCATGAGGTTACCCATTGGTTTAGTTGTGAGGATTTTTGTTTTGCTTACATTGATTTGTAATCCATACTGAAGGCGGCGATCCTTGATCTTCATCAGCAACAAGTCCTCCTCACTTTCACCAAGCGAGGTTGTGCCATCTGCATACATCACTGCCCTTGAGTGGATGCCAATTTATAGTGACCCTCCTCCCTGTAGGTTTCTGAGACTGTAACTGTTTGCAGGAGTTGAAAATCCATCTTTCTCCCTCAGAGTGGCTAGTGGTTTTGAACTGCTGCCCATGCGGATTGCAGCCCAATGTATAACCATGACACCATCAGGGCTCCTTGTCATCTGCATATAAAGGGCTATTGATAAGCCTTCTTCTGAACCTGATATGGTATTCTTCACATAATTTAGTTTCTCTGATTATTTGCTAAGCATCCACATTGAATAAATATGGTGAAAGGATACAGTCCTGACATACACCTGCCTTGAATTAAAACCTGCAATAGTCCCTTGTTTGCCCAACTGCCTCTCGATTTATCTAATGAGTAGGTACTAAATACTTAAGTTGTGATATATAATATTTCTATCAAAATGGGCATCTGATTATATATGCAAAAGAAGGAAGGTCAGTTTGATCTGCTAAGATGGAATTCAAGTAAGTGTCCTATTTAAATTAATTACCATTAGTTAATAACGTCCATAAAGGGAGTCCAGTTTTCGGAGTTCTACAATAATACCAGAATCTAAGGATGTCCATTTGCAATGAAAATCAAAGAACCACCAGTAATATTACAAATTTTAGAGATGAATTAGTTGCTCTATAAACATAACTCTGACAACTTATTTCAAAACAAAGATATAATTTACAAGCAGGAAGCTAGAAAAGGCCTGAATTGTAGAACTGTGTTTTTATTTTGTTCCTCATTTGTTTCTTGCCATTGTAACTCTGGTTTTTTAATACCTTAGTTCCGGCCTATCAGATTATTTCAAGCGGGTCAGAATAACAAGTAAAAAGAGCATCAGGTTGGTGATTGGAGAGAACTATAAAATGAATTTGAAGTAGAAAGGAGGCATTTTATAAATGAATGATTAGTGCCTGGAGGCCCACCAAGAATATCCCGGTGCACATTAGTCAGTCACTCGACTTGGCTTCTAGAGCACACAGCACCCCGCAGCCTTGGGAGAAATCCCACGTCCGACGTCATTTGGAGCTGCTTAGCCAGGCACACAGAAAGGCACCTTGCACCAATAATATCTGACAAGCCTGGTGGTGATTTTTCTGCTTCAGTGGTCAAATTCTGGGCAGGCCAGTGGACAAATAGTTCATAAAGAACCAAGCTGTCAGAATCATCTTTACAGGGCAGGCACTATGATGCTTCGTTAATGAACCCTTCCCATTCCTGTGTAGCCAGTAATGTTTCAGCCGCTAAAATCTCCAGATCTCGAGGAGGGAGGACACCAGACTGCTGGGAGTGGAGGAAATTTCTAACAAAAATATTAATGCCTAGATATTTATTCACTCCTGCTGTGAAAAGAACTGTTCATCACTAAACAATGGTAGAGCCACTTCAGGGTTTTTCTTCTCTACTTCCCGGTGGAGTACAGAATAGACATCTTTGCAGGAAGTAGGAAATTGGATCGATATTAAATGGAAGTCCAAATCTATGGCTACTAGGGTTTCAGGTCCCATGTGTACTGGTTTATTTTAAATACATAAATGCCACTCCATTTAAACATGTTTCTGTGAACAGTGCACGGCCATCGACAAGTGCTCTTCATAGAACCACTTGCTAGGAGGCCTTTGAAAAGGCCAAAGTCATGGCTTATTGGGGATCTGCCGGGCCAGTTAAACTCAAGGCAGAGGTCAGCTGAGGGGGTTATAGGGGCCATTCCAAAGTTATGGGGGATTTCAAAGGATTTATCTTGACAGATTTTGTGAAGGGACACAGGAACATTATTGGCTAAATGTGTAGGTTTTATTTGAACAATATATGACACTGTGAATATTCAGAGAGGCAATGGTGTTGAATCACGGTCTCAAACATTTTAAGCTGCCTTAAGTCATCTAAGCCCAGTTTGAACACCACTGTAACAGAAGGAGGTGCCCTGGTGACACGGTAGTTACACGATGGGCTGTGAACTGCGAGGTCAGCAGTTATAAACCACCAACCACTCCGCCACAGAAAGATGGGTCTTTGAACTCCTTCACAGAGTTACAGTCTCGGAAACTCACAGGGGCAGTTCATCCCGTCTTACAGGGTGGCTGTGAGTCAGCACTGACTTGATGGCAGTGAGCGTGGGCTTTATTTTGGGAAGAGAAGGAGCTCAGGAATCCCAGGATGTGGACTTCACTTTGGATGCAAGACTCTCACCAGTTTAGAGTTTTAGGTAAAATACTCAGCATTTTAAGACAGGAGTCTCCTTACACAGGGATACTAGAGAGGCTGCGGTAGGGTTATTTTGAGAGTTATGGCAAATTACATAAAGTGTCTGAAGCCTAGTGAATGATCAATTAGTGGTTGCTATTAAACTTTAATGTCATTCCATTTGCCCTCATAACATCTTCCATGATATTATATATTTAGCTTGGGCATTTTGATAATATCTATAAGAATGAATGAACTAGGATTCCTTCAGACATTTTCAGAACATTTATGCTAACTGCTGTATATACACTCTACGAGTACATTTTTCTTCACCACAATATCCTAAATAGATTCCATTATTACCTTCACTTTATAGACGAGAATGTTAAATCTTTAAAAGGTTTAGTAACTCTCTCCAAGTTTCATTCTGGCATGAGATAGAATCAGAGTTGGACATCGCACACCACCAGTCCTCTCCTATTCTGCCCCTCGATATTCAGTCCCTCTCTGCTTCCATCTCCCACGGACTGCCAAACTGCATTTTAGGTCTCGTTATGCAACAGACCTGTTTGAGAAATTTCCCTCTATAATTGTGATCCCATGGAATACACAATCATGTTACATACAAAGGTGCCTGTTCCCATTAATAAACCAGTGCTGGCAAGCTCCTGCTGACACGTGTGCCACGGTGAGCAGTCTTTCTCTCTCAGAACAACTGTTGCACATGGAACTAGAGTTTGTATTCCTTCCTACCTGGAACATCTCAGATAGAATTACACTGTGCCCATGCTCACGTTAATATCTTAAAAATATGGACAACTACATATAATATACTATATATTATTTTTTAATTTTAGAAATTATTTTACTGTGTAGACACTGAAACATATTTTACTATGTTTCAATAGTACCAAGGGAGCCACCCTGAACATCCAGGGATTTCTGAAAGGCTCTTCAGTATGATGGCACTGATTTAAACTTGTAGCAGTGATATATGTGAATCCTTACCTTTCCATGTCTCACTAGCTTCTTGATATTATAAACTTTATCAGTTTTAATTAATTAATATTTTATAAGTTTTCACTGAGCATTAACACTTACTTACATCTATTTATTACATCTTTTTCAATGAAATGCCTATTATTTTTGGCTATTTTTCCATTTCTTTTTCTGAAACATATTTTCTTAGTCTGTGACTTGTTCTCATTATTTTTAAATCTGAGTACTTATTTATTTCATCCTGAGGGTCATCTTTGATAATATATTTTTAAGGATTTTTATTGTGAATAGGGTACAGAAAGAATAATAAGGGCCATAATCTTGAATGCTCCATTAGCCTCTATTGCCTGGTCTTTATGAGTTTTAAGTTTTGTTCCACAGTTTCTCCTACTCTAACCAGCACCTTCTCCTATGATTCATCTCAGAGCAGCTGACAGTGGAAGCCAGGCATCATGAAGCTCTTTGGTCTCAGGCCTGTGGAGGTGGAAGGAGCTCCCACCGTATGTGCATCCTTTGGACTAATTGTTTCCATGCAGTTTTGACTCCCTTTATTCTTCGCTGCTGCAGACAGGGAGACACCAATAGCTGTACCTGTAAAGGGCTCCTCAGAAGCTTTACAGGTTCCAGTGGCTCCTCATTAGAATGCCACGTGAAATATCTTCTTTGTGACGTATGCTGCCACCTTGATGATTGATCTTGATGTCCCCCAAGACTATGACCCTGAGCCCACAGGCGCAGTGATTTATCTCCTGTAGGTGCTTAGTTACATGTAAGAAGTTTTCATCCCTGTGATCTTACTACACTTGTGGATACATTTTCAGCACAGGTGCGCATGCACATAGGAACAGGTTGCAATCTGCTCTGCTAAGCCTCTGTACTGATTTGTGGGGATAGTTGCAGTCTCCTTCTCACACTTGCTCAGCTTGCATGTCTCTCCGTGTGTGTTACCACTCACAGACTGTCATGAACACTGGGAGCGCGGGTTGCATACGTAATAGTATTTTCCACTCTTCCTTTAACTCTCGTTGTTGTCGGGTGCCACCAAGTTGGTTCCGACCCTTCGTGACCGTGTGCATAGCAGAAGGAAGCACTGCCTGGTCCTGCACCATCCTCACAACGGTCCCTCCGCCTGAGCCCATAGTGGCAGCCATGGTATCAGTCCATCTCCTTGAGAGCCTTCCTCTCCTTCGCTGCCCCTCAACCTAACATGATGTCCTTCTCCAGGGACTGGTCTCTCCTGCCAATACGTTCAAAGTAGATTAGACGTAGTCTCATCATCCTGGCCTCTAAGTAGCACTCTGGCTGTACTTCTTCCAAGACACAGCCGTTTGTCTTTTCAGCAGTCCAGGGAATCTTCAATATTCTTCCCAGCACCACAAGGCAAAAGTATCAATTCTTCTTCAGTCTTCTTTATTCGAAGTCTTTAACTCTTAACAACTATTTATTTTATGTCCTAACTGAAAAAAAAAGCTTCCTTCTCATAAAAACTGTTCAAGAGCTGAGGAGTTTGGTTGACCTTAACCTGCAGGGAACACTTTGGTGATGAGACTTTGCACTTAGGGTCACGCCCTCAGGACAGATCACACTCATGAAGAACGTGAGGGACTCTCCCCCACATTTCCCCAACTCGTCCCTGGGCTCTTGCTTCGCTAGTGAAGCGAACGCGTTTGCAATGACTCTAAGATCCCAGCAGGACCTCAGGTCTAGTATATCTACCACAAGTAGAAAGAGTAGAAAGAGTCATTGCAAACGCGTTTGCTTCACTAGCAAAGCAAGAGGCCAGGGACGAGTTGGGGAAATGTGGGGGAGAGTCCCTCACGTTCTTCATGAGTGTGATCTGTCCTGAGGGCGTGACCCTAAGTGCAAAGTCTCATCACCAAAGTGTGATGAGATATACTACTTGTGGTAGATATACTAGAAGCTGGTGGGCACGGATATTAGGGGTCTATTCCGGCTATCATCTTCCTTTAATTCCCTGCTGCTTTCAATCACTGTTCAATTTGCTCCCTTCAAAGCCTTTTTTAATGAGGTAGGTGGTTACGTGTGTGATGGTTTTCAGTTGTCATCCTGTTTCCACTAGGTGTTCGCTAGCACCAAAAAAGTTTGTTTCCCCCTTTGTAGTTTTATTGTGGGGTACATGCGTATGTATGTGTTATTTCTCCTAGTTTATTCTCTGAAATCTAATCTATGTTGTTAGTTCCTCAAGGACTGCGACCATGTGAGCCGAAAATAGTGCATAAGTTAGATAAAGATCATGTCTTTTTCTTTGAGATTGTGTCTACAGAAAGGTTAAAAGATCCTCCCCTTCAAACTGTAGTAAATCTGTACCACTCTGCTAATGTACAAGCGTTCCAGACCCAATGTACTACAATATAAATCTTGGGTATAGTGATTGTAGTAGGAAAAATTAATTAGGAAGTATATCTTACTTCCATTTTGCACTTCCATATACAAAGAAGTAAAGTTTTAAGGTCACATAATAAGTAGTCAGCTATCGTACCATACAATAAGGAGCATCATATTTTTCTACTATAGTTGAAAAAATTCAAAAGTAAAGCTGTCACTTAAAATCTTAGACTTTCCCAAAGAAATCGGGGCTGAGGCGTTAGAATTGACATGGAATATGATAAATCAGAGAATCAAATTATAGAAGGAGATTTAAATTTTGTTAGGGAGAAAAGTTGGGATGTGGAAATAAAGTAGAATCCGTTCACAGATGCAGTGGAATAGACCTCAGTGTAATCTGAAGGCCGAGTGAATTTGTGAGACATCATAACAATACCCATAGACTACCGGGCAGGTAAAAATTTAGTGACATGATTTTTCTGTGTAGAATTTTTACACAAGTTTTAAAATGGATGTAGGTGTATGGCCTTCTCTGGTTGGAAAGGAGTGAAGACTCTGAAGAGGAAGTAGCAGTGCCTGCATGCACACACACACACACACACACACACACATTACTTCTTATACACATGTAGCTCTTTCAATCTCTATGCCATTGCCTCAGCCCCAAACTTTGTCAGTTACATTATGGATCCATTTCCATCAACTATTGATCAAATATCTAACTAAGAGGCACTATGGAGACTGTGTTGTGGGTTAAGCATTGGGCAGATAACTACAATGCCAGCAGTTCAGTATCCATTGACTTGCTCGTTAGAAAGCACATGAGATTTACAGCCTTGGAAATCCTCTGGAGGTTGGTTTTTTTTTTTACTTAGTTGGGATTTAATACATGTATCATATCATTCCATATTTCAATCGTGTCAAGTAGAATTGTACAGCTGCTACCTCAATCAGTTTCCAAACAATCTTTGTCTACATGGATTCCTTGATATCATCTCCCTTTTATGCCCCTCTCCCCTTACTGTACTGCCTCCCCCCGAACCCCTTATTCTACTGTTGTCCCTATAGGTCCATCAGTCCTTGTTTCATTTCCGAGAAACAGAAAAGCATGTCACACGGCATCAAGAGGGTGACTCCTAGTGACAGAAAGCTCTGAGGTACACTCTAATAGGAAAAAAACAAAACAAAACAAAAACAATATAAACCAAAAATACAGAATATTATGGAAACCAGATGAGGAAGAATTTTATTCTGGCCGATGGAGCCACTTCCAAGGACTTGGGATCCATTCAACAGCCGTTAGTTTGTACCATTGAAAGAGCTGTACAGTCAAATTAGATTTCTCTTCAACCTGCTCTTGTCACAGGTTGTGACGTGTCCATAGCTACTTTTCTGTCTCATGTTCACTATCAAGCGTACTAAATTCCCTATACCATTTGCCATCTTAGATGATTTTGACAACATATTGATAGTGGAAAGTGACCAATTGGATTTGTTTGGCAGCATCGTTGTGGCTGCTAGGCCGTCCTTCTGTAGCGTGGCCTTGTGGCTTGTAAAGATCTTAACGTCTTCAAATTAAAGAGTCAATGTATCACTACTGTCCGGCCAATTTAGAAAGCAGCCTGAAAGTCTTTTTTCATCAAGTTTACACTTATGATATTTAGCCCAGAAAATTCCATCATCCCTTTGTGAATTTTGGCGTTAAAGATTGAAAAAAGTAAACAAACTCACCCATGTAAATGATGATATTTTTAAAGTTCTGGCTTGGACAAGGCAGTTTTAGTGTAATGAATGGCTGTACTTTATGGTTCACAAGAGAAACTTCTCTAACTCTCTTTCTAACTCTCTTTGGACCTGAAGGCTAATTAATAATCATTAAGTCTGTTTCTCCTCGGTGTCAAATCATCTAGGTAATAAATTTAATACTCGGGTCATTATATTGAGGTTGGTAGTTGTCAAATATTCAATAACTTAAGATGCCCAGATGTTTGGTGTAATATAAAAATAAATTTTGTAAATTTTTGTTTTTAATCCATAGATACTGATTTTTATATAAATAGTGAAGTTTCCATATAAGGGTGCTTCAATAATTCATGGAAAATGGGAATTAATTGAGAAAGATAATGGAATTTTTCCCACACACTTCTGGAAGCCCCCTCATAGACAAATTCTCAAGCTGCTTTTCCTAAGGAACCCCACAGTGGATATTAAAAACATTATTCACGATCAATCAAATTCTTGATTTCATAAGATCATTAAAAGAGCAAATTTATTTCTTACGTGAAGGTTTATAACAACGACTCTCATGTAAGAAATAAGGAAACGTTGTGCTTTGGAATTTCGGCTCTCTTCATCCCTCACCTGAAATCAGCGGCCACCTGAAAGGCTGACCTTGCTCCCAGGTGTCCGCACGGCATCAGCAGAAAGGGAACGCTAGCTGGGTTTCCACGGTTCCACATCTGCCCACATTGGTAGCAACCGCTGCAACCGTATGGGGCTAATGGCTGCTCTATGAATTCACCGTATTTAGTTAAAGTGCTATCAATTGCAAATATATATTTTCACTTAGTAGCCTTTCCAAAGAATATAAATACTTATTTTTATGTCTATAACATGATATATCTATATTTTACAGTTGCTATGGCTGTTAGAGGCATTTCTATAATTAAGAAAAAAGCAATTCAGACATTTCAAAATGTCATTTTTTCTGTCATAGTCTAATATTTATTTACACATATGTGAAAACTTAAGATTGTTATCTCAAATTAAGATTTTAATTTAAAAGAGATGATGAACCCTATTAATGTGAACTGAAACCTAACTAGATAAAATATACTGCTCCGCAGCCAAATAAACAATCCTAGAAATACATATCAATCTTCTTATAACTTATAAATTTTTATAGCTATATTCGGGGACTTTTGACACATCCTATGCTACCTATAGAATAGTTTCAGCTGCTTATTTATTTATTTTTTAAATGAAGCTTCTGTTAATATCTGCTTTAGGGTAAAAGCAATTCAGTTGGAATATTGTTTTTATGATCTTAAAAGCTTATACAAATTTGCTGTGTTAGTCTTATTTTTGCTCTACTGGAACTATAAGTTAAATCTTTTCTATCCAGTCTTTATTTTTAAATGTACAGACTATTTCTAATAATCAGAATGGCTAAAGATTTGGGGTTGCAGCCCAAATTGACATGCTCCTAACTGCAAGGTCGGAGGTTCAAAGTCCCCAGATGGATGGAAGGAGAAAGAGCAGGCTTTCTGCTCTCGTGAAGATCTGCGGTCCTGGGACTCCGTGAAGGCTTATTCTGAGTTGGAAACAACTTGAGGGCAGTCTGTTTGGATTTTTGGTTTGGCGCAGTGTGAGTTTTTATCATACACACGTTCTTCACACTGGCTTATCAAAAAGACAGCCACTGAAGTTTCTACCCTTACAATATCCACTAAGGAAAAGTCAAAACAGAGCAACAGAAATCATGTTTTATTTGCATTGCTTAATTTTGAAAGTCAACAATTACATAGACGTTCACCTCCAACATAGAGGAGTAAAAATGTTCAGGGAGCATAAAGCTAACGATATACCAGCATGTTGTAATATATCTATTGAAGAAAATATGTGACTATTCTTCAAGTGGATACAATTTATGTTCATTTAATATATATTTAACTCTAATTCATATAGATTCCTCTTATGATTTTTTAATATACTTGATAGGGCACAGCTATGGCCATTGTCCATGATAGTCTTTCTGTCTTGATCCTATAGGCTTGAATTATATATAAAGAAGAGAGGCTCTATCAAATGTGATACGTTTGCATCACAGATAGAAAAGGTGTAGGTGATATTGGAAATGAGGGAAGTAACATCCTTATCCTAGAAAGAAATAAACTAAGACAGAGCTACACATCTGAAAGCTCAAATGACCAAGGGCTCAAGTGGAAAGCAGGTGTTGTGAGAATGATGAAGTCAACGTATGTACTAATGTGCTGGACACAAATGACATATGAATGGATTGTGAAGAGTTGTATGAGCCCCTAATAAAACGATTATTTTTTTTAAAAGTGCTAAAAAAAAAGTTCAAATGCTAGCTGGAACATGAGTGTTAAAATACGGAGAGCATTTTTCTACAGCTAAAAAGATAATTATGTTATTATCGTGAGATCCAAACAACCTAGCTTTACTTTCCTATATGAAAATGGGCTCTTTTGCTAAACTATGCATTAAGCATGGGAGGAAGACCTTTGGTGGGAAGAGAGCCAGTTTCTTGGGCTAGCGGGGATAAGAAGAAAAATGAAAGAAATGCCCACGGAAATGCAACAAACAGAGCAGGTCCACAAAGCAATGAGAGAAACTTGTGAAATTAGGAATCTTGCTTTTGGCTAGGCAGTGAGGAACTGGATGAACAGAGAGGAAGAGCTCATGTCTGGTTATTTCAAGTGTATGTAAAGGTGAAGAGATTAGAAATGCTTTAGCAAGTAAGGCTCTACTTTTTGCAAGTATAGTGCTGGTTCTAAGCATGTAACGAGATGTATATGGAATATCTCATTAGAAGTCCTTGAGACATAGCACAATTGCAATGATATTTTCAGTCTGGGGGGGTTCAAGGTGAAATGAAATTTAGTTTTGGTTTATTTTCCCTCTTTGGAAAATAAAAAGTAGGGTAATCTCCATTACTCTTCATAATAGCCCCATGGCTAGGAATAGAGAAATTTAACTTAAGCCCAAACATCATGGACCCACAAAAACCAACAAGGGCCAAAAAGGACCTGTAATTTCCTCCATGAATTGGGCTTGAATAGACACTAAAGGCAGATCCATCTGCTGGTGTTCGAAGGAAACAGTCTATAGAGCAAACCATGACCTTGCCAGGAACTAGAGCAGTCACCAGACTCATCAAGTGAAAACTGAAAATTGAAAATTAGGTGTCAGAGAGAGCAAAAAATAATTAATACTGTGCTACTGCAATTCAAAAAATTAGCAGTAGGTACAATTCGCTGTCACCAGGTTCCAGAGAATACGTGGTTATCTGGAAGAGATAAGAGAGTGGGAGAAAGATTCTAGGGGCTATCATATAGGAAACCTACTGAACAAGAGAATTAGGCAAAGAATAGATTTAGATGCAGAACACAAATGATGTGCAAGTGTTATCTGCATGTGGAGCTATTTAAACCCGATGTGTTTCAAATGGGGGGCTGTGGTGAATCCACAAGTTGGGGCCACCCAGAAGGCAGCTGTTTGGAGCTGACAGCTGCAGGGTAGTAGGAGTGGTGGAGTACACATGGACAGGATGTTAAATGGAGGCAAATTTTCAAACAAAGAGTGGGATTAACAAATTGGGGCATTAGAGTCCTGGTGTGTGGTGTTATTTTGAAAGTTAACCAATTGCTAGTGAACCCACAAGCTTTGATTAGAGGTTTCATTAAATAAAAATACTCCCTGTCTCTTGGTCTCTTTTGCAAAATGCACAATGTGTGAACATTCTAACATAGTATGGGATTAGAATACATTATTATTTCTAGATAGAAGCTAATGACTGTAATGAAAGCACAACCTTTTAGTTAAATAATCAAATAATCAAAATTGACAGGACAGATGTAAATGAGGCTCGGTTCCTCATTATATTTCCTTTCAGCAGACATTACGTGGGGTTCAGTTTACAAGTAAACTCTATATGGAGAAATGTCTAGAGAGTTGCAGCCGTGAAAGTCAAGAGAGACATATAAAGCTCACAAATTTACTAATGCCAACACGAATTCTGGTTAGTAACAAATTCTGAGGAGCCGCACCAAAATGTGCTCTTCTCTCTTTGCCCTCTGTTTCAGCCACACTGGAGTCTGCTCCCCAGAAGCTCAGCATCCTTTTGCCTTAGGGTTTTCCCTTGGTACTTATTCCCTTAGCCTGGATGATTCTTAGCTGAGAAAACCCTGCCACCACATAGTGACAGACCAAGACACCAAGCTCACTGCCATCAAGTCGGCTCTGACCCTGCGGTCGGGATAGAACTACCACACCGGTTTTCTGAGACTCTAATTCTTTACGGGAATAGAAAGCCCCATCTCTCCTCTGTGGAGCCACTGGTGGTTTTGAACTGCCGGCCTGGCAGTTAGCAGCCCAATTGCCTAATCACTGCCTTTTGGTTTCAGCTTAAATGTCATCTTCCTGGAGATGCCTCCTCAGTTCTAACTCTGCTTTATAGTTCTTCATAGCACTTCTTACTATGTGGCATACTACTTTTGGGGGTTTATATAATAAGCTCCTTTATTTGAGTTATAAAAAAAACAACCCCACATAAACTCATTACCATTAAGTGCTGAGTCATAGCAACCTTATGGACAGAGTGGAACTATTCCCATAGGATCCAGTGCTATGAACCTTTATGCAAGTAATTGCTTTTTCCCCACCTTTTTTTTTTTTGCCACTGGGAGATTCAAACTATTAGCCTTTTCTTTAGCACTTAAGCTTGTTACCACTGTATTGCCAGGGCTCCTCTGAGTTACCTGATACAACTAAAATATAGCACAGAGTGGAACTATTCCCATAGGATCCAGTGCTATGAACCTTTATGCAAGTAATTGCTTTTTCCCCACCTTTTTTTTTTTTGCCACTGGGAGAT
>NW_022103898.1:52146744-52148904 GCF_000313985.2 Echinops telfairi
TTTTTTTTTTTGCCACTGGGAGATTCAAACTATTAGCCTTTTCTTCAGCAGTTAAGCTTGTTACCACTGTATTGCCAGGGCTCCTCTGAGTTACCTGATACAACTAAAATATAGCACCTAGACAAATTTGAAATTTCCAATAACCAACAAATTTTTAGTGTTAATATGTCCTAGATATATCATCGGACATGCTTATACCCCAAATATTAATATTTATAATAATGCATATAAAACATGGGTCACAAATATTACATGGGAGACCTCAACCTGAAAATGCTATTTGTTGTTTACCTGTGACTGCAACTTAATGGGAGTCCTGCATTTTATCTGGTTGATGGGCTCTTCCACACCACACCCAGATTTCAATCTCTTTGAGGCCAGGAATTTGGAATATTACAATCACAGTTGTATTCTTAGTGCCTTGACCCATGCCTGTCACACAACTGGCTCTCGGTCTGCATTTGTATAAGGAAAGAATTAACTGTTCAATTTTTCTGAAATACCTTCCCCATCTCATACTTCTAATCTTGGTGAAATCACTTAAGGCCCACCTTATCTCCTAATATATGCAAAGCTATATTTATACAAACACAGCACTTATAGAAGTAATAATCTTGATGACAACTACCAGGTCTTATTTTTCTTGACAGTTGGGAATTTGCTGAATATATTTGTAACCCATTCAGCTAAAATAAGTAAAAACTGGAAAAGTAACTAAATATTGAAAAAAAATGCACACCACTTTTAGAGACTGTATAAAGCAAAACAACCTACTGCCATCGTGTGTGTTCCGGCTCATGGAGACCTCCCCAGGCTTCACGACACTCTGTAAATCCTCATGGAAGCAGATGCTCCTTCTCCATTGAGTGCCTGGTGGGGGTGGACCACCGACCTTCCTATGAGCAGCCCCACCAGGGCTATAGTTAATTTTAAGGTATAACATCAAGTTGGGCACACATTATAGATATATGCCTAACACATGGGTGATGAAGCTTTATTTTCTGGATCTTATGTAAATATTTCTGCAAATGTGACATACTGTTTTAAAAATATTTACTATAATCAAATTATTGCTGTAGTTATGTCAGGAGGTAGTTGAATACAGTGCCCCAGCTCTGGATAAGATTTCATCAACATAGTCCATACATTTACCTATTTAAACAAGTCCCTAGTGGGAAGGACTCTACATCCTCTTTATTACTGTGTAGTAAAGAGTGTTTGCTCTTTTTAATCCCAGTCTTTAATTTCTAATTATATCTAGTTTATCCTTTTCCTTGTTCAGAGGAGATAAACATTTTCACATAGCATGAGAATAATAAATGTTACAGATAATGAAATATTGACAACCATGAAGAGGCTTTCTGTCTCCAGAAGATTTATAGTCTCAGAAACCTTCTGTGGTGTCTCTATGAGTCATAACTGGCTTGCCTGCAGTGGGTAGGTTGTGGATATGAAATGCAAGAGATGGATGAACTGTTTCATTACCTGAAGTTTTAATCAAACTATTACCTTTCGGTCACAGGAATGAAGAACTGGGTGTTGCCCATCTTCATTTAGCAAATACCTAGGTGCTTGTTAACTAAAGGATGCTAACTAAAAGTCTGGAGGGTCAAGTCCACCTGGAGCAGTGGTTCTCAACCTTCCTAATGCTGTGGCCCTTTAATACAGTTCCTCATGTTGTGGTGACCCCCAACCACAACATTATTTTCGTTGCTCCTTCCATCACTGTCCTCCTGGTTCTTGGAGGGAGTGTCAATGCCGCTCCTGCTTCACAGAGGGCTCATTTCATCCCCATCATCCCCAGTAGGATGGCATTCCACAGGATCGTGTTCACAAATTCTTAGGTGAATCCTATCAATATCTTCCCCGGACTTCTTACCCAGACCCATATAGGAAAAGGTCATTTGGTTGGGAGTTAGAGATTTTGGCTAGAAAGGTCATGTTAAATCACCCATGATCCCTGCACTCTCTCCAAGCAGCCGGTGGTTTAGAACTGCTTACCATATTTTGTGAATAATAGCCCAAAGCATAACCCACTAGGCCACAGGGCCTCCTGTGTTAACTTGTAGTAGGTACTTAATGAAGAGTCATTCTTTGGGGATCAATTTTATCTAAAATAACTACAGTTACCAAAAGTGATTACTTTTCTCCTGGAATGAT
>NW_022103898.1:52150153-52151488 GCF_000313985.2 Echinops telfairi
ATTCTAGATCTGTTCAGTCACTTTGCCACTCATTCTGCATAGATCCATTATGTTTCTATAAAGCAGCATGACCTGGTTATAAACAACTTTCAAAATATAGCCTCTAATTATAATAAAAGAGTCATTTTTTCTCTATGGCACTGTAAGTAGCTTTTTTAATATTTAAGAGGATGATATGGAAGGCACTTCAAAGTTTTATAACATGTGAATGTTCAGGGTTACATTTGAGCATCTCCCTATTCATATTTTCCTGATTTATTATTTGTAGGGAGCCCGGGTGATGTAGTGCTTATACATTGGGCTGCAGTCCTCATGGTTGGCAGTTCGAAACCACCAGAAGCTCCTCAGGAGAAAGACTGGGCTTTCTACTCCCATAAACAGTTACTGCCTTGGAAACCCACAGGGAGTAAATGAGACAGCATTGACTCAACCACCGTGAGTTTGGTTTTAATATTATTTACTGAATATGTTGGACAGTTAAATATGTCACTCTCTATTTAAAGTCTATTTTCATTTTGTATCTCAAACCAGCTGTACATGCAATTTTGGAAAGAGATGAAAGTAAAGATAATTAGCTCACCCAATTAATTTATTTTTAAAAATTATAAATAGTTCCTTAAAAATAAAGATAAACTTAATACTATGTAAACCTAGTAAACTGAGTTGCAGAAAGGAATTTTAATGTTTGGAAATATCTGTATTTTTCATCTATTCATTGACTGGCATCCTAAGGTATTATTCTGTCTATGGCAAGTTATATACAAACAGTATTAAACAGCCATGATTTGATATAACAGAACTGCTTACACCCTATCCCGCATGAAGACCTTGCGTGGCACAAGTGATTAAGTGCTTGGCTGCTAAGCAAAAGGCTCGCCGTTTGAATCCACCTAGAGGAACCTCGAAAACAAGGGCTGGCGACCTGTTTCTAAAGGTTACACTCTTGAGCACGTTGGAAAGCAGCTCCACCTGGGAACACATGGGCCATCTTGAGTCAGAGCCAACTCTGTGACAACCAGTTTGGAATTCTGGTGAAATATTTTAATGGCCATTTTAATTATGATTAAAATGAATATTACAATAAACACCAAAACATTACACATTCAAAAAATCACAGAATCTCAGTACCCAGACCCAGCTGTGAAAAAATCACGCAGTCTAGTTGTGGCTGGTAGGTGCCCTTAAGGCGGTTCCCTTGTGCAAGAGAAGGGAAAGCTCACCAGCCGGGCGCCACTCTGACAAGCCGTGCTACTTCTGAGCCCATGTTTGCAGTCACGCCGCTCATGGAGCTCATTGCGGAGCTTCCTCTTTGTCACTGCCTCCTTCCTTGTAACC
>NW_022103898.1:52152299-52159994 GCF_000313985.2 Echinops telfairi
ATACTAATATTGTAACATTAGGGGTTTAAAGATCACTAATGATTATGAAAATGGATAGGCAAATATGACCAAGCAATTGACAAATCACCCCCAAATACATATTAACCTCTGACAGCACCCAGACTAAATTAGTCATCAAGTCAATGCTGATTCACACTGGCCCCTCTGTGGGTTTCTGAGACTGGAACTGTTGATGGAAGTAGAAAGCCCCATCTTTCCCCCACAGAGCTGCCGGTGGTTTCAAACCATGAGGAATGCTGCCAAAACCAGAACCACGACACCAGGGCTCATCTGCATGGCAGCACAGGGCAGAGTTTCGTAAGCAAGAGCCGTGTGCAGGTGCCGTCTTCATGGGGAAGCCTTCCAGGGGCCTTGGCATAGGCGCCGAGGATCCAACCTCAGAGATCAGGGGCTAACAACAGAAGTAGTCTATGAAAGCGCTTTTAGAGTTTTTTAATTGTGTATTAATTACTACCACATGGATATTTTATATTCCAAACTATTAAACATAGGCAAGTTTAGATTGTTATTGAATTTTATTGAAATTAAAAGGCAGAATTAAAAATAAATGTCCATGATCATCATGAATCCTCAAATGCATGCTGCTAGGGCCAATATGACAACTATTGAAATAGTTTTATAAAAGGGTGATTTGTTATTGGATAGGCCTGAATTCATTTCTGAGGACTTTCTTTTTTAACTGAGAAATTCACTCAATCTCCTTGAGCCACAATGTGTTAAACTAGAAGAGAAGGAAGAAGAAAAAGAAGAAAATCCAATGCTCACAAGGCTATGTACGATTATGAAATCATTCAACTGTGGATGAACTCCACAGTATACTGCATGCTGCACAAAACGTACCGATGAATGGTAATCTCCCTTGTCTTAACTATGCTAATATATAGATTTAGACACTGTTTAGGATAGAATGAATGTCACTTGTCTACCTGAGGTAAATTAAGACAGAAGAGTTTTTCCTAATCTCGAAAAGAGCAAACTCGCTGCCATCCAGTCAATTCCACCACATCGTGGCCCTCCGGCACAGAGAAGAACTGGCCCGTGGCATTCTGAGGCGATAACTGGAAGTGGGGGGAAAGCCCAATGTCTCTCCTATGGAGGGGCTGGTGGTTCCAGACTGCAGTTAGTAGCCCGGTGAGTAACCCACTCTGGCCCCAGTGCTCCGGAAAGGTTTTCTTAATAGGTATTTATATGTGGGCCGATGTGCATAGGGTCTTCATAAAGGGTTATTATTATTATAAGCATGAATAATTCTACAACCCAACTAGTGCTCTTAAGCTCGGGAAGAATTTATCCACTTTGCATATATGAACGGTTTATCCCCAGCGTATTTTCTTCAACCTCCACCACCAAAGGATTAGACCCAATTATAATTAATTCTTTAATAATGAAATTGATACCCTTTTCAAGTATTTAGATCAGATACTAGATTACAGTGCACTATAAAATATGCTTCTGAGTAATTATGACCTAATTAATTATTTTAGACAGCTTTTTAAAGTTTGATTTACTAATTGGACTCTCTGAGATTGAATGCAGGAAATAGAGCTGTCTAGCCCACCGAAGGCTTCATTCCATTTGGCATAAAACCAGAGGGACAGTTGAGTTAATTGGTGCTGTTTTGCATGGTTGGGTTTGACAAGTATGTTTGAGTTTCATAAACGAATCTAAGGTTATTTCTGGCCTGACTTTTCATAAGTACAACTCAAATGAGTAAGAACATAATCCAAAGTACAGAGGGGGTGCTAACGATGATATATACTCTCATCTTCCCCTTTCAAGCCTACTGCATGTGTGTGTGCTGTGCATTTGTGGAAATAAAAGTATAGACGTAATATTGCCACCAGAAGCTCTGGAGGCCAATGCCATGATCTGTCTCAGTTTTTACTTGGTTTGTGTTGTCTTAGGCTATTGTATCTTCTGGGTCTCAATTTTAAGCGGAGGGCAGGTTAATCCTAGGGGAGGGTGTATGCTGGCTTAACACAACAGGGAAATTGAGAGGCACATGCCTCTCAAAGCCCAGGGCTTGGTGGCCAGGTCCTGACTTTTCCCATCTGCCGTTTTTACATCACAGAACGCGAAAGTAAAGATGGTATTGGTGTTTTCCTTGGAAATCACGACCACCTGATGTTAGAAAGGCTCTACGCGCTAGAGAGCATCTTTTGCGACTTCACTCGCGTTCACCTGTTAGGTACTTGCTTCCCAACATGTATAAAGCTGTTTGAAGGTGTAGTTCTTACAAACGACCTTCGTCTTAAAAGAAAAGCATTCTCTAAGGTACATCAAGGAAAGCATCTTAAAGATTATCATTATCATTATTTATTTTAATAATGGCCTAGCACTGACTCACTTCGATGACCAAAGCTGGATGGTGAAAAGGAATGACCAAAGAAGAGTGGACACATTGGTCGTTGGAGAAGAAGACTGGCTAAACCATGGATTCCAAGAGAAGGAACAAATCCGTCTCAGGGAACACAGCCAGCATCCATCTTAACAAAACAAAACATGAAAACAAAGTCATTCCCATTGAATCCGTTCCAACTCACAGTGGACAAGGTAGGGTGGTCCTGGTGAATTGCAGAGACTGTAACTGTTCACACGTGTGGAAAGCCCCGACTTTCTCCAGTGGAGCAACTCGTGGTGTGGGACTATTGCCCTTGTGCACAACCGCTCTGCCATCAGGACTCCTACCATCCCCTTTTGCGATGGGGATGATGAGAAGACTTTGTCTCGCTTACTTTCGACATGTCATCAGGGGAAACAATCTTTAGCGGACAATGTTTTGATAATAAAGAAGTCTGTGAAACAGAGGGAGAGCCTCAGTGAGCCGGACGGACACTGTAGCTGCCACAAGGGGTTCCGACAGCAGAGCCGGTGAGGCGGTGCAGGTCTGGGTAACATTTCTCTTGTTTTATGTGCCAAAGTTCCCTGTGAGTAAGAGTTCACACGGCAGCAAATTATAGCACCACATGAGAAAGTGATCGTATTAGAAAATAGAATTGCTTATTTTGAATTTAAATGATTGGATTGTGTGAAGAAAATCAACTAGAACAAGAAAACTAGAAACCATCCATTATAAAAGATAAAAATCTGCTTTACTTTTCCATATTAAACAAATGTTAACCTCTTTTATATACCTGCAGTAGTATTAAGTATGCTACAAAAATTATTGCATTTATTTCTCATTAATCAAGGGTTGTGACTCCCATTTCCCGGAATCCTTATTAGAATAATTCACAAAAGTTTCTGCAAGAAAACATCATGCTATTCATGGCTCCTGTACACTGCCTTGCTCTCTCTCCCATTGGGGATGAGGCCTCGAGGTCGTTGGGTTTGGTTTGGGAATCACAGATTAAACAGTAACGAGCGGCACAAAGATGATAATTGTACATTTTCTGGGATGCTGCTGCAAACTTGGTATGTAGAGGTACAGTGCTGTAAAAAGAACCCAGTTTTGCAGGGCGGGTTGTTTCTCTAGCACACAGGCAGCTGTGGACCCTCTCAGAGACACCAAGGACCAAGAGAAGCTGTTCTCTTACTACTAGCCTGTGTGTTTTCAGATATCTTGTACCTGTTAAAGTTAAATTGGGAGCAGTGTGCAGTTTGTGCATTTGTGTGTAGGGGAAATGTGAGTGGGACAGTATGAGTGTGTGTGTGAATAGGTGTGCATGTATGCGGCCTTTCCCTCTAGTCTATAATCCAAGCCATTTATGTAAATTATCTATTTTTCCATCTTTGGAGGGATTATTTTGTTCATTTGTAATTTGTGTTACTCTTTATCTAGGGCATCAGATTTTTCTCTTCCTCTCCTTCTCTTTTAAATTTTCTGCTCATAAAAAATTAGATTATACAATAGTGCGAAGAAGGGGAATTCAAGCCAATTCACGTACAACATCCTCTTTGCATTCAGACATGAAGACTAATAGAGATCCCTTTCTCATTTATAATTTTTAACTGCCCTATGTATTTCAACAGACTTAGAAATTAGGGAGGGATTAAGTAGGATTTCAAGGTAGTATAATAAATATTCTAAAACCATATTTACTGTCCTTCTCAAGATTGTTTATTTTTCAGTCTATCCTTTATCATAGATAGCCTGCCGTGACAGCTAACCATTGTTACTTGGATATTCATTTTCATCACCAGACAGATAGGACAAAAGAATATTTCTGCTATATTTGATAAGGCTTCTGCCCTTAGATATGATCGGAACTGGAATTAAAGTTCAAGCCTTAAGCAAAACAACAAAACCTCCGATGTACATGCTACCTTCAGTGACTAACTAGAATGCGCAGCAGAATGGCAGCATGCAACTCCTCAAACTTAGAAGAAATAGAAAAATAAGGGGTGTCCTGTGCATTGAGGAAGGCAGGGGAGAGGGAAGAAATAAAAGAGGGACTAAAACTATAGGGTACCTGCACATGAGAACGAAACTTACAGGGGTGGGCGTTTCTGTCATCAATTGATGTATTGTAATTTTTACACGCATCTTCAGTTGACCTTCCTCTCTTTCTCTGCTTCCTCTTTTCCTCCCTCCTTTCTCCAAACATTCTTTACGCATCGTACCCAGTACTGGCACCACGACTGGCACTACTGAATGACTGAACACAGTCACTTCCTCTGTCATAGGCATTGTGCTCAAAGGGCCAAGCTGCCCTGAAGGAGTGGACATGGGACTATGGACGGCCAGGTTTTCTTGCGGCTGGCTGATTTCATAAATATGTAGCAGCTCAGATGGGTCCTGAAGAAGCAGCCTGCCTGTCCTTGGTGCTCCAGGGGTACAGCAGAGAAGGAGAAACTAATTCAGCCTTGGGAAAAGAGAGGCCAAGGAGCAGCGTTCAAAATCTTGACTCACGATTAGACCCTAAATTAGGACGGACACTGGGAAGAATGTGGTGCTTTTTTCCAGAATAGTTTGCAGTTGGGTTGATATTCCCAGTGGCATGGGAGATTAGTATGTGTTTTACTAAATCTGTTGGTTTTTCTTCTAATTTACCTTATAATTCATGGTAGTGCAGTAGTTAACAGACTTGACCACTATCAGAATAGTCAGTGGTTGGAACCCATCAGCTGAACCCTGGGAAAGAGATGTGGCATTCTGCTTTGATAAAACTGTACAGCCTAGGAAACCCTGGGAAGCATTTCTATTCTATCCTATTTGAGTCAGAATTGACTTGATGGCAGTGCATTTGGGTTGAATTTATTTAATCTTAGGACTTTTATTTGTTGTGATGAAAAATAATGTCAACTAAAAATGGGCCATATTTTATCATAAGGATGCCCATAATCTGGTCTTGAACCCAGAGCTTTAAGATGGACCAACAAGGAGTGGGCAAGAATGGGAAACAAGAGTGAGGTCAAAAGATCTGTATGTGAAATGGCTGTCATCTGGAAAGTGCTTTCCAATCTTACAACATTTTGTATAACCAAGCGCCAACTACGATAAGAAAGAAGTCGTCATTATCTTATGGAGAGTTTTCATATCATCTTCTGAATACTGGAATTATGATACTGATCTTTCAGAGTTGTAGTCAAAAACACATATAATAAATTACTAAGTAAGCAGCAAGGAGAGTGGTAGGTATCAAACAGAGGCAGTTATTTGTATTATAATTACAATAGGCATTTTTAACCAGCCACAATTTTCAAAAAAGCCCACAGAAATATTTCTTTCAAATTGCACTACCAAAGTAACTACGTGTGATTGAAGTTATCTTCTCTTCCAGGTGCTGAAAGAACAAGACAAAAAGAAAGACCCTGTGGAGTTACATTCCAAATGCCAGTCTGCATGAGAATAGCTTAAATCTTTTGAAGAATACGCTGCGTTGGCATGTCTGGAAGACTAATTCAAAGAGAAGTAACAAGTGTACCAGAGAGACCACAACTCAGTGGACGGTATCAGCCCAGGACAAGTGGGTGATTTTGAGCATGATAATAAGCACTCACCACCCCATGGTTCGGGGCTGCTCCAACTTCACACTCAGTGGGGAACCTGCTCTGCCCTTCAATATCAAATTGTACATGCAAGTTATTTGTAACAGAACATTGAAAAGTCAATGAAGGCAAACCTGCTAGGCAGCCACTGTCAGAAAACATCTGAATCAATAGGAGACTATCAGAAGTGTCTTTCCCAAGCAAACACAAAACTGTATTAACCAGAAGCATGACAGCACTGTGAAATTTCCTCACTACAGAAACTCAAAGCAACATGGACCTTGGATAGCCGGCTCTAGTGCTCACCCAACAAGTCAGAAAATAATGACATATTGCTAGAGGTCATATTGTGGATACTGTGAGCGATACAATAATCCTGAGTGGGAGACAAGGTCACTCACATTTTAATCATTTCTAGAAGGCAAGAACATTAAAAATAAATGAGCATAAATTTTGAAGTTATTTTTTCTTAATCTTATTTCTTGTTTAATTACTAAAGCTTCTGAACGAGAGACTAAGCAAAATCAAAAATAACAAAACTACTAAAACAATGGTTTTCCTTTGTCTACAGTTAACCTGAAATATTTTAACGTGAACATCACAATTTCATTGCAACTTCAACCCGAATCAACCAAACCACATCGTTAACTGAATTTTTCACTACTCAAAACCTGTGTAGAATAAATTCATGTAAGATTGAAATGGAGTATCTTTTCCTCGGGAAACCTTTTTGGGCAGTGTTAAGTTACACTCATTTGCTGCTTTCCTAAGCACTCCTTATCTTCCCATTCTCATATTTTATTGTAATTTAATTTACATGGCTAGCTGCTCCATCATCACGTTAATCATGTCAGGGTGGAGACAGTGTCCTATTCAGCTCTGACTACCCAGTGTATAAAACCCTGCGAATGGCAGTTAGAAAGGGGCCAGTGTGAGGTGGCAGAGAAGAACCACCGTGTAGCTAGAAACCCTGCTCTCAAATTCCAACTGCTGCATGCTAATTCTATAATCATTTAACCTTTCTGAATCTCAGCTTCTTCATTTGTAAACCAGTGGTAATGTCTACCTTGCAGAGTAAGAGTTAATGGATTAGAAGATAAAGGCTGTGTCCTAAGAGCGAAGGATCCCTGGATGCATAGTGGGTTATATGCGATATTGCCATAGTTGGACTGCTAACTGGAAGGTCAGCAGTTCAAAACCACCAGCTGCCCCTCAGGAGAAAAATGAGGCTTTCTACATCTGTAAGGAGTTACAGTCTTGTAAACACACAGGGGCAGGTCTATCCTGCTAGAGGTCACTGAGTGGGAATTGACTCGATGGCAGTGAGTTTGTTTTTTTAAAAAGGAGCAATAAATTTATGTGTGGATATCTTGCATTCAATAAATGATAGCTTGGGACAAACGTATTCACAATCAAATAAGGAATACTGGTTGAAAATTGGAAAGAATAAATAAGTGTATCATTTCCTTTTTGCAGATTTAAGATTCAGTCACTGTACCTTGAATAATAACATACCATAATACACAGATGAAAAGTTAAGTGATATTATTAGAGAAGTTGAAGGCTGTGGATTTACATTTATATTTTGAATAACAATCATCTCCCTATTAGTCTATTTATTTTTTAGAAGATAGGGAAATTTAAAAATGTTCTTAGGTTCACAAATCTCCAAACAACAGTTAATGTATAAAAGCATCAGATAATCAAATAAAGACTGTCCAACTCCAGCCTGAGAAGTTAAAA
>NW_022103898.1:52161200-52165473 GCF_000313985.2 Echinops telfairi
CTCCCTCACCAGTGGGATTCTTATCGAAAACAAATTACCTTTCATTTATGCTGAATACTTATGATTAAAAAGTGAATATTGAGTTCCTGAGATGATTTCCCTTACCTGATTTGTCAGCTATTTTATAGATGGTATGCAATGGTAAAATAAAATTACTAAAAATAGTGGAGCCTTAAATATTGACTATACGAACAGACAGTTTGATCTTTTTCTTTTTAAGGAATTGAAAGAAATAAAAATGTTGGTAAATCTTGTTATTTAAGCATGTGCTTTAAATAAGTAACACTACAGAAAAGTAGAAGGACAGAAAGTCGATATACAGCTTCATGCCCTCTCCCTCACAGCTAGAGCTTATATCATAAGCCTTACAGCAACGTCCACTGGAAAACATGCAGGCACTAAATAGGCAAGTCCCGAGCTTGGGAAAGGCAGTATGGAAGCAGACGCACCACCTCAAGGGCAGTGAAGGAATGCTGCGTCAAGATGCCGCACCCCACCTGTCTTGGTTCTGATTTTTATGTATTTTCAGTCCTACTAAGTGTGTAAGGACCCCACACTGCCTAACATTGTTCCTGTGTTCATCTGGGCTTGTTAGTGATTCTGTTTATTCTCAGTGTCTGTATGTGGGGATTAGCTCCAAGGGGATTCAAGGTCAGTGAGCATACTCTGACCACATTATTTTCTTCTTAGAAGTTTCTGCATATCAGCTGCCCTGAGGCATTTTGATGAAATTGAAAATAGGGCTGGCAATGTGAAGTCAAAGAACATCAGATTGGAAGAAATGCTACAAGAGAAACAAAGGTTAAAACAATCTAGCTTTACATTTACATTTTTTTCAGGGTCAATAGATTATTAACAAAACTGGGAAAATATTTTGCCCCGTGTCTCCCTCTCACGCTTTCTGTGACCATTTCCGATTCTGTGAAGATAAGGGTCCAGTGTGCACTTTGGAATCATTCTTTTTAAATTTCTGCCTTATGAAAGTGACAGAGTGAATGATACAGTATAGCTCTCTTTGTAATTCAGATCACCTGTTTTCCTCCATTCTTATGGTTGTCCTGCTTCATTAATAATTGGCCTTTTATAAAACATATGGATCTTTTATTCGCATTGCCTTTTCAGAAACATATTGATCATTGTTCAATTCTTATAATATTTGAAAGCATTGAATGTGTTAATAATTACGTAATTGAGAAAGCCTGCCATTTTCCTAGAATTCTACTAAAGTGTAGCGTTGCCAAATAATGTGATGCTATTATAAATATTAGAACATATAATGCTCTAAGAGATCATTTGTGGCCTTTGAAACTGGCTGTGGTAGCAATTGCACAATACTGCTTGCGATTGGAATACGGAATGAGTAGAAATCTGTATTGGCTCCAATAAAATGGTTTTGGTGGGGGAAAAAAGAAATAAAAGTGAATCCAGTTAAAACAAAAAGTCCTCTGAAAAATTATTAAGAAATATTTTGAAATCCAAAGAGACATGAAACCTAAGTTTAAATCTTTCATACTTCATATACTTAATATAAAATAAATAACTTCCCACGCCATGTCATAGCAAATTGTGTCAATGTTGCCTGCAAATAAACAAATAAATATGCAAAGGCACTGAGAAACTTACAAAACCCGTTTCTAAGAATTATTTCTTACAATGCATTTCAAACTACAAAATACTGATATAATATCACTTTTGGGGGTCACTGAGTTAGGAAACCAATGTATTTTCAGCATTCGTTTAGAGACATTTTTCTCTCAGTCCTGAAACATCTTGTACAGAATCATAAACATAGGCTTTGCCAGAATTCTTCTGAAGCTGAAAAATAAAAGCAGGACTAACTAATTCATATCAACCATAAGAATGGGGTAACTAAATTATTCAAATGGACGATCAAGCACATGGTAAACCATATCGTTTATGTTTTGGAATAGGAAAGATAATTGTCTTGAGTTAGGGAATGACCAAATTTTAAGCAAAGGAGAAAAATGACAAGACATTTACCATGAATTGAATAGTGTTATTCAGATTGGGATATACTTATGTTTTAAAACCAGGTAGATTTTACATTAAAAAGAGAGTGGTATTAAATTGATATTACTGTCAGTATATAAAAAAACTTTTTAAAAATGCTTGCAAGAGTGACTTGAACAATAAAGCAAGCTAAAATAATGGACATAGAAGTTATCAACTACTGTGTTGGGCTGTTAACGGGTTAGCATTTCAAAACCCCTAGCTGCTTTGTGGGAGAAACGGGCAGTTTTCTACTCCCCTAAAGAGTAACAGTCTGGTGGGGGGGAGGGGGGAATGAGGAGCTGATACCAAGGGCGCAAGTAGAAAAAAATGTCTTGAGAATGATGATGGCAACAAATGTACAAATGTGCTTGACACAATGGATGGATGGATGGATGATGATAAAAGTTGTAAGAGCCCCCAATAAAATGATTTATTTAAAAGAGTACCAGTCTCGTATGAGTCAGAATTTACCTCATGTCCATGAATCTGGTTTGAGTGAAACGAATTCATCCAGAGACTAAAATGAAGAGGGTCCCATACGTATTCTTTCTTTTAGAAGGGGGAAAATACAGGAAAAAAGGCAACATTGTTGCCTACAGTGTCTTTGGCGAAAGAATAATCTTGTGATTCAAATTTCAGATATTGTATATTGAAATATGTTTATTTCTTTTTGAAGAAGGGTGTCAGCTTGCGATGCATTGGCATACAATCTCTTGACAGTTTTACAGGTTTAGGGCTGAATTTACCTCCAGAAACACGTTCAGTCCACAACTTGGGTAGGCGTGTGTATTTCCTCTAGAGAAAATGTGACTTCAAGGAATTGATTTCAGGGAAGGACAGAAAGCCCTTTTGGAACTCTTCAAATTATATTGGACCCGGATTCCGCCTATTTAGGGGTCATAAAGACGATCAGATTGCCAGGTCTTACCTACCAACTCCTGAAGGAGATTCTTGCAGCGGCACTGCTTCGTTTCAATGTTGCTTTAAGGAGGAAAACACTTTCAAGGAGGAGGCTCGTGAACAACTCTTCTCAGAACAAGTTTACACCCAATAGTATGAAACCCAAATTTTAATTTATGTTCAACATTTCCAGTCAGCCTCCACTTTTCTTTCCTCTATTACACTTCTTATTCCTGTCCTTCTTATTCCCAAAAGATTTGTATGAGCTTGACGATTTGAAATTGTTCATGCAACAGTGTCTGGTGGACACCAAATCCACGCTGTAGCCATCGAATCAGTCCTGACCTAAAGTCACCCAATAGGACAGAGTACAACTGCCAAGTCCTTTACGGAAGCTAATTGTCACTGATTTTTATCTGCAGAGTGGCAATTGGTGGGTTGGGACCGCCAACCATGTAGTTAGCAGCCTACCACTTACTGACTGCTCCACTAGGCCTTTTCGGTTTGATAGTAGGTAGTATATAACATTTGCTATTTGAGATAGCTTAGTCATTATTGCCCCCAAAATTAAACATTAATTAGGAATCTCTCATTGGTATTAATATTTGTTATATTCTGAAACAGTTTATCATTATACATCTTGAAAGGGTATTCTAATGCCTGTAGGTCAATAGCACTGTTATTTTCTTCCTGGATATTCTACTAGTTATAATTGCTCTAAAATACAAACTGCATGCTGGGGAAAAAGGCCTTCTATTGATTCAGTACCTGGAAGAATGTATACAGTAATTTCTCAGTAGCATTTGTTGAATAAAGGTGAAGAACACATGAAGAAATCCTTTCTCAAAGTTGCACCAGAGAGATTTTTAAAAGAATAATTCTAGATGTCATAGGTATAAAATTCCAAGAATCACATATTTATGAGCACACATTTCACTGTTACATACTTTACAAACAAAATCAATATGGTCCTTTTCCTTTAGGTGAACTATGCTATTGGTACCATACATTTTTAATTTTAATTAGATTTTCTATCTGCTGTGTCTAATCATTAAATTTTACTAATTTTAGAATCTAAGGGGCAAATATATATGATATAAATCTAAAGCATATTGATGATAATGAATAAGAAAAGAAATATCCACCATGTGTTACATATTTTGCATAGGCAAATAATATATATTTTAAAGTTATGCTCTTCTTTATTGCATCCTTGCCCCTATGATCTCATTATTCATCTAGAAAAGTGATACATAGTTTGGCTTGGCCGATTATGATGTGTTTCGTTTACGAGTGATAACTTGGAACATGGCAATCAGGTAGATCTGAGTTTCAGCTGTAACTCCACTGCTTGATAATT
>NW_022103898.1:52166145-52168683 GCF_000313985.2 Echinops telfairi
TTCCAATATATAATTTTCTTTACATTCATTATCTTTACTATGGAGAACACCTGTTTAAACCATGAATGTAATGGGCTCTAGGTTTTAAATAATATTTTTAAGGCATTAAATAATACCCATTGTTCAACTATGGATTTGAAACAAAATTATAGGAAGTTTGTATGGTTTTTCTGTACTAAAAGCCTTTAATTTCTAAGGAATAAAAGTACACTGTTAACTTATTTTTATTTGAGTTGAGACATTTATCCTGCATGTTCTTTAGTGCTAAAGCTGTGAGCAATTGAACAGAGAACACTGGCCCACACCAAAAATGGGCACCCAGCGGCGCTGCATATCTCTTGGAAACACACAAATTATTTTCTTTAGAATTATTCCCAATGAACAGAAGGTCTCACGACTTGGATGATCATACTTCCACAGTGAACCACACTAAATCCTATTTTAAAAAACAATTATGAAATATAGTTCAAATCAAACAACTTATGTCACACACTATAATATACCAAACTACTTACAGATACGTCGGAGCAGAAACAGCTACCGATGCTCTCCTCCCAGGGAAATCACTGTCAGAAGATTCAGAAGTTGCGAGGGGGTAAGTGCACGTGGCACATAGCTACCTATCTAAAGAGCTTACAGTCTGTCTTTCATTTAAAAATTCAACTCTTTTTTCTTTTCCCAATGAATAATATAAAGAAATAAAATTCTGTTTAGAAACTCGATTATAAAGAACAAAACAAAAAACACCTTCACTGAGCTGTACCTTCTTGCGGTACAATTGTGAGGTGTTGGGAGGGCTTGTGCACTGGCTGGATGACTAGTTGCCTGCTCGGTACAAAGATGGAGGGAGATGATAGGAAGAACCAGGTACGAAAGGCAATGCTTAGTTTTCAGCTCATAGGACTCAGACTAGCAGTGATGTTTTCGATTATAGACTCCAATTCTTCAATTATCTTTCTTATGCCGAGAACTCTGTAAACATTTTCACAGTCTGGTTTGCCACCCAACATAGTATTTTACGTAATCTGAGTTCATATTTTTTAAACCAAGGGATATTTTCAAGGAGGGAAAATCTTGTGATTTACATTTTATAAATATACAATGAAAAATTTTAAGCATACGGTCATCATAATTACAGTCAAAGAGAGTAAAGTGTATAAGGTGAAATTACCCATGAATAATATTCATAGAGGTAAGAAAAAGACATATAATTGTTTCTCTGCTCCTCTTGCATTAGATTGAATAAAAGTTATAATTATCTAATAGACACAATAAATTTTATCTAGTCATTCAAACCTAAAATGTTGGCATATGTATTAAAGTTCTCTAAGGACTACTTTGGTGATTTTTAAGGACTACTACTATATGTGATTTTTACGTAGCATAATCAAATATTAATTTATTCTTTTATATTAAGCTTATATGTTTTTCCATTGAAATTTAGTCTATTTGGAGTACACACCACACATATAAAATTTTGTTGTTTCACTACATAATAATTTAATGTTTATGCTTGAAACTTTAGAGACTTATTTACATATCCATTTTAAAACAACCTCTGTATTAACAGTGATTCATAATCATGATAAGTACAAGAATGAAAAAATGTCCTAAAATTGATTGTGGTGATAATTGTATAACTCTTCTTAATATGAATGAGAGATTAAATTGAATAGTTCATGAATTATATGCCAGTAAAAAAATAAACAAATAAATAAAAAGTGATTCAAAGGGCTAGCCTTCAACATGGATTTTGCATTTCATCAGGTATTTAATTATTTATGATATTAAAATATTCAAAATGTATAATTGTTTACATCTAGCAAATCTTTATGAGCCCACAGATCTTATTCAGAAATGATGACATAGAAATGTATTTAAATTTATGCAATACAATTTCTGTACTTCAGAAAACTGCTATACCTACCAAATCGCTAAATAAGTAAATATATCTCATAGTTAAAATAAAATGTTCTAGTGAATGTAAACGATCTTTCTTAAGCATATGGCTCCCACTTTTTATAATTCTGGTTTAATGAGTAGAAATGGATAAACTAAACACTTAATATCTGTTTATAAATTTGTTACCAATGAGTATCTTTTTATCATAAACAGAGAAAATGAAGTACTTTGATAAATTTCATCTAATATACGTTTTCTTGTTTGAAACTTAAAATGACATGGTTTTGTGAAGCGATATAATGAGCCCAAATAAACATTTCTCCCAGTGAGATGTATCGCAAGGATTACCTTCCCCTCTGACCTACGGGGGTTACAGGAAAGATGATTTTCAGTTTACCAGTAAACAGAAATTGACTTTGCAGGCTTCATTTGCTCACTATGCTAATTTCTGATCTTGGAAAACAAGAACAGTGAATATTTATAACATCCTTGCCCCTATGATCTCATTATTCATCTAGAAAAGTGATACATAGTTTGGCTCGGCCGATTATGATGTGTTTCGTTTACGAGTGATAACTTGGAACATGGCAATCAGGTAGATCTGAGTTTCAGCTGTAACTCCACTGCTTGATAATT
>NW_022103898.1:52168783-52202736 GCF_000313985.2 Echinops telfairi
ACTATGCTAATTTCTGATCTTGGAAAACAAGAACAGTGAATATTTCTAAAATATCCATTGGGCTAATCTTCTAACATTACAGGTGCTCACTTATAGTTAACATCATTAAAGTACTTACAGTTCTCTGGAGAATTCTGGAGTATTTTGCTCTTTATTTTCTTGCTTTCAGAATTTGTGTTGTATCCCTAAGGTAAAAATAATTTGGTTTTGGTTAATTGAATATTTTATTGTTCTTGTTATTTAATATATTTGCTGAAATCGCAGCATATATGTTAAAATACACAATACTTTTTTATCTTTTTACATAAGGATTTCAAAGTTGGCTTAAGAAGCTAGAGGTCAAGATCCTGTGACAAGGTTATACACTGATTTTATGAAAAGTAAATTATGCCTTCTACACTAAACTATTTCGATGAGAAATTTAAATTGATATTAATCCAGACAGCTATTTTTGAAGGCATATTAGACTAAATAGTTATTAAAGAAAAGTACACAATTGTTAGTAAATTAAATAGTGCTAAATGAAGTATCAATATGCTTATTATAAATCAACATTATACATACATGTTACTTTTGAATTTGATATTTTTCACTAATATTTCAAATACTTAAATATATTATACATAATTATTTATTTTTTAGAGACTAATCAATTCCTAGCTATAACTTAATACAATTCTATGACACAGCACAAAGCTAGGTCACAGCTTATTGTTGTTGCTAATATTGTGAGCTAGGAATTGAACAGGGGGTTGACTCCATGGCTCAAGCTGAAGTACAAACATGTTAAACCCTACTTTAAAATTGTCGATAGATAGTTACTAAAGATAAACACAGATCTTTTGTTTAAAAGTATGAACACTTTTTAAAAGTATAAACTTGTGGATAAATATAAATTTCACTAGGTAAAGATTAATGTAAACACTCTCATCTACCTTCATTTTAACTACACAAAATTCCCACGGGGGTTTCGGAAAAGCAGCACTTAAGATTTATTGGTGTCTCCAGGTCTCTTTCACATTTTAAAAGTTTTTTTTTTCTCTTAATCTTTCAGGGCTTCATATCTAACTTATTAAGAGATAATAGAGTATATAAACACTGCCCTAATGACGGTTTTAAGTATAAAATAAGATAAACCAAAAGGCAGTTTAGTATTTCATGCATTTAATGATTAAATAAGAATCACAAAACTAGATTATAAGTGTTTTAAAGTATTCATGAAAAAATTTAAAATTAGACCTGACAAGGAGCAATAAAAAGATATTTCCATGTTGCTTCTTGCTTGGCATCCTCACTTACAATATTCATCGCATTTGTATGAGCCTCATTGGCTGAGATTTTTCCTCTTTCTACTGGTTGGTTGGCACTTTGTCTCATCACTTTATATGTCTGTTTACTGAAGTGACAAAGTACTACAAAAATGTAGTACTTCATGAAAAGTATAACACGTTTTCTGAAGTCATTATTAAAAGCATGTTTTTGTCTAATTTTTTATATTGCTAGATGGAATGAGCATTATTATAGGCACTTAGAATATGCTGTTATGCAGATGAGTATAAAAAAGTAAATTTGTGATTTCCATATTGGTCGAATGCCCAGCCACCCACCTTAGAGAGAACTCTGATTACAAGTGCCATTTTAACAACCAGTTCACCTAAATCAACAAAAAATTAGGTGTTAGTTCTGCCAAACTAGTGGGAAGTAGCTGAGTCCCACCATTCTATGCCTGTAGAGTGGTGGACTTGTCCATCAAAGGATTGGCCATCCAGGGAAGGAGTGCTGGTGGCACAGGGGTCAAGAGCTCAGTGACTGATCTACAGGTCAGATCAAAACCACCAGCGGTGCCAGGTGAACAAGGGATGTGGTCATCTCTTTCCTGAAAGCTGATGGCCTGGGGAAGCCTCTGAGGCCATGCGACTCTCCTCTTTGGGGTCACTGACAGAATGGACAGGGAGGCAACTGTTTTTTAACATCGAGGGCACATCATCAGGAAAGGCAGAGTGCACTCTAAAATGATGGCAAGCTCCATGACAACCCAGAAGGTAGATAGGCAAGGACATATTGTGTCGGCAGAATAGGAACTACAGCTGTTTAGTACAAAGTGTTGTTGACCAAGAAAGTTTACATAGGAGGCTAAAAGGAGGGGAAGAAGTAAGTTCTCCTTGAGAATATGTTTATGTCACTTCCTCTAAATAAAAATCATTGTGAATGAAAGCTGGACATGTGCTTTAGAGCTCCAGCTTTGAAAGCCCTTTATGGAAATTTTCATGATTTTATCCTTCTATTAACATGTACCTGTTGAAGAAGATCAAGGATTGTAGCCTTCAATCTTTTTATAAAATCAACGTATAGAAGACCAAAATCCTCACAACTAGACAAATAAGTAATATCATGATAAATGGAGAAAAAAACCAACGTTGTCAAAGATTTTGTCTAGCTTGGATCGACAATTAATGCTCGGGGAAGCAGCAGTCAAGAGATCAAATGATGCATTGCATTGGGTAAATCTGCTGCACAAGACCACTTATTATTAAGAAGCAAAAATGTTACTTTGAGGATTAAGGTGTGCCTGCCCCAAGCCATGATATTTTTCATTGCTTCATATGCTGATTAGAGTTAGACAGTGAATAAGGAAGAAGAACTGGTGTGTTTAAACTGTGCTGGTGAAGACAATTGAAAGTTATCCTGGACTGTCAAAAGGACAAACCTCTCTGTCTTGGAAGAAGTACGACCAGAGTGATCCTTAGAGGCAAGGATGGAGAGACTTCATCTCAGCTGCTTTGGAAATGTCGGAGGCATCCGTCTTGGCAGAAGGACATCATGAGTGGTAAAGGGAAGGGGCTGTGAAAGAGAAGCAGCCCCCCCCTCCCCCCGGAGATGGACTGGCACAGAGGCTGCCTCAATGGGTTCGAGCGTCGCAACAATTGTGAAGACGGCGCAGGACCAGGCAGTGTTTCTTTTGTTAAGCAGATAGGATAACTATTGGCCCGAACCGACTGGATGGGACCTAACACCCCCAGCACCACCAAGTCTGACTGGGACTCACTGGGCATTGTTAAAATGAACTGACATATTGAGATGAGAAAGAAAGGATGTTTTAGGAAAAAAAATTCTCTAATAGTTGGTTAGTCAAAAGTGAATGAATATGATATGCACTATATATAGGGAGAATATATACATTACCTAGATGATCTATGTACGTATTTTAAGCACATCGGGTAGAAGAAAAATAACAGCATATCTTTGCATACAAGTTCAATTTTTAGTTTAGAGAGCTGGAAAATTAAATTCTTCCCAAGAGTCAATATCAGGAATTGCTTTAATGAAATAAAGATGTCAAGAATTGCTGATTTGGTTTGACATGTTAGCAACTCATAAATGAAAAATTTCACAGTACTCGGGACAAGTACCTTATTACATAAGTCTTTGTCATTTTTAGCCTGCAAAAAAATTAAAATGAGAACCAAGAAAAGATGAAATATTAAAGAAAGAGTCATAATAGCCATGCAACTTATTTTTTTCTGAGCTCTTACCGTGTCTGTTTTCCACAGAACCACAGAAGCATTACCATGCCAGCAGCTTTAGCTATTGGCTCACACCAGTACTCAGCAGCAACGATATGAACTGACAGCTCTATTTCCAAAGCTGCATTTCCAGCATCTGCTCAATTGTTAAGCTCCAAGGTCTGCTTTCATTTCACTCCTACTTGAAACTCAACTGTTTTCTAGTAAAATCCTTTAGAAAGAGCAATGTGAAATGCACTTGGATTTGCCTGGCTGCCTCTTAAAATACAACTCTGAAGCACAATCAATTTTAGATAAGGTTTCTGTAGATAGTTTCAGGATTCTGGAACTGTTCTTATTAAAACAAACAAAATATACAAGATTCTATGGGCATCAACTAAGGTAAACTGACTGATAAAAAGATCTTGCAGAATAAATATGGGGGTAGAGGAATTTGACAGAAAACAAAGAAGGCGCTCCACTTAAATAATAAGAATACTATTTAGGTCAAGCATTATCATTTACCAAGAGATAAGTAAGCTTCCCAAAGGGACGGAGCAAAAGGATTAAAGATTTGTGTGATTTATTGAGCCATCTGTAGGGATTTGATTTCATTTTGGCTTTGCATGCATATCCATCACAAGGATGAATGGGCAAGACTGTTCCACTGTAGAAGACAACAAACTATTTACATTTTTAATTTTCAACTATGTGCTACATACGGGCACGTACCGTTCACTGGCTTTGTTTTTCCTGTTGGCTCCTTTTACTCCCCTTGATGTATAAATACATCTTTACTGTAGAGGGGAAATGGTGACAAGAGCATGTGATTATTTTGTACCCTTTCTGTTATTTATCTGGCTTTTTAGTAACGGAAATGGTATTGGAGGCATGACTCACAGTTTCCCTGTAATGGGGCCATGTACTTTTGTCTTTGTACAACCTTCTCACACACAGAAGCTGCTTCGATTTGTTTTACATATTTGAACTAAATATTCTATGTACTAAAACGAATAACGTGTGTGGGGGAGGGGAGGGGGCGGCTGCATGCGTATGCATCATCCAGTAGAGCTCAACTCACAATGACCCTTTCGGACAGTGTAGCACAACTGCCAAGTTGGATTTTTTTTTTTAATTGGCTGCACTCTTATTGGGTGGTTTTAATTCTGTTTTTAAACATCAAAACTGTAAGGTATTGATGGACTGATAGTTTTCTGTCTTGAATTTCCTCTCATTCCAACATTAAACTTACAGTTGGTGCATAGTTACCAGTGGGGTTGATGTGCCATTTTCTCAGTACACATATCAACAATCCTAAGGGATTTCATTAGATAGTTTTTGGCTTAAACTCTTATTCTTGTAACAACAGGCCGTCAGCAAGTAGAGATTACTTTGAAAAAGACACCCTATTCAGGTCCCTCCTAATGGAATGTAAGCTTTTAAAGAGAAAACCAAAGTTTTGCATGGCAAGTAAACACTTTGTATGATTCTGGATTAGATCTTAGGTGCAAAGGGGAAAATGAGCTATTTGGACAATATTGGGACAATGAATAAAACTTGAACATGGCTTATGACTTGGAAGAGGGTGTTGTATCTGATTGTATTTGATAACTTTTTATGTAATGTAAGAAAATGTTCTTAGGAAATACAGTCAACATACAACGAGACCTGCTTTTCCTTAGGTAGAAAGAGGGAGGGAGGGAGGAAGTGAGAGAAGGAAAAAGGAGAGAGGAAGGCACAGAAGGGTAACAGATGGAATGTAGGGCACTGGTGAATCTAGGGAAAGGATAGATGGGCACCATAGGGAGTCTTCTTTACCATTCTTGCAAGTGTTTTGACAGACCAAGCAAAGCAAAACATTGTCCCCAAACAGACTCCAAAACCACCTTTCAAAATTAAATAAAATTCCATTTTCCAGTATCTCTACAAAACATTACATGGGAACGCACCTATTTTTATTACACAGACTTTGTTTTACTTGGTGTATAACTATAAAAGCAATCATCTTTATCCAGATAACTACGGGAGAGTGTTCGATACCAGAAGATACTAGAGTAAATGACGAAATGTTCAATGAACAGATGCAATCACTGTAGGTGTCAGTGGCATCACTGGCAGAAGTATGATGAACATTAGTACAGAATATGCATTTTTCTAGAAACAACATAGAAGATCAACAGACTGTATCTCATATTTGGGGCATAGGCCTTTTCCATTTCCTTCCTCTGTGGCTGAGCGTTGCCAGCCATTCAGAGGATGACGTCTATAAGCCTCTCTCCAGTATGATGGAGCAAATGTTTACTAACACAGATTTAAAGGGGCTGGTGGGGGATGAAGGAGCAACTCATTCTCCTGTTGTGACACTTTATTACAGAAGTCAACACATACTAACACACTTGTTGGCAGTCGGAATTACAATAATCACATACTGGGTTCAACCATGTTTAACATTTTCATTATACTCAAAATAATTATTTTAGAATGGGGAGATGATAATGAGGCAGAATGGCACTAAGTGAGGAGAGCCTGTTTGTACCTTGAAGAGAGGAATGGGAATTAATTAAATGAGAAGCTTGGTAAAGTTAATTGGAACTGAGAGAAGATAAGGGCACTATCAAAGCAGGAAGAAGTAAAACTATTAAAAATATACATGCATAGTGGAAAGTCAGCCTGAGTGGTGCCCCTCAGGGCAAGGAGAGTGGCAGGAACAAAAAGAGGCCAATAGGGGCCAGTTTGGCAGCAGCCCCTAGGATAGTTAGCGCTGCCGCATCAGTAAATGTTGAAGGAATGATGCTGTATATGGATACATGTCAAATTGATGCCATGTAATCCTAGTTCTGACTTTGTCCCTATCTAGTGTGCGACCTTAGGCAAAGTTCTTCATCTACTTTGACCTCGATTTCACAAGCTATGAGAGTGGACAAAGGTGGCTCTCCAAGGTGCCTTCTGCTCTAAATAGCTCTTGCTGCAGGTCTGTTTATCAAAACGGACAACTGTGAGCGTGTTCGTAAAAGAGAATAACCTGTATGTGTTCCATATGAAAAGTACTAGGTAAAAATAGACTGGCTGAAGTCATCGGGAATAAGTCCCAATGAAGGCTACAGAAGGGAAAAGGGGATGTGTGGTTCTTAGATGTATGATTTACACATACTATTGATATAGGCTTGCAGATACAGAATAGTTGACCAACTTTTTATTATAATCAGAGCATCTACACTCTTTTTGTTTCTGCATTAAAAATTCCCAAAGGGAAAAAAACAAAACAAACTCACAACGTCCAAAGAAGCCACAAAGTAGCAGGAATTAATATAAATATTATCAAATTAGATTTGCCCCACCTTAGAGAATAGAGAGACAAAGAAACTCTTACGATTGATATTAATTCAATGGAATACTTTATAACTCGGGACCTACCCACATAACTGTTGACACCTTGACATTTCCATCCAAAAAAAGAAAAAAACAAAAACAAATTGACTGCTATCAAGTCAATTCTGACCCTGTCCAGTGGAACTTCCCTCGTGAGTTTCTGAGCTTTAACTCTTTAAAGGAGTAGAAAGTCTCATCTTTCTCCCACTGACAGACAGGCTGGTGGTTTCAAACGGCTGACCACTAGGCACCAGGCCTCTTTGGCATACACCATAAAGTGCTCCAAATCCAGCCTCCATAAGGCCTTCCAAATCCAATATTGATTCCTGTCTTTTCTTGTCTACAAACTTGTAGGGCAGTTATGATCTGAACACAATTTACCACTTACATGCATGATCTCATAATGTGCTCCAGTTTAATCCTGCTGGTTTTGACTTGACAAGTTAAGACGTGGTCATAGGCTATTCATTGTGTTTCCCTACAGCAAGGAGGCACTTAAAATGAGTAACTACTCCATAAGCACTCATCAGTCGGTGGAGATGGGATGGACCTACTCTAACTTCATCAAGAGGAATGTTTATTTGCAGCTGTCAAAAATGACTCACATCATCAAGTTCGGTGGGTGCCCATGGGCTTTTACGATCCCTTATTTCAACTTTCTTCTCAGCATTCTCTTCCGAGACTTTGGGTAGGAAGGACTTGGGCACCTGTCACATGGAGTCAAAGGGTCTAATTTCGTTATCCAAAATATATTCAAGCAGTAGGAAAACTTGAAGTTGTGGCTTGAAATAGACTTTCCACTTGAGTCTCTTGCCTTCAGCAAGGAAAAAAGCAGCACGTTGTCCAGGACTAGATGCTCAACTCAACACCTCTGTGCAAGTACTCCCGTAGCAAAGCTGGAGAGGGTGGTTGGAGGATGGGGGTCTGTGCTCAGGAAGTATTGGGCCACAGGAAGGGGTCACAAAGTAGAGGAAGCAATGGAGGAGAGGGAGGGCAAAAGAACTGGCCCGTTTTCAAGAAATTTTGTATTTCATAAGGATTTTTTACTTCGTCAATTAGAGACTGTGAAGAGTACTTAGATACAACAGACTCTTCCATAATTACTGGCCTTGTATAAAAGGAGAAGCCAGTCAAATATCTTTGCAAGGAGCTCAAAGGTAGCTGTATAAACTGCACATGTGAGCGAGCAGGTTGTTATGGAAGTGAAAAGAAACGGAAATAACTTGACTGGGATTTCTTAGGATTTTTTTAGGAAAACTGGATGGGGAGAGTGGGTCGATGATTGTTGAGATTGATTTTGAGCTGACAGAGGAAAAACAATTTCTTTAAACCCCCTTTTCTGCAAATTCACACCCAGCAAAGTGTCACTGAACAAATAAAGGGTGCGTTGGAATACGGACCAAGGTTCCTGATGGAAATCAGGGGCAGAGCTGAAAGCTGAAAATGCAGGCTCAGCTGGGCAATGCTAGCCTAGGTGCTGTCTTCCGTCTCCTGCTGAGGCTGTCAGGTGCTGCCAGTGGGTTCCATCTCATAGCCCCTCTCAGAAGAAAACAGAGCCCACCAGTCCAGCAGCAGCCTCGCAATGGTAGTTCTGTTTGAGCCCCAACTGCTGCAGGCACTGTGTCAGTCCATCTCATCAAAGGCCTTCCGCTCTTTCACTGCCCCTCTATTTCACCAAGCAAGTCTTTCTCTAGGACTGGTCTCTCCTGACAACCGATCCAAAGTACATGAGAGGAAATCTCACCACTCTTGCCTCTGAGAAGCAGTCTGGTTGTTCTTTGGCAGTGCATGGTACTTTCAATAATTGTCACCACTATGGTACTTTCAATATTCTTCCATCTCCTAGCTCCTTCTATTTTACATCCATGTGGGAAACGTTTTAGGAATAAAACAGAAAATAAGAAATCCTCATGTTTAGTTCAGTAGAGAAAAAAATTGTTCATTTTCCTCTTTCTTTAAGATATGAACATTCAAACTCCATTTGCGTCCACCCTGGAGGACAGAGAAGACGTGCCCCCTGGGGATTCCAAGGGGCAGGATTTCCCCGAGCTGGTTGCCCCAGTTCTCCCCGAGAGCAGCTGGCGGGTCTCCCAGCTGAACTTGCAGTGGCCAGTGAAGGAAGATGCCTTTCTATAAACAACCATACAGATGACGTCACAGGTATTTGGGATTTTTATATTTATATGAATATTGCTCCTGTTCAAAGATTCATGGTAGAAAATTGTATGTCTATTTTGGGCGCTGTGGCCTCATTAAAAAAATATTATAATTGCTATTTAATGAGCTTCCTTCAGCAGAGTGCATACACTTACCACATTCTTCTTCACAAAGACATGGTGAAGTAGGTGTTACATAGCTCTATGTCTGCATGAGCAAACTCAGCTCACAATGACTTTGGAATAAGGAAGTGGTAATGGCAAGGTCTAAATTCAGAGCTATTAGTATTTTAATCCTGTTTTTTTGAAACAAGGTTTCTAATAGATTTGGGCATGATGGAAAACCTATATTCTAGTAATTCTGCTACCAATTATTAAATAAATAAATATTAAATAAGTTAATTTTCTGAATATAGTGTCTTCTTCTGCACAGTGGGGAGGAAGATAGTGTACAATATTCTATAAAGGAAGGATTATTTGATTGACTGTAGTCTTGACAGGTAGGAAGATCAGGGATAGAAGGGGCTGTCTCCACCAAATGCCTACACTAAACAAAAACTAGCTGGGCGTGCCACAATAAAGGGGTTTGAAAGAGACCAGGCACACATTAGACACCTATGGGGACAATCCAAGGCTGGGCATTACAGACCAAGGTCACCTAGACACTGGTGAAGGTCAACCTGGGCACACATCCTAGGCACCAGCAACATTACACCACACATGCGCCTGGACTCAGCCACTAAGAACAGCCAACACCCTCAACCACACCCACCCCGCCCGCCCACCCCCAAGTGGGGATAGGACGGAATAAATAGCAGGCTGCCCTCTCAGGTGGCTGTCTCTTTCAGGTTGGAGGGCAAGATCTCTCAACTACTCTCTCTCTCTCTCTCTTTTTTTTTTTTCAAGTTCCGGGTCTCCTCTTTTGGCTCTGTGGACCCCTCTTAACGGCCATTTTACCATGTGGTTTTTCACACTCCGCTGAAGTGGCCATCTTCCATTGTGAATTCTCCCACAGCCCGCCAGACGGCCTCGCATGTTTTCCAGAGATCCCATGTAGTGTCTGAGGCTGTATTTCCTGAAACCTCCCTTTCCCTCATAAACGCTACTTGGATTTGCAAAGGTGCTTCTGCCGCATGGATTCTTTCAGCACTGGGAAGAACCGTACTGCTAGGTGCTCTAAAGTCAGTCCTAGCCCTTTGCACCGGAGAACTAGCCACCGGTGCTGGGCCCCTCACAGAGCTGCACTGCTTGAGTTCATGGATACAGCCGTTGTGCCAGTCCACCTACTAAGGGTCTTCCTCTCTTGCACTGACCTTCTTCTACCAAGCATCAGGTCCTTTTCCAGTCTGTGAATCCAAGCAAAATTAAATCTTTGACAGCGTCAATATTTTTTACATTTATCATGGTGTTGCTTATTGATCCATTCATAAGAAAATTTATTTATTTATGATGTTATAATCTTATAAAACCTTTAAAAAAAGCCTTTCCAAGAAATATTTGACATTCCTTGATTATTTTATGGATTAATACTGTGGAGTTTTGGGGAGACCTGGTGGCATAGTGGTTACACAGTGGGCTACTAACCCAGGGTCAGTAGTTCAAAACTTCTAACAACTCCAAAGGATAAAGATGAGGCTTTCTACTTTCATAAAGAGTTACCATTTCAATCACGAGGTGTTGAAGGGAACAAGTTTCAGGCATCAAAGAAGGAAATATCAAATCATTGTGTGCTCTCCTTCCCGACACGATCGCTGAAGATAAATGTGTACATAAGTAAGTGTGGTGAAGAAAGCTGATGGTGCCCGGCCATCAAAAGATATAGGATCTGGGGTCTTGAAGACTTGAAGGTAAACAAGCGGCCATCTAGCTCAGAAGCAACAAAGCCCACATGGAAGAAGCACACGGCCTGTGCGATCACAAGGTGTCAAAGGGACCAGGTATCAGGCATCATCAGAACAAAAAATCTTACAATAGTGAATGATGGGGAATGCGGAGTAGAAACCCGGCCAAAGCCCATTTTGTAGGCCACTGGAGATCCCCTTGCAGAGGGGTCTCAGGGAGGAGATGAGTCAGACAGGGTGCGATGTAGCAATGATGAAAAATACAACTTTCCTCTTGTTCCTAAATGCTTCCTCCTCTACCCCACTATCATGATCCTAATTCTACCTTACAAATCTGGCTAGACAAGAGGATGTACACTGGTACAGATAGGAACTAGAAATCCAGGGAATCCAGGGCGGATGATCCCTTCAGGACCAGTGGTGTGAGTGGCGATACTGGGAGCGTAGAGGGAGAATGGGTTGGAAAGGGGGAACCGGTTACAAGGATCTACATGTGACCTCCTCCCTGGGGGACGTACAACAGAAAAGTGGGTGAAGGGAGACGTCGGACAGGGCAAGGTATGACAAAACAACAATTTGTAAATTATCAAGGGTTCATGAGGGAGGGGGAAGCGAGGAGGGAGGGAAAAATGAGGACCTGATGCCAGGGGCTTAAGTGGAGAGCAAATGTTTTGAGAATGATGAGGGCAATGAATGTACAAATGTGCTTTACACAATTGATGTATGTATGGATTGTGATAAGAGTTGTATAAGCCCCTAATAAAACAATAAAAAAACACATTTTATAAGCTTTTAGGTTTATATTTTTGAGAATTGGAAAGGTAAGAATTTCAAAGTATTCTCTTTCCGATAATGAATGCCCCTAAGGTCAATTTCAGAACAGTAGACTCCAGGTCTCTCATTAATGGATTATAACAACCCTTCTGAATAGAAAAGAGGAGCCCTGGTAGAGCAGTGGCTCTGAATTGGACTAACTGCCAGGTCAGCATTGCCGAACCACCAGACTCTCCTCTGGGCAAAGAGGAGGCTTTTTACTTGCATCAGAAACCCACAGAGGCAGTTCTACCCTGTCCTATGAGGTCGCTGAGAGTCCAACTCAGTCTGATGGCTGTGAGAAAGAGCTAGGTGGGAACGCTAAGCTAGAAGCTCATAAATAAGAGCTAACCACCTAATTCCAATAATTTCTTTTCTTACAAATGAGCAAAAACGTTACCCTCTGGCTTTGTAAACCACCGACTTGTTCAGAGAAGTTTTCAAAGGTACTTAAGCATTCATACACAGAGACTCTAAGGACATTTGAGATAAATAAAGAATCTCTTTATATGATTAATATTGCGGGTTTGAGTTTGTGAAGCACAGGAGAAGGGGGTGGATCGCCATAATAACTGACCCAGGAGTTTACAGGAGATGTGCGGTGGGGGTAGAAGCGAGGATTCAGGGAGTAAACAATGCCAGAGGGGGGAGGGGGCACTAAAACTAAATGTGTTACACAACTCATTTTAAAGGCAACTTAACTGTGGAAAAGAAAAAGTTCTAAAATTGGTTGTTGTTATGATTCTTCTTGATATGATTAAACTGTTGAATTGTCTGATATGTGGGCTTAAGTGCCAATGAAATTGTTTTTAAAAAGAGTATGCATGTATCCTTGGTGTATGCATAATTAACTCATACTAAATTTTTCTTTAAAGAAAGCACTTGGGTACTTAAAGATTTAGGGAAGAGTTCAACATATTTTTTTAATTGTTTTATTAAATTTTAACACTCTTTCTTTCACTTGACTGGGAAGATGTTCTCAACTCACCCATGAAGTGATGTAATGACTAGAATAACGACAGAGCAAGTCAGGTGATGATGTGGAAGAACTGTTTTCTCGGCTCCACTTTGTCATCCTATGTGTCTAATGGGAATGGCAGCTAATTTTCACTGAATATGGACTATGATCAAGAGAAAGATCAGACGAATTCCTTAAAACCAACAGATATTTTGGAAGATATGAATCTAACCAGAGATTACTAGGGTATGGATTTTTTATTTTTAGCCCTCTTTTATAAAATTCTTCAGAAGAGACCAAACAGTGAATGAAAATAAAAATCCGTATGGAATTCTATATAACAAGTGATTTTTGATGAATTTCCCAATGTTGTCACTGCGGTACTTACGATATAATCCCCTAGCACTGTAATTTCCTCTTTATTTATAGTTTAGGATTATATCATTTTGGAGAAAAATTAATTCTGCTATAAACACTTTCATATTTCTGAAATAAGAGAGAGCCAGAATATAATAACTTATTTTAACAGGCTTTAATGGAGTCTATGTAATACCATCTACCACATGTGGATTTTCAATTTTACTAACAATCATAACATGAACTAAAATGTCAACAGAATGAAATCATTTAAATGCTAATTACATTAAGAATAGTAAACTTGGTTGGCAGAGGGTGATGGCAAGCTCAAACCTAGCTGAATACAAATTAGTTAAGTGAGGCCAAGGGTCCATCTCTCGAAATATGTAAAGCTCAACACAGGTTTCTCAGATTCTATGCGAGTGTTTCAATTATTGTTGGGCATCAAGAGAACTGAAGACAGGTGTCCTTGCCTGCAAAATAACTGTCCATATCTATTGCACAGCATGTTATACATCACACTGAAATTTGCTTTGCTACTGTTTAATCCTAAGGTAATGTTTAAAGTCAGGAAAGGTGTACATCAGTGTTGTGGGCTCTCACCATACTATTCCAACTGTTTGAATTATCTGAGTAGTTGGAGCATATGAAGAAGAATGCGGCATCAGGGTCAGAGGAAGGCTCAGTCTCTGCCTTCCAGAGGTAGGTGACGCAATCTTGCTTGTTGCAAGTGGGGAAGACTCGAAGCATTTGCTGATGAAGATGAAGGATTGCAGCCTTCAGTATGGATGACAACTCATTGTAAGGAGACCCAAATCCTCATAGCTGGACCAATAGATAACATCATGATAAAGGGAGAAAAGCAGAAGTTGTCAAGGATTTTGTCCTGATTGTATGCACAATCAATGCTTATGGAAGCAGCAGTCAAGAGATGAAAGGCTATGTTCCTTTGCGTGAAGACCTCCTTAGAGTATAGAAAAGCAAGGATGCTATTTTGAGGATTATGATACATGTGACCCAAGCCATGGTTATTTTCAATTGCTTCATATACATGTGAAAGTTGGACACTGCATAAGGAAGACTGAAGAACAAACGATAGGCCTGAATTGTGGCGCTGACAAAGACTACTGAACGTACCATGGACTGCTGCAAAAGAACAAACAGACCTGGTTTAGAAGTATGGCCAGTGCTCCTTAGAAGCAAGGATAGCAAGACTGTCTTACATCACTGGAACATGTTGGCAGGAGAGACCAGTCCCAGGAGAAGGACAAGCTTGGTTAAGTGGAAGGGCGGTGAAAACGAGGAAGCCCCTCCAGGTGATGCACTGACACAGTGGCTACAGCAATGGGCTCAGGCGGTGTTTCCTCCGGCTGTTCACAGAGGTCCCTACTGGCAAAAACTCCCGACTGACCCCACCCAAATAGGTGAGTGGCCGGTGGAGGGCAAAACTAGGATGGTGGAGGACAAAGCCTCCCCGTCGCCGCCAGCCTAGCTGCCCACCTCAAAGTCTCCAATCCACCAAGGGCACAGCTGCCCGAGGTGAAGCCTCCCGGCTAAGATCATGCAGCAAGGTGCCACAGGGACAAGCTCTTCACCGTCACATGCCTACCTGTTTATCGCAAGGCCTCCCTGCGACCACTGGCCAGGGGACACCAGCAAAGCCTTCCCCACGGGGAGAGCACCCTGCAAAACATCTGCCCTGCCAAAATCCAAGAAGGTGGGTGCTGGTGATGGACACAATCTCCCCACGCCGCAGGGCTAGCTAACTACCCACAGGACACCCTCCCTTCCACACAGGGCGCAGCTGACAACAAAATCTTCCCAGCTCCGAGGTTACTGCTGACCTCTGGTGAAATCTCTCCTATCTGATGGCACAGGCGCTACAAAGGCACAACAAGGGCACAGCTATTAGCTAGGAAGCATGAGCTGGGAACTTCCTCAAAAATGTCCCCTCCCAAACGCCAAACCCCACCAGCCCACCTTGCCCCACCAAAGGGCCCAGCTCAAGCCCACCCACCACCAATGGCACAGCTGAGCCCCAGCAACACCTCCAAGGACAGGGGCAGAGATGCCACCCACCCTGGTGTCCAAGTCATGAGGGTACCGCTGCCAGGCGTGAAGCATCTTGCCCAGAAAGATCTGAGAGATGCCTCCTCCCAAACTTCCAGGCTACCAGTGGCCCAGCTGTCCACCCAAACTATGCTGCTCCAACCAGGGCAGAGCAGCCACAGAGCGGAGCCTCCCCAGCCCTGATGGCTCAGCTGACCGCCAGCAAAATCTACCCGAATCGGTGGGCAGAGATGCCACTCAGCCATGCTTCCCAGTCACCCAGGGCACACCTGAGAAGCTGCTCAGCTGGGTTCATCCAAAAAGTGCCTCCTCCCTAACCTGCCCACCACAAAGCCTCCTAAGTCACTGCTTAGGAGGGCTAAGCTTCTCCCCACAGCAAAGCCTCCTGGCTGGGGCGCACACACCTGCACCCTGCAGGACCACCCAGCTGGCACCACGCAAGGAATGGATGGTCAGAGATGGGCACGGCTCATCTTGTGGGGGGGAAAACGCCCCCCCCCCCCACCTGCCAGGCTGCCTGTTGATCCAGTGATGGCTGATGACACAAGGAAAGCCACCTGAAAAGCACCAAGCCAGCAGGTGTGACTCCTCCCTGCCATGAAGGTCAAGAAGGTGCCTGTCTCCCCCAAAGCTACCTGTCCTCACAGGCCCAGCTGCCCGCATCGAACCCCTGTCACTTAAGGCACACTCGCCACCTGACGAAACCTATAAACAAAGAATTGAGTTTTTCATCAAACTTTTTGATGTCACTTTTCTTTTTCTGAAATGAATATGCTTGTAACTAAAGCTCCAAGTCCACTCCCCCCGACCTCACCCCAGCTACTCAAGTCACTATTTAGGTTTAAGGTATAAGGCGTCTGGAAGGATTTTTGTTTGGGGAGGGGCGGGTTTAAAGAAACATACTGTATATGTTTTCACAGGCCTTTTCAAATGACATCCACCAACTCCTAATAAACCCTCCATGTGGTTCTCTCTCCCCCTCCCGAGCCTTCCCTTCCTCCTCGATATCCTATCCCTCCCACTCCCTCTTCCTGCCCCCAACCCTGGCCTCCTCGTATTGGTCAGTCTTATCTTTCTGCGTATAAGCCACATTTTTCTTTGTTTTTCCTCTTCATATGGTGTTACTAAATATTTATCTTTGTAAGATTGACCTAGTTTGCTAAACACAATACTCCCTGGCTCTGTCCATGGCTTGTGGTGGTTACGAGACCTGCCATTCTCTTGTAGTGTTGTATTACAATTACTATTAGTGTTGGAATACAATTACTCTTGTATTCCACAGCATGAAGGTACTGGAGCTTGTTTATCCATTCCCCTATCATTAGGGTGTGGGGTTGTTTCTGTGTTTTGTTTTGTTCTATGATGGAAACTACTGCATGTGTGCATATGTCTGTTTGTGTTGTAATCTTGATTTCTGTAGGTTATATAATCAGAAAAGAGCTTGCTGGATCATAAGGTACTTGTGTTTGTTGAGCAAAGCACCACCCTGATTTCCACAGTGCTGGCACAATTACAGCAGTGTGAAAGCATGCTGAGCTCTCTGCATCCTCTCCAGCATTTCTTGTTTTCGGTTTTGTGGAGTTTTGCTAAAAGTGACAGTGTCAGGTGGTATCTCAATGTTGTTTTAATTGTATTTCTCTCAGTGCTAATTATTGTGAACATTTCTTCATATGGTTGTTGGCCGCATGGGTGTAGTCTTTGGAGGATTTTCTATTTATGTCTTGAGCCAAGTTTTTTGATTGGGTTATTTGTAATTTTCTTGTTAAGATGTAGTCTTCTATAAATTTTGGAGATTAGCCCTTTTTTGATGTATTATTACTAAATATTTTTGCCAATCTCTTGAGTTCTCTGTTGAGTCTTTTGATGAAGTTTTTTGATGTGTATAAATGTCTCATTTTTAGAAGGTCCCAGTTCTTTATTTTGCTTCTACAATGGCAATGTTTGATATTTTGTTGGGTAGTGTGTTTATATCTTGTATTAAGACCCTTAATTAAGTCTGACCCTACTTTTTATTGATGTTCTGTATAATTGTACGGTTTATATTTGGGTCTTTGCTCCCTCTTAGGCTTGTTTGTGGATGTGGTGTGACGGACGTGTTTGTTTCATTCTGCTTCTGGTGAAGATCCAGTTTTTCCAGCACTATTGGTGGAAAAGGCTTGTCTCTCGCCCAGTTAATGTGTTTTAATCCTTTATCGAGCATTAGGTGTTTAGAGATAGTTGGTTGTAATTCTGGGTTCTCAATTCTAATCTATTGATCTTCATCTTTCATTGTACCCGGGTCAGTCTGTTTAGATTACCATGACTATATAATGGGTTTTAATATTTTAAAGACCATTAATAAATGCTTAAGTGGACTTTTTCTTGTCTTTCACAAACATTCTCTAAACAATGAAACTCATGCTACATGGAAAAGAAAGACATTACCTGCGTAAAATCACAAAATTCCCTGTGTTCTCTATGACACTGTCTACACCCATGGGGGGTGGGGCATAAGCATGTACAACAAAGCAATTTAACATAAGAACTAAATACAGTGGTGCTTAAGCTGATCACAACTGATGCTATGCAACTGGCTAGCAATAGCATAACCTACAGATAAAGTTACTGTTCTTTCTGTAGTCGAATGAAAAAGAGGAGCAATTACTTGATAATAGTCAGTTCTAACTCTATCCCTACATGCATAATATTACCCTAGAACTTCTTAAAGGAACATTTATTACAGTCATAATTAATTAACCTACAATTACCATGTAACCTCCTATGTTCACATTTAGCACTTCTATATAAATAAACCTCTGTTCAAGATTCATTAGCTAGACAATAGCAATACATGCATGGAAAATATTTTAATTTCACTAAGTGACATTAAATTAATCACCTTGTCATAAGGAAGAGAACAGAAAGCATGCTTGCTTTCACATTATATTTTATTTACACTTTCTGTTGTTTACTTTTGTGGAGTAGTCAAAAATACATTTGCTCTAGCATTCCAACTATCAACAGAACCAATTTGGTCACTTCTTTATTTCTTCCCTTTTTGCTACTGAATTGTATAATGTAGTACACTAGCACAGTTGGTTAGATTAAAAAAGAAAAGTAAACAATTTCTACTGTAATGCTGATGCATGGAGCAATTTTCTTCGACTCTTTCAATGCAATCTCCAAATGCACTAACAAAGGCTACAAAACAGGAACAAGCTGCACTGCCCATAACACTCGCGGGTGAGATATTGAGAAGTTTGAAAGCATAATTGATATGTGCATCAATACAAATCACCGAAGAATGATGGGCTATCATAAAGGACTTCAAAAGAAGGTCCCCAAATATATTGTGTTGAGCTTCCTGCAGAATAATGTTCCAACCACTGAATACAAGACCAAAAATGTGTACGACTGTTGTTAGCATGAAAGACGCTTTTGAAATAACACTGCGACCAAAAAAAATAGTGCTGTTATTATTCCATTGTGAATGGCAGTAGTTGCTATTTCTTCTTTTCATTTCAACCATATTGCTCTTGAGACAAGACTAGCAATTGAAGTGTAGTTTTTATTAAGGAAAAAGAATAAAATCGCCACCCAATTATACATCTATGAAGCTGCTAACTTTATTCATATATCTGAGGAGATATATATCATATTTAGCATAACAGGTCTAAATTAGACCACGAACTATCTTTATTAACTGCACCTAAGTGGGAGGGGCCATATATAGGACCTTACAATTGTTTTATTGTAAGGCATACTGAATGTCTACTATGTGCCAGATCTAGTCCTAAGTGTATTGTGTATAAAAGCTCATAGCGCAGACAGACACTGTCCTTATTATACTCACAAAGACTTGAAATGAAAGTATGTGGTCTAATTTTCTCTATGGAAAGTAATTTTCAATAGCAATCAGGAATCATTTATTTTGGTCATTTTGGATTTTGCACTAAGGACGTCTGACTAGCCAGGAACATACAGTTGATTACAGCACTTACACTTATAATGCCCAACAAAGAACAATAGTAAGAGATTATGATTCTATTTTTTTATTGGAGTAGAAAAATGTCTGATAAGAGCTGACAGATCTAGTAGAACATAAATATTAACTCAAGGAAAGGACATTTTGGAGTATCTTGCGATGAAGAGTGCATGATTTTTTCCGAAGCTTTCTAACACATTCATCATTGAGACATCTTTGAGAAGATAACATTAACCATCAATTTCTACAACATTATTTGAATGAGCAAATAATAATCTCATTTTATAGTGTCTAGCATATTCAAAATGCTTCTTTTGAATCTCCATCCTAAGCAACTATAGATATTTTTATTAATTCATACTTTCTATCCACAGAAATGGGCAAGTTCAAATGCACATAGCCTGCACACAGCTGAATATGTATCCATCAAAATATAGCTCTCAGTCTATGAAAACTGGGCCAGTGTTGGGTGTGAATTCCACAGATCCACTGGTCTTTACAGGTTTAAATCAAATCCAGGATAGATGGTGCAGTGCTATAGCTTTAAGTGAACTGATGTAAATGGGGTTTAGAATAAAGCTTCTTATTTAGACCTTTCACATTTTTCTGGATCCCCATTAAATTGTTAATAGTTGGACTTGCCTATTGCACTGAGGTTTGAGATTGACATGTAGTTCAATTACTTTTGTGGGAAAAAATAGATTAATTGTTTAGGTTCTTCCAGTGTGATAGTATTTAATCAAAAATTGGTTTCAAACATGTACAGTTGCCATTCGTCTAAAACTTTTAGAGTTTAGAACCTACTTTATACCTTCGGTGTAAGATTTTGGTTTTTAGCACCTCTTAGAAGACAGACACTCTTCATAGAGATGACTGTAGCAAATTCCTCCCTGTCCTTGTCTGGGTATAAAGATGAGCCAGTGTAACGTCCAACCCCAATTGTCTGCGTTAAATTGTACCAACTCACAGTGACCATTCTCCGAGTGGACCTGCCCCCATAGCATTGTCTTCATTTGGATTATGTATATTTTCCAGGATTTTATTTTATTTTCCAAATAAAACAATTTTCCTCATCTTAACCTTTCTCCTAATTTCTGAGTCAAGGCTTGAAGGTTTTTCTAGATGAGAGCTAATTTCCCCTGAGTTTTAAAATGGTTTTATTAGCATATAACCCACATATCATACAATTCAATAATTCAATCTCATCAAGAAGAATTGTACAATCATCACCATAATCCATTTTAGAACATTTTCTTCTTTCTTGTTCTCATGTATTAGTTCTCCATTTCCTCCCCACATCCACTGCCATACCCCTAAGAAATCACCAATCAAGATCAAAATTAGGTGATATATCTACCTATCTTGGATTTCATATAAAAAAAACACACAAAACCAAAGAAAGACACAACCAACAACAGGGTTTTAGGGCTGTTAATCTCCACTGAGGCAGACTGTCACATCTGTTCTCGTGCAGAGAGGCTGTGGCCTCGAGAGCTAAGCTTTGGGTTATCAGCCAAGTGCTTTCACCATTGTGTCACCAGAGCTCCTTACTATAACTACATGTGGTAACAATTACTATGAAGAAAAATACAGGTAGGTTAGGCTTAAACCAAGTAAGTAGGTGGTAGGCAGGGCAGGCTATTTTTGATGAGATAGCCAAGAAAGTCCTCTTGGGAAAGATACTTGAGCCCAAACCAAAGTAGAATGGGAAAGACAGTCATGTTACAACAGATCGCAGAAGGACTCTTCTAGATGAATAGAACAGAAAGAGCATAACTGTCCAGCCTACCGTACTTAAGAGTGTCCCTTTCAATCGAAGAGGAAAGCATCAGAATATTGTGTGAATCATGTAAAGGAGCCTATAAAATCATGTCAGGATACTTGGTGGCACAGTGGCTAAAGTTGTTGGCCCCAATGCAAAAGGTTGGCAGTTTGAACCCAGGAAACTCAGGAACAACGGGCAAAAAGAAGTGGCAGTCTGCTTCCTTAAAGAGTACAGCTTGCGATACCCTGTGAGGAAGGTCTACTCTATCCTATAGGGTTGTGATGATTCAGAATCCACCTTTTTTGTTTGTTTTAAATAAAACAATGAAAAGGGAACAGGCCAGTATCCAACGGCAGGTAGATTTTGAATTAACATTAAACATGTTCTAACAGCAAATCAATAAATCCAATAAAATAAAAGGACGATGTTTTATTTCCTATGCCCTTCCTGATTCTAGCTACAGATTAGCAATTTCTTATCAGGAAAGAACATGTTAGATGGATAAAAAAGGTAATTTGTTTCAAGTGTTAAATATACAAATATACAAAACACCCACAGAATTTAAGTACCTCTTTGAGTCTTATGTCCTCGTTTCTATAACCCAAACACTAAAGTCTCCTGGATCAGGAAACACTACGGCTCTTTGCATGTGGGATATGTTCATGGAACAGACATAACTCTATTCTCAACAAATTCATAACTTTCTTCCTTCTTGAAATTGTGTAAACAGGAACACAAACTGCATGGAGTTAGAACCACAAATAAAGCAATTTAGAATGCTTGAACTGTAATCTTTCATTAAAAAAGTCTGAGGAACTCAAATCAATGATGCATAAAAGTAATAAATTAAGATTTATAATGTAATTCTTTACTATAATATGGTCCCCAAAGCATTTATATTCACAAGACTTTCTTTAATAAATACTTTGAGATCTCGTCTTCAGCACTGAGGGAAATACTCAATTTAAATAGTCACATGCCCAAATATGAAAGCAAGCTATTTTTCCTTAGCAAAATAAAAATAAATTTCCAAATATGTGTTTGGCAATATTGCCAAGTTTCTCAAAAGGTCACTTTGACAGGTACGGTGCTTGCTATTTGAAAAAGAAAATTATACTGAAAAGCCGAGCGTTGCTGTCACTTATCCGCTACACACTCATTCAGACATGTGTTTGTATAAACATATTTATGCATTACATATCTGTTATGTATTACATGCATAGCAGAATAAAAAAAAAACACAGCCATATATACAAGTAAATGTAGTAGATATGTATGTGCATAACATGTAGATGTATAATCAACCCCTCAAACCAATAAACCATAAAATAAAGGGCCATCAAGATGATTCTGAATTATAATGACCATATAGGGTTTCCCAGACTGTAAATCTTTATAGGAGCAATCTCATCTTTCCCCCTCAGAGCAGTTGGTAGGTTTGAACCACCAATATTTTGAAACCAGCCCAATGTCTAACGCACAGCACCATCACGGGTCCTTATGTATATATGTGTATGTATGTATATATATAAGGCGAAAAAGCCCGAGTCCGGAGTCAGCCCTAACTCACGGTGACCCTATTGTCAGACTAGAATTTTGCAGCATAAGTTTTCAGAGATACCCAGTCGATACCCAGACTTTTCTTCTGAGGAGCCTCTGGATAAGCTGAAATCCCCTTTGTCTGATTAGCAGCTGAGTGTCCCAATCTGTGCGTTGTTCTGGAGCTCTGTGTACACCCATGCACGCATGCTATATGTGCGTCTATGGGTCTGTGGGTGTGTGCATTAGAAATTAGTCCCATTTTATCTTACAATTAAGCAAGAAGGCTAGCACAAAACCTACTTCTGGTTCTTCTATCTGGTTTTGTGAGTTTAGAATGATATCCCCAAAGCTAGCTATTAAACTCAGTTTCTCATGATCTTAAAAATGAGTATTAGAAACACCAAGGTTCAAAATAATTGAAGCATCATTTCCAGGCTTCCCAATGCTTTCTATAAAGCTCAACAAGCAGATACTATTATAGTTTTGGCTTTGAGCTTAGAAGTTTTAAAGCCATCTTAGAAGAAATAGAATCAGGTTGATGAGGCTCATGATTCACATTGAAGTAAAAGTAATGATGGTTCAGATAATTATTTTTGTTTCTAAGAGAAAATTACACTGACTTTGGACATAAGGTTTAAGATATATTTCTTGTCAAAATACGTCTAGACAAGTCAGAATGGCCTATGGTAAAATAGAAGTTTTTATATCTGAAAAAGATACATACTTGGTCATAAGAGGTAATTAGCATACACATGTGTGGCCTACAGTTTCTGAATATATGAATTCAATCTGCCTAAAGAATATTTTAAATAAGTATTTTCTGCTCTGCTATTGACTGTGGGAGGTCACAAAAATGCAAAATAAAATATCAACTATTCCATGTCTATTAAAAATAAATAAAAATCCAGAACCCACAAACAGGACCCCAGAAAGACTGGGCACAGTTACAGGATAAGAGAGCTGGACTGGTTTATTCTTTAGCTTGATTTTCTGATCCAAATTCTTCCTTAACCATTACAGCACAAAAACTTTAGTATGTCAGACATATCAAATATAATTGGAGCATCCCCTGGCAAAGATGATATAATGCCAAATTCAACAAAGGCCATATAATCTACCCTGGACAATAACTTGCAAGAGAGTACGAATTATGCCAGTTTGGGTCAAATGCATTTTCCCCCATCACCCAGAAAGCCCATTACATTATGTTTATTAGTAAGTATCTGTTGCGTGAATGAAAGCGCATATGGATTAATGAGTGAAGATTGAACAGATTGCTCAGGGATCTGCTCCTAACCAAGGACTTACAATATAGACATGAAGTTAATATTTGATTATTAAATGGATGTTGTTATTGTTATCGGTCATTCATTGAGGAAGCTCTGACTCATAATGACCATATGAAGAACATAATTAAACATTGCCCAGTTCTGTGTCGTTCTCATGATCGTTGGCATGGTTGATTCCATTGTTGTGACCAATGTAACTAATGGAAAAGATGCATGATACATTATATCAACATGCTGTTGAGACAAACTCTGGCTTGCAATAATAATATAGCTGCTGTTTTCCACTGCTGAGCATAGTGATTAGGGCTTATACAGCAATACATCTCTGCAAGCAATATGGGCTATGCAGTCAGTTTGGGATTAGTCAGAAGAGACAAAAGTCACTGTGGTAGGTGGTCTCCAACCGAGTGTTGAACTTGCCTTGCTGTTTGTTGATGCAAGAACCTCCATGACGCTAGTTCCCAGAAGATGAGTCCCTGACTTGTTCTTTAGCGAATGCCTCCTTTCTACTCTCAGTCACAGTTCCTAGAATTTGGGTTGGAGATGCCGCCATCCATAACCCTATTCCTCATTCAAGGAGCCCTAGGGTTACCATGGGTCCATGGCAGTGCGCTTGGTGGTGAGGGGACGGTTAGCATCCAGCCACGTATCCAAAGGTGGGTAGTATGAACTTGCCAGCAGCTCCATATAAGAAAGATCTTGTAATCGGCTCCTGCAAAGATTACAGCCTAGAAAACCCCATGGGGGCAATTCCACTCCATCACATGCTGTCACATGGGGCCGATACGGGTCTACTTGATTTAACAGCACCTAAAGACAATATGAAGGAGCCTTGGTGGTATAATGGTTACAAGTTGAGCTGTGATCTGCATGGTCAACAGTTCAAAACCACCAGCATTTCCGAGGAAGAATGATTGGGCTTTCTACTCCCGTAAATAATGGCAGTCTTGGAAACCCACAGCGGAGTCACTATGTATCAGCACTGACTTGATGGCAATAATAAAAACAACATTAAGGAGGCCTGGTGGCACAGGGGGTTACATCCACAGTGTCAGCACTTTGAATCCGTCAGGTACTCCACGGCAAAAAGAGAGGCTGTCTGCTCCTAAAGATTTACAGCCTCAGAACCTCAAAGTGGCAGTTCTACCCTGCCCTAGACCATCACTATGGGCCCAAAGAGACGAGATAGCAGTGCTTTTTTTTTAAGTAAAAATAACATTCCTAGTTCAGTATGTATCATACTCGCTATCTATTTTCCTGAGATGCTGAGTTCTTTCCAGCTTGCTATTGTATTATACTACTGAATTGCAGGGTGTCTGGCATGGAATTGGTGGCCAACAAATTTGCACTGTGTAAGTGAATGGGTTCAGGCACTGTGCTCCAGTTCTTCAACAGCAGCGTCTTCTCTAAATCCCCGCCCTCTCGGTATTTTTTTCAAATAACTGCACTTACTGTGTGAGGCCAAGGTGAACTTGATTTCTGTTCCAATTTCCTCACTCTTCTTTACTGATTACAAGATTGTGTATTTCTGGGCAAAATCTAGCCTTTTGCTGATTCAGAAAATCAACAAAAGTGTTCTACCATCGCCAGTAATTCTAATGACATTAGTATCTTAATATCTATCATAATTTCCCCAAAAGATAAACGTGATTCTTCTAATGGGTAGTTGTGTCCAACAACCCAATGAGGAAGAATGATTTGGTTTATTTTTCCTATGAAGATGTCACGTTTTCCATGTCAGAATGTCTAAACATTTTCTAAAAGGATAAAAGGGTAAGTCCGTTGCCACTGAGTCAGTTTAGACACACAGTAACACTCAGTATACCAGGAAGTGTTCGCCATAGAATTCTCGAGGTCTGATCTTTAGGAGGTCTATTGCTAGATCTTTCTCTGGAAGCACTTCTGGGTGCTCAAATCACCAAGTGTCAGCAGCTGAGTGTGTTAACTCTTTACACCAATAAGGCACTCCTTGTAAAAACAATAGGCCTGAAATGTACGATGATTTTTAAAATTCACCAATGGAGTTTTAATTGTATTGCTATTATTACATAAGGCGCACAGTTCAGTTTATCAAATAACACTTTATAATCTACTGTCATTCTTTACCCTCTAAATCCAGACACATGATTTCTTTGATCCCCAAAATAAAAATTAATCCACATTACATGTCTGGCATAAACTACATGGGCCCATAAATTGCTTTTTGGAACACTGCAGTCACACAGCAATCACAACACGAGAAGTATTTTAGTTCATTTAAGAATGTATTCTTAGAAATGAAATAATAGATTATAGTAAATACTTATTTTACTATAAGTTTAATAATATTTGAATCTAGAAATTTCTCCGTAAAACTTATTTTAATTCTATAAAAAGATTTAAAATTAGGAAATGTGTGCATCCTGATTGTATCCTTTCACTATATTATTGAATCTGTATGCTGAGCAAATAATCTGTGATGCTAGACATCAAGCATGTCATCAGGATCAGCTGAAGGTGCACTGACAACCTGCGATATGCAGTTGACGCAATCTTGCTTGTTAAGAGCCAGAAGAACTTCAAACACTTGCTGATGAAAATCAAAGATTATAATCTTTCTGTGAGGATTGCGGCTCAATTTAAAGAAAACCAGAATCTTCACAACTGGACTAACAGATGACGTCATGATAGATAGAGAAAAGATTGAAATTGTCAAATATTTCATTTTACTTGAATTCACATCAATGCTCATAGAAGCAGCAGTTAAGATTTCGGGTAATGCATCAGGAAAATTTGCCGCAAAGGAGTTCTCTAAAGTGCCAAAGAGCAAGGATGTCAGAGTGAGGACCAAGGTGGATCTGAGCCAAGCGATGTACAGCACTTTAATTTCCTCATATGCACGTAAAAGGTGAACAACAAATACGGAAGAATGCAGAGTTGATGTGCTTGGATTGTGGTGTTGATGGAGAATGTTGAAAGCACCGTGACAGAAGAACACATAAATCCATGTGGAGACAACATCGCCAGTGTGCTCCTGGAGAGACTTCCTCTCGCGTGCTTCGGGCGTGTTAGCAGGAGAGCCGCTGCCTGGAAAAGAACACCGCGCTGACAAAGCACGTCAGCAGGAAGGAGGAAGACCCCCACTAGGTGGACTGACAGTGGCTCCAACAGCAGGCTCCATGGTAACAACTAAGGATGGAGTGGGACCAGAGAACGTCGGTGTCCCACGGGCCAGGGTCCCTCCTCCTTGGACCTGAATCGATGGCACCAACCACAGCAACAACCACATTTTAAAAACGCAGTAAAGAAAGAAAAAAAATCTAAATTAATCTTGATTAGATCGATAGAAGGCTACAATAAAGATAATTAACTCTTTTAAAATAGACGAAGGTGGTCAAGCACACTGAATATGTGAGCTATGAGACGGAACAGACCCTAAGGCCATTAAATCTAGAGTAAGGGAATACATATTTGGACTTCTCTTTCCTTAAATGTTTAAAAAGGGATATTTAAGGGTAGTTTGTGTAGGAAATATAGCTGCTGCATCAAACTAGTTGTGCAGAATCTCACATTGCAAGGCTGCTTCAGTCTCCACCACAGCTGGTAGCTATGTAACAGAAAGAGGGGATTCAGACGTCCGCCAAAAGTCAGGGAGTCAAGGCTAATGGGCGTAGATCTTCTTTGGCATGTCAGGGGCCAATGCTGCTCTTCTGGCTTTCAGAGGGTCCTCCTCCATGGAGGTTTCTCCTCCGCAGTTTTCTTACCACGGCTCATCATTTTTCTCCATTTGGTCTTCCACATTTCTTCCTTCTGCTCCTGGGAAATCAATAGTTCTTCCTTTCAGTAGGGTCAAAATGCGCTTCTAGCAGTCCTTTGTGAGAGATTTTGAAATAACCACGATTGTGGATGAGGTCATTGTGGTAGTTACATAATATTGAGTCAACTTAAAAGTATGAAAGTGAAAGGGTGGAGTTTAGCCTGTCAATCAGGTCAAAGCCTGATGATGCCTTCTGGTGGGCATGGCCTTCTCTTAAGGAGGGTCCTGGGAACCTCCCCCAAACTCCCCCACCCCCCACTCTGCCTTCACCTTCCTGCTGTGGAGTCACTGGGAGGACTTGTTGGAACCTCACTAAGACAGGCAAGTGCCCTGTGATGCTTCCACCACCATTGGATCCACAAGACTTTGCACCCATTTCCCAATGATATTCCTGCATTCTCCATCGTTGCACGTGGCAGCGTGAGTCTGAAGAGGGACTCATGGACCAGTATCGGACTTATGGACTAGCTTTGGACTTGTGGCCTTGATTAGGACGGGGCTGGGATGTTCGCTTGATATATAATTACTTCTTAATATAAAAGCTCTTTCTTACACACATATATAGGCATCTCTGGATTTGTTTCTCCAGTTGACCCAGCCTAACGCATTAATATTATTGTGCCAATGTGAAACATTCTGATTTTAATGCCTGTACTGTGGTTGTCTAAGAAAATTTCCTTAATCACAGGAAATTCTCAAGGATATCATTAGGAATAAAGAGGCATACAATCTTCCACTTATAAATGCAGGTAAGTCAAAATGCATAGCTACAAAATCATAGAAACCTAGGTTAAATAAAACTATGAGTATATGAAGCCATGGTTTCTTGACATACCTTCCATCTCGGTCTCTACACTTCTGAAGGTATTGTTTCCACCTCTCGAACCTTTTCCCCAAAGTACCCTGCACTGTTTGATTCCTACCACATTAATTTTGGGATCTTTGAAGGCCACAAATAGTGTTGCTTTTTAGGGAATAAAAATAAATATGAAAAAGTAAGGTAATGGCTGTAGAATGGGCAGGCTATGTTCCTAGTGAAACTCTCAAAGGACCATTCCGGCTCCCCTTCAAGAACAAGCAGTTGCTCCGTCAGGACCAGGAACGGGATTCGGTGACTTTTCTCGTTGGCGCTGTGGATGTTAACGCTCATCAACTTGCGTCTCAGAAGCCCTGCTAACTGTCATGTGGTTTTCAAAATCAATCCCAATTTCCCCTTGAGCATTCCAAAAACCGTTCCTAGAACCTTCTCAACTTACCTCTCCTTGAATTTAACTGGGAGAGAAGATCTCAAAACATTGTTTTGACTGAATCTATTTTTGGAAACACCCTAATGAGACAAGTGTGAGACGAAGATGAATTTGAGATTAAGACTAAAGGTAAGAATAAGACTAAGACTGAAAGAACTTGTCTTCAGTCAGCCACTGGTCCAAGTGACCTGTTTAAACACAATTTATATGGGACACACTTATGACTGTATGAAGCCCTAAATTGTAATACCTTTTTAAAAAAAAAAAGCTTACCTTTACATGCAAATGGTTCAGAAACACATAATATGTGTGAGCAAGTACATGGAGCGAAATATTTGATAAAATCTGACAGATGGATAGATAGGTACAGAATGATAAAGCAAGTGGAACACTATGTAGACAAATGAGTTTAAGAATATATATGTGTTCTTGAGCTTTATTGTAGGCCTAGAATAATAAAAGACAACAACAACCGAAAAAGTTACTAACAATGACCCCAGGATGGTTCTTCAGTCCCTGACCCAAGAAGGACTCATTGCTCTTGGTTCATCCACCTGTTGGAGCTTGCTCTTTGCCCTCCATTTGAGGGCCGATCCGGTCATAGGTCATAACACGCGTCCTGCTTGCAGTCGTTCTTGGTATACGTCAGGCAGCCGCCGGGGCGGCCTCGAGGTGTCACGTGTGAGAGATCTCCCTGTGGATGCTCTAAAGTCCCCTTCTCTAAGCTTCTTGGCAGAGGAAGTGTCCTTCATGCCTTACCCAGATGAGATGAAGCAAACCAGCAACTGTAACTCCAGAGAAGTTCATCAATTTCCAACAACCTGGCTTCTCTAACTTCTTCCCTCTAGGTAGGAGAGGTGTTATCAAACAAAAATTTAAATTCGCCTTGTAAAATTCTATGTACGAACAATAGAAATGTGAGTGAAGGGAGACAGCCATTGGTGTAAGATAGGAAAATTACAATAATTTATAATTTATCAGTGGGTCATGAGGAGTGGCAAACAGAGGGGGCAGGGAGGGGAAAAAAGAGGAGCTAATGCCAAGGGCTCAAAGAGAAAGTAAATATTTAGAAGTGATGATGGCAACATATGTACAAATATGCTTGATACAATTGATGGATGAATTGTTACATGAGTTGCAAGGACGCCCAGAAAAGGTTCTTTAAAAAATAATAACAGCAAAATGGGAATCAAGGGGAATTTCTTCAGTATAATAAAGGACATTTCTGTCAAAAGAAAAGTTTTTATAGATATTAGACTCTCACTTGGGAATTGGGGAGTTTTTACACCTATTGTTTTCTTCTTGGCTAGTAGACCTGCGCTAAAACTAAAGCAAAAGAATCATATTTACATTATCTGGTTACAGTGACTCTTCCTAACATCCTGGAAAATACTTTGACCTGGAGGTCCATGCATTAGTTTTAAAAGACAGGTTTCACCCTCCACTTTGACTCTAAATAGATTTATGACTTAGGTGAATTATTTATGCTGTCTGAGACTCAGTCTGCCCTGTAGGAAATTGAGACAATGCTTCTTCACAGAATGGTCATGAAGATTCAATGAAAAAAAAAGTATATGAAATTTAGCTTGGAGAATCCAGTACAAATTAGACAGTGCTTTGTGCTTGGTCACCTGTTTCCTTTCTTTTTTCCTCATGCAAGTATCTGTCTCTTGCCCCTCATAATTTTATTGTCAGGACCTATAATGTTTAGCTTGTAAATTCAGTGATATTGTGTTGATTAATAATATATATTTTAATTTTCTTTTTCCAGTGGAAAAGGGTGGGGGAAATACAGAAACAAAAATATGTACTTTACCAGACAAGTATAAGGACATAATGATTTGAGAACATTTCCCAAAAGTTAAAGTGGCATTAAAATACATAAAGTACTCTTCAAATAAAATTATGAATGATGATGAATAATTTGCCTTAAAACCCGATGTTTAGATGCTTCTAAATTTTGTAAACTCCCACTTAGAAACTACCATGAAATGCCAAAAGAACAAATAAAATCTGCGTTGAATGAAGTACAGTCAGAATGCTCCTTAGGGGCAAGGATGGTGAGACCTCTCACGTACTTTAGACATGTTGTCAGGAGAGACCTGGAACTGGTGAGGGTCATCATGTTTGCAAAGTGTAGGGGGAGCAATAAAGAGGAAGATCTTCAAAAATAGGTAGGCACAGTGGCTGCCACACTGACTTCCAACACAGAAACAATTTGAGGACGGCAGGGGATGGGGCAGTGTTTCATTCTGGTGTACATGCGGCTGTAGGCGTGAGAACCAACTTGATAGCACCTAGCAACACCACCACCCTTAAAGCATACAGTGCGCGGAATGCTAAACTTCGTTTATTTGGGGCAGATGATGAATTTTGGTCAACTCTTCTATCCTGAGCAGTTTTTTTCTGAATTGGGCTAACTAATTGCATTATACATCAGTTTTTACTTGACGAGGATTTGGGGGCATTATTTGCTCTTTAACAAGGAGTGATGGTGATTAAACGCCAGGCTGCTAGTTGCAAGATCAATAGTTCAATTCCACCAGCTAACCCAATGAACAAAGATGAGGCTGCTTGTTCCCCTAAAGAGTGACAGTGCTATAAACGTAAGGAGCAGTTACACTCTTCCTATAGGTTTGCTATGTGTGTAAGGGTCCACTCGATAGAAGTGGAACATTGGATGCTCTTTAAATTTCATTACTGTTTCCAAGCTAGATAACCCCAAAAGGAAATTCACGGCCTTTGAGCTGATTTTGACTCATAGCGTCCCAAACTGTAGCGTTGTTTTCTCATAAAGAATAGTGAAAGTACCACGTATTCCTAGAAGATAAAATAAATATGTCTTGGAAGAAGTATGGGCAGAAGGATCCTTGTCGAATGTATTTTGTACACGCTATTAGAAATGACCGGGCCCTAACAAAAGGACATCATGCTTGGTAAAGCAGAGGGTCAACAAAAATGAGGAAGACTCGTAACCAGATGGATTAACACAGCGTTGCAAGAGTGGGTGCCGACAACAAGCATTGTGAGGATAGCCCCCCGGGGGGTGGGAGGGCGTGGGGTGGGGGGGCAGTGATCTGTTCTCCGGTTCACAGTGTCACTGCAAGTCCGACCCATTCCATGGCACCTACGTGCAACCGCAGAAAGTCGTAATTGGATGTTTCTAAAAGGAGGCATTTATGTTTTAGACTCTCCCTTTTTCTATACACGTGAGCATATGTGTATATATATATGTATATACAATTAAAATTGTTTATAGATCTACCATTAAAGTTATATATATGCAGTTTTAATTGAGGGCCACCGCACCTGCGGGGAAACTGCAGTGCATTCTGACAGTGACTGCTTTCCAGATACAGGACAATAAACGAGTATTTTCCCAGAAGAAGAAAAAGTTCCTGTTTTATGGTGCTTATGATAGAATCTCTACCCTCCAGCTCCATTTCTGTTCTCAATAGTCCAAAACCAATTTTATAACTCAGTTGTCTCCCAGCTAAATGTGGAGCCTGCTGCACAGATGAGTTGGCGAAGCTTCAGCAGACGAAATGGAACGGCGGAAGAGAGCCGGCCTACCTTTGCCGGCATGCTTTCCGAGCTGAAAGGAGCTCTGCCTCCATTTGTTTTCTTTTCTGAGGTCGACCTATAAAACCTGCTTTAGAACGCGATCCATCAAAATCAGACCACAGAGAAATTGCTAGGATCGCGCACATGCAATTACACTAAAAATTCAGCCTGCACTGGTGTTGACTAAGTATAAGACAATGTCAGAGTCTGAAATCTCATCAAAGTATCACTGGCATGTGACACCAATCCTTCACGAAGCCATGCAGAGCCCTCGGAACAGTGGGCTTTTCCTCCGACAGCCCTTGGGTAGCCCAGCCTAGAAAGTGGACACTGCAGGTTTCTTTAGAGGGGCCACAGAGCAAACACGGTTTCAATAGTAGAACGATGCATTTTCTCGCAAAGTGCCTTCTTTCGAGGGCACAAGAAAGCCAGGCCTAATGCCAGGGGCAGGGAACAACGGGCAAGAGCAGTAATACAGATGGCAGGGATCTCTCAAGTTCATTTTATACAGGACTACCGAATTAGAAAGAAACCTCAAAGTAGAGACAACCATGTGCAAGAAAAGGAAATCACGCTTCTTTTAGAGTTAGCACGCATCTACTATTTTCCATTATTTATACACGTTTCCTGCTAAAACTGTTTCTGGAGGGGGAAAAAAGCACAAAATAATCTCACTTCATATTAAAAGATAACATAATACTTTCTTCAGAGAGGAGACAAATCAACACAGGCTTTTGTTAGCCTGGCAGGGAAATGTCCTGGGTGTCCTGTTAATTGAAGTGGACGACATCCTAGGCTCAAAAATCTGTCAGCTTGTCTTACTGCAGTGACATCATGCTAACACGGGCACAGATGAAATGAGGCACATTTGCCACATGCCTGCTGGTCAAATTGATTTAGGGAGATAGAAATTACACACTGGAAAATAAACTGATGCTCACAGAACCATACATTAAGAAACTGCTAATTCATACTGATGAAGAATGTCCTTAGTGTTGCGATTCATTCACTTTCAGGGGTCACACATGCTGTTAGTGCCAAGGTCAAGGAAAAGGATAGTGGGTAGTCCAAATAATTTGTTTTAGATCTGAAGTATCAAACCGTCTATCAACTTGGAATGCAGTACTCATTCTCTTGCCATGTTAATCGGCACTGCTTTTCTTTCTCAAAATAAGGTTTTGCTTCAGCTTTCTGGTAAGTATCCTGTGGTGTAGTCTATTTTACACAAAAGAAATTTGTAGAGGTGTGGAAAGAAAAAAAATCAGTGCATTTGTGCATCACAGGAAACACCTACTGGTTAACTGGGTTTTGAAAGTGAAAGCATCTTAGTCCCTGTAACAAGGATTGATTAACACTGTTGGAATTCCCTTTCAAATTCTACATAGGGCTTTTCTGGGGAACAAGGTGCTCTTTCTCTAAAATGAAAAGTGCTTAGTAAAAAATTATGCTGTGGGATGTTTCCAGATTTCTAAAATAATAATATCCCCAATGCTGTTTTGCTTAGCAAAGTCAAAAGCAACCAACATAATAGCATTTAAACAGATGATTACTGCTCAATAAATATTTGTTGAACAAATGAAATGCTTAGTAATTAAAAAAAAAACCTCTTCTGTTGTTTACTCTTGATTATACTGTACATCCACACAGATGCTAACTTGTTACATGGACACAGGGTTACCACATATTTGTGCACTTTAAACTACATGTCATACTTATTGT
>NW_022103898.1:52202836-52243895 GCF_000313985.2 Echinops telfairi
TATTGTGCATATGTATATATATATGCTATGAAATAAAGCGATAAATAAAAATGAAGGTTTATCTGTATTTTTCTCTCGCTAGTAAGAGGGTCAGACTAACAGCCCTGAGACTTATCCAGAGCAAAGTCAGGGGCTGGAAAATGATATGATGAATAAATAAAAGAGTGAAGGAAGATGCAGAGAAAATAAAACTGAGGTATAACAATCCTTAATTTGATTGATACATGCCCTATTTTCAATAGAAGCTTGATAATTAGCTTCCATTTACAAAGTGCTTACTATGCACCTCTATTATTTCATTTAATCTTAGTCATAATTTTTGAGACAAACATTATCCCTTGATTTTAAGGGCTACAGAAAGAAGGTAAGAACACGTCTAGGTCATACAAGGATACCACTCCTGCTTGGACTAGCACATGTATCTCCCAAATTCTTTTAATAAACGCTTTAACTATCCAATAGAACAGTGTTGGATCGTTCTTATTGACTGTAGTGAATGATCCCCCTGAGGAGCATTTTTCCTTTCACAAAAGTCCTGCTACCCTGTTTTAGGAACTTCTCAGCCGTCAAACAGTATCCCCCCCTCCCTAAACTTCTGTAAAACTCAGCTTGGACCTATATAAAAAGCACTGTACAGAAAAAAAATTGGTTCCATCCAACCCTTTCAGAAGGTTCCCAGGATAAGCTTCAGAACTTATGGGACTGAAAGAAGAAGTCCAAGCCGCACTGAAAGCATTAGTGACACACCGGGCTCCAGGAGGTGACAGAAGGCCACCACCCTGCTTCAGCAAGTGGCTACAATGCTGAAAGCACGCACCTGTCAGTGCCAAGGGACTTGCAAGGCAGTTACAGAACCAACGTGCCAGACGAGATCATTTTTCAGCCGAGTCCAAAGAAAAGTGACCCGGCGTAAGGCAGAAATTATTGAACTCTATCATTAATTTCACATTCATGGAAAATATTGCTTAAGATGATATTTTTCAAATGGTTGAAACAATACTCGGACAGTGAACAGCTAGAAATCCACGTCAGCCAGACAAGTCCATTCATGGAACGAGGGAGATTACGGCTGATAGTGGCTCAATCCTGGCTGAAAGCAGAAAACACTGAGGAAATGATTGCCTGTGTTTTATTGGCTGTGCCAGACATTTCAATTGTGTGGATCATTAAGATTTATGATTAACATTGTGAAGAACATCAATGCCAGGACACTAAACTGTGCTCATGTGGAATCTTTACAATTACCAAGAGGTAGTCATACAAACAGAAAAGAGGGGTACTGCATGGTTTAAAACCAGGAAATGCATGTTAAAGTTCTATCCTTGCTATGTACTTCTTGAATCTGTGACACTGAACAAATATGCTGAGAAGCTAGAGTCTGTGAAGCAGAATGTCATGTCAGGATTGGTGGGAGACTCATTAAACCTTCTACATGCAGATGGCAAGGGCTTGCTTGCTGAAAGTGAGGAGGGCTTGCCACACTTAATGATGGGTATCAAAGACTGTAGCCTTCAGTGTAAACCTCAATAGAGAGAGAGGTGAAAAATGTCTCACAACTGTACCAATTAGCAACACTGTGATAAACGTAGAAAATATTGAAGTTGTCCAGGATTTCAATTTTCTTAGATTCACAACCATGCAAGCAGCAGTCAAGAAATCACACAACGTATCAAAACAGACAAATCAGCAGCAATGATCTCACTATGAAGTCTAAAGAGTACCTGACCCATGCCATGGTATTTTTCAATCATTTCAAATGCATGAGAAAACTGGCCAGAATAAGGAAGAGAGAACAAAACTAGATACCTCTGAATTATGTTCCCAACAAACAATACAGAATATACCACGGACTTCCAGAAAATCTAACAAATCTGTCTTGGAAGAAGTACAGCCACAATGTTCCCTTGAAGAAAGCCCAGAGAGACTTTGTCTCATATATTTTTGGACGTGTTTCCAGGAGGGACCAATCAATTACTGAGACAGACGGACACAGTGGCTGCAAGAATGGGCTCACCCAGAGCAGCGAGGGGGAGAACGGTGTAGGGGTGGGCAGTACTGACTTCTGCTGCTCTCAGGATTGCTGAGTCCCAACCATTGGATGACGCCTAACGAAAATTAGCGACGACAATAGTTCAGTGGGACTTTATTCCCAAGTTTGATTGCCTGAGTTAAGAAACTTCTCTGATATTAAAGGGAAAAAACCATCCTTGGAAACCAGTATCACTTGCCCCCAATTATACCTCCTGTCATTTGTCACATTCAAAGAAGAAACCTTGGTCTACTCCTTTCACTCTCAATCTCATCACCCACAGCCACTCAGCCACACAGGAAGTCTTCACATCAAGTCCATGGTAACCATCTCCGTTGTGCTCAGCCCCTTCTGCCGGGGGGCCATTGCCATGGCTTCCAGACTGGATTCTCCACTGCTAGTTTTCAATGTTTTGCATTAATTCATTCCTTTATTATATTGCTGACAGGGCAATTTCTTCAAAGCACAATCTAATCATGTCATTTTCTGGGTAAATATCCCCAACAGGTGCTTCTGAAATTGATTATTGGAGAACACAGTATCTTTGTCAACTTAACCTGATTTTTACATTTGCCTTTTTTTCCTCCAAACTTTGGCACCCAACTCATACACCGTGTTCTGCCTACTTCAAGGCTCCTCTCTACAACACGTCATTCTTGTTTGTATTTTAGCTCTCAGTGGGTGTCAGAAATACTGACCATAAACCCCATTCTCACAACTGGCTTCTGAATCAACATCTGTATCTATATCTCTATATATTAACGCACACATATATTAACTATCTTACTTGCTCTTTCATACATGTTTCAGTTATGAACTGCACTACATTGTAGTTCTCTGTTCACATGTCATTAGGTTGTGAGCTCATTGAAGGCCAGGGTTATGGTTAGTTATTTAGGTAGTATTAGTATTTAGCATGACTTCATGACAAAAATAAATGCAAAATACAAATAAGTACAAAATATCCTTACTGTCACTCTAATAATCTAATTTCCTGACTGGAAGTAATATTTTCCTTGAATGGGAGCTCTACATATCATAGACCTGCGCAATGCCCAGCTATTACCTAGTTGTCTCTATGCTATCTTCTTAAAATCACTTTTCGAAATTTTCTTGTGAAATTTATAGAGCCACTGTTTTTCCTCTATTCCCATCAAGAATTTCTTATAGGATAAAAATTAAGTTCAAAGGTGGATGATGGAAATATTAGAATTGATGTGAATATAATAAACTTTTTGCCCATGTCTGGAAGTAGCTAGAAAAGATAGACAAATGCTTTGTCTCTTCTAAATACTCAAAGTCCTAATGGGTAATATATGATGAAATTTGGACTTATAATAGTATTATGTATCGAGTGGTATCCTCCAAAGGATACATTCAAGTACTACACATAGTACCGACCATTGTGATCTTGCTTGGAATTGATATCTCTGACGATGTTATCATTTAGATTAACATGAGGTTATAATAAACGAGAGTGGTCCTCATCCAACATGAGTGACATCCTGATCAAGGAGAAGAACATGTTCGGAGACAGGACACAGAGGAAGGTTGCCTGTGAGGCTGCAGCCAAGAATGCCCGGAGTTAGCAAGCAAGGGAAGACGCCCAGAGAGCAGGCTCTCTTCAAATCTTGAGAAGACATCCAAATGACCAGCATCCAGATCTCAGATTCCTATCCTCCAGAACTAGGAGTTCATCCATTTCTGTTCTCTAAAGCCCCCTCCCCACACACACACACAGAGCTTCCCCCGCCCCCAAAATTCTGGGAATCAAAGACAGATAGACTTTATAGACCATGCTACACTATTCTTCCAATAAAAAACGAATTGTCTCAAATGTGTGCTTATTTTTAAAAGCATTAATTAAAGTTTTACAAGCTGAATAGAATATAGATATATAAATCCTAAGCATGTACAAGAATTTCTCATAATCTCTCTGCCTCCCTATGACAGTATTAGAAACAATGTTTACTGATTTCCAAAAGCCATTTCAAATTAAGCTACAGAAGGCATTTATAATTACATTTTTAATGTGCAGATATACCACAGGACAATATTTCTGAAAAACTGACCTCTCTCTTCTATGCTTAGTTTAAGCCTCTCTCCTATGCTTAGTTTAAGTCTCTCTCCTATGCTTAGTTACAAATAAAAATGCAACAACAGTTTCCAGTTGAAATATAATTACAACCAATGGGACAGCAGTAGCAGTAGTGCCAAGAACAGCTGTTTAAACATAAACAAGGCAAACTCCAAAGAAAACTTAATGCTTATGGAAACATGCTAGATGCTCCCTTAATTCTAGGAAAAACAAGTATGTGATCAAGGCATGGAGGTGCCATGGACTTACTCGCTCTAGCTTTCATGTGGGCATAAGGGTGTGAGAAAATTCACTGCAGGTGCCCTATCTACACAGATGTTGTGACAGTGAAAGGAAATAAAATATTTGATGTAATTAGAGGGAAGAAACTTTTGGTTATGATTTTGTGGGTTTTGTTTCATTATACACCTCATTTAAAGTTGTAATACACAAATAATATATGTCAGCCATATTAGGTAAACATGCTCTGATGAATGAAAAGTTATCTTCTGACACAATTAATCTTTATTTGGGATAAGTGCTTGATAGATTATTTTCCAAGGAGGGAGACAACATGGCTCATTACACAGTGTTCTTGTCTTAGATCTGCAACAGACTCAGTGAGTGACCTTGGGAAAGTCACTTAGCCTCTCCCAACCTTCAATTTTTCATTTTTAATAAATAGGGAATTCTGTCCTGCCTCACTTGGCAAATGTACACAATAGCAGACTATATGAGTTATAAATATGATTATTGATATGAAGGATAAACTTGATACTATGGAAGTAATACTGTGTCACTCACATAAGCCTCTGATCAAATACCTCCATGTAGAACTTGTGTTTCTGACAACCGTGCACTTTGGATTCATTCAAACAAACAGACACTCTGATATTTATTTCTGGTCCATTGGACACAAATCTGCTGGTTGTATGACATTGGTACAATACAAATATCATCTTTATTTGGCTAAATTTTTCATTGCATGACCTATTATTCGTTTGGCTCTGTAGCCAAGTCAGAGCCAACCCAGGAGTTCCCAGGAATGACAGTTTACAATTGCTCCATAAGGTTTTCTTAGTTGTAATCATTAGAGAAGCACATTTTCAAGCAACAGAATGATTAGATCAAACAAATTTCCAAGGAGATCATAATTACAGTGAATCAATCTGCACAAATCAAACAGAAAAATCAAATTAAAAAAAAAGAATAAAAAAAAGCAAATGAAATAATATTAGACACGTAACTGTTATTAAAAATGGAAGGACAACATTACACACGTATATAAAATGGAGGCAAGCCTTGATAGCCCAAATTTCCTTGTGAGTTCTAAACTTTTAGCCTAAATTTGATACAAACATTTTGAATAGGGTTTCAAAGTTAATATATATGCACTTGTACCTTATATTGGTATAATATTGAGTGGTTAAAAAAATTCCCACTAAATGGCGTCAAATGCTGCAATCATATTTTAATGTAGATTTTAGATTATTTATATTTAAGTAAAAATCTATCATGCTAATTACAGGAGTTACTAATGATGATAGTATTAGAATTATTATGAAGATTCTTTTCAACAAAATTGATATAATGATGTAATCTTAATCTTATATGAAGAAAACTTTAATTTAATAACTTAATATTCCTGCTTAGGCCTTACATTCATTCTATGATGACCCAGACCAGGGTTGGGAACATTTTTTTCTTCTCAGGGCCATTTAGACATTTATAACATCATTTATAGCCCACGGTGGTCAAATGTTCCATGAACTCACCCCTAATGTGATGGCTGGAGTTTCTCTTTGATGGAACCTGTGGTGTTTGCTGGTAGTGATGATTTTAGGGACCTTGTATGTCTCACAGGCCGAGGGGTCCCCGCTCCTGAGCTAGGCAAAGATGAGAGATTTCTTTTTCTTATACAAAGTAAAACACTGGTCTGAGTTTTAGGGTTGTTTTCTAGAATTGGACTGAATTGGGATTTAAAAACTTCAGAGCCTTGCTTTTCTATGCCTAGTCCACCTCCTTGAACCACAACTGCCTATGGATTCTCAAATGTGAAAATCCTGGGCCTCTTCATTCTGGCTTGCCTGGGTTCCCTGGTGTGTCATGATAAACTGTTGATCTGGAACACCCATAGGTGATTCTCAGGCACACCCATGTTTAATCTCAGGCAATGCATCCCAAAGAAGTCAAGTGGGGACCTTATCAAGGCAGGTTCACATGACCATTCCCAGAAATTAGACCTTTGAGTTTTAAGGTGATGACTAGGCATAGGTATTTTTTTTCTTAATGCTGAGGAAAATTTTAGTTCGAAGTTGAGACCTATTGGTTTACAAGTTTCTTTCCCATGAAGTTGAGCTACTTCTAGCAATGTCTCTCAGAGCACCCACACCCCTATATTGTAAACTGTCTGAAGTCAAGTACACAGTGTTTTTAAACTTCCTTTCCTCGCATAAGAATAAGGTTAAATCTTACCCATTCTTTGTGTCTCAGGTAAAATGTCATTTCCTTGACTAGAGAGGTATGTCTACTATAAATTAACATACCTCTTTGAAATTTTCCAATAAAAACATCACATAGCACTTTTTGTATAGTAAATTGACTAATTATGTTTCCTCTACATGAGACTGTGTCTATTGTATTCACAATAGCACCTTTCAAAGCTATAAAAAAATACCTGGTGCCCAATAGGAATGTAATAAATATTTTTTGAATGAATAACTGTACCATCTACATACTACCACCACTACTACCATGCCACAATCATCATTGCCACAGGGTCAATTCCAACTCATAGGGCTTCTGAGGCTATAACTCTTCAGGGAAGCAGACAGCCTCATCTTTCTCCCTCTGAGCAGCTGGTAGATTTGAAGTTCGGATCTACTTAGCAATCCAATGCTTACCTGACAGCCCCACTAGAGCTTCTTTGAATAAGTGCAGAGTAGCTGTCAAACACTTGGATTAGGAAAAGGCTGTGTCGTCCCCCTGTACGCCCACCTTAGCCTCCTCACTTGTGAAAGTACATCATTTTATTTAATAGCTTCTGTTAGATCCTAGCCTACAAACTATTAATGCAACTTCTTAGGCTACAATTCAAAAAGTTATCAAATTCTGGTCAAACTTCCTAAGACTAGATGGAATAATGACCCCCTGTTTTGCCTGTTTCTAACCATCTCTGTAGCGCTGACACCAGTTCAAAACACCTCCATCATTTCCTTGAAGTGAAATGAAATAGGCTTGGAAAATGAGGTATCTTTATTGGAAGAAAATTACTCGGGAATTAAGTGCGTGTTAAAGGAAGTGACTGTTCGGAGGAGGTACCATTAAAAGAACTTTGTTTTCACAGACTAAGATGAATAATGGCATTACAGGCAGTTACAGACTGAGAGTTACAATGAACTGCATGTATGACAGTCTTTTTTGGGGGTATTTTATCATCAGTAATATGTATTATATATAACTTTTCAGAGCAAAATTTATTGATTCTCATGTTAACTGCCAAAGGCAAATAAAAAATGATCTTCTAAAGATATGGATAATGAAAGGCAATGATTAAGAATAAGTCTTTACTGGAGCAGAAAGTCTCATCTTGCTCCCACAGAGTGGCTGGTGGGTTGGAACCACAAAACTAAGGTTAGTGGCTCAACTCCTACCCCATCAAGCAACTAGACCTATTTGGAGATCACATGCAAAACCAAAAGCCAAACTCATTGCCATTTCTTGATACTGAATTGATCCTGACTCATAGTGTTCCCATTTAGGCAGATACAACTACCTCTGTGGATTTCTGAGGCTCAGGAGTTCTAAACCACCAGTGGTTCTGTTGGAGGAAAATGAAAGTTCTACTACCAAAAAGAACTACAGTTTCAGAAACCCACAGGGACAGTTCTACTCTGTCCTGTAGGGTTGCTATGAGTCAGAATTGACCAGAAGTCAATGAGCAAATTAACCAGAACGAAAAACCTCATCTTCCTCCCGGAGAAACACTGGAGGTTTTGAACCAGCGACCTTACTTATAGTTATCAGCCCAACATGTAACCCACTCCCCAACCAGATCTCCTCTGGGGTAAGGAGTGAAAAAGAGCAAGCAGATCTGGGGATCTTGCTGGTATTATGAGAGGTGTTGCCATTGTTAATCAAGAATTGAGCAGGTTCAATAAGGAATAGAATACAGTAGAGAGGAGTTTAATGGAGTTACAGAAATGTGAGTTTCAAATATCATTCATTTTTATATCAAAAAGAAGTAGCAAAAGTTATTGTAATGAAAGAAGATAGTGAAAATACATGACTATTTTTAGCTTGTCCCCGGTTATAAACACAGAATGAGAACTCATTTCATGAAAAGAGAGGTTGCTTACTATTAAATGGAGTCTGTGAGAGAGCATGAGACGGTATGTGTGAAACATTTCCCACTTTTAATTTTCTTAGAGAAGCAGGAGATGCCTGTCTAACCTTGAACTTAGACTGGAGGAAAACAAAGCACCAACATTCAATTTGTTTCTCTCCAATTTTCAACTTGCCATGGTCTCATTTCAATTCTAATTCTATTGATTTTTCAACCTCCCTCTCAATCTTTCTAGGAAAATATTGAAAGAACATTATAAAGAAACATTAACCCACAGTAATAGGGATGCCATAGTACTCACCGGGCAAACGTTTTAAAAATCCATAAAATCTCTGGTACAGAGCTCAGAGTCTACACAGCAGTATTCCATTCAGACACTAGAATGCAAGCTAAAGAAATCTTGGAAATATTGTTGGAGCTCAATATTGCCAATGTGAGAGGCAGACTTGTGAAAGCCAGAGGAAGGGTCATGATAGAGAATGGGCTTTCTGTGTTGAGCTCTAAGTCTTTGTAGAATACACCATCAAGTCTGGGTTAGGGGGAAACATGCGATAATGAAAGAAAAGTAGAGTTAAAGAAAGACACAACTGATATTGGTAGTGAAAATAAAACAAAGAAGACATACAGGTTACAGAACATGGAAAGTTTAAAATGGCAAAAATATGAACAGTTTAATAGAATTTATAGTTATTTAACCTATGAAAACGAAGGTCTCAACTAGAAAGATCTTTCTATGTCAAAGAGCAATGGAGACTGAAAAGGAGAAGCTGCACATCTGTAATTCAGGTCTTTTGATTGAGCGCTAGTGATGGTAAGCATGGATTTTAACCTTTCTAATTCTCGTTCTTTATCAGTTAATTCAGGATAATGATGACACTTTAGCTCACAGGGTGTTTCAATCAATTGAGCGAAATAAACATGCAAATATTTATCACAGTGCCTAGAAGGGAATATGGACTTGATGTGTGCCATTTAGCCATGATTGCTCTGCTGCCTTTTGCTGACACTCAAACACAGAGCAGAAGGCAGACAAGAAGGAGAGACTGAGGGCAGGATCTCACCGATGCTGCAGACAATCCACAGAGGGGACGTCCTTGCATCAGTAGCTGGAGGTCCAAAGATAACCAAAGGAACCCTAAGAAATTGCAAGGCATGTTTTCTACACAGCAGAGAAGAAGATACCAACCTTTAAAGCATTCAGAGTAAGAATATGCAACCCATACATATTCAAAAAGATGCTTATATGCTCATGGAAAGTACTAAAAGCTTGAGAGGCTGAAAACTCACATGTCATTTGGACTTGGCATATTTCACAACAGCCAAACCAAAGCCATTCAGAGTAACCTGAAGAGGTGCTTTCATGCAAGTTCAACATTTAATGAGGTTGAACAATTCAGATGTTAAATTAGCTTCTAAGTGGGATGATAATGCTTCCCATCATCTTACTGGATCACAAAAAACATTAACTGATGAGATAAGGCTATTCAAAAACAAGAGTGAGCAAGCAGGGATGGAAGAACAAGTGTTGGTAGCACCTTATGCATCTGTCCACGCCTATGGTTAGAGACCCTGTGATTCTTCACTTTTCTTGTCCTCAAAACCAAATATCCTGCTTCCCCAAAAGGCCCACATCTGACAAGCCCTCACCCTTCCCACAGCTACCACTGTGGTCTCAACTGCCTTACGTTTGTCTTGGACCACTCTCCTAACGCCCCTTTCTTTCCAAAGGCAGTACTGCCAACTGCCAGAATAAACTTCTAAAAATGTAAACTGAGTCATAGTACTTAAAATAACAATGCACTCCGCACTACAACGAGAATCAAATCCATCCACCTGCATGATTTGCCCTCATGTAACACCCCTTCAACTTCCACTAAACTTGGGTCATCGTTTATTTCTCTCTAGCCCTAAAAAAGATCAGAGCCTTTCCTGCCTCGGGCACAGTACATGCTAACCAGGGTTTCTTCCACATAGTTCATTTTTCATGACTCTTTATTTTTTCCTCATCACAGCAACCATTATATGTATGGGAATTACTTTCTTTTTTTTACCTCCATTCCTAGAGCTTAAATTCTCTGTGGGAAGGAATCGTGGGTAACCTATTTATTTATTGTTGAACACCCACATACTTCCGGGTACCTAGTAAGCACTTGTTACTTGAATGGCAAGTCAAAAAGATGGACAACTATTCACACCTCTTGTCTTTGTCTCTGGAACGATCTAAGCCCAGAAGCCTTTTCTGTCCTGGACACACCTTTGCACTGAAAATCTTTCATTACCTTTCTAATGAGCTTGGAACCGCACCTCCACTTAATTTAATGTTAGCCAAAGCCTTTCCTTGACACCACTGAGAAGAAAATTGCCACAAAGTAACAAAATGACACGGAAGTATATTCTGGCTTCTTCCCCACCTCACCTTGACCTTCTACAACCTCCTGGCTGCTGCTGAGCTGTTAAAATAAGAGGAAGCAAAATCTTGACTCTTGAATATAGGGGGCCTTACGACACAGATCCCAATTTCCCGCCATGGCAACATGATATTTAAGAGGCTTTGGTGAAGGTGACAGACCTTCACCTCCTAGGAAAGGTAATAAAGCCGACTAGGAAAAACAGAAATACACAATCACATAAAACAGCCCACCCCAAGGAAAAGAGTCTCCTTGTGGCAAACGACTAACTTAGAACTTAAGTTATGGGCGCACACACTAGTGTGATGTGAATTTCCAAACAACATAACGCCCTGTATACACTGAGCTGTCGGAGTTCAGCGGACGGGCAGGTCAGTGTGGCTAGGGTCATGACAGAAGCATTGAGAAGGAGAACGCACTTGAGATAGGCGTTGAATTACAGCCCCAGTTCAATGGATGCTATCCTCAGTCACATCATCCCCCCTCACCTAATTTCGAGGGGAGATTTGCATCTCCTCTCTGCCCAGTTTCTCCTGGCCGGCAGCCACACTTGTCAGCAGCAGCGGCCATTCGGCTGAAAAATGGCCAACAAGGTCATTATGAATAGTCTCAAGTTGAAAACATTTAGAACTTTGCACCACCTGAAATGGTACTGGGTAGAGCACCTTAGAAGAATATTTGTCTGGATACATATTTACTCTTTTTTTTCGTTTTAAAGAAAATAAGCACACTTTAAAAAGCGGAAGAATAAAAAATACTGTACAAAACAAGGAAACAGCCAAAGTCAATATTCAATGCAAAATATCTTAATCACTTTCCAATAAACTGTGCTTCACAGGAGTTGATCAGGACAGTCGTGGGCTTTGCCATGTGCTTTGAAGTGGCTGATGGTGGAAAAAGTAGAAATGTATTCAGGGTTCTGCTCTTAATTCTTAACCAGTACTAGAATCTACTCACTAAGCAAAGCTGTGGATCTTTCTGAGAATATATATCTATGAATATTTCATGATCCTACATTCCAGATTTCCAAAAACAAAAGAAACACATACACAGTCGTAAATAAAACAGATGGGACAGATGTCATTTCAGGGTCTCTCAGAAGATGGCACCAAACCCACATCCCTACTTTCCGCCAAAAGACAAACGCAAACCAAACACCCAGACCAGCAATGTCCTTCTGTCAGTCGCGGGACTGCGTTTCCAAAAACAGCATCTGGTACTTGGACCTCATTCATGGTCACTGCCATTTCTGCTTTCACTTTTCTCCTCTTACTCCAATTACAACTTATAATGGAACTCAATCCTTGTGTAATAGCTCTGCTTTGGCCTTGGCAACTCTGGTCAGACAGATGCCAGCTGAGGGCAAATTGTTGTATGGCCAAATCGTAACCATGTATTTCCTTGATGACACAAAATCAAATACTTTAATCCCCATGTCTTGTGTAAGTGATCGCCATAGACATTCGTAAGTAGAACGGACTGAAACAGAAAATCCTGCAGTCACTCCTCCCCTAGTCGAAATCCTAAACTGCATTATGAGTCAATTTCAAGGTTTGATTCTCTCCTTAAAGGGAAACCCTGGGCAAGAAAACTTCACTAGACTTTTATTCACAGTCAGACCGGATTGCTTGGTATTCTAAGTCACACGACAACATTTCACTATCAGCAAATTCAAGGTCAAAAATGCAGGCAATTTCATTGCTTCTCAAGCCACAGTAAAACTAAAATCCAAACCCAGTGGCGGCCGAGTCGCTGCCCACTCAGGTGACACTATGTGTTACCGGGTAGAACTTACAGAGAAGCCAGACCTCGACTTTCTTTCATGGCAGTGCTGGGTGGATTTGAATCACCAATAAGGTCACCGTTGAGAGCAAACCATTCGTAACAACCAGGGACCTTAAGCCACAGTCCTGCCCTTGACAATCAGTAAGTCACAGTGGCCGTCCATGGTGGTAAGGACTGTGGAAATGTGGGTTTGCACTGGGGACATATGTCGCTGCCAGGAACTAGTTCTCAACCTGGAGGACTTTGTGACTAAGAGAAAGCTTTGGGAATTCAGTTTGTAGTCATTAGCAAACTATCTGCCCCCTGCTTTTTCAGCTTCCTATCTGTTCCATCTGTGAACTCCATGAAGGGGTGAGTGACTACGACCATTTCCTGGTTAGGCCCTTCAGCAGTCCTGGTGTACACGAGTCGTAATGCTAGTGTACAAACAAAAATAAAACTGGTCATCTTTACAGGGCTTCCCATGAGTCGAATACTTCAAGTGGTTTCATATGTATTAACTCATTAAGACCACAGTTCTTAAGGTAAACACAATTATCATTCCTATTTTAGCTATGCAGACACAGTAGATTAGAGATAAAACAACTTGCCCTAGATTCAGAAATAATAAAGAAAGACGACTGGGATTGAAATCCAGATATGTGTGCCATGTTTCCAATTTCTGTGGGATTTTTTTTTCATTAGTTAATGAAATGTCATGATCCGGATAACAATTAGTATGTTAAAATATCATTTGACCAAGTCAGACATACTGTGAGATCAGTCATGTTGCCTTTCAAAGTCTACAGTTGTCCTATAATTTGTGGTGTTCGCTGTGATACTGGAAACAAGGTGCGCTCCTGACTTCTTTCTGTATGGGTGGAGTATAGTTAGCAGTCACACAGGAAGCTTGTTATTTGCTAGAATTTGGGTGGATAACAGACATTTTGTTGTGTTCATTCGGTATGAATTCCATCATCATTTAAAAATGTCATCAAATGGGCTTTTAGTTATATTCTAGGGAGTCCTAGTGTTTCTTAGAGACATTACCATATATACTCGAGTATAAGCCAACCCGAATATCAGCCAAGGCACCTAATTTAACCACAAAAACTACATTAAAAATGTGCTGAAAAACTCGGCTTAAACACAAGTATATATGGTATATAACCAAAGTTAAGCTTCCTGCTTTTAAGGAATACTCTTTAGCAAGTTTATTTAGCATATCATTTACCAAAACATTTTTCTTGTTCAGTGGAAATAATTTTAAAGTCATATAGATTTATCTAGCATTTATAGTTATGTGACCAAGGGCCAGTTACTGAAGCTCTTTTAGCTTCATTTTCTGTACCTATAAGTACAAGTGATTTCTAATAAGGTTATTGTGAATTACGAGAAGGTCCTTTAAGGAAGTTGAGATATATTAGACACAAAATTATTAATCTTTCCATATTGACATAACAGTTATCTTCTTATTTTCATCCTGTGTTTATTAATAATTACTACTTTCCTATTGAAATATCCCAAACCAATAACAATGTCAGTTATTTTTTACTTATCAACCTCAAACTAAACACAAAACAGCCTGAACAAGAGATGTGAATTTTAATTAGTTACACTAATCAGGTTAAATAATAATATGAGGGGGCTTCGAAAAGTTCATAGGGAATTTCCATTGTTTTTTAATTTCATTTTTCTTATAACTTTCTGAATCTCCCTCATATAGTATTAATGGCAAAACTTGTATAGAATTCCATAATTCCCAATACTGTTCTAAGTGTTTGCTGATCAACTCATGGAAAATATCAGACACATAATGAAGTCAATGAAAATTAGCTGAATTTCTTAAATGTTAAAAAATTATTTTGACAGAAATTATCATTTTCACATACACATTTGACAGTATCTACACATAGATAATTCTAATCTTAGGCAAAGAGTCAGAACAGACATGACCTAATCTATTTGTTTTCAATAAAATTTTACGATGAAATATACAATTTTTCCTCTAGTTCTTAGATGCTTCCTGCCCCCCACTATCATGATCCCAATTCTACCTTACATATCCGGCTGGACCGGAGGATGTACACTGGCACAGATAAGAACTGGAAATACAGGGAATCCAGGACAGATGAACCCCTCAGGACCAGTGGTGAGAGTGGCGATGTCGGGAGGGCGGAGGGAAGGTGAGGGAGAGAGGGGGAATAGATGACAAGGTCTACATATAACCTCCTGAGGGAGATGTCGGATGGTGTAAGATAGGATAAAATAATAATAATTTATAAATTATCAAGGGGGGAGCGGCAAGGGAGGGGAAAAAATGAAGAGCTGATACCAAGGGCTCAAGTAGAAAGCAGGTGTTTTGATAATGATGATGGCAACATACGTACGAATGTGTTGGACACAAATGATGGCTGTACAGCTTGTGAAAAGAGTTGTATGAGCCCCTAATAAAATTATGTTTTAAAAAATTTTAACTTACTTTTTAATTGCCCAACATGTTACATTATGAAATTTTGGAAACTAGCAAAATTCACTATAATAACTAAAAATTAAAGTGCAATGAATATACAATATTTCCTTCATTATGATTATATATACATACATGGACATGGCTTTTTTGATCAGAGTAATAGATAAGAAGCAAAAGTAAAACAAAGTAGTGTCACGGTGTCATTTGGAATTTGGATATTTTGGAAGCACAGAAAATTGAATTCTTAGTGTGGCCATAGTTTCTCTAAAGATGAAGGCTAACCATATCACTGTGGTCTCTGGTCAAGGCAGTTTTTCCACATAATCGATGGTCTTCAAGCTGCTAGCAATTGTTGCTTTAAAATTGGAACAAAAGAAATTAATCCTTTTAGAGTGAGTTATGATTCAAACCTGCACGATGAAAAATAGCTCTAATCTGACTTCAAAGCCTGCTTTCTCCTCCATCGAAGACAGGTTTCTATAGAGTTATGTATGCTGAAATGGAATTAATTGTCCAGGAAACTTCTAAATCAAGAAAGCAAGCTACAGCACCACCAGAAGTTAGAGTTGGTGACACATACTTAGGGAAATTAATTACATTTCTTTACAAGAAAGATTAAATATCCACTGACACATACATATGGCCATTACCTGGAGAATGATCATTGCCACTTAGGAGTTTAGAAACCATTAAAATGTAATATAAAGAATGCTGTTAAGCAGGGACAGGATGCAACATTTGTTCAATGAAACATATTAAGATCCATTTATGAGTACATTATTCATTTGACTTCAATGAATCCTTGTAAATCATTCAAATCAGCCAATGATGTCTTAAGAATGTGTCTTTTCATATTTAAAATTAATCAGGTGATCTCTTTTATAACCCACAACTCTGCCACCTTGGGTTTAAAATTGCATATGCTCTGCAATATGATTAACACTGATTAGGACTGGTGGGTGGTCTTCCACAAGGAGACCTGAAACTGGGAACCCAGGTGTACTAGAAGACAATGGAAAAGACCTCCCTAAAATTGTTCTTTCTGGGTCATTTCCACACCAATAATTACAGTGGGACCAGAAACAGGAGATAGTATGTGATAGAAACCCAACAATTTCATAACAACATTCATTGGGTCAAAGGTAGTATAATGTTTAAGAGAAAAGTGGAATGAAGTGTTTGGCCTGACTACCTTGGCCAAATTCCAAGTTGTGGGATGGCAGGCTCCCTTTTTTAAACCACCCCAGCCCCTGCTGTAGTTTCTTTCGGAGGCTGTTTGTAGTCTCATTTGTTTCCTCTCTTAAATGATCTTGCAGAATTGTGTTCAGTTAAACAAGTGCTGTGTTCCACTCCAGTGGTGGGTAAAGTGATTTTGGTGCTCCGGACCATTTGTGACACACTCCTTAGAGGGTGAAAGGCATTGTATTAAATGTAAGATCTTCCCATTCATTTTCAAAGGATGCTTCATACTAATGTTAATCCAAGAGATATGTATTTAAAGCTCCGTATCATAGCTCTGGTATTGCAGTAGTTACAATGTTAAGCAGCTAACAAAAAGGTCAGCAGTTCAAACCCACATGGGGAAACATGTAGCAAGTTGTTTATGAAAAGATTACAACCTTGGCATCCAATACAGTTGTTTCTGTTCTATAGGGTTGCTGTGATCAGTGTGCTCAGGGGTTTTGATTGTAGCCTTCATTCAATTATTTTCCAAACAGAATGACTAACAGTTCAAACTCATTGTTTTTGCCTTCCATGTTTCTCACTCTTTGCCCAGTCTAAGAAATATAGCCGGACCCCAAGGCAATGACACGGGGGTCCTGTATTCCAGGAATTCATGATCATTAAGCAAGTACAGGGTTCTCGGTGATGCTATGCTAGATTCATAGTTAAGAGTAGACATGGACTATAAATTGAATAAACCTGGGGCAAAAGTTCAAGGCCTCTCAAGAAACACAGCATTACAACATTCTCTGGGTAGCTTACTACTAGATACTGAAATTGAGGGTCAAAAGCCAAATTTACATAAGTAGAAATAACTTGTAGAACGCAAATTGATGAGACAACATTATCCAAACCAAAAGCTTGCTTCATAATGAAAAACATGAAAATAACAGAAAAAGCCAAACATGGATATTCCATCCCTCACAGCGTCATTTGTGGCCCCAAATATTTCAGCTTTGGGTAAGTAAGTTGTTCATAAATAACAATGATAATAAGTGTGCAGTGAGCATATGCTTTTTAATTTATAATTATTTCTGACCAGGTCAGGAATATCCTGTACTGATGTGCTTCATCCCCTTGAAACTGACTTACACATCTAGCTAATTTCTGTCATTATTTTTAACAGTGAAAATGGTATTAAATTTGTTTTTAATTCTGCAAACATTTCTGTGTTCCATATCAGTAGTTTTCCTCTCCCTCCATATTTTAGTTATTTTACCAGGCAAATGACTAAAGTAGAGAACACTTTTAAAATAAAAGTATACAGCCTTATCATTACCCAAAGCAAAAACTCTTAGTTCACCTAGCTACTGAAATTAATTCATGTACTATGTTCATCATCATCATCATCTTCTTCTTCTTTTAAGTAAGTGCCAAAAAAAAAAAAGAAAGCAAGTTTATTGGGATGAAGAAAATTGCATTGGAAGCAAACACTCAGGATAAACTTCACATCAGAAAAAACAGATGCTGATTTTTTGTTTTGTTTTAAATGGGAAGTTTAAAAAAAATGTTATATTAAAAATCTTATCAAATTCATTGTGAATGTAACTGACCCAAGAAAAATCACAAAAACATTTTTCAGGAGTCTCATTGTTAATAATGAAAACAACTATTTTGGTCCTAAAACTTGTTTTTAATTTCATATAAATTAGTGATTAGACAAACATTTATATTTTTAAATGAAAATAAAATGCTTAGGGTGTGTACATCAAATACACATATTTGTTTAGATATAGAATATGTTTTATGATTCTTCACTTGAACCAGTTATTTTGATGTAGAGGGGTTTCTCTTTTTTTGGTCAAAATATGAAATACTAATTTATGTCCAACCAACCAACCAACCAACCCACTGCCATCTAGTCGGTTTTAACTAATAGTGACCCTGTCATTGATATCAGCACTACCATTTTGGGTTTCTGAGGTCAAAAGCCTCGTCTTCCTTCTATGACCTGTGGTACCCCACTGTTCATCTTAAAGTCAACAGTCCAATGCACAGCACCCCGGGCCAGGAGAGCTCCAACATTCATGTGTGTTAAGATATATATGTGTGTGTATGCATGTGTGCACGCGTGTGTACTTGTCTATGTGCTCTTGTCAACACGGGTTATAGTAACAAGTCTTTAAAGCTAATGTCCATCTGTTTGGGATCGATTCAATGCCCATCAATGTTAAAGATATTATTTATGTATCGTAATGATACTCAGAACATTCAAAAAATTAAAAAAACCTCTATAAACCATCAAAACTAACAACAGATGATCACTTTGTCCCCTTATATAAAAGAGTCTTTTAAAACCTGCGTCACTTTAACAAAAACATTTTCCCCTGAAAAAGAGACTTTACAATGTGCTCTTTTCTCAGGCATCATTGACACTAAGAATAGACTATAAATTGGTAGTATAGAGTGCCTTTCAGCCTCAATTTTTCTAAAAGCACTTCACAAAGCAATTAGTCAGATAATGGTGGCTGGCTGATTCCCTGGTAGCCTTTCTGTAGTCACTAATAGCACACACTCTTTCCAACCAACAGAGTGGCGTGTAGGAAGAACAGTGTAACATATTTAGACTTCTCAATGTCAGTTCTATTGTCTCCTTAAATAATCTTTTTGCACTAAATTTATACTTATAAGAGTTTAGCATTCAAATTTGCACGACTATAAAGAAGAATGAAGCATTGATTTTTGCATTTAAATAATCACGGAATCTATAGTTGATCTTCTCTGAGTCACCTGTAAATACTGGTAGCCCAGAATATGGCCACTGTCACTTCTTTTCACGGAAGTAAACTTTTTGGTGTACAAAGTATTTGGAAAATATCTCAATCTGAGTTCATCAAATATAATCTCCGAAACAAGGGACTGGCTAACATAATGGTGGTTTCAACTTGTGCAGGCAGTAAACTGTAATATCCTTAGTTCCTTAGCTCTCGTCTTTGAACTGGCTGGAACAGCGTCTTAGGCCAGGTTCTCTAGAGAAGCAAAACCAGGGACTCATATACATATATATTTTTCTCATTATGTATTTATTGTACAGTATTAAAGTTAATAGTTATACTATATACTGTTTACAAAAAAGAAAACAATCCTTTCCACAGCATCCATTTATATAGGAAGCAGGTCACACCTGAGAGGCTATTAATTGCACCAGGGCTATGACCTAAGTAAGGGTGATTTATTTTACCCTAATCTTATCCTTTTATGGAGGCTTATATTGGCAGTGATTATATGGTTAAGTCAGGTAATGGAAATTAGAAGATGTTAACCGCCAAACTACTTAGAATACTGGTCCAGTCAAGTTAACACAAAACCCTAACTATCACAAGTAAAATATGATTGATTTATAATGGACAATAGTGGTTCTCCATGCACAGGAAAGGATCTGGTAGACAAACACTTTGGAAGTTGAACTTTCAGAATCCATGAATAACAGGAGCCCTGGTGGCATAGTGGCTAAGCATTGGGCTGCTAACTGCAAGATCTGCACTTCAAAATCACCAGCTGCTTCTTAGGAGAAAGATTGGGCTCTCTACTCCTGAAAATACTTACAGTCTACTCTTGCAAATAGTCACAGGGGCAGTTTTACCCTGTCCCATAGGGTCGCTATGATTTGGCATCAACTCAATGGCAGTGATTTTTAAAAAAATTTATTTAAAACATTTCTATTAAAAATGTATCTAATATGATTTTTATTTTTATCTACTTATTATGTACAACTAAAGGCATCTTTGGTAATTCAAGTTGTTATTTCATGTAGCATCTTAATACATAGATATTTGACAAATAAATGTTGATACTAAGGCCCAACCACTTGGACTAATAATAATATTAAGTTCATGAAAAAAAAGACAAGAAAATTAATTATTTGGGGGAGAAAAAGATCAAGTCAACAGAATCCAAGCTCACTGAGTGGAGATTTTTAACTTTAGGAAAATATGTATAATCAAGTCACTGTTCGAGAATTCAACCCTTTCCTTATCAGTATCCTATTCAGAAATAAAAAAATAATTTCCCTGTAAAGATTGAGCTTCAAATACTCAAATTTAAGGAGTTAAATTTTAAAAAGTAAGTTTTTTTTCCCCTACCATTTATACCAAAAGCAAGTTGGAGTAAATTAATCTTTTCCATGCTTACCAAAAACCATTAAACAAAGAAAGCATGCTACTTTCCATTTTGCTTGCATCTGAACCACAGCTCAGTAACAGTGAATCCTTTTTGAAAATGCTCTTTATCCTATATTTTAATATACCCTAACCCAATTTCATATAATATGATCTATCGTTAGTAATTATTGCATTTATTTCACTTTTCAAGGATTGCGCGTATTTGCAAGAACCTCACTGAAACCTTTAAAATAGTCAGCATTCCTCAGTTGTATAATCGAAACCCTGGCACATAGTAAGTGCAAGTGCTTATTTAAAATGTGTGGTGATTAGAAACTCTTCTCTCAAATCACCTCCTGTTGAAGGTAATGAATTCTTAGTAGGAATATTAAGCAGCTTCTACATTTCACTCAGTCCTCCCCCGGCTCACTAACACTGAGTGCATTAGCTGCTGGCAGCAACTGATTCCCGAACAATTTCTAATGCAATGGACAAGAGTCCTGTGCTAGATTCTACCCTCTGTGGGGCACCGGAGTTCACATTTTGAAAATGGAATTATTGTAATTCTAGTTTCTATTAAGCATATATGTCCTGAGAGACACCACAAGACAGACTCTTTCTGCCAGAATAAGGTACTAGAAATGTAAAGTAATACAAACCAGAATTGAACTTGTCATGTGAAAGACTCTGAGAATCAATCAACACCATAATTACCCTGGCGATCATCAACACCAAGTCAAAAAATTCACTACCATTGAACTTCAGACTTTTACTGATGATTTTTTTCTGAGGTTAATGATAAATCGCAAATCTAAAGGACAGAGTGAGTATAACTGTCCTTGTGGATATCAAAGACTGTAAATCTTTTTAAAATGCCTTCATTGGCATATAATTCACATATCCTACAATTCAATACTAATGCAATTACATTAAGAATAGTTGTACAGTCATCACCACAATCAATTTTAGAACATTTTCTTCATTCTTGGACTTGTCATTAGTTCCTCATTTTCCCCAACCTCCACGGTCATACCCCAAGGAAACATTCATTCAGTTACTATCTGTATAGATTTGCCTATCCTGAACTTCATAAACAGAAAAATATAAAAACAAACAAAAAACCCTAACAAAAACCTAATAACAAAGTAAAACTGATAAAAACCTCAATTAAAAAGAAAGCAAAAAACACTAAAACTCAGTACAAATTTTAAATGGATCAAAAAAAATAAAATGGATCAAATGATAAGGTGTTAAATTTTAACCTAATTGACTTCTGCATGATAGCAAGGTTATTTGCATCCCTGGTCTATGGTCAGAGAAATTTTACTAGACGCTTAATCCACCTGTATTTCCTCTCACCCCCTTTTTAAAATGAAACAGCCTTAAAAGAGGTTAAAGTGGATATCAAATGATCAGATATTGTTTTAACATTATTGACTTTTTAAAAATCATTTTATTAGGTGCTCATACAACTCATCACAATCCATACACATATCAATTGTGTAAAGCGCATTTGTACATTCATTGCCCTCATCATTCTCAAAACATTTTCTCTCCACTTAAACCCCCGACATTAGGTCATTTTTCCCCTCCTTCCCCACTCCCCCCTCTGTCATGAGCCCTTGATAGTTTATAAATTGTTATTTTGTCATATCTTGCCCTGTCCGACGTCTCCCTTCACCCACTTTTCGGTTGTCCGTCCCCGAGGGAGGAGGTCACATATAGTTCCTTGTAATCGGTTCCCTCTTTATATGCGATCTGTCTGATAACAAGCCTATTCACTTCCCTCAACTTTGGTCAGAGGGAATTCACCAGAGGCTTGATGCATGTGTAGACCCTGCAAATAGATTATGGGCTTCTGATGTCATCCTTCTGTAAACCAGATGTGCACAATTTAGCTTCTGATACCATTCCCTCCTTTGGATTTGTATTCTATTACTTGCAATCCTTGAATCACATAGGCTGGTGTGCTTCTTCCACATGGACTTAGTTGATGCCACATTTAGATGACTACTTGTGTGAAGACATGCCTTTAAGACCCCAGATTCTATTTCTTATTACCGTCAGGTACCCTCTAGTTTCTTCACTACATTTGCTACAGCACCCACGTCTTCAGTGATCTCTTCATGAGGGTGAGCACCAAGCAGTGCCATGCCTTAAGAACTAATTTTTCTTAGATTGTGCCTAGAATTAAACCCAAGCCCCCAAATCCACTCAAATATTTATGATTCATATATATCTCTGGTTCACTTTGGGAGCCCTGGTAGCACAGTGGTTGTACATTAGGTTGTGGTCTCCAAGTTCAAAACCACCAGCTACTTACTGGGAGATAAACAGGACTTTCCAGTCTGTAAACACTTACAATCTTAGAAACTCACAGGGACAGTTCCACCCTGTCCTATAGCGTTGTTATAACTCAGTATTGACTCAATGGCAATGTTTGGCTCACTGTAGAGACATTATTTTCATTTCTGTTAGAGAACATCATCAGTTATCTCATGGAACATCACGGCGGCATTGATGGCGATTGCCACAGAGTCAATGCTGACTCACAGTGACCTATAGCACTGGGTAGAACTATCTCTGTGAGTTTCCTAGACTGTAAATATTTACATGAGTCAATGCTGACTCACAGTGACCCTATAGCACTGGGTAGAACTATCTCTGAGTTTCCTAGACTGTAAATATTTACACAAGTCAATGCTGACTCACAGTGACCCTATAGAACTGGGTAGAACTATCTCTGTGAGTTTCCTAGACTGTAAATATTTACACGAGGAGAAAGACATATTTCTCATGTGGAGCTGGCTGGTGGTTTCAAACTGATAATTTTGCTTTTAGCTGCCCAATGTGTAACCACTACTTATTTATAGTGTCATGAGTTTAGCCAATGGTATGGAATGCTAAATAGTGCTGAAAAAAAGAAACTATATGAATTGTGAACTGTAGTACATGAATTGTTGACTTGTACAGATTAAAGTGTTTAGTGACTAGATACTATTCACACAAACAATGGGGGTTGGTGGTAGGGCAAAACTTTCTATTGTAAATCTTTATAGAACCAGAACACCTTGTCTTTCTCTCTTGGACAAGCTGGCAGATTGAATCACCAACTGTGTTAGTCCACGTAGACTAGAGAAACAAATCCAGGGAGACTCATATGTGTATAAGAGAGTTTTATATAAAGGGTAATTGTACATTAAAAAAGCATCCCAACCCAGTCCAGTTCAAGTCCATAAGTCCGACATTAGCCCATATATCCGATATCAATCTATAAAGTCCTCTTCAGACTCATGAAACACATGCAATGATGCAGAATGCAGGACGATCACAGGCCAGTGGGTAGAAAGTCTTTGGATCCAGTGACAGTGTAAGCATCTCAGTGCTGGCGGGGGTCTCCACGTGGCTCCTCCAGCTCCAGGGCTCTGGTTCCAACAGCATAGATCCATGTGTCTTGTCCATAGAGTGTCTCTCAAGGAAAGTGAGGAGATTGAGAAAGTCTCTCCTGCCGCTAAGGAGGAAAACACAGGAGTTCCCAGAAGTCTCAGGAGAACGCCAGGCCCACACAGAGGCCTCATTGGCTATGATCTGATTGACAGACTAGGCTCCACCCCTTCACTCTTAATCCTCTCAAGTCCAAAACTGACATCAGATTATGCAACTACCACACCAACCTTGTGGTTAGCAAACCAATGTGTAACTCACTCTGTCACTAGAGCTAACATTTTTAGGGAAAAATGAAAAAGTGTCACAAATGACCATATATAACAGTAATTCCTAGAAAAAGAAGCTATGAATCCACAAGAGAATCTGCCTTCAGCAGTCACGTCTTCAGGTTGGCTCCAAATCACTCGTTGCCTTCTTAGCAAAGGATCATAAATGAAGTTCACGACTGCTCATAGTCACTGTCATGTGTGTGTTCTTGAACTGTGAGTGTTGGAATCACGACAGCACTTATGCATTTCCAAAAGTGCTTAGTGGGACAGAGCTTTCTATTGTTTGTTTATTAATTGATCAATTAATTATATTAATAGTTGATAACAGGATGTCAATAAATGATGTCCTATTACAGTCACAGAGCACTGCTGCTCTAGAATGTCAATGTTATTAGCAAAGAAGGGAGCCTTTTCACCGCTCTTCCTCACTGTACCCATCCCTTTATAAGTAATGACTGTAATAAAGTGAACGTTTCTACCATACTAAATCTTCTGACACATACCAACTATTCATTGAAATTTGCATAAAGCTCTGTATGATTGCAGGGTATCATTCACATTTAAATGCTCATTGTGTGAGAGGAGATGTGCTAAATGCTTTATGTTTAACACCCAATTTATTTTTAAGAATATGAATTTATGAGAAAATTCATATTGCATGCAACTCAAGTTTTTCAGGTAAGAAAACACAGGCCAGATAAGTTAAAAAAAAAAATTTAGGAGCGGTCCCACAATGATAGAAAGTGGAAGAGTAGTGCTGTGAATCCATCCCGTCTAAATGCAGGAGACGTACTCATGCACACTGTGCTAAGTATGCAGCCGAAGCCTAAAAATGGCGCAATGCTAGAATTCTTGCCTTTTGCGCAGCAGCACTGGCTTCCATTCCCAGCCAACAAACCTCACGCACAGCCATTATCCAGTGGTTAACAGAGACTAGCGTGTTGCTATGAAACCGGCAGGTTTTAGCATAGCTCCCAGGCTAAGCCAGACAAAGAAGAAAGACAGGTAAGATATTAAATATAAAACCTTATGGATCACAATTGCCCAGCAGACAGATGGCCAAGGGGATGGCACAGGGCCAGGGGCATTTCCGTCTGTGGAGCACGTGGCTGCTCTGAGGTGGGGACAACTCAAGGCAGAGAACAACAGCAACAGTGATTCCACAGTCTCTGCCCACACTTTCTAAACCATACTTTAGTGGTATGACACTGACTTGTGATTCAATATCCTTTCAGAAAATACTTTCCTTGTCTTTATCTCCCAGCCAAAGCTAAGTGCTGGCGATTGAATTGCAATTCTGTTGACAAGATATTTGCCTCTTGGAGCTGCTCTGGTCAAGTGGTGGGCACTCTTCCTTGACAAGCACTCAGGGCTTCAAACAAGGGCTTTACTGAATCCACAAAATTAGAGGTACCTTCAGCAACCAGGCTAGATAATATACATACATACATATATATATCTCTCCCGCCCCCATTGAGAAATCAGGGCCGCTATGCTCTTGCAACTAGAGTCCTTGCGACCAACAGGTGCCAAATTACAAACCCTAAAGTTGGTGGTTTGACTACAACCAGAGGCACATCCACACAAGAGCCCTCCCAATCGGATCCCAAAAGATTGTGGTTGGCCACCATCCTGCGGCAGCACAGTGCTACTTTGAAACCCATGGTGCTGACAAGAGTGGGCATTGCCTCACAGCAATTGGTATGCTCCTGTCCTCTTCTTCTATCTAATTTAAATGCCAATAGCTATATTGGTTATTTTTGCTATTTGTTTTATTTCTGTCCCCACCCCACCCTTTTAAATATAAAATGTGCCTATAATTTGCATTACTGTCAATATTTTAACTTCTCATACTTAAATAAGTTTCCTTTTCAATAAGGTCAATACCAAGCAAACTGGCAAGACAGTAGAGATTATTTGGGGGACCCTCAGATTCTGCAATTTTCCCCTTTTGCTTCTAGATGATAAAAATTAATCTGCTCCCTCCCTCCAAAATTCTATCAAAATAAGATCTTGGTCAAAGATTTGATACAATAGAGTTTCTAACTTGTTATAAATGTAAATTAATGTAGCCCTGCCTCTTTACTGTAGACTGAAAGGGTGTGAGCTCTTGCAAAGTCATTTCAAGCATTACTAACGTAAGAGAAAGACAAAGGTCACTATGCGGTCCAATCTTGAGGGTCTGAAATCATTCTTTGAGTCAGAGGCTCCTCTGTCCTTAATTAGGTGACTGGTCAAGGGATGATGATGTTTAAATACAAGGCCTTCTTTTTCCACCTTGTGTTCTTTCTTTCCACTGCTCATATTTTTCTTTGAGTTATTGTCTTAAGATTTGTTCTCTAAAAAGAAAATGTTCTAAAATTGATTGTGGTTATAATTGTACAACTCTTCATGGTATGACTAAACTACTGAATTGTATCATATTTGTATTATGTCCCAATAAAATTGCTTTTTTGAGCCATAAAAAAAAAGATTTGTTCTCTAGAGAAGTAAAATCAGTAATGCTTGTGTGTGTGTGTGTGTGCGCGCGCATGCATGTAGAGAGAGAGAAAAGTATATATCAAGAAAATGATTTACACAGTTGTAAAAGCAGACTAGACTGAGTTGGGGTAGGTTCTAAATGCATGGGTCAAATGTTAAGCTGGACGTTTATTTATTTATTTATACCTTAATTTTTTTTTTCCTTTTAATAAATCATTTTATGAGGGCTCATACAGCTCTTATCACAACCCATACATCCATCCATTGTGTCAAGCACATCTGTACATATGTTGCCATCATCATTCTCAAAACATTTTCTTTCTAATTGAGCCCTTGATATCAGCTTATTTCCCCCTCCCTAGCCCACCCTCCCTCCCTCCCTCCCTCATGAACCCTTGATAATTTATAAATCGTTTTCTCCCATGTCCTACACCGACCGCTGTCTCCCTTTACCCACTTTTCTGTTGTCCACCCCACTAGGGAGGGTTATATGTAGATCACAGTGTGTCCCCGCCACACACACACACACCTTCCCCTTACTTTTCTGGTATCTTTATTCTCATTATTGGTCCTGAGGGGTTTATCTGTCCTGGATGCCCTGTGTTGCAAGCTCTTATCTGTACCAGTGTACACGCTCTGGTCTAGCCGGATTTAAAAGGTAGAATTGAGGTCTTGATAGTGGGGCAGGGTGGGGCGGGGGGAGCATTGAAGAACTAGAGGAAAGTTGTATGTTTCATCAGTGCGATACTGCACCCTGACTGGCTCATCTCTTCCTTGTGACCCTTCTGTAAGGGGATGTTCAATTGTCTACAGATGGGTTTTGGGTTTCCAATCCGTGCTCTTCCTTATGCACATTGATATGTATTTTGTTCTGGGTCTTTGATGTCTGATACCTGACCTGATCCGATCGACACCTCATGATCACACAGGCTTGTGTGCTTCTTCCATGTGGGCCTTGTTGCTTCTCAGTTGGATGGTTGCTTATTTATCTTCAAGCCTTTAAGACCCCAGATGCTGTATCTTTTGATAGCTGGGCACCATCAGCTTTCTTCACCACATTTGCTTATGATCCCATTTTGTCTTCAGCGATTGTGTCGGGAAGGTGAGCATCACAGAATGAAGCTCGACATTTCTTATGCTAGTAGCTTTGGGGGCAAGATTGGCAAGAAGACCACAGACTACTGTCTGCAGAGGCAGATGGCTCCAGTGTCAGCAAATCAAGCTGGCAAGGCACCAGGGCAATGGATCCACAGTCAGGAGGCCAAAATGCAGGCTGCTCACTGATGACTCCCAGGATTGGCAAGCAGCATGGCAGATCCTTTGCTCAAATTCAAAGGACCGGAGGTTGATGAGCCAGATGCAGGATGTAGACCCAGCAAAAATCAAACAAGGCATTCCACAGTGACCACTTATATAGGAGGTAGGCACCCCCAAGGAAACTTCCTTTCAATTGTATCAGGAGTTTGACTGAAGTGTGTTGCATCCCACCCTAATCTTCTTACAAAAGATTGCATGGTCCTATTAGACCCCATTATGGAGTTAATTGCACGGTGTTAGTTCAGGTCATAGAGGATTATAACTGCTAAACCACTGAGAATTCTGGCCCAGCAGAGCTGACACAAAATCTTAACTATCACAATTGCCATCCATTATCTCACTCTCTCTCTCTCTACTCCATTTTCTCTTCCTCAGGATAGGAAAATACAAAGAAGGGGAGGTAAGTGTAAAGTGACATACTTAAGGTAAAATGCAGATCCGGGAGAACCACAGGGGGATTGCCTCAGTGTGCATTCTTCTTACAGTGTTCACTTGGAAATTCAAGAGAAAACACAACAATTGCCACTTCCTAAGATTGCTCCTTTAGATGCCGCTTTAAAATGATTCAATTTTAAATGCAAAATTGTCTATCAATGCATCATATCCAGCAGTCATGAATATAGGACAATTCAGGCAAAATAGAAAGGTCTGAGGCTTTGGGAGTAGCCTAATGTCTATGTCCCTATTTTGGTTATGACTCCTGTTTATTTCTAGGATTCTATGTAAATGACTGTAATGGAAACCTATTGGGTCATATGTCCTGGCCAATTTATTTGAGAGTTACCCACTTAATTCATCAGAATTACTCCAAGGGGTTATGTTTTGGTTCCTAGCTATTGCTAATTAATATGGGGTGGCCATCTTATCCCAAGTTAAACTATCCACTTGTCAATTTGACATCTGAAGTGAGAGATACAGAGAGGTAAGCTCTAAGGGATCCGGGCGACTTTGAGAAGCATGTACAGCATTTGCTGGCCCCGACTTTTCTGTCCTGTCATCGCATCCTCTTCCTGGGGGTGGGACCGCTGCCGGCTTCTTGCATTCTGTGAAGGCCCGAGTGTCTTTCTGTGGCTTATGCAAGGCCAGCTGACTTTCATAATCTGTTTCTGAAAGATTCTTATTTGATACCATGGCCATGCCTGCTACTTATCCCGTGAATAATTCAATCTCTATTTCTAAGGTCACTGGGTAGTCTTTTTATTTTCCTGATCTTCTTGATTTATTTGACCAATTGCCATATTTTGCCAAACTGGTGTTAGGTAGGTGGCCCAGGGCAGGGAGCAGGGTGATGGGGTGTGATACAAAGCCTTCGGGATCCCTACTGGCATAGTGGGCTGGGAGTTGTGGTGTGAACCCAAAGTCAGTAGTGTGAAACCGGCAGCTGAAGAAAGATGAGCTTTCTGCGAAGTAGAGATTCACACCCTCAGGGCAGTTCTACTCTGTTCTACAGAGCTGTGAGGTGTCAGAATCGATTCCCTGTTTGTTTTCAGCCTCCTTAAATCACACTGGGCGGTGGCGATTCGTGTAAAGGGAACCCTGGTGCCTCCGTGGTGATCCACTGGGCTGCTGCTAACTGAAAGAAAAGAAGTTCAAAACCACCAACATCTCCACAGGAGAGAGATGAGGCGCTTTACTCCCATAAAGAGTTTCAGTAGCAGGAACTCACAGGGGCAGTTCTAGCACGCACTAGAGGTTTGCTATCAGACCACACGGACTCCATGGCAGGGAGCTCATTTTTGTTGAGGTCAGTTTCTATACACAGTTTGATGTGGTATTGACGAGGTAACAGTGTCAGTGTGGCCTCTCCAAATTTTTAAAAACTTCAGGAATATCTATTTATCATTAAACTCAGAAAAACATCAGTAACTATTGGGACTTCTTCCCCAACCATAAAAAATAGACTTCAGAAATCTAGTTTCCCCTCAATTGGTATCAATATAGTGGTCATGGAATTAAAAGGGGAAAAGGGGACCTTTGCAAGGTTCCACTATAAAACCCTAGAGTCAACCTTTGAAAAACCAAAACTCAGTGCTTAGTAACATCCCCTAAGTTAAAATTATTACTACAGACATGGTCAAGTGGTAGTGTGAAGAGACTCTCTATTAGTTGAAAATTACTACTAAGGACAAATTTTATAATGCACTGTATTTTACAGTTTAACGTTTACAGTTCCATGCACCGAGACATAGAAGTATAAGCGTTACAGAGACTCTAACAAACATCTTTCAATCTGCTTAAAATATAGAAAGTCAGAATGGTAGGGTAAAAGTATACTTATAATTTTTGAAATAATAAATTGAGATAAACATGGAGTCATAGTAAAACTGACAGGGACAGGTTCAGTTAAAAAAACCACAGATAAATGTGGCCTCTAAAAGTATCTGAAGGCCTTCAAAAATCATGAAAATATTCTACTGTCTTCCAATTCCATTTTTCTATGAACATTTTGAAGTCCCTATATTATAACAGTGCATGGTAAAAGGAAACCATCTATGTTTCCAAACTAAAGAATGTCATCTTCAGTGTACATGAAGACTGAACTCAAATAGCAGCAGAGCGCATTCAAACAGCCCTCTGTCTCCTTCTTCCCACCCCTCCACCCCCACCCCCTCTGGTGAGCCTCAGTAGCAACTGCAGGACTGGGCAGAGTTAAAGGAGCTTGAGGAAAATCACCATCGTCTTTCCCAGACTAATCTACTTTAGGGAACCAACAGATGCAACTATTCCATAGAAATTAATCTCTTTGTGTTATTTGGCCTCACAATGCGCCATTCTAATACTGAGCACACTGATGTTCTAAGATATGCTGGCAAAATGCTGCCGTAACACAATTTCTTTGCTACTAGAAAAGACAGCTCTTGAGATTACTCCTGCTTACATAGCTGCTGCAGGTGATTACATCTTTACACAGATGTTAATTGCTCTCCAGAGAAAACTGCCCAAATTATCAAGTGGGAAGAAGAATCTTTCAGCGGATACCAAGGAATGACATACAGCTATTGTTTCTCGGCCTGTTGTAATCTAAACTCTGACAAATCTCGGGCAAATAATCCACGCTTCTTCAGTAGCAGCTAAGTAATCATGAAAATGGGCAGCTGGCAGTGATGAGGCATGCTAGCTTTTATTCCATCCCAGAGCGAAGGCCTAGCGGGGCGGGAGATAAGACAAATAGCTGGCTCGTGAGCAACCATTACATGTTGCATCATTGGCTTCCTTGGGCTTTAGACTCAACATGGGAGATTCTAAAATCATGCTGGCCAGAGCACAAGGCAGACCAACTTCAGCTGAATCTTGGGAGTGGAGCCCAGGCCTCAGAGTTGTTCAAATTCCTCTGACAATTCTGCTGTGCTCTGCCCTGCTTGGAAAGTCTCAGCGGCTCTAGTCTGCGTAGACTGTCTAGTCTGTGCAGCCTGGCAAGCTTCAGCGAGTGAGCACACATGAATGGCCAGTCTGAAGAACCAGAATGAAGGCTCTCAAGAAAGCCTGGAGCAAGAGTGAGAATGACCAGTCACAGAAGAAAGGGCTCCTCCAAGCAAAACAACAACAAATGCCCATGACGCAGCATCTAAAGGAACCGTGAAAGAGCTAGAACTAGCCACTGCATCCCAGGCAGCGAGTGACAGAGAAAGGAACAAATGATACATATTGCTGTTCTCTGCTCATATAGGAAGGCACAGTAATAGTGGAACAACTGTGGTATGTCATTGGGCTTAAAGCAGTGGTTCTCCACCTTCCTAATGCCGCGACCCTTTGATACAGTCCTTCATGTGGTAGTGACCTCCTGACCCTAATATGATTCTTGTTGCTTCTTCATCACTAATTTTGCTACCGTTTGAATTGTGCGACCTCTGTGAAAGGGTACGATGCCCAAAGGGGTCACGACCCAAGGTTGAGAACCGCTGCTCTGGAGCTTTGTTAAAGCTTACAGACATTGACCGACTGTAAGTGTTAAATTCATGCAGCTCAGCCGTTCTTCAACACTGAAGGGAGGGCAGTACTGGAAAACACTAGTATCAACCAGAAAACTAAGAAGAATCTCTTCAGCAGAAATAAATACAGGAACAATCCCGGGTGAAATCTGGTGAAAGCAATACCAAACTGAGGAGATATTCGAAACAAAGCAGCACTTCGATGACATACTAAGTTTGGGGTCACATGTATAAGCAGTAAAAGCAAGTATCTTTCTCTGGTTTACTACACATGACTCACGGCCATCTACAACGCACAGTGACCCTCTAGAACAGAGTAGCAGTGACCTGTGGTTTTCCAAGACAAGTCTTGACAGGAGTAGACAGCCTCATTGGTGTCCACCTCTGTTTTCAACGGCAGAGCTGGAGGTTAACAGTGTAACTCCATGTGCCAGCTGGGGTCCACTAAAAATTCACTGCTCTGGACTCAATTCTGTCTCGCCATGATTCTTTTGGACAGACAGAACTGCCCCTTTGGGTTTCTGAGGTTGCAAAAATCCTCATCTTTCTCTCACAGGGCAGCTAGTGGGTTCAAACTGCCAACCTTCGAGCTAACAGCTCAAAACATGATCTGCCACAGGCTCCTTTACCGGTCTGTTACCAATTAGAAAAGAGAAAAATATGTTGCGAGCTAATTAAAACTTTGGCTTTACCATATATGTAGTTCTCCGAACGCAGAAACTTAATAAAACATGTGTTCCATGCAGGTGTGAAGAAAAGCATTAGCCTGTATCCATTTCCATGTGGACTCAGTGTCTAGATACAGAAATGGAATTGTCTATGGTATATAAGATATCCTGCTACTCCTTCACAAGTGATATTAGTTTGAAACCCAGAATAGACACGTCTCAGCAGTTTCATGTGGTCAAACCTATGTGCTCCTTTTCTTTTGTTTACATTCTAAACTTGGCTAAACATAAACGAGCATGAGGTGTCTTCTTGCCAGAGCTGGGTACTGTGGCCAGGTAACTGCCTAAATAACAACAGAGGGCTCAGCGGCACAGCTGAATTTCAACCCGTCAACCCCCATTAGTCAACAATGTATACAACAGCATTCTAGAGCCAATGCCAAAGGCTTCAAATATTCTTGGATGGATGACTTGTTCTGATTTCATCAAGAATATGGAAAAATAATTATTTTGAAAGGAAAATGCAAAGAAGATAAAAATGCCAGTATCTGAGCACTGATTTCTCTTCTTCGAAGTTATATTATGCCCAAATCATTATGTACTTCAATCCCTATTTAAGCACACCTCCTTGTTCTGATAAGGAATATATATTTTCCAATGATTAGGTGTCCTTTCACAGATTGGGGTCTGGGAAAATTTAGGGAGGTGTGACAGTTTCTCAAGCTTTTTTTTAAAAAGAGAGATGCTAATACAGGCTTTAAGTCATTAGCTAGATATCGGAATGGTTGTGTTACAGGTTGAGGCATGGTGACTTATTAGCATAATGTAGCCCTCTGGTTGCCTACAACAACAACAATAACAAAAAGAGCAGAATGCAATCATTCAAATATGTGGAGGATAGGGATAGGGAATTCTCTCTAACGTAATCATAGCACCACTGTGAATTTTCAGAAAAAATAGTTCTTAACTAAAATTTGTAGCCACTGTCAGAAAACTTGTTCATCTATCCGTTTGGTTTTCTCCCCTAAGAATCCAACTAAATGGGCAAGTGTACGTTTTTCTACATCACGTAGACGTGGCACTTGAATTCAGCTACTTGATGTGACCAGATAACAGCCCAAAGGCTCTTTGGGGATACTACTCCACGGCTTCTCACTAATGTTCCTGAATTCTGGTCGATGGCTGTGTGTTTGAGGGCAGATTGTGTCTGGTTTGGTTTTCATTCTAAGCTGAACTGGATGGTCCACCTCCTGAAACATAGGAATTTTAAACATTTGCAAAAATCATCCAACGGAAGAAGTATTTAGACAGCACAGCTCAGTCCACACAACATAATCTAGACCCTAGTTCCACAGGACAGTATTTATCTTCACTGACTTTGAGGTAAGTTATGGTTTTGATTTTATTCTACTTGCCCCAAAAGACTGCTTACAAACCATTAATTTGATTCTATGACCCAGTAAAATGTCACCACCAAAATTTAAAAAAATAATTGTTGTAAGTGACTTCTTCATAGGGCTGAAGAATTCTGATGGGTCAGTGGGCTATAAGCACAGTGCCAAATCGGTTTGGGATAAACAGATCCCCTAAACAGTTCACTCTGATCTTATAAAACCCCTGAGTTGATGTGCTGTGCATGGGCAACTATCAATTGTACAAAATGGGCGAAAAAGGCTGAGGTCAAGGCAACTTGGTAGCTAAGAAAGAGTCCAGAGAGGGGCAAAGATGAACGTCTGAGATATTCTAATCAGTTCACAGTTTAAAGCCAAATTATTTGAGAGATTTCTTGAATAAAAATTTCTTGTTTCTGATTTAAATCTTTACATGCATTTTACCTAAAGTAATTCGGAATGATTAGTTCTTCCCCTTAATAAGTACAAATCAAATTTTAAATTCATTTGTAAAATCCAGAAGAAACAAAATTAATTATCTTGTGATCACCATTTCTGAATGTCTGTATTACTTAGTTATAATGTTTTGGATATTGGCTGGAGGGCAGAGATACAGGGTACTCTATTACAAATTTCTCAGGGAGAAACAAACAAAGAGCTTACTACAGAGAACGAAGGATCTGAGTCCGAAATAAGGAAGGATTTCCATAAGGTGCTGTAAGATTCCCTTTCCCAAGTCTTTAAAAAATTAAAGCTCGGCAATAGTATCAGGGAAGAGTTACCTAATGATTCTTAAGTTTTCTTTTCATATCTATGTACAAAATATCCCTTTCATTTTGACATAAAAAAAAAAAGGTTGCCCGTGCGGAGTAAACCCTGCATCTCTCAGTTTCATGTCATTTCTATGCAGAGAGGGATGGGGAAGAATTAAAGGCCTGTCTTTTCTGAAGTAAAAAGAGCAATACACGTTTTTTGAAACGCTCTCATAGGATAAACAAGGACCTACTAATGTGATGCCCATGCCTCAAAATGAAAACAAGGCTTCTCACAGGACTTCAGCTTCTTTCAATGACATATTCCTTCACGCAGTTATCAAACAAGCCCTTCCCCTGACTCTCCCGTTTCTCTTTGATACCAGTGACCTTGAGTGGCAGCTTGCACTCCATATGTCCTCCAATATTAGCTTAACATAAAAGTCTGAACGAAGCTTGAGTGTTAGTACACATAACTGTTACTTTATATTTTCTTTCTTTATTACATTTTTGGAATCAAACAGAGATAAGCTCTTACACCAGCCACTGTTATCAATATCAAGAAGACACACACAAAAGATACGTGAACAAAATGAAATTTGGCATGTCGATTGGAGACAGAGTGCCGTAGGGATATGCCAGATAATTACATTTAAGAAAGAACCTAAATGTTGGACTTCTCACAAGACAGTCTGATATGTCAGACTCTGATAAGGGTTTGTACTTAAAAACAACATTCAGATTTCAACTTGCTTTGTCTTTTCTGCACTAGAACAAATGAAACCAAGCTGCTATGTGGAAGAACAGTGGGAACTAGTCATGATTTAAATGTCAATGGATCGCTTGGGTCCTAGTATTTAAAAGTGAGGAAAAAATGACAACCAGAGAGGAGTTGCCACAAAAATCACTTATTACATTTGCTATGTCCCACCAAGGATTTCGACCTTTTTTGAGGACAGTCCTTTGTCCTTTACTTACATCTGCACAACCCCTGGCATATAGAAGAGTCTCAGCGTACAAATAACAGTTAATACCTATTAACCCTACTTAACAGGTTGCAGGAGAATGACAGCATTCACAGCCCCTATATCACTGCCAAGCATAAAAGCTACTGTCCAAATACTGTTAAAAGCACCCTCCGAAAAATACATAATATTACTTTTATTTTCTGGAACCCAGTGTCTTTAACTCTTTTATAAATTTTCCAAGCTTTCCTAATTTTCTTCTTGTCCCACTTAAGACTCTAACAGGTCTATCTTCCCTCTTGAGCCCATGTGATCTCTGTCTGGGTCCCACTGACTTCATGAGCTTCCCAGCATAGTCCAAGGGCCAGATCTGTTGATGTCTCTTCTTTCGTTCTCAGAAGTCAGTCTTTCTCTGAGCTACATTTTTCTAGAAACTTTCTGTTACCCTTTCTGTTTATTTCAGCTCATGACCTCCCTACATTTTCCATTTGACAGTGGACACACAAAAGCACTGATTGCATTTTATTCATCTGAACAATTAGAATATCTAAGGTGGTGCTTGCCACTTAACATATGTAACTCTGATACACACCTTAATCAAACACTTTTTTCCAAGATGATTCAAAAGGGCAAATGATGCAGATGCCCTATGCTTGTGCTTTACATGGTTGTCTTTTTTTTTTTTTTTTTATGGGAATAAAGAGTATTAGAGTTGGTAAAGAATAAAAGCATAGTCAACAGGCAGGTAAAGTGAAGATCCATGGAGATAACTTTTTTGGACTATATTCTGCTTTCTTTCCTTTAGACCCATAAGCCCAACAATAGAGGTGCATTTTTGACAGTAGAAAGGTGTTTGTTTCATGGATCATAAGCAAATGATTAATTTTAAAGATATAAAGACAAAGTGTGAACTTGCAGGCCTTTGCTACAGCATTCCTTTCCCACATGGAGAGATACTGAAGACATTAGTTGAGAGCTTCTATGAGTAAACATACACACGTACTTAAAATCAGTACAGCCATATAAAAAAATTCACAATGGATCCGACTTGGGTTTACTGTCCATTCTGAGACTAGGAACTATGGCCAGGAGAGCTCATTCATGTGCTTCCCACATGCTCGGGTTTGTAAGTAGAAATTTTACATGGAAAGGAAAAACACAATCCCCTATAAGAAGAGAAGGAGAGGAACTCAGTCATGATCACTAGAAAATTACTTCTAAGGTCTCTAGGTGGCACAGTTTGTGATCCATAGCTCAACTAAAAGTTGGTGCCTAAGACCACCTAATGGCTTCATGGCAGACCGATGGTCTGCTTCCATTACGATGACAGGCAAGAAAAACCTATGGGGCAGTTGAATGTTACATGACATGAGGTCACCAGGAGCCAGGATCAACTGGACAGCAACTAACTACAATAAACCAGAATCTACATTTTATCACCAGCAAAGATCCAACAAAGGAAAATTTTACCAAAATGCTTACCAGAAGCATGTAACTGTAATTCTGTATAAACGTTGTCACCAAAAATGCAGAGCAGTTATTTTCAAAGTGGATTCTAAGGAATAGCAATGAACATCAACTGTCTACTTGAAAGTACACACTAAAAAAATTTTTTTAAGAACATACCATTAGTACTAAAAGTCTGTGGAGAAGGAAGCAGATGAAGTCTTTGGCCTCATCTGGCGAAGAGAGGAAATAATACATAGATACAAGCAAAAGGTTTATGAAAAATGCTCGGTAGTGATGAGTTCTATGCAGTAGAAGCAGAGTCCAATACGGACTGACCAGGTGGGAGTCGGACGACAAAATGGTCAAGAGAAGCTGCTCAAAGACAGGATGTGCACCCAGATCTAAATGAGAAGTGGTTGACCTTGGGTAGACCTTTCAGGCAGAATGGGCAACAAATACAAAAGTCCTCAGGCCTATCAAAGATGAAAATAATGCGAGTCCTGAAGATTAAACACTATAGGTCTGTAAGGTATTTTGATAGTTCTTGCTATGTTTTTCTTTAAACTAATAAAGTTTCCAGGGATCATGTAATTTCTATAGGGAAAAATAGAAATTGCTGGATTGGGTTTTATTTTATTTTTGAAGCAACCAATTTTCAAGAGAAACTGTGAACAGGATATATTTGCTCTTTCAATGGCCATATGAAATGGGTATTATGAAAGAAAGGGAAGAAATATTGAGAGTGAAGTGTGCATACATTTTAAGTAATCATCCTATTCTGTCCTTCTTAAAAGCCATCTAGAAACTGATGACTTCTGAGGCGGCACAGTGGCGATACTCTGAATACATCTTCTTTTCCCCACCCTGGATGACAGAATGCCAATCAGTGGAATGGCTCACACTTGTCTTATCAAATCAAGATAAAAGCCACCTCTTTGCAGGGATGGACAACTATGGCTAACAAGATACTAGAGAATGCTCTCGGAAATTTTCTGCCAACAATTTTGTTCCTAGCTGCAAGAAAGAGAGAGAGCTATATTTTACGAAGGCCCTTATTTTTTTGTTACACACTTCTCTTTCTCGGTTGGATGCTGTTGTTTAAGGTCACAGTGCCGCAGGTGCTGTACTGTTGAGTAAGTGTTGGACTCCTAATCACAAGGTGGGTAGTTCAAACCCAGTGGTTGCTCTGTTGGAGGAAGATTAAACTATCTGTTCCCCCCAAATCGCAGAAGCCCTGAGAAGCAGGTCTGTCCTGTCGTACAGAGTTGGTATGTTTCAGAATGGACTTGATCGCATGGGTTTTATGGTCTTTTTCTGGTTCTATTTTATATACCCCATGTAAAAAAAAAAGAATATCCATGGCAACTAAGTATTTAGAGTACTGTGGGCTCCCCTGAGATTGTAGACCCCAATAATTAGTCGGAGGGGCAGGCCATGTATAGCCCTGGGTCATAGTGAGGACCTACACCCTTGTCCAGGACCAGGCTATAACCAAATGCTGTAACAAGAGTGAGTCAAATATTGTGTCCGTATTCTCACTGACTCAGCCTGGAACTGTGCTTTCCCTCCCTCTGCCTTGTATAAAATGTCTTGAAAGATCCTACCTAATCTATATGACAGGCAGAGCCTGTGAGGTCCTTTACCCAAAAGGTGACTTCGTGGACCCATCAGCCTCAAAGCTCGCTTCAGACTTGACAGATAAATCATTGTGTTTAGAAAAACAACAACGCATCATTTAGAATAAAAATATACTTGATGAGTGCTTCTCTCATCTGAAGAGGACGCAAACTACAGGCTCATTAAAATAAATGTTCATCATGCCCAGAAAGGCTGTTTGCACATTTGCGATGATCACAATACAATGCCTTCCTGGCATTTGTTGTGCAGTGATACATGGTGCATACACAGGCTCAGAAGACAGCTTCCAAACTGTGTTCACAAAATCTGCGGAACACAGCAGCAGCATTAAACTAAATATGTATCCTTCCAAGGTGACAACGGTGAAGGACAACATCCATTTGGATAAAATTTCAGTTCAGAAGCTTTTTTTTTTCCCCAGGAGCCTTATTATTTCGTGGTCATGCTTAATAAAATGTTAGTATTTCTCCAACTGGCATTGTGACTGCTTTTTAATAAGAAATAGCAGAAATATTTCCAACTATTTTCAGAGTTTAACATCGCTGATAGTATTTTTGGAAAGAAGGAAGATATGGGTCTAATCCTTCATGTGTATATGGGAGACTCCTCATTGCAGGCCCAAATCCTATTACAGAAAGACATAAAAACAGATCTCTATTCCTTTCACAAACTAAATTTCAGCCTCCCGATAAATTGAATGGGTAACTTATATTCCAAGAGCTAAAAAAGATAGTCGTAGGACATGAATGGAAAAGCTTTCTTAATATGGAAATGTAATTTTTCCCTGACAGGAGAAATCTGAATTCCATATATAGAAACAACAATAACTAATATAAGGAAAATAGATAAATTTTACTCCACTATATAGCTGGAATTGTTCATTACTACATATACTTAACTTTAACTTATGAAAAAATAATAGGCAAAAAACCCTGTAAAAATTATAGTGGGAAAATATGATCACTCTTCATTAATAAAATATGAGTAAAAATTTGTGAAAACATAAGGGTATATTTAAACTGTCATAGGCTGTCGAATCAGAGACCTGCAAACTAAACTGAATGCACATTAGAAATATATAGAGAGCAAGTGGAATGACAGCAATATAAATTCAACTTTATGATAAACACAAAACATTATTGCTGATATAATCAGGTATATATATACAAAAGACATCCTCTATTCACCAGAGCCATTTCTCTTAGTAGAAAAACACAAACATAGATCTTTAGTTTGAATGTTCTGGTTATATATAAGAAACTGATGGAAAATACTATCCTGTGTGTTCACAGCATAATAAGAACCAGAAGGCTAAGTAAACATAGGGCATTCATTCAGCTAATTAACATTAGGTAAAAGTTTGAAAATATGCAGCATATAATTTTTTTTCCCTTCTATTTTCTTTCAGTATTTTCCAGTTTCAAAATTCTTTTATAAAGAGAAAGACAGGGGTGCTGTTAAATAAAAACAGATTCATAGAACTTTTCCCAACTATGGAAAGTTTATTAGATGGATAGTTTCTGAAAATTTTTGTTTCACTCTTTTCACTACATTTTATAAGGAAAATCCTTTGTAACTCGGAGCTTTTTGTGTGAATGGTCAAGTTGACTAGGACTCCCAATGACCCAATGGGACAGACTAGAGCTGCCCTGGGGTTTTGTAGGCTGTAATGTTTAGGGGAAAAGATCCCCAAGTCTTTTCTATGACAGAGCAGCTGGTGGATTCGAACTACAGACCTTTCCTAGCAGTGGAGTTTAATTATTTATTGCAGCACCAGGTCTCCTGATCTTAAATCAGTTTGTAAAATCTTATTATGAATCTAAATTATGAATCTGATAAACCTAATTTCTCTATAATTATAACAAAAATCAACCAGCAATAAATTATTCCCATATTGCAGAAGACTTTCAAGTTTATTTCATTGAGCTTTCTAAATACAGTTTCAACACTTATCTATAAATATAACTTAGTTTGGGAATATCAAAAGATGATTTATCCATATCCAGGAAGGAATGTGTTAATTTTGTTTTCAAAAAAGACAGATGTCTTTAAAAAATAAATCCAGAACTGATTTCTAAATATTTTTTTTGCAGAACATCATCTCATCAATTTTTTTCGACAATTTGAGCAACTTCTCTCATTTTTGTCCCTATGGGCAGTGCTTTCTCCCCACCAATATCCTCTATTTTAATTCCACATTGGGTGTTTCTTTTTTCTTATTTTAAGTTTTTGAAATATATCTTTGTTTAAAAATAAGGTGTCATAAATCATAAATGACTTTTTGTGCTTATATTCTACCTTTCTCTTAATTCTTAATATTCTTTTTCAATTGC
>NW_022103898.1:52243995-52246218 GCF_000313985.2 Echinops telfairi
GTGTCATAAATCATAAATGACTTTTTGTGCTTATATTCTACCTTTCTCTTAATTCTTAATATTCTTTTTCAATTGCGTGATTCACATTTAAATTCAGATCTCTAACAAAGTGATCATAGATAGGGTTATTCTTGCTAAGTTTCTATCTGAATGCCTCAAATTATTCTTCTTTTAAATAAAAATACATTGCCGACTCTTCAGCTACAAAACCCAAAAATTCTCATTAATTTTCTGCAATGTTTTATAGCAAATATTTATTAATTTCTTATATAGTAAGTTTCTTCTACAAATATAACCCTCTAATAACTTCCCATTGAGTTTTATCTTTTATTGTTTCCTAGATTATGATCATATTTATAAACAAATGCATGAGCTTCAAGAACTAACTAGAATAGAAAAAATGCCTATGCCATTGTGTTGCTCTGAATTTTTAATTAATTTTATAAATTGTGTCCAGGATCTTCACAGATGTGTGAAGAGCTGTGATTGCTATTGCTCGTGCTCTTCTATCTAATCTAAGATACAGTGAAAATGTTCAGAGACACTGATTTGTCTTTTTAGTTGCTCTGTCTTTGTTTAGAAACCGGGTAAAGAAACACTAGCTAACGACGTAGAGGTCAGAGCTCTTTCCCCAGGCTGGCTTTGTGAGTTAGATGTTAGGCTGCTAACCTCAAGGTCAGTGGTTTCATGGGGAAAATGAGGGTGTCTGTTCTTGTAAAGATTTACAATCTTATAAAACCTAATATGGTCACCTGTCAGTCAGAATTGCCTGGATGGCAACGGATTTGGTTTCTTGGCTTGGTTTCCGGATGCTAAGAGGCCCTGGAAGTGCAGCATTTAATCACGTGGCTGTTAACCTGAAGGTGGGTTGGCAGTGTCTGAACCACAAGGGACTTGATTTTTGTTTTATTTTTTATGCTAGAATTATCCTGTGCCCTTCTTTTCCGAATAAATGTTTGATATGATTATATCCTTTATTACCATGTTCTATCATGCAAAAATTTACTCCTGTTACCTCAGCAATCTTTTCTAGAATCTCTAGTTCAACTATCTATATTTAGCAAGTGTGCTTAGGGAAAAGGATGATGAAGTTCTAGCCTACTTATAAATGTTCCACACCATTGAAGAATGGCTGAGTGGACTAGATCTTCAGGTGTGTATACATATAATTGTCTGAGATACATTTTTACAAAAGTATCATCTAATGATAGTTCAAGAATTAAAAGAATCATTTTAGGAAAACAAAGTTAACTGTTTCTTTTAAATGACGATTCTTATAGATTTGAGAAACAATTTGAATCATCCCCCTAGTTTCAGCATGTTGACTTTATAACTTGTAAAACCTACAAACTGACCATATTTCTTTTTTGATCCTTCAGTGGAGCTGCTACTTGGGAAGAAAGAATTAATTTTATGGGGTCAAGCATTCTCTGTAGTTGTCCTATAGGCTCGTGTTTCCTTTCACATCTTCCTCGGATGCCTGCGGTGATCCGTGTGTCCGTGGTTCAGAAGATAGCCCCTTGTCCCTTCTTATTCAGGTGTATATTTACTTCCCATTTGGCATATTAAATTGACAAACTTGTTTGCAAAGATGAGACAATTATTTTGCTGAGAAGAGATAATATAGAAATGGTCACTTGTAAAATATATGGAGAACACTCTTGCCAACGTTTTAACTTCGTTGTGCTAACCTATTACCTTCGGAAAATCAACAATTATAGAAATCTGCCCAGCAGACCAGCAACACATTGTTAGATTGGCATTCTAAAGAAGTTGTGATTTTAGATATTGCCAATATTAAAAGATAAACTAGTTATTTCGCATGTTTTGTAAAACAAAATATAATACTCAGATGTGAAAATTATAATGAGTCTTATAAAATATGTTTTGAACACCTTGTATTGTTGTAGGGAAGACGCCCTGGTGGCCCAGCCCCGTGTTCTAGTGTCGTTGTTAGGTGCTGTGGGCACCTACGTATGGACAATGTGTGTACAACCGATCCAGGTACACACAATGTATGCGCAACCTCGCTAACTGCCATGGAATGAAACGCTGCCCCGGCCTGCACCATCCTCACAATAGTTCTTGTGTTTGAGCAAATTGTTGCAGCGCCGTGTTGATCCATCCCCAGGAGAGCGTTCCTTTTCACTGCCCCTCCGTTTCCTCCAGCATCAGGACCTTCTCCAGGGACTTGGCTCACCTGATAACATGAGATGTGCTTTG
>NW_022103898.1:52246318-52256199 GCF_000313985.2 Echinops telfairi
TCACTGCCCCTCCGTTTCCTCCAGCATCAGGACCTTCTCCAGGGACTTGGCTCACCTGATAACATGAGATGTGCTTTGAAGGCTTTTAAGGAGTATTCCAGTCGTATTTCTCCCAGGACAGATTTGTTTGTTTGTTTTTTGTCTGTCCACAGTACTTTCAAGATTCTTGGTCAGCACCACAATTCAAATGCATGGATTCTTCTCAGTCTTCTGTATGCAACGTCCAACTTTCACGTGCAGATGAGGCAACTGAAAATACTACGGTTAGGGTAAGTTGCACTGAAGTTCTCAATGGAACAACCTTTTCAACACTTTAAAGAGATCTTGTGCGGCAGGTTTACCCAAAACAGTGTCATTTTGTGATTGAATAATTTCACTCAGCAAGATGTCCTCTAGATTCATGCGTAACATGAAGTGTCTCACCAATTCATAGTTATTCTTTCATGCTGCATAGTGTTCCACTGTATATACGTACCAAAGTTCATTGAATCATTGTTCCACCAATGGACACCTGGGCTATCTCCCCCCTCGCCCCCCCCAGATTCTAAATAGAAATTTATTTGCTAATGAGAACCAAAGTTTGGTACATTTTTTTTAAAGTCCTTTTGGGGATCTCATTAGGGAGAAGTGGTGAGAAGGTGAGATTCTTCAATGAATGAGCGCTGCCCTGAAAGGAGGAGGGAGGGTCATAAAGAGAGAAGAGAAATCAAGGAAGTGGTAGGAGACAATGGGGGCATTGATGAAAAAATTAATTAAAATGAATAAATATTATATACAAATACTTTGTGCAGTCCCAGAAAATGGAAACATTTAGGAACATTTTTAATTCATTGGGAATTCTACTTTAAAAGATGTGAAAAACCGTCACGAGTTTACTAAGCTCCGACTCCAGGTCAAAGGGTTTTGCCCTGGCATGCTGACATATAAGTGGTTGGAAGGCCGTGGCTAGAGACGATTTATTTGGCACCTCTCTTCTTTTTTTCTTTCGTTTTCACTGGTGTTTCATTTAGCTCAGGTTCCGCTGCTGCCTCTTTGCCATTTCCGTGTTTTCTTTTTCCTTTTGGGGCAGGGCTCCAGGGTACAGTCCTGGTCGTCAGGTAGCTTCACCTGGCCCTCTCCATCCTCAGCCAATGTTTCAGAGTTCTCATCACAACCCGGGTCTCCGGGCTGCTGTCCAACTGTCCCTTCCTAGCTGGACACTTGGCTGTTCTTGTTCATGAGGGTTTTCTTTTTGTGTCTTTCTCTTCTTGTTTTTGAAGTTTTCTTTTTTTTTCCTGCTTGGTCGTGAGCTAGGTGTTGTTCTCCACATGTCTATCTTTGTTTCATTGTTTCGCTTCTTTCCCTCCTCCTATTTAATTCAGGCATCTGAATGATCATGATCTGAAGCCTGTGGCTTGTTCTTTAGCTCTGCCATCCACTTGATAACTATTCTTAGATGGCGAAGGTCGTTGTCAAGGACATTTCATTCTCCACTGGAGTCAGGGAACTGGATTCCCTGCTCATACTTGAACTATGGTGACCCTGTTAGAAGTCTTGCCCCGCTTCTGGCCTCAGGAGCCTTCTTGCTCCATCCTTTCCCCAAAATGCCATCAAGATCTGTTTTGCGATGAGATATAGATCCTTCCTTTTTAAAAATTTCATATAATGAACATTTTTGTGTGTTATTGAAATTTGGGGTTTGCTTCAAAGCTCAAGTATAGCTTCTTCCTGGTGTCTGAGAAGACTGCTGCTTCGTGGCCCTGACGTTTTCAGTTCAGTCAGAAGTTGCTTAAACTCATCTTGATGAGCATTCTAGTTGTTTTCCTTATTAATTGTCGCACCAAGTCCCAGGTTGTTATTTATAAGTTGAACTTGAATATGATCTGCGGCTCCTTGCTCTTAAACTCCTACTAAATTGTCCAGCCACATCAACATCAGTGCTGCAACTCCCCTCTGGGACAGACAAGGCGAGGGTCACAAGAGTCGCTCTCCAGACAGATGGCGCAGCCGAGGGGCACTTGCCGGCCTCACTTGTTTCCATTTTGTGTGCTATTGTGAATAGTGCTATTATGAACATGGGTATGCATGAATCTAAACACTAAGTTTTAAATGTCTAAATATCACATACACTTGGGTGAAAGGAGGGATGGAGTTTCCTTCAGAGGGAGTAGGGAAATCAGGGAAGGGAGGTGGTGAGAGAGAATAGGGATACTGATGAAAAAATTCATTAAAATAAACACTGTATATACATTTTTGGTACAGTCTCAGAAAATTTAAATGTGTAGAAATATTTTTAATTCAGATTTAATTGCTTTCAATAGTCTACTTTTCATGTCAGTTTTCCCACAAACCTAAACCAAACCAAACCTACTCCCCTGATTCAAATCCTACGAGTTTTTTCCGATAGTTTTTAAATTGTTCCTATTAGCTACCTCCTTGCTCTCTTATTGTAGAGCAATGGTTCTTAAATTTTGAAATACATTAGAATTATCTGGTATGCACATTTAAAATGCTAATCCCAGGCCTGCTTCCTAAGGCGTTCTAAATTATAGAATCCGGGAATATGTATTGCTGTGGCTTCAGATCATGTTGCGAGATCTTTTTCAAAATGATTATGGAGTAGAATATGAAATTTTTTTCAAAAAGACATCAAAGTATAAGAGAACAAAATGAGAATGTTTGAAGAGCTAAATGGGAAGCATCAGACTGCCAGCACATGTCCCTCATTATAAAATGATTCAAAACATTAGTGCTGTGACAATAATTTCCTAGGAGACAAAATTACTTTCTTTTCTGACTGTATACATTTTCCTAACTACTTCTTTCATTTTAACCAATCACGTTATGGTCTTTGAAAAGAAACGATGACATTTTATGACCACCATCTTACAACAGTAACTATAATTCTATAGCTTTAAGAGAGATAGGAGATATTTCTACATTGAAATAGTTCAGTCAAAAAATACATGAAGATATTATACATAATATATATCTATTGGAAAGATTGTTTATTAAGTAGATAAGTTCTTAGGAATTATTTTTATATCTTTTTGCAACTATTGACCTATTATAGCCAACTTCTTAAAAAGTAACCAACATTCAAGCAGTGAAATAAAGTCTTTAAGACACACTCTCATATTGTAACATTTCTTTTCTCATTAACAATAAAAGTAATACTGATGGCAATTAACTGGAAATTCAAAAATTCAGTAATGTGATACTCCAACTAAAGATCAGTGAGATAATTTAATCATTTCCAATTTACTACATAGAGCTATGTTTATGCCTAGTGAAAGTATTAGAAATGACTTAGATCACAGAAGCAATTTGATTGGTTAATGAAGAGTCTAAGAATGATAATTGAATTTGATGAAATTCATTAGTTCAGACAGTCAAGCAGATACTTTACAACTCCAATTATGTACTCTAACATATGTAGTAGTCATAATGTGATATAGGTATTTCACTTTTGAATTAGACATATGTATATGAAAGAATAAGAGATTGTATGGCACAAAAGAATATGACCCTGAAACAAATCCGGGTCCCCATTCCCACCCCACTCCCATTTAACACTCTTGCTAAAACATCATCTGTACAGCAGGGCACAAAACACAGAGGCAGATGCCACGACATATTCTTTTAGAATGCAAGACTGCCCAAGATCATCTCCAGATAATGAACCATGACAACTTTGGATTTGATGAAGTACAAAATGAGAATAGGAGAAAGCAAATGTTCTCCAAGAAAGCACCACTTCATAGGCATGAATGCCATCAATAGTTTCAAGATAGATGACAAATACTAATATTTCTTTTAATATCATAAAGCCATTTTTAAAGTAGACTATAGTTCTTCATTTTTCTGCCTAAATAATCCCTTTCCGTATCACATGGAAAGAGGGGGGGGGGATTTACCATCAATAAACTCTATTAAAAGTTTCTGTTATTCTCCTTCACATACCTTAATCAGACAGTTTCAGCACACTTTTCAGTAATGAAGCAGCTGTCAAGGAAGGGATAGGTCATCAAGCTGCAGTCCAGGGGCTCCTCACGCCACCACTGCTGCTAGTTGGTAGATATATTTTTTGTTTTCCCTTGAGAAAAAGAATAAGAAACCATGAAAATCATGACCTGTAGTAACTCTGCACTTGCCTTTACTATTGCCTGAGCATAACCTCCTGCTTCTGCAGACCATTCATTATGCACAACCTACTCTAGCTACCTCAATTCCTGGTTGTATTAGGTGCTCCAGGCTAAGAACCAATAGGTATGAGTTATGCTGACATTAAAAAAAAAAAGAGCAAGCATTCTAAAAAGCAACCTTTTCATATTTCTTCTAACGTCACCTGTTCAATGGCGTTGGCGTACAGAGGAAAAGTAGCAAGTGCCGCCACAGAGGGTACCCAGTGGAATTATCAACAGCAGGGAATTACCTCTAAGCAATTCACACTTTGTTTTGTTAACAAGACTCCAGGTAGGATACTGGAGTGCTATCCTTCGCAGGCAGTGTTCCCCACCTTTTTAGAATTATTGAAAAGCAAACTGAGTCTATTTTGATTTGTGAATCTTTTTTTGTAAGCTGCAGCAGCTTCAACAGTGCTAATAAAAAGGAAAGACATTGCTATTTACCGAGGAAGGACATTGAAATACTGCACATACAAAGACATCCCAGATGTAGCCGAGCTCTGTAAGCTATCCGAATACTTTCCTTTCCTCCCTGCCTTCTTTTATCTTGTGATTCTCTCACACTTGCCGGTTTCCTTTCTTTCTATTAATTTCTTCTTCCTTTTTTATTCTGTTTTATTTCCTACAGTTATAAAAGTATTATTCTGTTCTATATGAAAGAGATGAAGAACATACATTTATTTCGTATCTGACCACCAGTTTACTCTCTTATATTTGATATTTTAGAACAAGGGTTTTATAATATGATTATCTAAATAGTGTGTGAGTAAAGAAAGTAGCATAACTCATGAATGTAGAAACACTGGTAGGAACAGTTCACGTCCCCAGCTAAATCTTGCTGTGCCCATGAAGAATGGAGGCTGATTCCAGTGGCTCTGCTGTGAGTAAAGCCATGCTACTCCCTTTACAGTGGGGTTTTCAATTCTCAGGAGGAAGCTGACATGGCAACAACTGTTCTTTGAGGATTCAAATTTTCCGACTGTGAGACAAGTGAACACTTAATCCCCGATAGCTTTCATTATGTTTGGAGTAGAATTTTGTAGTTCCTTTGCAGTTTTTAAGCAGTCTTATTTTCTAATTAATGGATGAGCATCATTCTGGCATAAATCCACGTAGGAAGATCTGAGCATTTACAGGGTTTGGAAAAGCTTAATTCTTGGTTTAAAAGACTAGGTACTGTAAAACATAGCTTTATTCTTTTATTTGATGATACATTACATTTTTGCATGGTTGGGATGGACACAGGTTAGCGACATCCATCTCAGATGATTTGAATATTAATCACTTATTTATCAGCTGACAATTAATCCAATGAAGATTCACTGTTTGTCATAGGCTGATGTGTTTTTATCTTGTTGGCAAGGCCCCGAGAATAGAAAGATAGAGTTTTTTGCCTCTGAAAGTATTGAGACTGATAGTTCTCTGCTCCCGAGGCAGATAGGAAACAGCATATTATGATTGAGAAGTGCCATAAAGGAGATTTTAGATGTGCTAAACACTGAAGACCACTGAACAATGCCACGATAAAAGGAGAAAAGACTGAAGTTGTCAAGAATTTCATTTTGCTTGGATCCACAGTTAGTGCTTATGGAAGCAGCAGTCAAGAACTCAAACAGCATATTGCATGGGGCACAGCTGTTGCACTCAGCCTCTTTAAAGCGCTGAAGAACAAGAATGTCACTTTGAAGAAGACGGTGCAACCTGCCCCAAGCCAGGGTATATTCAATGTCCTTATAGGCATGTGAAAGGACAATGAATAAAGAAGACCGAAGAAGAAATGATGCATTTGAAGTACGGTGCTGGCAAAGAGTATTGACAGAACAGTGGTCTGCCAGAAAAACAAAATAATCTGTCTTGGAGGAAGTACAGCCAGAATGTTCCTTAGAAGGGAAGAAGACAACACTGTATCTCAAGGACTTTGGACATGGCCTCAGGAGTGACCAGTCCCTCAAAAATGCAATCATGTTCGGTAAAATAGAAGGTCAGTGGAAAAGAATACGCCCCTTCAAGAGATGGACTAACGCTGTGGCTGCAACGATGTCTCAAACAGAACAAGCTTGTGAGGCTGGAGCAAGATTGAGCAATGTTTTGTATTGTGCATGAGGTCTCTGTATCAGGACCAACAACAACAGATACCGAAGAATGATTCTTCTGGTCTTTAAGAATGATGGCAATGTCTTATTTTAAAATAAACCAAAAATGTGAAGAACACATGGATGTGCGTGCGTGCATGTGCACACGTGCATTCTTCAGAATATTAGCTATGAAGAGATCAAACAATGAAGTCCTGATCTACTGTAATTTGGGATTATGCCCTGGTTTTAAAAATTGTGGTTTTTCACAATGAAATCCCTTTTCTGATTCCAAGCATAAAGTAACATTTCCTGCCAGAAAGGGTTTTAAACTTTTCTCCAAATACTTCATCTGAAGTCATTTTGAAATTGTCTCCAAGATATCCCAAAAGTTATCTGATTCCTTAGAGGAAAGGTCACCAGAGTAGGAGTCTACCTATTAGAGAGGAGTCATGAGTTAGCAATAACACACCAATTCTGCAAGCCAAATAGCAAAGATTAAAAACCATCTGTCAGTGGGACTATGAGCCTACAAACAAGCACTAGACTTCCAGCAGCGTCTGGAGTCAGAACAGTGTGTAACAAAGATTAAAAAACACATGTGAAGCTAGAATTATTTACCCAGCCATGCTATAGAAAGAATATTACCAACGCCCACCAGAATCATGTGGCCATGCGCTGCATAAAACTACAGGTTGTGAATCAAAAACATTTTCGATGGAAATTCAGTCTTTGATTCTCTGAGAAATCCTTTGCTCAATAGCTATTCAGTCCCAGGCGGGGTGCAATACACTGAAGCACTCTGGCAAAAAGAAAAGCAGGTGCCTTCACCCCATCCTTTCACCCGGCCCAATGGGATAAATGATAAAAAGTCCCAGCACACACACAAAAAAAATGCAAACCATTATATAATTTATATTGTATTAAGTTCTAAAAGGACCTGAAAGTGAGAACAAGCAAACTTCTTTCAGAATTGGCTTTTCGGTGGAAATTACATTTAGGTTGAGCACACACAGGAAATGAGCCTTGGAAACCCTAAGAGACAGTTCTCCTCCCCCATATCAAGTTCCTGGGAGTTGGAATGAATTCTACCATATGGAGTTGGTGGTAGTGGTGGTGGGTCTGAGGGAAGGTATGAGGGCACATTTCTCATTACTTTTAGAATATTTTGTACCCATGCTCAAAATGAAATCTAGCATACTGATTCAATACACTAGTTTTCTGAACCCTGTTGGAGTATTCTGTTATCTGAATTTAGAAATGATGTGTTTTTTTATCATAATGCTCAGATCATCTGACATATTTATATTTGTGTGTTTCCTATTTACTTCTTCCTCTCTCTACCCGTATCCCTTGAAATATTTGTGAGGACTGGCACTTGTGCGGTTTAATTCGTTTCTGCATCAGTAGGGTCTAAACTAGCACTTACTATAGTAGTCTAGCTCAACAAAGACATCACATACGAGTAAATGACAGGTTATTTTAGAATAAGTAAGCATACAGATTAAGAAATTGTCTCCAAGAAATTAGCCATCGCTTAAGACTAATATTTCCTAAAAATTACTTTTAAGAAGGCCAGGTTTGCATGGTAACATGGATCGTGTTAAACTAATAGATGTGTGCTACTCATATTTCCCCAAGAAAAGAGTCTTCAGAGTTTTTGTAATTTATAGAAACAGTACAAATAAAAGCAGATAAATTGAAAATATGTTTAAAATAAGAGGAGGTTAAGTTGGAAGCAAATAATTTTGCCCTAATGTACTTCTCTTAGACTTTAAATATAATTATAGAGTAAGGCTTTATCATTTTCAGAAAATCTTGTGTTATTTTCGTAATCTCTTAATCCTTCAATTACTATAAGTTTAGAGATAAATACAGAGAATTGACTGTAATCCTTTGTTAGGTGATTTTATAAGAATATATTGTAAGCCAAATTAGGTATTATAATTTTATTGTATTAAGGGCTATAATGAATTTGGAAATTTTGTCTTTTTAAGCCTTAAAATGATTCTTTACCAATTATTTTCTTCCAATAACATATTTCCAAAAATTTCAGAACTTAAGAATTGCCCGGGGGGTTTAAGTGGAGAGAAAATGTTTTGAGAATAAGGAGGGCAATGAATGTACAAATGCGCTTTACACAATTGATGTATGTATGGATTGTGATAAGAGTTGTATAAGGCCCTAATAAAATGATTTAAAAAAAAGAATTGCCTTTACCTTGCTCCATAAATGCCCTCATGAAGGAAACATGTAAGCTAGGGGTGACGTGTGGAGAAGAAACTAGATGGTGCTCAGCTAATCCAAAAGAATATTGTCTGGGGTCTTAAATGCTTGTTTTCAAACCAGCAGCCACCTAAGTGAGATGTCAACTAAGGCCACACCAGAAGAAGCACACCAACATGAGTGATCCAAAAACTGTAACTAATATAATCCAAATCTGAAGGAGAGAATGGTACCAGAGCTGAAATTGTGAAATTCTGGTTTGTAGAAGGCTGGTTAACTGTGGAAGCCCAAAACACATTTTCAGAATCTACACATAGTACAAGCCTCCAATAATTCCCTCGGGCCATAAATGAGGGACTGGAATAGCCTTGTTATCAAACAGAGTACTGTAGAGACAGATACAGTAGATTAAAATGACCTGAATAGTTAAAACCTTATCACTTGATCGCCCTTTTTACATACCTTGAGCTTAATCTGGCTTTTAATATTTTCTGGTTAACTTTTGTTTGTTTCAAACTGAGGCTTATCTCTATTATATTTTGCTATTGGTGGTAGCTATCTTGACTCTCTGTTATGTATTTTCTATGTTTTTAGGTATATAAAAACAGGAATAAGTTTATGGCAATGGTTTTCCAACCAAAACACTGCAAAAATTACTTGCTTATGATGCTATTCATTTATATTTATTTATGTCAATTGTTTCCATCATTAAATTTCAAAGACAAATTTAAATATTACTCTAATATAAAAAATTAACTTCATAGTGTAAATGTAGTTTAGCAGATTCAGTGAACCCTGGCAAAGAAAAAACAAATGATTGTCTTATGATGCGATACGTAAAACTTTAAAACTTTATGTAAAACCAAACCACATGTTATATCAGCAAACTTCCCAAGGACATCTTAAAAAATAATTGTGGTTGAATATTTCTTATGTCAAAATAACTGACAAGATTTTTATATAAGAATCTTGTTCTGTAATAGGCAAAGGCAAAAAGTGGGAAAAACAGAGGCAAAGCAAGGCTTTCACTTGCATCTTTCTATTTATTTTTATTTTTTTGAGATGGTTGCATATAATTAGAATCATAAAATGCTTTAGAAATCAATAGATTTTGAGTTTATTATTGATATGTGAGCTACAGCTTCCAGAATTCTTCAAACTCCATGAAATTTTATGTAAAATTGTGTCTGTATGCATTTTTTAACAGATTCTCTAATAGGGTCAATGATTCCCTTCCTTGAAAAAAGATACAACATGTACGTATGCAAATATATTTATATGAGGATGGGGAAACAGATCTAAGAGCCTATATTTATAGGTTTAGTATCAAGGTAGCAGAAGGACATTGGGCCTCCACTCAAGTACTCCCTCAATGCAAGAATACTTTCTTCTATTAAATTGGCATTCTATGATGCTC
>NW_022103898.1:52257257-52266152 GCF_000313985.2 Echinops telfairi
TTTTTTTAAAGATATAGAACAAAAATGGTTAGAAACAGAAATGCCCTTGCCCCAAATCTCATAGCTAACTAATAGATAGATGAAGCTTTCATCCATTTCTTTTCACGTTCAACCCCATGCCCTCTCCATAATTTCCTTAATGTTGTCTCTGCTGCCTCACATAGTCCCAACTCAAACCAACACAGCACTTCTGTCTAGGAATATGAAGATAAATTAGCATAAAATACTTAGGGGGGAAAAAGCAGTTTTTCTTGTTCTTTATGAACATTGTCTTCATTATTAAAATCAAGACTTGTCCACATGGTTTGTCAAAAAGTCCAGGAAAAATCCCTCCACATACTAACCAATGTAAGATAAAATATCTGAAATTCTACATAATTCTTCTGTGAACTGTTCAGCAAAAGTGGGTTTGAAAGCTTCCTTCTTTTGTCTGATTCAATCCACAATACAATGCATCTACTTTTGTCCTTTGATTGTTATTCTTATTTCTTAAAAGTCAGCATAGAATATTCTATGAATTTTAACAAGCTGGTTTTGTTCAACTTGATTGCCTTTAGTTTTTTTATTCCTTTGTAAGTGAGACCAACTGAATAATTTCTCTTTCTTTTGTAAATTTATTTTCTATTTTGATTTTAAATTATTTGAAAGAAGCTTGAACTTCTTTGTGAGATACATTTAGTTAGCAAGAGCATCTAGTCTAAGGTTTGGCATAAACTAGTTTGATGGGAGCCTTTCTAGGGTTATGATCCATTGATCAATGGAGAGCTGTATGTTCATTATCATGTAAGGACACTACCAATGACAGTTGACTACAGTGGGAGTTTGGGTAATCTATGAGCCATACTGTGGTACAAAAAAAAAGTTGTTGGTAGAACAGTTGTGGGAAAACCACACAAGTATGAAAGATGTGTATGTATGTAAATTTATTTGTATGTGAGAGAGCTTCAAAATTTCATGGTCAAAGCCAATGAAAAGATAATGGAATTATCCACAAAATGTTAAGCCCCTTGCATAGATTATGATTACATTGTTATCAGGTGCTGTCGCATTTGTTCTGCCTCGTAGTGACCCTGTGGACAATTCCCTAAGAGGTTCCCCAGTCCTGCACCAACCATCCTCACAATCTGGGGCCCACAGTCCAGTGTGTAACCACTGCACACCAGGGCTCATTCGGACAGTCTGAGTTCACATGTAGGCTCCAGGACTACTTGGCTTATCACCCTGTTTCCTTATTTAAAAAACAATGATAATGGGCATAATAATAATAATAATTCTCAAATAGTGCTCTTCTGAAGATTTGATTAATTAAGTAAATTATGTAATATATAATAACCCCCTAATTTTGGCTATAAACATTAGCATCAATGTTTCTATTATTGTTATAGTTGTTTTCCTTTAAAATAGGGTGTGGAAGTTACATAATCTGGTGTCAATTTGAGAGGATTATGAGTGAAGGGGTGGCATCTGGCCTGTCAATCAAGATATAACCAATGAGACCTCTGTGTGGGCATGGCCTTCTCTTAAGAATTCTGGGAACTCCTGTTTTTCCTCCTTAGAGGCAGGAAACACTTCTTTTTCTCCACTTACTCCCTGAGGGACACTCTACTGACAAGACACATGGCACTCCAGCCCTGGGAGCTGGAGAAGTCACATTGACCGACCCTGACGCAACCAGACCTCCGGAGCCAGATAAGCCACAGAGACCCCTGTCAGCGCTGAGATGTTTACAATGCCACTGGCTACACAAGACTGTCAACCCACTGGCCAGTGATCCTCCTGCATTCGGCATCTTTCCATGTATTTTGTGAGTCTAAAGAGGCTTTATAGATTGGTATCGGACATATGGGCTAATATTGGACTTATGGACTTGAACTGGACTGAGCTGGGATATTTTCTCAATATTTAATTGTTCTTGTAAGTGTCTATGGATTTGTTTCTCTAATCTACCCAGACTAACACTTAGGGTTATTACAAATTCAAATCAGAAACTGCTATAAACTAAACGTTGCCAATCTCAAACGTTTAGACAATATATAATAATGATGCATTAAAGTATACTTAAATTTACTGTTCATTATTTATATTTTTATGTATATGTCTTATTACTTGATATAACCTCTTTTTTATTGTGGTAACAATAGGTACATCAAAACGTGCTAGCACAATAAATCTCACATTTACAATTCAAAGACACTGAATGCATATTTTCCTATGCATCACCATTATGATTTACTCTTTTCTAAAATTTCTTATCAATGTTAACATATACTCAGGACCTCCCAACAGAAACTCTCCTGTCCACCCGGGTAATTATTAATAATCTTTGGTTTCTATGTATTTTCTTATTTTATATAAGTGAGATCATATGGCATTTGTCTTTGTGCAATAGATTATTTCACTCAGCATGTTTTCAAGGCTCACCCAGGTGGGAGCGTACATCAGAACGTCATTTTTTGATGGTTGCATGATATTCCATTGCATGGAGATACCACCTGTTTTTATTCTTTCTTCTGTTTATAGAGATGGCCACTGTTCCCACCTTCTGGTTATTGTCCAAAATGCTGTTAGGAACAAATATACAGATTTTTCTCTCTGTTCTTGCTCTCTCCTTTTCTGGGTCTATATCTATGATACAGACGAGATTGTAGATATTATAGATCATAGCTGTGATTGTTCTTTGTTCAGCTTGTGGAGGAATGTCCACGCTGTTGGCAGTAACAAATGGCAGTAACATTTCACATCTCCATCAGTAACGAAAAGGGCTCCGGTCTCGTTATGACCTCACAAACATGTATCATTTCCCTTGAAGTTATTTTATTTGGTTTTATCATTGGCATTCTAAGGGGTGGTATATGAAGTGATATCACATCGTGCTTTTGATCCATATCTTCCTCTTTTCATGCGCTTGTCTTCATGTGAATAGTCTCTTTGGTGAGCTGTCTCTTCTGGTCCTCTGGGCAGAGGCTGATTGTTTTTACTAGGTTAACTGTTTGTTTGCTTTGCCTGTATTTTGAAGGTGAAACTTCTATTAATTGACCTCTCCTTTCTCCTCTTACCCCCCCACCTCCTTCTGTTCCTTTCTTCCTCCCACATTTCTTCCCTCCTTTCTATCAACATTTATTGCGTACCTACTTTGAGGATTAAGGTGTGCCGGACCCAAGGCAAGATATTTTTAATTGCCTAATATGCACGTGGAAATTGAATACTGAATATGGAAAAACAAAGAACAATAGAGTAATATTGAAAGTTCCAAGTACTGCGAAAGGAAAAACAAATCTGTTTTGGAAGAAGTACAGCGGGAGTGCTCCTTAGGGGCAAGGATGGAGAGACAGTCCCTTCTACTTTGGACACGTTTTCAGCAGACATCAGTCCCTGGCGAAGGACATCTTTCTCGGGAAAGCAGAAGGACAGTGAAAGAGAAGAAGGCTCTCGGTAAGATGTATTGACATCGTGACTGCAACAATGGGCTCACGTATAGCAACAACTACAGGGATGGTGTTGGACCAGGCAGTGTTTCCTTCCGTTGTGCACAGGGTCGTTATGGGGCAGAGCCAGTTGGATGGCACCTAACCACCACAGCAACCTCATGGCTGTCAGGTTTACTGGTCTAGAGCTACAGGGGTGAACAAGACAGAGAAAGTCCATCAGCCAGTTGCTTAATCTTTGGCAAATCCAATTAAATTTTTAATATTTGATACATTGTTAGAGATTGGAGTGCAAAAGCTGGAAACAAAGAGGAAGGAACAGTTGGTACAAAATACAGTTTTGGTGACAGAAATGAAGCTGAAGAGTTCATGAGAGAATTTTGTAAGATCAATGACTGGTTCATAGCAAATACTTTTTCCACTACACAAATGGTGACTAAACACATGGACTTCTCCAGATGGAATACCCAGAAATCAAAATGACTGCATCTGTGGGAAGCTACAAGGGAGAAGCTCCATATCTGCAGCTAAAGCCAGGCCAGGATCTGACTGTGGGACAGACCATCAATTGCTCTTATGTTAATTCACATTGAAGCTGAAGAAAAGTTAAACAAATCCACCAGAGCCAGAATATCATCTTGAGCCTATCCCACCTGAATTTCAAGAACATCTCAAGAACGGATTTGACACATTAAACACTAATAACCGAAGACCCAATGAGCTGTCGGTGGACATCAAGACCATCATTCATGAAGTAAGCCAAAGGTCATTAAAAAAGACAGGAAAGAAAGAAAAGATCAAAATTAGTGCCCGAAGAGACTCCCCTGACTCATTCACATTCTAGTTCCTTACGGAGACAAACAAGGACCTTCCTGTGCTTACCCATCACTCCGGCCATTCCCTCAGGGCGCGGAGCTTGCTCTAACACAGGGCCTTTGCATTTGCCCTTCCTGTATGCCCCTCATGATCTTCCCTGACGTGGCCGGCCCTCATTCTGTTCTTTGTTCAAAGAGTCTTCTGTTACCATGGAACTTTTCCCTTATGTTTTCTTTTGACAACAGGTAATTAATGACCTGTCATAGCGTATGTTTATGTGTTCACTTGTTTATTTCCTTTCTCCTGTGTTATAAATGCACGTGTGGGGAGTGTTTGGGACTGGAAACTGTTGAGTCAGCAATCTGAGGAGCTTTCTATTTCCAAAAAGATTTACAGTCTCAGAAACCACAGGGGCAGTCCCACCCTGTTTATAGGCTTGCTATGAGTCAGAATTGAGTTGATATTAGTGAGGGGTTGTTTTGTTTTTTGTTTTTTTAGTTTTGTAGTGCTATGACAGAAGAATATTGGGCAATATCTGGCCTATATGGGCACTGTAAAAAACATTTATCAAATGAATGGATTCTTCACTACCTTCTTTTAGATGCAATATTCACTAAGATATTGCAGAATTCACAGGTTAAATTTGATTAAAATTAGTTAGGTACTCTGGCCAAGTGCTCCTGGACACCTTATACCATACCTGGTACATAGTGGGTAATATGGGGAAGATCCTTTAAGTCTCCTTTTTCTTCTGCAGAATTTTAAGTAAATTAAGAATTATATGATGTTACTCTTTTTAAATGTGATAAATATGCATGAAACACATTGAAATCCAAAGATGAACTTTCCAATAAGATGGCACAGACTACACATCCTCTTGAATTAATTTCCTCCTTTTCCCTTGAGCATTGCCTAGAAAAAACCTTCCTTCTTTATGTTTTAGCGTTCTTTAAATTTCTGGGTTTTTCCCCCCAGGGACAAGGCAGGAATATGTATCCTTATGACACTCTAGTGGTTCTCTTAGCAAGATTCTATATATACTTTTTATTTTGTATATGCTTTCAGGGCATCACCAAGAACCTACAGCTAAAATCAGACCCCTAAATCTCTGGACCTTTGATTTAGAATCTTGCTTTATTATTTGTGTTCTCTACCAGTCTCAAACATATTCTGATTTTCTCATAGCACATCACAATATTGCCTAGGCTTTCAACCATCGACTCACCTCTCTCCCCCTCACTAGGAAGTAACCCCGCATTTTTTACTGATGGCAATCTGCTGTTTGAGGTCTCATTGGTAGATTCAGCCCCACAACTTCAATGAAATGTGCCCTTCCATCACTGTTTACTTTTTTTCCTTTCTTCTTTTTACTTTGTGTTCTCAGGTTCAGTATCAGATAAGAAAACTTGAATTCATCTCTGACTCTTCCTCATTTCCACACCCACATGTGATTGGCACATATTATTGAATTCTTCTCTTAAAATGTCCTTGCTATTTTTCCCTTCTATTCTATCACTCCCCTGGCTATTTCAGCCCTTGTCACTGTTATTGTCTATGTGTGCTTTAGCTTTATAACTGATGTCTTGCCTTTAATATCCTGCCACTTCAGTCTGAGCTCCACACTACCCTGCCCTTTAACCTTGTTCTCTCTACACAATCAGAGCACGCGTATCAGATACTGGGGACTCACTTCCTCTTTCCCAGTACTGCAGTGGATTGCATACATGTCTGCTTTTGCCACCCGATTAGTCATCTTCAAGGGCAAAAATGATACCTTAGTCTTTTTCATATCTTTCCATTTCACTTTGCCGACACTACACACTTAATACATACTTGTTAAATTGAGCATAAGCAGTCTGAGGAAAATTCCGAAAAAGTGTCTATTTTGCTGGATTATCTGTCTTTCTCGACTTCAACAAGATAAAATAAAATAAAACCACATCATTTCCCCTATAAACTCATGTTCAAAATAAATGAATACTTTACTTCTTTATGCTTGATAGTTTTAAAACAAGGATTTCTGCAGTCACATGGTGGGAAAGTTAAAGAATGTTCAGAGTCATCTATTGGCTTTTCACATAATCCAGAATCAATTATTATGCCACTAATTTCTTTTTCAATAGCTATGTGCAAGAAATTCTTTTAAGAACATTCCCACCAAACTCATTGCTATCTAGTCAATTCTGATTCGTAGTGACCCTTTGGGAAGGAGTAGAACTGCACCATGGGATTTCTTTATTTATTTAAATCATTTTATTAGGGGCTCATACAACTCTTATCACAATCCATACACACATCAATTGTCTAAAGCGCATTTGTACATTCATTGCCCTCATCATTCTCAAAACATTTTCTCTCCACTTAAGCCCCCAGCATTAGGTCCTCATTTTTCCCCTCCCTCCCCATTCCCCACTCCCTCATGAGCCCTTGATAGTTTATAAATTGTTATTTTGGCATACCTTGCCCTGTCTGATGTCTCCCTTCACCCACTTTTCTGTTGTCCGTACCATGGGATTTCAAAGAAAGCAAATCTTCATGAAAGCAGATCACTAGATCTTTTCCCCAAAGAGTTTGAGTGGTTTCAAACCAACAACATTTCAGTTAGCCAGCACTTAACCACTATATTCCCAGAGCTCCGTTTATAGATACGCCTTTTGTAATTAACAACTACAAGTGTACTGATATTTTATATGTGTTTTCTATGTGTGAAAGTAACATAGAAAAGGTAAGAAGGTAGGCACTATCCTTAGCATCACATAAAACAGTTATACTGTGGAATAATTCCCCAGGGGTGAAGCATTAGATTATATCTCTCAGTTTAGACTGGAAAAAACAAACAAACAAAAACATTACTGTTAATTCTGACTCATGGCAACTCCTGGCCATCCATGCTCCATGCCACAGACTCGCTGCCCCAGGGGCTTTGTTAGGTGAGACATTTAAAAGCAGATTGAGACTCTCCGTCGCTCTAGGTTAGCAGCTGAGCGTGAACAGTCTGTGCTGGCAGGCAGCCTGGGTTCAGGCAGAGGCTCTGTAAATAAATATAGGTGATTGACCTTGTAATTACCTTGCAGTCTGCAATGGGAAATTTTTACATGCATCTTGGAAAAACTAACACTGTACGGTAAGAAGAAAGTACTCTATAAGCTGCAAGGCAAAGGGAAATGCTAACACAGTGTCATGGAAAGTCTAGGAGTTCTTACTGATAATTAATTAGACAGACTTGGAATAGGATGGTGACTTTAACACTCCCTACCTTTTCTTCAGAAAATGGTTTTTATATAAAATGATGGTCATGGTACTGATGTCAGTGTTCCAAAATGAGAATGAGATCAAGCAGGAACACTTTGTAAAAATTAAATTATGTTTAGGTGTTTAAGGAGCACTGGAGGTTACAAGAATGCTTGACTGTTAGATGAAAGGATGGGGGTTCAAATTCACCCAGCAGCTCCACAAGTGAGAGACCTACTCCCATAGAGATTACAGCCTAGAAAACCCTGCTACGCAGGTCAACTCTGTTGCATGAGGTTGCTATGAATAAAAAATTGACACCTATCACCAACAAGAAAAACACACAGTTAGTGCTGAGCAATGGCTGACCTTTTCCCAGAACCCAAGTCTGTCTCCCAACAGAACAGGTATGTGTGACAAACACACACACACACACACACACACACACACACGATTAGAGGCTTCAATATAGTCATTTATTTGCTGATAATCTTCTAGATTTCACCCAGCAAGGTGTTTCTAAAGACAGGGTTTAAAGTGATCCTTAAAGGACACTGAAGGCAATTTTGGCTCAAGTGTCAGCTCCATGACTGATTAGCTGCTTGACTTTTGGCAAGTGGCTGAGTTCAAGTAAGATTCAGGTCTCTCACCTGGGAAAATCTTAAGAATGTTGCTTCCTATAAAAGATGTTTGAAATAATATGAACATTAGGTAATCTCTTCTGAAATGTTAATTATTCAGAAATAACTGGTTCTAGGTGTTATCAAAAACATGCAGTGAGTTCAGATCAGTCATGTATCAAATGGTGATTCCATTTTTTTGAAGAGCTAAGTTTTGGATATCATCTCACATTCTTGTAGAATTCTACCGAGGAAATGTACTATCTCCCCCTTATCATTATGTTAACCCTAAATCTAAAAAGAAACTGATAGTAGATAAAGAACCTCTTTTCGCTATTATCCTGCTAAGGCTCTTTTTCAAACTCACACATGTTAATATAATTATAAAGAAAGCAAGCTTCAAATGGAAATCGGATTTTCTTGTACTTTAAACTAATCCAAACAGTGGAGACACTACTAATAAATAAGGTTCATAATGCACTGTATTCTACAACTTCTAAAACAATACACATTCAATTAGCTATTAATTAATGGATCCACTCATCCTACATGTATTCATTCATTCGTCCTTCATGTATTGCTGAGCAGTTGCTATGTGCCAGCCACTGTGCGGAGATGTAATTACAATGCAAAGGCAGACAGGCACGGCCTGGGGAAGAGCGTTCGAGGGAAACGGTTTCCCAGGCACCGCAAAGGCTCAAAGTGAGAGAGCTGTGGCTGTGCCGATGAATTACTGAAAGGAAAAGGTGGAAGGGGGCACCATAGACTGGGTAAATGGGAGAGATCATAGCCCAGATGCCTTT
>NW_022103898.1:52266547-52268593 GCF_000313985.2 Echinops telfairi
ATTTAAAACTAACCACATTGGTCAATCATTTCAAAGTTGACACACTTGGTTTATGTGCAAGATCATACATTTTGAGTTAGTTCTCGACAGCTCTAGTCAACGTGAGGTAGATTTACATAAGAAAACAGATAATTGACATATGGCATGACTGTGCTATTGAGTGCTTACTGTGTGTTCTGAAGTATTTTACCTTGTATCAATATATTTGTAGCAAAGTCTGAAGTGGTTTCTATGTGGGTCTGATCCAGCCCACAATCCCAATTACCTCCCTAAAATAATACTCTAGACTTCTGCATAGAATACCGATAATGCAGAATTCACAGCAGAGTCCAAGGCCCTAAAGTAAACAAGCCAACACAAACTAATAGAGTTTAAAACCAACGAGAGAAGAAAAATTACAAAATTTTAAAAAATCATTCAATACTCTCCTCTCAGTTGAGGAAAAAAAATGTTGAGGGGCGACAGAGGATGACGTAAGATATGAAAAAAATAATCTATAGCTTATCAAGGGTTTGTGAGGGAGGGCAGGCGGGGGAGGGAGAGAGAAGAGATGGGGAGCTGACATCAGGGGCTCAAGTGGGAAGAGAATGCTTTCAAAATGATGATGGCAGCACATGTGCAAATGTGCTTGACACCCTGGATGAATATATGGATTGTGATAAGAGATGTAAGAGCCCCCAATAAAAGTAAGAAAACAAAAGTAGCAATATTAGGTTTAGTTTCTGGTTGTAAATGGTCATTTCCCTTTACCAAAAAATAGCATATCAAGCAGCAAGAAAGGGATATGGTAATTTTATCTCAATTATGCTTCTTACATTTTGTGGAAAGAAGATAATTTTTTCTGTGCTAAGCATTTGTCTACCTAAAGAGTTCTTGGACTGCTACTTCTAAGGCACAATAACTGCCCATTATTAAGCAAAGGAGCCTAAAACTACCTTCTCACTTATGATTTTGGGAAAGAGCAGACTCGTGCAAGAAACATGGTTATAAATATAGCTTCTATGTAAAGACAAAGACTAGAGGGGATCTAATCACACTGTATGAAGACATAAGGGCATCTGAGGCAGTCATCAGAAACTTGCCCAGAGAAATCTTGGATCGCAATTTAAGAGGATGCTTACAGTTTAAAATAGCAAAATGAAAATAGCAAAAACAACAGAAGAAATACTAATTTTCTACACAATGCACATTTTGAGGACATAAATATACTTCTTCAGAAAGGTAGAATGGAAATATGAGTATCTTCAAAGAGAGTTAATATAATGTCTTAGTTTCTTAGTGTTGTTGCTAAAGAGGACTACCACAAGTGGAGTGATTTAAAGGACAAAAATGTATTTTCTGACAGTTCAAGTAGCTAGAAGTCTGACTCCAGGGCGCTGGTTTTAGGAGGAAGATTTTCTGTGTCATTGGAGGAAGATATCAGTTTTCTTAGGACTCCTTTCTTTGGTCCCTTAAAATATTCACACAATTTACTTCAGAGGACAGACAGCACAGGAGCAAATGAAGGGAGAGGAAGAGAGTGGAACACATACTGGCCCACCAAGCCCTGAGGATGATATTCCTGCTCAGAGAAACCAAAGCACTGACAGGACCATATGGCTGGCCCCACACGACATCTCTGTTGACCCATAGCCCTACAGGGGACAACACTGGAGACACAGTGTGGGAATTGCGTCTGATCTGACTCTACCACACTGAGGCAAAACACTAAAAAGTGTGCAACAGAACAGCAAGGGGAGCAGAGCAATGAAGTCCCCAGGGAATACCACAAATTGACTTTGGGGCCAGGGCTTGGTGTCCTCGCAGACTCAACCAGAAAACACTCGAAAAGGTCAACAAACAGACCTGGAACTATTTACAGGCTTTTCTCTTTTTGGGTCCTCGGTTCGTTTGTTGTTGTTTTCTTTTCTTTTCTTTTGTGGCTTTGTTTTGTTCTGTCTTGTTTTTTGTGCATATTATTATCTCTGCAGGTCTACCCCCATAAGATAGGTGGGATAAACAAGCTGGAGGAGAAAACAATGGGACCTATGATTCTGGGAGGACATG
>NW_022103898.1:52269859-52320471 GCF_000313985.2 Echinops telfairi
AAACAGTTCCTTTTATGTTTTAAAAGCCATAGATTTAAAAAACACCCTACCCTCATAAAACGATTGTCAACATAGTAAAAACAAACAACCCTTCTCCTAAATGGAACTGCGTTGTTCTCATTGTGGATGAAGTGCCATGAAGTCAGTTCTGCCTCAGAGCAGTGCTATGTACCCCGTGACAAAATACTGCACAGTCTGGGACCATCCTCACAATCATCTTTGCGTCTGAGCCCACTATTGCAGTCCCTGTGCCAATCCATGTCTTTGAGGTTTTCTTCTTTCTCTGACCCTCAACCAACCTGATGGCCCTCTGCTGGGACTAGCTCCTCCTGAGGCATGTCCAGTGTACACGAGATGAAACCTCATCATCAAGCTTCTAAAACTCACTCTCGCTGTACGTTCAACACAGATGTGTTTGTTCTCCCAGCAACGCGCGCTGCACGCAATAGCCCCACCATCGCCACCAGGCCAAGGCATGAGGTCTTCTTTGGGCTTCCTCAATCATTGTCCTGCTTCCCCATGCGGATGACATGATGGCAAACACTGCGGCACAGGTCAGACACATCACAGTCCTCTAAGTGACAGCACTGCTTTTTAATACTTGAGCAGATTTACCCAAAGAAATATATAATAACGATTTCTTCCCTGCTGGGTCCATGGCTATTGATTATAAGCAAGTAAACGAAATCTGGAAATGTGAATTTTTTTTCAGTGTCGTGATGCTTATTGGTAGAGTTGTAAGATTGATGTTTTCTTTATGCTGTGTGGTAATTCATGCTTAAGACTTCTGTCTTTTATCTCCCTTTTAAGTGCTTCAGGCCCACTTCACTTTCAACAAGCAAGGTTCTATCATATTCACACAGCATTTTAAACATATATATTCATCTAATTCTCATGGCATATTCTCCTTAACACAACCCAACTTCTCATATTATTTATTTGCTCAATATTCAGGATGAATAAGTAATATGAATGTCAACTTTTTCTGATTATAAACCCCTCAGGGTTCCCTTGTTCTTTTCAAACCATGGTCTCTTAGTCTATGCAAGGACCCCATGAACACACATAAATGTTTTGGCATTCCCACTGTTTGTATGATTATTCATAATTCTCTATGATTCACAGTCAATATCTTTAAGCAGTTGATACTGGTAAGCATCTTTCTAGTACTCTCTGCTTTCATCCAAGATCCACCAGAAATTATATCGCTCATTCCATATACTTTTCTGAGTCCAGCTTGACTTTCCAACAGCTCCCTGTCGCTGTACTGATGTAAATATTTTCAATTATCTTAAGCAAGATTTTACTTGTCTGTGATATCAATATTATTGTCTGAGAATTTACATGTTCAGTTGAGTTATCTACCTTTCTAAAGGTCACAAACCTAGGTATCTTTCCGTTGGTTGGTCAGGTAGCTGTTTTCCAAGTGCTTCCAGTGTTGTATCTATTTGTTGGAACATCTCAGCTGGTACTGCATCAATTCCTGGAGACTTGTATTTTGACAATGCCTTCAGTGCAATTTGTACTTCTTTAGCTTCAAATAATTGATTCTTGATATAGGATACCCCTTTAAATGGTTGAAGGTCAACCAATTCTCATTCTCCTTCACAGTGACTCTGTCTAGGTATTCTTTCCATCTTCCTTTGGTGCTTCCTGCATCATTAAATATTGTTGCATATAGAATGCTTCAACACAGACACATGTTTGGATGTATTCTACAATTCCTTCACCTTAAAAATGCACGTATGTTCTTTCGGTTTTTGAACTCCAAGTCTGGACAATTCTGTATAATATGTACTTTCTCTCCTCAGGTTTCCCTTGGAAATCTTCTATTCCACTCTTCGCTCCATGATTTTTTATATTTACCTAAGTTACTCTGTGTTCCAGAGCAGTTAAGAGTCTTTTTTGCCATCGATTTTGTACTTGTTTTCTTTCCAATATTATTAATGGTCTGTTTCTTTCTTTTTATATGATGTCATTGGTACCACCACTAAACATGTCTTATCGTCATTAGTGTTCAATGTGTTAAATATATTATTGAAATGGTCTCTGAGCTCAGGTCTGATATAGACAAGGACCTTAGCTCTTGTGGATTTGTTTTAATTTTCCTCAGTTCTAATTTGAACTTACACAACAATGGTCTGTTCTGTAGTGTGCCAGTGGCCTTGATCTGACTGATGATATTGAGCTTTTCCATCTTTTCTTGCCCCAGATGGAGTTGTTTTGATCCTTATTTTTTTCACCCAGCAAGATTCATGTGTATACCTATCATTTATATTGCTGAAAAGGGGTATCTTGGAATGAATAAGTCATTGGTCTTGCAAAACCCTACCGTGTGATCTCCAGCACAATTTCTAAGACTGCTACTGATCTTCCTATGTTTCCAACTTTTAAAACCCAATCACCAGTAATTTTCAATCTATCTTGATTTTGTGTTTAATCAATTTTAAAACTAAGAACTTGGTTAAAAATCTAGAATATTTTTATTTTGACATGAATGGTTCATGCTTAAATTTGAATAATATTCATATTAAACTGATATTCCTTATACTAAACTCACTGCCCTGGAGTTGCTTCTGACTCATAGCGACGCCATAGGCCAGGCTGGCACTGCCTTCACGGATGTCCAAAACTGTAACTATTTACAAGAGTAGAAAGTCTCATCTTCCAGAGTGGCTAGTGGTTTTGAACTGCTGATTTTGTGGTCAGCAGCCCAATGTGTAACCCACTCTGCCAACGTTCTATCAGGATAGATCTTGATATGTCCCTTCTTTATTTTTTTAATCATTTTATTAGGGACTCATACAACTCATCACAATCCATACATACATCAATTGTGTAAAGCACATTTGTACATTCATTGCCCTCATTCTCAAAACATTTGCTCTCCACCTAAGCCCCTGGCATCATCTCCTCATTTTCCCCCTCCCTGCCCACTCCCCACTCCCTCATTTTATAATTTAAATTATAAATTTGATAATTTATAAATTATTATTTTGTCATATCTTACACTGTCCAACATCTCCCTTCACCCACTTTTCTGTTGTCCGTCTCCCAGGGGGGAGGTTATATGTAGATCCTTGTAATCAGTTCCCCCTTTCCAACCCACCCTCCCTCCACCCTCCCAGTAACGCCACTCTCACCACTGGTCCTGAAGGGATCATCTGCCCTGGATTCCCTGTGTTTCCAGTTCCTTTCTGTACCAGTGTACATCCTCTGGTCTAGCCAGATTTGTAAGGTAGAATTGGGATCATGATAGTGCAGGTGGTGGGGGTGGGTGGGGAGGAAGCATTTCGGAACTAGAGGAAAGTTATATGTTTCATCGTTGCTATCTCCTACCCTGACTGGCTTGTGTCCTCCCCAAGGACATGTCCCTTCTTAATGATGACGAATGTGTCACCATCATCTTAGATTATCTGGTTCAAAATGACCCATGCTAGTTTATTTCAGCTCACTAATGCATGATATCAATCTTTAAGCATTTTATTTTAATTTTGTTGATTTATATTTTCCTAGATTCATCCTATATACATCCCATGCTCTGATGATTAATGGATGCTTGCATTTGTTTCTTCTCATTTTTAATTGTGCTCCATCAGCAGATGAAGATTCTAAAAATGTTACTCAATACACATCAGTAAGATCGAACCTACTTTGAGGTGTAATCTCCCTAGTTGTATTTTGAGTGCTTTCCAATGCGAGGGGCTCACCTTCCAACATTGTTCTGCTCTTATTCATGAGCTTTACATTGGCTCAGTTTTCTAGAGGTAGACTGCCAGGCCCTTCTTTCTAGACCATCATAGCCTGAAGTTCCTCTGACACCTGTCTATCAAAAGTGACCCTGCTTGTATTTGAAATCCTGGTGGCCCAGCTCCCAGTATTACAACAACATATAAGCTACCACAATATGACAAAACTGAGTGCACAGTGGTCCACAGTTACAGGGGTTAGAATTAGGGGACACCACTTAAACCAATAACAAAATCCAAGAAAGATAGATCCATATTGGGCTTTTAAAAATAGAATATCCAAAAATTTTATGTTGCCTTTGAACTCATATATTTTATATCATCAATGTCTACCACACAAGATATTGGGATAATAAAATCTCTTATACTTTAAGTGTAAACTAATATTTTTAGTTATAAAGGCATAATCATGGCAGAACCTTCAAAGGAGGGGGGGGAATCTGATGCCATTTTTTCATTTGAAATTTAAATGTTCCCCTCATCACAATTGCATCTCCCAGAAGCCATCAGTAACTCCACTGAGCTGAGTAAGGCGTGTTACTAGGGCTCCCAGAGCATCACAGGACACCCTTTTCAATGTAGCAACGAGCAGGTTGCTCTGTCTTGGCTTTAATATATTCTGGTATCATCTATTAGACCCATAATATGCGAGAGACAGAGAGCCTGTTATTAAATCTCTTCCTTATGCCTGCCTCACCAAATGGTTGAATTAGTTGCTAAAGATACTGACTTCTTTATAGAAAACTTGCTAGGAAATATTACTTCATACTGTTGTCTTTGTTTTCCAAATTACTAAGCATATTTATTTACTGATTCAAGACAATGTTCACTTAAAGACTTGAACTCAGAATTGCCAGACCACAGTATACAACCAAATAGTAGACAGAAAATGGGGTAAAAATTCTCAAGGTTCATACTGTTACTTAAAATTTTTTGCTAAGAGAAAAATCTGGAAAAGCTAAAGAGTAGAAATAAATAAGAGAGAGTAGGTTTAAACAGACTGAAAATGCAAAGCAATCAACACAGCCCCATTTCTTTTTTTCTCATCCAGGATAAAACTCCCAATGATCACTTTGTCTTTTTTCTTCTTCTCTAACACACAGACTCTCATACAGAAACATGGAATATATGAAAAATAAGTTTAATTATATATGCGTAATGGGGAGCAAGAAGAGGCTTTCTGCTCCCATGAACCCAGACTGGTAATTCTACTCTGTCCCATAGGTTTGCTATGAGTTGACATCAACTTGATAGTGGTGAGATACTTCAGTGACTTTGAATTTAGATGACATTTTAAAACCATTCTAGAATGCAATCCCTTCCAACTCTGGCTTTTCCAAACCACCAGTAATCTAGCTGTTTATCTAGCTCGCTAGCTAGCTATCTTCTTTCTTTCTTTCTTTCTTTGTGAATCTGTATTTCCAACTTTCTAGAACTTTATTCCTAAGAAAGGCAATCACTTCAAGCAGCATCCCTGCTCACAGCACAACATTCTAATGCACTTACACTCCAAAGGACATAAAAGCACTTCACACTGTTATCTCAATTTTCCACTGAGTTTCTCTCTCCCTTATAGAGCTGGCATCGCAATCATCTTTTTATTACTTTAAAACACATTTTATTAAGAAGCCCTGATATCTGTGGCTCAGTCATAAAAGGAAGAACTTCTATGTTTGATGGATTGATTCATTTTCTCTTCTTCTGTATGTTGGTGCTTTTTGTAAGAATCATCCATCAGCATGATTGGGTCTCTAAAACTCTCTCTTTTGTATTCCATAGGAATGTTTTACTGAAGGACTGTACCCTTATTAACAATTTGAGATAGCAGCGCCCATCCTTAAACACAAGTTTTTGATAATAATAGCAACAGCAAGATTAAAGAACATTGTGAAGCAGCATAAAACAAGAGTTCTTAATGTATAAAGAACTTTTTAGTATAATTACCCTTAAATGAGATCATCATTCCAACAACTCTTTCAAACATTGCATTTGTAGCTATTTGTGATTTTATCCTAAATTAATTTATAAACTATGACTATTAATATCTACCAGCGGAGCCCACAGTTTTGAACACTATCGGATGTCTTTAAAATATAACTTATACTAGTCAATATATAATTTTTAAAAAAGCTTTCCTGTAGTTTATCAAAAATAGATGGACTAAACTGACAATCATGTGCTACAACTGACAGAATAAAATTTTTAAGTCAGTATATTATAAGAATAAGTATTTACATAAAATAATCTCACTTGTGTGGTAGATAATTTTAGGCTCTATACATTTCTTCCCCCAGTAGATAATGAATGACTATCTAAGGGTTTCCACATTTGAATAAACCATGTTAAAATGAGATAGAACAGTTTGTGCTTTCTTTAAAATTAGAAATGTGAATAATACAACGCAATTGTAGAAAACTGATTATTCTGACCGATCTTTTCTGTATGTCTGGACATACCTGATACGGGGAAGGTAGAATTGCAGCATTGGAACATATAAACAGGAAGAGAAAAACAAATGGCAAAGAAGTGAAAGAAAAACCTCTGATCTATTTGGATTTGTGAAATAAATTAAAAAGACTAATTTATAGTGTTTATTGATTTCTTGTTTTTGAAGTGGCAGCTCTTACGTGCAGTGTTTTTGCTGTTATTTTGGAGCTAGCTAGGACTCAGAGCATAATCCCTTTATTACAGAGTATTTGGGGAAGAACCATAGATAAATCATTAACTCAAAAATCACGGAAAAGGTGAAATTATAAAATTGAAAAGAAATTCTCGGTAGGCATATGAACTCAGCACATGCATTCACACAGTTTCCCCATCATCAAGGTTCTGATAAAAATTTTAATTAGCTCCCTTCAGAACTGTTGTAAACACTAAAATAAAAATTCCATCATCACTTCCTTTTCACAAGGTACTATAGATAATATCATGTCCCAAAATAGAATTTTAGTTCCTAATTGCCATTGCAATAAAAATGCCAAAATTACTTTAATTGAGTCTATAAATTTTAGAAAGTAGACTTTCAATATTTAGTATTATTTTATACAAATAGATGAGTATCTATTTTATTTTTCACTCATCTAATTTTTTATAAAATGCAAGATACATATTCAAAACCGTTTGAAATAATGAACACGCCATTATTTTTTTAAATAGTCTAGGTTAATTGTAAAACTGAGGAAACTGAAATGGGCTCATTGTTCTCTCTTCCTTTATATTCTTGCCATAATAAGAAAAATAATAGGTGAACAATTTAGTTGCATATATAAAATCATATATATGTAAGAGCATACATGATGACATTTATTATTCAGTATTTGCTGGGCATTTCTATAATTTAATGACTTTGACCATACCTTCAAAGATAACATTTGGGAATTAATAAAGAATAAAATTCATGTCTACCTTTATGTTAAAAAAAAACTATTTATAAATGCATGGTCATTTAAGTTGGAGTATACAAATAATGAAATATAATGGTTAATTCTGAAGGTGCAATTTGGAGCGACCTTATTTTCACTGTCAAGGTGACTCCAGATATACTTCGGAAATCCTTACACAGAACTCTACCAAAGAAAAAACAGTATGTGTCAAGCCTGTGGGTGGAGGTGACATGCAATTTAAAATGTCTAATTACACGATTCACCTTAGCTAAACATGCTGAAAGATGACATGATCTAATTGCAGATTAATGCATTATTTCTCTCAGGCCACAAATGAAGCAGCTAGAAAAGGCACCGCTGTGATTTCTAGCAGTCTAAAAACTCTATTAAATATCTTTGCCGCATAAGTCTGAATAATTTCCTTGCAAGTCACCAACCTTCAATTATAACTATTGAAAATGTTAGTAGACATTGATATGTCAGGAAGTGTTGTTTTTGAAATCTGAATAAGTTTAGACTCCAACCCTAACTAGGTGCTCAAAGCAAACCAGGCTAATAGAACACCAGCTACATGGTCTGCTCTCTGTACCTTTCCTTCCACACAGTCCTTAATTCATTCAAACTTTTGTCCAGGTACCAACAACTTTTATTCCTGAATGTTTCATGAAAACTTCAAAACCCATTTCCCCTGGCAGAGAAATATCTTTATTGACCTTTCACCATGACTTGCGTTTTAAAATTTGATGACAACTTGTGTTTCCTGGCTGCCTGACTTCTATCAGTTGTTGCTTCTGGAGGATTTTATCAACGAATAACTTCAACTCCCTCTAAACTGGGAAAGATATGGTTAGGATCTGGTCATGATGAGACTGTACCCACACTGGTCCAATTAACCCACCAGGGCTGTGTGTGTGTGTGTGTGAGATGAGACTGTACCCACACTGGTCCAGTTAACCCACCAGGGCAGTGTGTGTGTGTGTGTGAGATGAGACTGTACCCACACTGGTCCAATTAACCCACCAGGGCAGTGTGTGTGTGTGTGAGATGAGACTGTACCAACATTGGTCCAATTAACCCACCGGGGGTGTGTGGGTGTGTGTGTGTGTTTTGTTGTTGTTTTTAGTTTTTCTCTATTTTTTAGGACTTATGTGCTAGAGTTTGTGCTAGAAACAAAAAGATGAACAAACTCCATCTAAACATCTACTAGATTCATGGACCGGTGGCCATAGCAGCACGTAATCAATGAATTTTGTGTACTGTGGAGGGTATATGTTCGTTTTGAGGGAAAGCCTTAGCCTGGATATACTTACTCATTCTTCTTCATATGATTCAGTCCTATCTCCATACCAGGTGGTGTGTTTTACTTTTAAAACATTTCCAGCAGCTTCACAGTGGTCTAGCCACAGAACTCATCTTCCAGACTTAGCCATGCATGCATCTCTCCCCACCACTAAACTTAGCTGTGGTCTCCTTCATGGCTAAAGGTGAAGAGTACAGCGATGAAGACCGGCTGCTCTGCTTCCAGGGCATTTGCGGCAGTAAAGCAGACAAAATACACATTTAGTTAGAGTTAAGAGTAAGAAGTAAAATATTCTCTGTGTGTGTGTGTGTGTGTGTGTGTGTGTGTGTGTGTGATTGAAGGTTAACTTTTTTTTTCTTTAATTGAATTTTGATTTGCTCTGTCAGCTTAAGAACAAAATAGTTCAGGATATACAAAGTAACTCAGCACTCTATGCAGTTTGTAGTTAGTGACTACTGCTATTGCTGGTCCCTTTTCACGATGAAGGATTGTGTCATCTTGCAGAAACGTGTCTATCAATACGTATTTTAACAGTGTTGACTAACCCAGTGATTTAATTTTACCCTGTGGAAAATTAACATTAAAGATGTAGGTGTGGAATGATGTTATAGTGCTATCATATGACAAAACTGAGGTCTAGGAATATTCCAGACTTACCAATAAATTAAGAGTGACAATCTTTTCCATATAGCACCTTTGGAGTATTCAGTTGAATAGAGGATGACTCAGGGCATCCTGACAATCCTTGCTGAATTTGAAACAAATTAGAGCTATAATTTATAGTACAATAGAACCTAAGACAGAGGCACATGTAGTCCAGGCTCTTTAAATATTATATAAATAATAGCGCAAAGCAGCACAATTGACAAGGAACAGAGGCTGGATGATGAATCATCACGTAGTTTAAGTATAACCCTGCCTGATTAAATACTTTGGTTTTAAACCACCTGCATCAGTGTCTGCTACAGCAGGACAAATCAAATTGTTCTTCGCCTTTTTTTGAAAAAGCAGACAGGCTTACAAATGATAACTTTTATTGCATTATGAATCTGATGCCAAACTGAAGCACAGAGCTTGTGTAATCCTAATTATGTACATTTGAGCCCAGGACACGGTGCCAGGCATTGCGAAAGATGTGGCTAATGTAAATAATCAAGTTTCTCGTGACTGTGGGTCTCCTGCTTATAATTTCATTTTGGCCTTTGTGGCCTGGAGACTGCTTTCCTCTCTCTCGCTCCAGGAGTCGTTTTCTGTTATCCCACCAACCAGTTACCAGATGCTGGACCAGACCACGCTCATTAGTGGACTCTCCTCCGAAAGCTGACCCTGGCTGAGTGTGGTCATTAGAACGAAAGAAACACAGACCCCGGAGACCTCCTGAATGGCACACAAGATCCAGCAACCACGCACCTGACCGAATCCCTAGGGGATGCACCCAAGTGGTGACTAGACAATGGCAAAACATCCACCCAAACAAAAAACCACGGTCATTCATCTGGATGGCCATGAACATGATGCTCAGTGGTCGTCGGAAAGACTTTTTCACTGAATTGAGTAATGAAGCAGATCAAGAAAATATTATTTTGTTGATAACTCAGAAATTTTATTTGTTTACAAAGTTACAAACTGATATTACAAGTTAACTAGCACAGATTAAATGAGGTTTTCTTCCCTTTGAATATCCCAACTACCTCAAAATATTTTACATTATTAAGAAGCCAATTACTGTCTCCCTGAAAATGGAAGTATCGCCAATTATCATATGCCATCTCCAACAGAATCCCAATTTATCCCTGGGTTAGCCTTTATTTTAAATCACCTTTTATATAATTTTTTTTGCTAAAACACTTTTATGTCTACTACCTTAATATTGTTTCAAGAAATGAACTATATCTAATACATATTTATATCTCTGGGTTTGGCATATTTTTAGCATGTAACTGTTCGATGGCTTTTCCTTGAATTACATGAATGGGTGAAAGTGCAGGCCCATTACGGCCTTATCAATAACTGGGACATGACTGAGCCCTTTCTATCCAAGAGAAGCGTTGTTTTTTTTTGTTGTATAAAAAAGCATACGTGAGGCTGGATAATGAAAATGATGAGATTAAAGTCATCAAGGCAAAGAGTTAATTCATATTTTAAGCGTCTGGATTTAATTAACAATCTGGAGGGAGTGCACATCTCCATTTATATGGAGAATTATCTTATTTCCTCCTCAAGCCAGCCACTTGCAACACAATAGACAAATGCATTAGATATAAAGACTTTAGATCATGATATCCAAGGGTGATGCCACTTTGCATTTAATTTTTTTAATCCAGAAACCTACCACACCTATTGAAATTATGAGTAAATTGTACTTCAGGTGATGGGGCATTGGCTACCCCATTTTGCTCTGAGCAGCTAGATGTTAAGGGGAAAAGAAAACAACAACGTAATTGTTCCATAATTCCCTTTAAAAATAAGACCCAGAGGGCAATTAGTTAAGGAAAACTATTTAAACACAAAGTGTATGTCTAAAACCTACAAAATCTAAGCCAACACACGTACTCTGAGAGTCTCTCTCTCAATTTGTTAGCATGGCAAGAAGAAAGAATCACATCATATAGACAAGACTAGTGTGTACCTTGCTTGCCTCTCTGAAATTCATTGACCTTACTATGAAACGATGCTCATGATTCCCAGTGCCCAAATAATACAGGAAAAAGGCTCTGGCCCCTTTGGATAGCCACAGAAATCAGTCTCTTCCTGTCACTGAAGCTTAACAGAAACTCTGTCAAACTGTACATTCCGCTAGAAAGAAAGTTATTGTCCAAATGCTTACACTTTTATAGTGAAGAAACTATCCTTTGAAGTGGGGATTGCTTAGAAGAATTATGGCACATCAATTATTTAATGACACAGTGATAACATATAAATGATATTCTATAGTGATAGGAAATTACAAAGTAAGTCCCTAGGTCTTCATGTATTATGTTTAGATCTTACATGCCTGCATTAAAAACTAAGTGCGGAAAAATGTTATAGGAAAATCCTGTGGGATAAAAGTACATTCTTATATGTGTACTATAGTCTAGAAGGGATTATACTAAGCTGATAATTAGTTATCTTTCAGGAGGTGTAAAGCCATGGAAGCTTTTATATATTTTTGTTTTTAAATATTTTCTTTGAATTACAACTTAACCAAAATGCTAAGACATTCTAATTTTGAAAAAAAAATCATATTCCTATGCTATAGACAAATATTGATTATAATATTCATTTAGATATTACTCTGTTCTTGATAAATTAGACACAAATTCACATTCGAAAGGTTATGTCAGATGATTCAGAGTAATTTGGTAGTCATATGAATGATGTAAACTGTTAATGCGCTCAGCTGCTAACCAAAAGTTTGGAGGTTCAAGCCCTCAGAACGGCCCCTTGGACTAGGAGCTTGGTGTGTAGTGGGTATGTGTTGGGCTGCGATCTGCATGGTTGGCAGTCTGAAACCCCCAGCAGGTCCTCGGGAGAGAGAACGGGCTTTCTGGTCTGCAAACAGGTACAGCCTCCGAAACCCCTGGGGGTCTCTGAGTGCGCACTGACTCCACGGCAGTCAGTTTTTTGATATCTACTTTCAACACGTCAGCTCTGGCCATCCTAAGAAGCACATGGGACCACTCTGTGATTTCCCGCTTGCTGTTGAGTTGACTCCACCCCATGGTGACTCATATACATGGCCATAATTTCACAGCCTGGCCCCACCACACACACACACACACACACACACACACACACACACACACACACACACACTCTTTTCTTTTTCGAGGAGCGGGAATTCTCTCAGTATTGCGAGTCTCCTTTGCTTTTCTTCCTGGTGTGGCAGAGCCGCAACAAAGATGTGAAAGTACTTTGTGTTTCCTCACCAAGAAAGGAGTTTCCTTAGCCAGTTCTTTTGAATTTCTGTCCTTTAGAGAAAATTTCTTTTGCTGTTTCCCATCTTTGATGTTTTCCCTAGCAATGACTCAGAAACACCTGCCATTGTCACTCAGAATCTGGAATTCAAGCACTTAAAAGTGAATTACTGAGAAGATAGTGCTGTTCTTAAAGTCCCACACACTGGCTATTATTTCAGGTTTTTAACATTGAGCTATAATGTTATTTTATGACCACCTATGCTTTTCTACATTCACTGGAATGATCTTGAAGCATTGAACATCTTGGGTCATGTTATCATAACCTTGCAAAAATTGGCATTGCTTTACAGAGTTAATGAATGTTATTTTACATTCATTATTAATGTAGCTATCTTGATTTTTTAGGAAATATGGTTATCAATATTTGTACGGATATTGTATTAAAATTGTATACTTCCAAAATATTCTTCATAGCAAAAATACTAAAACTCTCTTTCTGTATTTTTATTTGTATAATTTTAGACATAGCTGTCTCCATACTGGCCCAGAAATATATCATATCTTTCCTATCACTGTTGCCTTCGGCTTGGAGATTTTACTATAGCCAATCACAATCCATCAATATAAAGATAACCACTGAATTGCTATGGGATTAAAGAGGAAGAAACAGCAAATTTTATGGCCTCTGCTTTTTGCTCTAGCAAAGAGGGGTTTTAACTTAGACTCTGTCAGGAACCTATATTGCAGACTCCAACACTGGAGATACCGTACATTTAATATTAGTGCAGGGCATAGAAGCATCTCTAAGAGGACACTAGGCAAGTGGTTATCTAGATTTTGGTAGAGTGCACATGAAGGGAATGGATTTCACTTATAATGCTAATATGTTCAGTCTAATTTAAGATGCTCATATGTCTGTGATAAGATGAAAGGAAAATGAATTCTTGACCAGATTAGAATCTTGAGAAACTGCCAGTCAAATTCCACTTTTCATGCCTTGGGTCGATTAAATTCATATAATCCTATATACACACACATATACTGAATGCAAATTTTACCTGGTGATGCCAAATTAATAAACAGAATTTTTCTGGCTTTATTTTATATAGTTATACATTTAGGAATAGACTTAAAATGACCAGCAATTGGAATATATTATATCTCTAGTATGTTTACCGTTAAGAATAGTATTTTTTCAGTAATGTGTGGTCTATGAGCTATGCTAAATACTGTAAGCATCATTGTCACAGTATATTATTCATTTTTTTAAAAGCAGCAATTAAACAGACTTAAGTGCTTCCTACAAGGGGGCTTTTAATTTCTAAGTGAAATAATACATTCTCTAAAGCATGCTTTGATTAGAAGTAAAGACAGAAATTTGAGTAAATAATAAAATTAAATGTCAGTAATTATAGAGAATGTTTTCACTTTTCATTTTACAGTACTACTGATTTTTTTTAAATTATCAGAGACAATACTTTCCTTTCTTAAATGATTAAACTGATCTTTGGCACCTTTCATCTATTATAATTGTGTATTTTTAGATGACTATTGTTAAGTTTATACTTTATTTCACATAGATTATTTCTATTTCCCTAATTATCTTGAAAAAAATTATGCTTTGAAGTAAACAGAGAAGCAAAACCAAACCAATCCACAAACAAAATCCCTTTTGTCCTTCAAAGCACATTGTTGGTTGTTGTTAGGGGCCATTGAGGCAGTGGGGACCCATAGCGACCTTACGCACTCCAGGGGGAGCACTGCCCAGTCTGGTGCCCTCCTGGCCTGAGGCCTTCCTTGCAGGCCCTGTCACTCCAACGCACTGAGCGTCGTTCTCCTTTACAAACATGACGTCCTTCTACGGAGACGGGTCTCTGACAGTGGGTCCTAAGTATGCCAGATGAAGTCTTGCCATCCTTGCCTCTAGAGACTCTGTCCACACTTCTTTCCAGACCCATTTGTTGTCCTTTCACAGCACATGCTACCTATTTTCCAGACGTTTGTGCTCTGTATGCTGAATATCATCAGCAATGAGAGTACATATTTTAAGATTTTAGGTTCATAGCTGCCGTTTTCTATGACATGTTTTGTTTTTTTCTGTGTCTAGAATCCATCAGGCTTTTGTCAGCTCTGGTCAGTCTCATCGGTTGAACTCTATAGCCAATATGAAGCGTTCATGACTCCAATTTAGATCGTTTGGCTTGACTTTCAGAAGAACCCCAATTCACCAGATACTGGATTTCCAGTCTAGGTTATGTTGTGCAATATAGTCTACATGTGAGTAACATTTATTTCGGGAACAAAAGCTTTCACTGTTAAAAATGTCCAATGTAAAAAATAAATAAATAAATAAAAATGTCCAATGTAAAAGAAACCTCCTCTTTTACCTCTGTCTTTTTTTCCAAGTGGTGCCCATAATAGAAGGTCAAATGGGGCATCATGGAACTTTGGTGGTGCAGAGGGTAAGGACTAAGCTGCTAAACAGATGTCTGTGGTTCGAACCATAGCTCTACAGGGGAAGTATGTTCCCACTGTGCGTATACGCTGGAAACAACGTGCTACTGTGACCTGGAAGTGACTCAGTGGCACTCAGCACCACCACGAGGGACATCACTATCCAAAGCCCCTTCACAAAGGCCACTTCTTAAGACCACAGCATTCCTACTATTTGTCAGGAACCTGGGACTTTAGAGTAATAAATAAATATCTAAAAACTAACCTAGTGGGGAAAAATCAGCTGCAAATCTTAAAGGAATCGTAGAGAACATCCGAGAGCTCTTAGTGATCCTCCATCACAATGAATCACAAATCTTTCAGAGTAAGGGCATTTTAGTAAACACTTTTGAAAATAAAGGCTGTAGTTATATAACAACTGGGCAATGGAGAGAACTAAAATAATCCTTATAGCTTTCATATGAAGAGATAGGTTTATAAAAATAAACATTTCTATACTGCATCCTGGCCAAATCCTATCTTGTTCACCCAAAGCTGAGATATTTTAGCTAAAAATATATCTTTATTAACTTTCAAATTTGCTAAGCAAATGGAACATCACAACTTTGTTGATTGCTTATTTTTTATCATGTAGGGTTATTGAGTCTAAAAGACAAAGAATAGAAATGGTGTTAAGAATAGCTCCAGGCTTCATATATACATACTTGCATTAATTAACTATTACTAGATATAAGCTCCTTGAGAATGGAGGCTTTGCCTCTTTGGCTTCCTTCAGTCCCTCTAGTTAAATGCTGGTTAAACAATCTGTCCTCTAGCATCACTGCCATGACAACGGGATGTAGAGTGAAAACGCAGAGGAATGCACCCTGTCCTCTTATCTTAATCACGCAAGAGGACAGTGCTCTCACACCATAGGAGGAGCTTCTGGAATCTATTGATAAGCTAATGAAACTATTGAAAGTTCCTATCTGTAATGTACAAAATAGTACAGAAATACACATAGAGTTAATTATGAAGTATACTTATGACAGGTGCATGGTTGTTTATTCCTTTCTTTCTGATTGTGATATTTGATAAATAAAAATTTAGGGTAGAGGTTCTTTATTCAAAAACAAAAATAGACTTGCTTTTTGTTGTTGCTGATAGTTATGTTTTTAAACAGGATAGAGTGATAACATGAAGAAACCATATATTTTGAGCCAGAGTTTTTTAAGTCTTCTCATATGTACAGAAAGGTTAAGGGTAAAAATACTAAAGTGAAGAAAACATATGTTCAGTTTAATTTAAGGATACAAGAGTCATGTGATTGTTGTGGGAAAGTGGACAAAGTAAACATGGTCGGACTAAGCGCCATTATCCATTCTTTACTCTCTTTACACAAAAGGGAGTGATTTCCCAAAAATGTTATTAGATTTGTGTCGTTGAATTACACTGTCAGAACCCACATGATTAGTGAAGCCCACAGGTGATGTGAACAGATTAGCACCAAGGAGTAATGATCATTCCATCAGTGTTTCCCCTAAGTGCTACTGATCTCTCATTTCTCCAGCAAAGGAGAGAGGTCTGCCTGGGTACCATTTGCAGGAGCACATCCTTGATTAGCCTGAAATCATGCAAACCTACGAAGAAAAACAAATCTACATATATAATGCATCTCATAAATATATATCATATGTGTGTACAGATATGTGCATATATTACATCCAATACACACAGAAAATATGTATGTCTTAAAGGAAATCAGTAGCATGGTCTTCCAGCTAATCAGACACAAGATAAGGTAAGACAAATTATGTCAAGTTGCAATTACATTCCCAGAGACCAGAAATAATTCCTACACATTCAAATTTACACATTGACCCTGAAACAAATCAAATAGTTGAATGGCTATGCTATGTTTAAGTTGAATTCTATCCCACCCATCTATGAGAGATCACTGGTTGTTTGTGTTTTGGTTTTGTTTTTAATTTGATTTACTAGGAAATTGTCAGGAAGAGGAACTAATGTGGTGAGGTGATGGAAGTCATTTTTCATGCATCTGTTTCCAGACGTTAGCATATAAAATCAGAAACTGGTGCTCAAATTCTATTTTAAAGTTGAGAACAATTTGTCTCTGCTACAGCTTTTAGGAAATTATAAAATCCAAATGCTGACTTGCGTCTCAAACTAAAAGGGAGACTAAAAACAGAAAAACACCCTTGCTTTACAATAGTTCTATATTCGTTGTAAGTACTTTGTATATAAATTACTAATCTTAGCTTATTATGACGGAAGGGTACTCTGCCAACAAATGTATTTCTGTTTATCATAATGAAATATTAGCTACAAATGTTAGCAAAGTTCAACAAACATATTAAAAGCCACTTTTAAATAAGGCACATCTGTTAATTATAAGTTAAAATTTCCTATTATATACTTAATACAGCTTTTTTAATGTCTTAATCATCTGATCTTTCAACACTAGTTGTTGCAGTAGAAAAAACAATTATTTAAACAAGTATTTAGCAGAATCATTTTTCTGTTATTAAAAAATTAGAATCTTTATTAAATGCCTACTAGGTAACAGGCAACGCAGATACAATATTTTAAAGGAAATTTGTTGTTAAATTTGAGTTCTGAACTCTCAAATAAACATGCCTAAAGTGAAGTCCATTTAGATGGTACACAAATAAAATTAAAGTCCTGAGGCTGAGTTATTAGCTTAATTCCATGTTTTAAATAGAAGCTATGCTATTCGTAGTAACTTATTCATCAAATTTACTTCCATTCTTTACTTAATCTTCATCTCCAGGGAAAAGGCAAATTAAATTAATCTCTTTAATAGCTAACAAAATCATTCCTGTAGCACATGGTGGGGCGGGGCGTGCTCACTAAGATTATTGTTCCTGTTTAAAAAAAGAAAAGCCACCCTCAGCGTATAATATAGGTAGATTTGGCTACACTAAAATTTAAGTGTCTGTTAGCTCATAAGCCTTGTCAGAGATTCCCAAAGATCTGGAGTCTAGAAAAAAAAGCTAATTTTTTCAATGTTTTTAAGTAATGTATAGATCTAAAAAGATATGAGCTACTGAAAGATGTAAATTGCTGTTTATTAGATACCATGCAGTGGAAGAAAAACTATATACTTATGTAAAGTTAATTTCTATAGACAATTCAGGTGAAAAAATGTTTGAAACTCAGACTTAGTATGAGATTCAAGTGAGCTGGGCCAGATGAGAGAGGCTTAACAGTGACAGACAATGCTATAGCTACATGGTTCTATCACCTCTATGGCAGTGACTTGGGGTTTTGTAACTTTTTTATTAGCCAGTTTTTTTTATTAACCAAATAGGGAAGGTACCTCCAGCCTCAGTTGCGGTGAAAAGATGTAGATGACTAAACAACTACCTCCATGAGTGGATCATAAACTTCTAACAAATTATTGTACAGTGTACAAGAGACTTTAATAGATGCTCATCCTCTCATCCAATGAACTTTTCAGATATTTAATATTCATAATTACTGTGCTACTCCAGAGAGACTAAGGCCCCTGGGTGGTACAAATAGTCTGTGCTGCACTAAGAACGTCGTAGCTGGTCAGTTTTTCCTGACCAGTGTTTTGTAGAACACATTTAGAATCTAGACCACTTTGTTAGCTAACATCGTCATATTACATGTCATAAGAAGCACACCAGCCTGTGTGACCACAAGGTGTCAAAGGAATCAGGTATAGGCATCAAAGAACAAAAAAATCATATCATTGTAAATGAGGGTGAGTGCAGAGTGGAGACCCAAAGCCCATCTGTAGGCAACTGGACACCCCCTTACTGACAGGTTGCAGGGAGGAGACGAGCCAGTCAGGGTGCAGGGTAGCAACAATGAAACATACAACAACTTTCCTCTAGTTCTTAAATGTTTCCTTCCCCCACTATCATGATCCCAATTCTACCCTACAAATCCGGCTAGACCAGAGGATGTACGTTGGTATAGACAGGACCTGGAAACACAGGGAATCCAGGACAGATGACCCCTTCAGGACCAGTGGTGAGAGTGGCAATGCCTGGAGGGTGGAGGGAGGGTGGGGTAGAAAAGGGGAACTGATTACAAAGATCTACATATAACCTCCTCCCTGGAGGATGCTCAACAGAAAAATGGGTGAAGGGAGACATCAGACAGTGTAAGATATGATAAAATAATAATAATTTATAAATTATGAAGGGTTCATGAGGGAGGGGGGAGTAGGGAAGGAGGGGGAAAATGAGGAACTGATAACAAGGGCTCAAGCAGAAAGCAAATGTTTTGAGAATGATGATGGTAACAAAATTACAAATGTACTTGACACAATGGATGTATGCATGGATTGTGATAAGAATTGTACAAGCCCCCAATAAAATGATTAAAAAAAACAAAAACAAAAAACACATGCAAAAACTATAGTACATGAAATGATAAGTCCTAAAGATTTAATTAGAAGCAAATATTGAATGAATGCCTTGTTTTATTATCACACTAAGCTAGTCACTTTGGCCTTGTCATTAGGAGAGTAGAGTCCTGTGAACGGACATCCTGCTTGGAAAAATTGATAGGCAGCAAAAACCAGGAAGAACTTTGAGGAGATGCATTGCTACAGTGGCTGAAACAATGTGCCCAAATAGAACGATTCTGAGGTCAGTGCAGGACTGGCCCCTGCTGCTTTCTGCTGTGCACAGGGTCGACAGAGTCAGAACTAACAATGTCCTAGACACATTTTTCAGAGAATTAATATGGCTTAGGTGAATCCACAACTAAACTACAAAACAAAGCAAAACATTCTTTCAAAGGTTATTTTTACATGTCCTCAATTTGATTTCAACTCATAAGAATGTTATTATAGTATAACACAATTCTGTAGTTCAGAGAAAACAACCAGCATCTCAGTAGGCAGAGGTCAAGAATACCTGGCACGTCCGATTTTCAAAGACTTTGTTGCTGTTGCTTACTTCAGTTGGAGCAAATGGAAAGAGGCCTGAAATTTGACATTAGACATCTTTATATAATTGTTGTCTCTATCACAATCCTGTACAGGTCATAAAAAACGTCGAGAGACAAAGGTTGTGGAGTGTAGAACACGTGCCCTGGGAAGCAGCGATTGCCTGGTGGTGCTTTTGGAAGACTAAAGGGCGTAACAGTTGGAGTGAATGGAGGCTAAACGCAGAGAGGGAAACAACAATAAGGACCCGAATGAAAGATGCTTTCTCTTTCCTTTGCACCTGAGCTTTTACCAAGGATGTTTGCTGATGTGGGTTAGAAGGGAAGAGGGACAGGATGAATTGATGAGTTATCCACAAAGACACTGAGGTACAAAATAATGCTTTCTGCTTGGGGCCAAATGGAAGAGTTATCTGAATTCCTGTTCTCACTGATTAGAAGACAGCTCTGGGGCAAGAGTGAAAAGGATGGGTTTTGCATGAGAGCAAAGTGATGACACTTGAGAGGAAGTAGTTTCTAAGCAGAATGCTGTCCGTACTTTCAACCCCCATCATCCCAAATGAAAGAAAGGAGCTGCTTACACTTGTGTTATCTTTACTTCTTGGTAGGTGAACTATTCTGGAATCTATTAATTCAAAGAGAAAGAAGAAACATTTCATTTAAGAAATGGAGGATATAGGCCAGGAATACGGGGGTTAAAAAGAAGCTGTTGGTTGTAGAAATAATCAAGGGAAACATTTCCAGTAATAGAAATCTTGTACTTTGACAAGTAGAGAAAAATAGAAATACATGCTTGAGGAGGATCATGCTCTAGATGGTGACCAGAAGTGAACAAACACATTGCTTTAGATTTACATGACATATTTTCAGTTTGTAGTAAATCCACTAAATTAGAAACATTTTTCTAGAATTTCCTCTAATAATGAAAATTATTCATCTATTTCTTCTATAGCAGTGGTTCTCAACCTTCCTAAATGCCGCGACCCTTTAATACAGTTCCTCGTGTTGTGGTGACCCCAACCATAAAGTTATTTTCGTTGCTTCTTCATAACTGTAATTTTGCTACTGTTATGAATCAGCGATCCCTGTGAAAGGGTCTTTCGACTCCCAAAGGGGTCGCGACCACTGTTCTAGAGCATTACACAGACGTGTGTGTGTGTGTGTGTGTGTGTGTGAGAAGATTCTATGAAGGGATGTTATGAATGGCAAATATCAGGCTGCATTTATCTTCACAGAACACGAATTAGATATTCCTTATCACCAATGTGCTTTCTACATTGAGTTTTGTCAAAAGGCAAAGTATTCTTGAGCTAGTGCTTAAGAACTTGACACATCACTTCTACTGATTTATAAAAGCGTCAAGAACCATTATCTTTTTAGTTTACATTTGAAATAAAATTAAGCTCCCAGTGACATTTTATAATATTTTATATTTTATTTATATATAACTTGATCACATTAAATTTTACTTTAAGGAAGTGGTACAGTAGCCAAGGCTTGGAAATATGTATTTTTCAATATGTTGTTTTGACATTTAAACTCAGTAAGCTATAAATGGAACTTTAAAGCTGGACTGAATAATGAGAAGTAACAATGAGGATGACAAGGAGTGTACGTGTGGTAAACAGAAGAATGTATCCCAAGTTGTCTCCCCCAAATACAGGGCAAACTTAGCTGCTTGCAAATGACTATACACCCAGAGGTCATCAGGAGTAGATCAGGAGTTATTCTCCCTAAGAGCTATCAGCCATCTAGAGCGAGCAGTCACCACTGTTTATCCCACAACAAATAGGGTCCACTCCCTTCAGATAAGGATAGTAGTTGTCTGTTTCCTTGTAGGAGACCCCAGAGAGGTCAAGCCCACCCAAAAGCGACCCAGGTTAGGCCACCATCATGAATCTAGGGTCCGCCCTTCTTGTCACATGTATACCTCTAGTTCCACCACGTCCTATCATGTGTACACCCCTAGCTCATCCCCTTCCTATGATGTGTATGCCTATTGTACTGTCCCTTCCTGTGACGTGTGGTTACCTGCAATCATGCCCCCCTAAGTAGACATAACCCTAGGTAGCCTCCTGCTGGGTCCCTGCCCCACCTTGCCTCAACCCACGCTGTGCGCAAACCTGGCTGGTAAGATCATGGCTGTACAGGAGGTGGGCATGCTAACATGAAATGTGTCTGACTCCATTATTTGACCCTCCCTTCTATTTCTCATGCTCTCTATGACTTTAATGTAATATTTATATATCTCAAGCATACAATTGTGCCTATCAAACCCATTCCAACCACATGTAAGAATTCCCACTATTATAGTAAGTACAGAACAATCCAGATAATGCATTTCAACCATATTTAGTAAAAATATTGTTATCCACCAGCATTTCGTGAGTGATGACTAAATAAGGACCACTGTGTTAGGTTCAATAAGTAGCACTTAAAGACTTCCATTCGAGGTGGAGGAAAAGTGCCAATATTTTATGTAGTTATCAACATTATAGAACATATGACGTAGGGGCCTGCATTATAAAATTAGAAAACAAGCCGGACACACTTTTAAGCTGATTTCTGTTCATGGCTCCCCTCAGTGTACAGAGAACTGTTCTGGAAGTGGTCGGGCTGGTGACCATCAGAAGCAGATCACTGGGCCTTTCTTACAAGATGTGCCTGGTTTTGTTCAAACTTCCAGTCTGTGTTCTTAATAGAACAATTAGCCTATTGCACCACCGCCTATCTATATTATTGAGTTAGAGAGCTACTCGATAGCCGTATTGATGTGTTCCCAAATCCAGGGGGGATATACTCAAGATTGAACTTTGGTTCTTGTAGACTTGTTTTAATTTTCTTCAGCTTCAATTGGAACTTGTCACCAATCACAGGCACCAGCCTCTGGCCTGGTTTTAGCTGCCAACATTGAGCTTCTCCATCATCTCTTCCCACAGACGTAGTCCAATTGATTTCTGTGTATTCCATCTGGAGAAGACCATGTGTATAGTCACCATTTGTGTTGTTGATAAAGGTTATTTACTATGAAGAAGTCATTGGTTTTGCAAAATTCTATTAAGCGATCTCCAGCTTCCATCATGATCATATTTTCCAACTACTGTTGCTTCCTCTTTGTTTCCAACTTTTGCATTTGAATTGCCAATAATTATCAGTGCATCTTGATTGCAGGTTTTTTCAATTTCAGACTGAGGATGATGACAGAATTCTTAAATTGCATTTGAACTATGGTGTTAGCAAATAATATTGAAAGTACCATGAACTACCAAAACAACAAACCAACCTGTCTTGGATGAAGTACATCCAAAATGCTCGTTTGAGGTATACTTTGGATATGTTCTCAGGAGACACCAGTCCCTGGAAGACACCCTGCTTGGTACAGTGGAGGGGCATTGAGGCAGAGGAAGGCCCTCGGTGACAAGGATCGACACCATGGCTGCAACAACAGGCTCAGGAAGAGGAACCAGGCTGCAGAAGGCAAAGGACTGGGTGGTGTTGTCTCCTGTTGTACATAGGATCGCTATGACATTAACACATGCACACTTCACAACAACACAACCTTATTAGGAAAGGGGGATTGTGATTGGAATAACCAGTGTGAAATAAGATTGGCAAACTCTTATGAAGGGAGCAGGCATTGATCTGGATTTTGGAAACAATGTAAGGCACTAAAAATGATACAACTACATAAGAGAAATATTTTTAAAAGATGACATTTTCACAAAAATCCCTTCCCATTTGTGATCCTGAGACTGCATCATACTTAGAAAAACAATCATTTAGCTTTTTACTGGATGCCAGCCCAAATTCGCAAGGTTTTTAGGATGAGCAAACAGTGCATGCAAAGCCCGCATTTGTGCAAACACCCTGGCTGCCTGTGTGGAGGACAGTTTAGATTAGAGGGAGCCTCTCCTGGAGGCAAGGGACTGGATTTAGGATTTGGAGATCCTTCTAACTGTGTAATTATTTTGTATCGATTTTAATTATCCACAAAGCATGAAACTGCTGAGCGCTCTGATTTCAAAGCCACGATCTAAATGTTCCCAAGCCCTACCCTCTCCCCTGTTAATGCAACTCCCTCTGTCTTCACAGGAAAATTAATGCTGCAGATAAAGCTTTAGGTTACATTTGTCTTTTAACTGTAAAAGTAAGGAATTTAAGCCTTACAGCAAGATTTAAGTTTGGAAACTTACGGTGCAAATTCAAAGGGTAACTTTGGTCCCAGGTGTCTGGAAAAACAAAGTATGAAAATCCATTCTATTTAATAGCTCATACACCACATTTACATTTAAATGAAATACACCTACTCTATATGGGCATGGCTAGCTTCCAAAGAGCGGGTCAGTATGCAAAAATTGGCAGTACACAAAAATTGTGGGTGACCACACCAAATCACAAACAGAGGGTGACTCCATCCTTACGTAACTGTCAATATTCATCATCTCCACACCTGTCAAGTTTTATGACTGCTATATTGCCCAACCACTCATAATATTGCCCCCAGCCAGGTGGACACATGCACTCATCCAGCATTACTTGCTCCTCACACCTTGGCAATCTTTACTGCCTTATTTAATGCAGAAAATAGTCAGATAATAGATTTTTATTTTGCTCTTGACAGAAGTGTCACATCATGCAATCGTTGATAAGTGAGGGATAGGTGTATCCCTTGAGATGGGTTCTTTACATTACACTAGTTAACAGCTCATTTTATGAACTAGCTGCATTTAGTAAAACCTATTTAAAAAGTACCCCCTTCCCCCTTGGTAGGAAAATCAGCAACACCGTAGACCTTAAGGCATGCCTAATGAACAAAGTAAGTACTCTTTGGCCTGCATCGCTTTGCTAATTGTATGATGGGTGATCTCCTGAGGAAGCAGATCCATAAGACACTGTTATCCTCTGTACCCGCATTTTGAGCAACTTTTAAGTGGAGGATCTCTGATTTCTGGACATTTCCAAAAGCCTCTCCTTGGTTTTCTCTCCACTGTGGTCTCCAAAAGCAACCGATGCGCAAGCTACACCAAGGTCACAGCTGTGCCCTTAACGTCCCTGTGAGAGGTACACTGCAGGAGGGCTTAGATATATGCCTGTGGCCCAATCTGTCAGCTTCGTTCAAAATTACTTTTTAATTTGTGTTCTAAGTAAAAAATGAGTGATGAGTCAGAAGCTTTCATAACATTTACTTTATTGGTGAATTATTCTATTCCTTCATTCAGTGTGCTCGGTGTGCTTTGGTGTAAGTCTATATGTACATCTTTTTTCTCCCTTTGCACCTGCGCAAATAAATGAAGAGTCATTATCTCCAGTGATATATACATGGAGCAAATAAATAAAACAGAAAATACAATAGCAGGGAAAGACTCCAGACACAAACCTGGTGAACAGCTGCTAATTCACACTTAATGATGAGATAGATATCCTTATCAGTTGAGCCACATTTCTCAATTCCTATTCCCCTCTGCTGTTTATCCTATTAAACCCAGAGGAAGAAGTGAGTCTTCAGACATGGCTTACTGAGTATTGCTGTGATTAGGGCTTACTCCCCTCTGGCCGTTTGACATTATTAGTCTTTCGGTGGGGTCCTGTTTTCAGAAGAAGTGTGGTGTCCAATGAGAAGGAAACAGAGAGGGATCCAAAAAACGGTTGCAGAAGGAGAGTAGAGAAAGCTTAAGAATTTAGCTGCTATGGAAATGGTGGAGGAAATTAAGATAGAAAAATGAAGGAAAGTGGAAAGTACAAATGATTGTGAGCTCTGGCTATAAGTCTTTCAAATGTAGCTCAAAAACTCTTCGTTCCAAATCTTTACATCGACTAGTAACTGCCTCGTCTTCACGTGCCTTCACCTGGTGCACATCACATGAGCAGCGTAAAATGATGATCGCAGCAATACCAGTCCCTCTCCTCTTCCCGAAGGAGCTGGAGCATCACACCTAATTACTTTAAACGGTGTGAAACCGAGATAGTAGAGGGCCCTAGATTTCAGAGAATTAAAAATTCTCCAGTAGCTCTTCTTGCTCACATTCTTATCAGCTGTTTTATTCTGAATGATTGTTCAGCATTATAACATTACGAAATTTCCAGAGACTGCTTTTTTTTTGTTCAGAAATTCTGAAGAAAGAGAATATATAAATACTGTCTCAGATAAGATGATATAAACACACCTTTGTTTCTTTAATCCCAGTTTGAAGAAAATGCATTGCTTGCACAATGACTATTGCTATTCTATTTCAATGTACAGCATGATTTACCTTCCAATTTACCTATCTTTGTAGTATAGCCACATCCCCTTTTGGTACATTATGATGGTTATGTTCAAAAAAGAATGAAGAATGCTAGTGTTGTGCTTCGATGATGTTTCTCTTCCAGCCGTGCCTAATGATTTAAGATAGGTTTTCTTTGTTGTCTGTTACCGGGATAATGTTTTCATTTCTACTCAATTTATAGATATTTACAATTCACCAGGGCAGTTAGTTTCTCCAGGAAGAACAGAGGGTAACGAGAGTACCAAAGACAAAGCATGACTATATTCCTTTACTTCAATTCAACATTTGGGCCCGTTCTGCTTGCCAGTTAACCTTTCCTGGTATATTAGAGTCAAGATTGTTTTCATATTAATCATAACCATAAATATTACAACAGAGTATGAAGCAAGACGGTCGGAAGAAATGAGGATAATATCTATGACCTATCTCTTTTTTCACATGGGTACTACTTTAAAGTGGGGAAATGTAAGTTGAAATTACTGTTCAATTGCTTGGAGACTTTTTGCAAAATCAAACAAAAACTTACCAAGGTTACCAGGTGAAACTTCATACCAAGTTTACGGAGGTTGTGTGATAAACTTCATCATTTTATATATCTTCATGTGACAGAAATTTGTTCTATGTACAGATTATAAAAGACACTTTTACATGAGTAAGTTTCTGGATTTTTGTGTTTCAGAAAGGTTATAAGAGTTTATTAGCCATTAATTTCAGTGATGAATAAAATGAACCAATTTAACAGAATTGAATGGACTCTTCCCTAAGCATGTGAATGAAAGGTATGGATAATGCTAAATAATCTTTAATTTTATTGGCAAGAATTGATCTTGTGCTCTAAAGGCAATCAAAATGAAAATTACAGGGATAGTCATAAAAATATGGGGGCTATAAAATTGAATAAAATGTGATTCCTGGGTAATATAAATTATTTGCATAAATTTTTTAAATTTTACACTTCAAAATTAATTTGCTGTGGATTTTGTCTTTTTGGTAAAATTCTAATCCAAATAACTAAAACTAGGAGTTTAAATATAAATCTCATCATAACAAGCAACCCTTTAAAAATGAGGTGTGGCTTTTAATGTATGACAATATGTAAGTTTGGAGGCACAAATCACTTTAAAGAGGTTTAAAAGAAGCAGAATAACCTTCAATATTCGTCCATGAGATAAATACTGCCGAATTCTACACTAATACTTATGAGGAAACTGAGTCACTGAACGCATGCAGGCAGTGGTCATGTGCTTGTCCCACCTCCACTATCAGTCCATCCTGACTTTCTTATTGAGAAGTTCTTATGAGAAAAATAAGACAGAATAAAGTAAAACAAAAACCCCAACTTGGGTTTTCTGACTATTTTATAGAGAATTTATAGATGTATGAGAATAACAAAATTTAACCTCTCAACTTTTCAAAAATAATTCCAAACCTGACTTTATAAACCAAACTACCATGAAGAATTAAAAGAATATGCACCTTGCAGTACGGGGGTAGGGGCAGTGCAGACACACCAAAACACTTAGCCCTGAAACGACATGCCAACCTGTCACACAAGGATGATCTTGAAGAGAGTCATCCTTGTCATGTCAAATTTGAAGAAAGTGCCTCTCGTGCTATCTGTTCATAGATGGATGGGAGAGACGGGGGCAGAGAAGAGACTCTGCTATTGCCAACAGTACTTCCTTTCCTGTCTGCTTCTACCTCATTAGATTACAAAAGTCATCTGCACGGCAGATACACTTTGCACCCAAAGGGCCTCTTTCTTCCTAAGACAGCATCAAATGAATGGCCCATCTCCGTTGACAGAAAGGAGTTGCCAGCAAGGGTCACAGAACAAAAGGAGCTGGTAGGAAATCTAGAGAAAGTCTGTTATAAATCTCAAAAGAAAACTGTAACAATAACTCCTAAGAGAAAAATAAATAAATTTGCAGCATGCCCATACCCTTGTTCACACATTTTTAAGTAATCAACTTGAATTCTCCAGATATGGTTGAAGTTCTGAATTCCATGGGCAGAAGCAGGCTCTTTGAATACTTAACATCTTGAGTCAATGAAGTACAATGCCTGGGACCTTTCCAACAACCACAATAGCATTTGCATTTCTGGGGCATCTAAGCAGTCTGACATTGTTACACATTATTTTTCCTCCTGATAGTTTAATGAGAAAGATGCTATTTTTATTCTCATTTAAATGATGAAAAAAATAAAAAGCTCAAAGAAGATAAATGATTTTACTTAAGATTAAAACAGCTATGAGATCTAATCTTATATCATCTCACTCGGAAACTCATACCTAGGTCCCACCCTATTGTTCATTGTAACCTGCAACCATGACAGCATGAATTATGTTCAACAGATCAAATTTTGTATATGTCATTTAGTTATGTGTAAGCGTTTCCCATACCTATGCAACCTCCAGCTTCATTCTCACCTGGCCACACCAACAGCCATACAGGTGATTCCTACCTCTAGTGACATTAGATGAGGGTTGTGAGGCTATAAACCTTGACAAATAGACTGCTTCACTGGGCAGCTAGTGAGTTTGAAAAACCTACCTTGCAGTTAGCAGTCCAGAGCTTACCAACAGTACGACCAGAGCTATAACTATATTGTATAACTAAATAGACCGATTTAGAAAACATTTCCATCCTATCCTATGATATCATTTTGTGAGTGAGAGACCTTAACCGTCCTTTCCAAATTCAATGCCATCCTTGGACTTCATAGGCTAGTAATACTTCAGTTAACTATTTCTGAAAATCTCTTAGTCATTCGAAACTCAAATTCACTGCCATCAAGTCCAGTCTGACTCATTGCTACCCTGCTGGACAGGTCAGCACTGCCGTATGGGTTTCTGAGACTGTAAATCTTTACAGGAACCGAAAGTCTAGCTCTATCTAATCCCCGCCCAGCCCAGCCTTCAACCCCTGCTCCCCAACTTCTGACTTGGTTGTTTACTATGGCCGTCTTTTCACTCCCCCTCCCTACAGTGAAGGTGGCAGAGCTATGTCATCGTGTTTGAAAATGCCTTCTGATGCTTGCCTTTTCCCGACTCTACCCGCAGCTTTTCAGTTCAGTTCTCTCTCTAGGATTTGCTCTCCTGTTTTACAATGGGTCTGCTCAATAAGTCTGTTTGCCTACACGTCTCTGAATTATATTTTAAAGTCAATATAAAGTTATATACATATGACTACTATATATCTTGATATTTGCAATTCATGAAGCATTTCCACATATGCGGCATTTTGATCCTTTCCACAAACGTTCAGATTGGCAGCTATTGTCATTTTATTTTACACATGTGGCAGTTACGTCATCTCATGTCAACTTGCGGGCATTATGAGTGAAGGGGTGGAGTCTATCCTGTCAGTTAGGACAGCCCGATGCCCCCTTATGGGCATAGCCTTCTCATGAGGATTGGGAACTTCTTATCTTTCTTCCTGGAAGAAATTCTCTCTCTCTCTGCTTCACTTTCACGCTGTTGAGACACTCAGAGAGCTGGAGGAGCCACGTGGAGATCCGCACCAGCACTGAGATGCTGCCACAAGACGTTCACCCACTGGCCTGTGATCTTACCACATTCGGCATCGTTGCATATGCTGCTTGAGTCTGCAGAGGAACTTACGGACTAGTATCAGACATATGGGCTAATATTGGACTTCTGGGCTTGATCTGGACTGGGTTGTGATGTTTTCTCAATATACAATTGTGCTTTGATAGAAAGCTCTCTCTTACACACATACAACTTCCCGTTTTATGCTACAAGCTATCTTGCACAGACACTTTCAACTTAAAACACTCCACTAGATTTCCAGCTGATCAGCAGAGCTATCAAACACTAGTTTCTGTTTACTGGGTCCTCAAAACGGCTATACAAGCTAGTTTAAGAAAATACCTGTGAGGTATCTCCAAGAGATGTGATTCTTTATTAAAAATATGATACAACTCACAATCTATTGTAGCAACATTTGCAATTACAAGAGGACATATTTCTACCTCTTCGTTGTGTTGGTAGGTGCTACTGAGTCAGTGTGGACTCACAGCAACCTGTCTACAGCAAAACGAAATGACGCCCTGCCCGGGGCCATCCCCACGTGTCCCTCTGTTGGATCCACTGTGCAAGCCACTGTGTCAAGCCATCTTGTTGAGTCTTCCTCCCCTGTTCCTTCCCCTCTCCTTTACCAGGCATGGCGCCCTTCTCCAAGGACTGGTCTCTCCTGACAACATGACCAGAGAATCTTTTACATCCCTGGGATGGCCATATTTGTGTGCCATCTCTGTCTCCCAAATTATACATATTAAAACTTTTATTTCTAGTTTTTGTTTTCAATGAAGTTGCAGCCTTTTCTATGATTTTTAACTCTTGATAGACATCTTGGCTTTTTCCTCCATAGGGAATTTGTTCTTATAAAGCTAAATTGGATTACTGGCTTATTAAATTATACATTTAACGTAAGGAAGATATAACTAAATCTAAGCAAGGGTAGGACTAAATATATAGGCATTCATATTTGCAAATTGTTCCATCTTTTAGCAATGAGTGAGAGTAAGGGCTATGATGTTACTCAAGGTAAAACATAATAGGATATTGTTACTAAGGTGCTGAGGTGGAAATGTGTTTCTGGGTATTATCCAGATGACAGAAACGATAGCTAAGAGTCGCCACCTTTTAGGAAAACTGCCAACAACAAAATTACATGCTGGTCATACCTATGAGTTATTACATTTCTTGTATTGGTATATCATCTCTATTTGCTTCCCTTAAATGTTTAGAATTCATAGTTACACTTCTCTATAAATGTAGTTTCCTATTTCTCATTGTTTAGTTACGAGATTACAGTAAAATAAATTTTTTTTTTAATTTTTAAAATAGAATTCAATAACTTTCATACTTGATCCTAAAAGAAAGGGCAGGTTGTTTTACTAAAAAGATATATTCTACCAATGAAAACAATGCCTCCGATTTGACGCAAACATTGTCTTGCATACATTTAATCATGAACAGAATTCTGACATATTTAAGGAATATTACTAAAGTATATATATTTCAAACAGGGTAAGGAAGCACAGAATAATTCATGAGGGAATCAGCAATGTTGGATATCGTCAAAATATAATTTTTTTCTTTAAAAATGCATAATGATAAATTTTATCTTAATGATGTAATGCTTCTTGGTTTCTCTGCCCCTTGCCGGGCATGACTTGATCTAGAAATTCTATCTTCCAGAATTAGTTAAGCATGTAAGTTAAGCCACTGATTTCCTCAGACATGCCTCGGATTCTTTATTTGTGTCCCTGCAATCTAACAACTAACCTCTCCAGACAGAACGAAAGTTATTTTCTTCACATTTCAGGCACCACTGAAATGAGTTCTGACCCTGGTATGGTTTCTACATAACTTCTGCAATGGCATTATGATTATCCTATATGCAGTAACAATATTCTGTTATTTAAGAAATGCAATAGGTCAGTGATTCTGAAGTGGACAAAGTAATCAGTAGTATTTTGTGATCAATTACAATATTTGCAACTACTCTAGTACCTCTGTTGTTGCTCATTGCTGTCCATCACCTGTGGTGCCTGGCCCCCCATTTGTGCAGAGTAGAACAACTTTATAAGGTTCCCAGGGTCTGCATAACCTTTCAGAAATTTACTGCAGAAATCACAGTCATCATGTTTAGAAGGAACCTAAGAACAGGTATGTTGCACCACAATCTCGCTCATAACTTTCCCCTTGTGCTGACTCCCATTCTTCATAGAACATTAGGAAAATATACTACAGGAGGAAATAGATTACTTATATAACTTCAAGTGTTTTAATAGTTTAATATGTTTCCTTGTATACTTCTTTACTTGGTTCTAGGTGTTAAAGAATTGATACTACTAAAAAAGGTGACTGCTTGAGCTAGATAATGTGGTGATCCAAAGAGAATCCACTAATAGCCTAGGGATTGAGGAAGTACGGGAACTGGAGGCAGGTGGCTGAGGAATGACCCTCAGTGTCGTTTGTGTGAACCGCGTGACTTTCAGTGCATTAGCGTGGCGACCTAACCTGCGCTGTTGCTCTCTCGAGGTGCCCTGGCCTTGGTTCTAACACTGGTTAGCGTGACAGCGTATCAGCCAGCACCCTAGTAGTACTTTATGACATACTGTGTCCGTTTGTCTTGTTCTCTACTTCTGCTTCTGTCTTTTTCATGCTGGTCTCTTCTACTTTTGCACTCGTTCTTCTTGCACTTCTCCTTCATATTTTCCGTGTGATTCTTATACACTATAAGTAATAACAAGGTAGACTTCTTATTTCTTCATATTTCACTTCCTCAGCTTACGAGATATGTAACAAGTTTTATTTAACCGCTGTCAGCAAAATCATTAGTCAAATGCACTAAGGCAAGCTTACCTTACCTTAATACAGGTAAGCTGAACCATATTCCTATTATAAAGGAGCATTAACTTTAACAAAAATTACTGTGAGATCGATGAAAGTCAGTATAATCTAAATCATTCTATGAACCATTACAATTTTTTTTTTTAGTTCAGGCATTTATCCCAATGAATGGTCAATGAAATATTCCACAGATCTTGAAAACAATCTCAGGAGAATTTCTGATTTTTTTCTTTCATTTTTCTTTTTCCTTCTTTCTTTTTAGTAATATCTGTAATTCTGGAATAAGCCAATCATTGAATGACTATTTTGAATATTTATCAGAATAATTGCTCAAATGGCAATAAAATTACTTTACACTCTCTAGTGATACTTTAAAAAAACTGAAATTATTTTATTTCTAGTAACTTTGGATAATCCCAAATCTAAATAATTATAAAATGGTAATTTTCAAAGTCAATCATTCCTTTAACATTAACTAGTTGAGTTTCTTGTCTAAAGAAGGGGGTTATTTGATGTCCTTGGCTCACTCTTTCATCTTCTCTCCCTATCTCTACCTTTCTTATATGTAACCATGGAAACATTTATTTCATGTATAGCAATCAATTACTAATGATAATCTGTTTGAAATTAAAATTGGCCCTCATTGTGTTACTGGAATAATATCCTCCTGTCTAGCTTTTGAAACATACCATATATACTCATATATAAGCCATTTTTTTCAGCACATTTTTTAAACACAGTTTTTGTAAAATTAGGTGCCTCAGCTTATAGTCAGGTTGGCTTATACTCGAGTATGTAAGTAATCTTTGAAACCTTCCATGTTTTCTCCTCAGGATGCACTAGGCTTATTTCATATTTACTCTGCTCCCCATACAGAGTGAGCCATTTCAGAGAGAGCCCTGCTACCTGGTAGTGTGAATGGTTGCTGCTCTTCACAACCGTTGTTTTCTGTTAGCCGATTGCTGTAGCCCTTTGTCAACTGATCTCACTGAAAGATCTCTTTAGTCTTAGTCTCTACTTAACCAAGCAAAATGTCCTTCTCCATAGACTGGTTCCTTCTGATAGCATGTTCAAAATATGTGAAAAGGAGTCTTGCTATTTTGCTTTAAGGACGATTATGGCTGTACTTCTTTCAGAACAAACTATTCATTCTTCTAATAGTTCATGGTATGTCCAATATTCTTTGTCAATACCATAATCCAAATGCACTAATTCTTCTACAATCTTCCATACTCAGTGTCCAACATTCATATGCATAGGAGGCAATTGAAAATACCATGTCTTAGGTCAAGAATACCTAAGTTTTCAATTTGATGTCTTTACTTTTTGACACTTTATAAAGAGTGTATCTTTTGCAGTGGAGTTGCCCAATCCAATATGATATTTGATACTTTGACTCCTAGTTTCATGGATGTTGATTGTGACTTCAAGTAAAATGAAATACTTGACAACTTTACTATCTTTTCCTTTTATCACGATGTTGCTTATTGGTCCAGTTGTGAAGGGTTGTGTTTGTCTTCTCAATGTTGATTCAAGCTGCAGACTGTAGTTTTTGGTCTTCATCAATAAGTGCTTCAAGTCTTCTTAACTTCCAGCAAACAAAGCTGTATTATCTGCATATCATATGATGCAAATTGTATAAGATATTAAGGCAAAAGGAAGGTTCATTAGAAACACTGAGTGAAAGGAAGGGAATTAATGTGAGCTAATCAGTAAAGTCTGGTGTCGAGGCTGTATCTTTCCATGACACTCATTCAATCTGTAGGTTGAGAATAATCAGAAAAACTGGACTAAATTAAGAAGAATGCAACATCAGGATCGGCAGAAGGTTTATTAATAGCTTGTGATACACAGGTGACACATCCTTGCTTACTGAAGTAGACATGGACTGGAAGTACTTGTTGATGATGACCAAAGAATGCCACCTTCAGTATGAATTGGAACGCAGTAGAAAGAGAGCCCAAATCTTTATAGCAATTGGCAGCATTGTGGTACCTAGTGACGAGATTAAAACTGTCAAGGACTTCATTTCACTTGGAATCACAATCAGTGCTCACAAAAGTAGCAGCCAGGAAATCAAAAGATGAAAGACAAAATTTCCCCATCCGTACAACTAAGGAGCATGCTGGTCATACTTCTTTCAGACAGATCCGTCTGTTCTTCTGTCTCTCCTTGGCACTTACGATATTCTTTGCCAACACCACAATGCAAATGAATCAACACCTCTGCAGTGTTTTTGATTTAGGGTTCAGCTTTCACATACATCGAGGCTACTGAAACTATCATGGCTTGAGTCAGCCACAGCTTAGTCTTCAAATGGCATGCTTGCTCTTGAACACCATGAAGAGGTCTAAAGTCTTGCACAGCTGATTTGCCCATGCAATAAATAATTTGCTTTCTTAACTGTGTACTCTACCCTTTCATTTGCTTTTGCTGATTACTCTCAATGAGCTCTTAAAATACCCAATGGCAGGTACTACATCAATCACTTGATTTGTTATCTGAAAAAGAAACTGTAAAGTGCATAGAACACCCTTTAAAATGTTATTATTTTCCTACTGAGAAGTTTCACTGTTATTAAGATAATCATGGATTTGAACTTAACAAGCAAATCTCTTTGGGAACAACTACCGCTAGATTACTCCTAAAAGTGAGGCTGGCAAGACGTCATCTCACATACTTCTGAAATATTATTAGGAGGGGCAAGCCATTTCAAAATGATGTCATTCTTGGTAAAACAGAGAGTCAGCAAAAACGAGAAAGACTCAAGAAGAGGAAATGACATGACAGCTGCAGGAAGCCTACCGATGTGATGATGGTGCATGACTAGTCCATGCTTTGATTCAGGCTGCTCTGAGTCAGAGCCCACTCAGTGGCACCTAATGATAACAACAACACAATCATAATTTATTTTACATTTTCTTCCAGGTCTATTAATAATAAAACTACTGGCTTCTACATATCACTGAAAAATTAAAACATACATTTTAAGTGGGATTTGGAAGAGAGTTTAATCATTCCTTCTCATTTAGTATTTATAACTTTCTTGTACAATAACAGCAAACACACTTGTGATAAGCTGTAATATACTGAAATGAGTACGTGTGCCCGAGGAAAGGCAGTGTGCCATAAATCAGCTTATGGTTTGATCCTTAGGACAATGAAACTCCACGGTGCCCGAGCCATACAAAATATAACTGAAATGTCTAGCAACTAAATCTTCTCATACAGATAAACTATTATTACATATTTAGAAATCTGAGTATTTTAAGGATCTGGTGCTGCGGTTTAGACACGGGGCTGCTAACAGCACACAAAGCCAGTGATTCAAACCTATGAGCTTCTCGGAGGGAGAACGCTGAGGCCATTTGGTTCCATCAAGACTTATCCACTTGGAAACCATATACAGGGTCACTCTGAGTTTGAATAAAAGTTATGGTAATGGGTTTGAGTTGTTTCTGTTGGTTTGCTTTTAAAACCAGAGAAGTATGGACAGAATCATTTTCCATTCTATTCCAACCTTTGAAGTACAGGGCATTGATCATTTATTTAACATTACTTAGCATCCACTACCCTTTCTATTGGAAGGAGGTAATAGAAATCTCATTAGGAGGCACATCTCCACCAGAAGCCAAAGGAAACAGAGAACTCAAGCCAGGGGGATGCAGTTTGGGCATGGGCATAGGAGTGCTTTGGCTAATATATACCCCACTTCACCTTGCACATGTGTATCTTGGCAGCGGGAGACAAGGAAGCGTGTCCATGACTATTCAGCACGGCAGAGGATGAAGGGTGAAAAGGCTGCGACACAACTTTCACGTCTAGTGTTGGTGGGTGAGCGGGTTCTAAGCAGACCATATCCGGGGCCTCCCTGACCCAGCCCCTGCCTTGCGGTGGTACAGCATCCTTTGGTATCTGGTTCCCCTGACATCTTTCCCAAACTTGGCTCCAGCCCCAAACATATATTCTGAGCTTTCCGACAGCCTTCCAGAACATACTTCATCTTCAAGTTCTTGTTTCTGTTACTTACAACCTACCAGTACTACTTTCACACACGTCATAATAGTTTTACAGAAGAGTAGCTCTTTCATTTGTAGAGTATTTTGAAAGGCAGAAAGTGAAACAATCAACTCTACCATCTAGCTATGCTTCTTTTAGTATTTTTTTTGTTGCTTCTTTTAGTATTTTAAAGTCTTTCTTTTTCTGTCTAGATACCTTCACTTCAATGACCATCTCTCCAACTATATCATTTACATGTTTAAAACTTAAACTGGATTTTTTATTAAGAAAAAATACTAGGTATTGAAACTGGAAGCTTGGTGGTTCAAACCCGCCAGCTCCTCCACAGGTGAAGGCTGAGGCTGGCTGCTCCTGCAACGATGTCTGGTAGGAAAAGATGTCTGGTGCGGTGCTGCCCGGTCGCGCAGGGTTGCTCGGAGTCAGAATTGACTAGATGCTACTGGGTTGCTCTGCTTTTCAGTATTTCATGACATTTCATGAAGATCTTAAAGGTTTTTCTTTATTATTACTACATCAGGATAAAATATGTTTGTATGAATGTCCGATCATCCATATTATAATCATTTGCCATTCAGGCTGTATCATTTCTCCTTGCCTTTATAAATAATTAGTTGAGGACTGCTGTTTATGAAAGTTTGGGTTTTATTCCCCTAACTTCCCCCTGTATATATTGTTGTTGTTGGGTTTTGTTGTTGTTAATTGTTGTTGTTCTTTGTCCGGGGAGTGCTGTGTCTAAATGGAACATTGCATGTGTGCCTAATTCACTCGCGCGAAGGTCATTTGCACTGTTGTTCAGGACAACTGTAACTCGAGATAGTTACAGTCTTCTATACACACCAAGAGTTGTACCTCTCTGGCTTGAAAAAGGACCAAATGTAACCAGCTCGCATGCCCCTAGGGCAGCTTTCCGGTCCCAGAGTCTAAGCTTCCCGTTTCATCCATCAGGCAACTCTGTCCTGATCTGGCTCTGCAGAAAAGCAAACACACATGCAGACTGTGCGGCCCGATGCTGGCAGTTGTCCGGGTAGCAATGAGGCTTTGGCAGCTAACCTGCCTGGAATGGAGAGAAAGCAAAGGAAAGGCTCTCTTCACATCAGTGCGTTCCTTGCCCTCGAGGACTCCGTACGTATGGGACGCAGTCTTGCTGCGGAACATAACGAAGGAAATACTCACAAAAATGCAATAAAGGGACTGTCGTCGGTGGTGCCATCTGTTGTGTCACTAAAGCATAATTTCTGAGTTTAATCCACTGTTTTGTTTTCTAACTTTTCAGTAGATTAAAAACCACTAGATAAAGAGATGTTGGCATGATTTTGCGTATTGGTAAAGAAATCAAAGGCATGACTCATGGGAAACAGCCGGGCGCAGAGATGTAGCAGGATGGGCCTCACTGTCGTCAAACACTTGAAAGGCTGCTATGTGGAATTAGATTGATTCTGTATAGCCAAAAGGGATTGAGCTATAGGTGGAAATATAAGAAAAGAGTTCAACTCAATATAGAAAGAACTTTCTAATAAAGTGCAGGGTCAGTGGTTACTGCTTTGAAAATGCCTTAAAATGATGAATGGAAGGGTTTTCAAATTTATGCTTCTTAAAAATAAATGAGGCACAGTGTTAACACAGTGGTTGTCTACTTATTGAACACAAATTTATACAAATAGAGAGTTCTAGAACTAATTAAAAGGTGTTTTGATAGCTTCAATAGTTGCTGCTAGCCAAAGTATACTCACACATAACAAACAGCCTATTTATTTTATATGTAGAATAATTTGAAAAGAAAGTTGTAGTTCAAGAGTAAATACCAATAAGTAAGGAAAAAAACTAAATGTATTTATTTGACAGTAAAAGAAAGAATAGGATCAAAGGGAAAAATAAATTTAACTGGACTAAACTTTGAAATTATAAGGCAGAAGGTAAGTCATCAAATGAATGTTGCTTTCAGTATAACCCAATCTGAATTCTCAACAAGGCCCTGAATGATGGTATTTGAAATTATTTTTATTATCCTTGACTTCATCTGGGATTTTGCTTGGTTTTTTTTCTCCCATGATTTGAATGTTTAACAATATTCCCTCCTATTCACAAGGTTTTCAGTGACTAATCCCTCAGGGTGGATGGCCTCAGGAACATAGCTTGTAGCAGTACAGCAACATGAAAGCCACTGCAGTACTGTATGGCCAACGGACAGATGAGCTTTTAAACAGAAATCCATACATTTGGCTGAGTATTTTATTTAGACATTTCAATGAAATTAAATAGGAGAAAATCCTACCTCAGTAGTATTCGACTTGATTTTACAATTCAGTAGAGCTGAGTTACATTCAGAAAACCAGCAACTTAACCCTCAGTTTCCCACCTGTGTGCTTTTCTTGCTGTTTCCCATCTCTTTTCAGCACACCCAACTGTGTAACACTGACTTTCACTTAGTGCTAAAAACACCCGACTGAAGTCGAGAATAAAGCATCTGTTAATACTGCATAATTAAACGCCATTATTTTAATCGAACCTTTAAAAATAAACCATATTATCTGTGCCAATGCAATAAAATTACAGAGATAGCAAAGTCCTGAAAACTGTTTAAACATTACCAGGTTTTATTCTTAGCAAGCAACTGATTTCTCTTTTTGAAAATATCTCTAGTGAACAAAGCAATTTTAGACAGTCACTCTAATTTTAAAATGGCTAAAATTTTGAGATTAACTTAAAAATCTCCATTCCACATATACAGAAGGAAGAAATACCCTTGAACTGTCTTTAAGCACAATTTGTTGTGCTGTTAGTATGAGAAAAAAATCACAGGAAAATAACTATCAAATGTCTATAAATATACTCACAAAGTCATGGTGTGCGTGGCGATACTGGGAGGGTAGAGGGAGAGTGGGTAGGAAAGAGGGAACCGATTACAAGGATCTATATGTGACCTCCTCTCTGGAGGATGGACAACAGAAAAGTGGGTGAAGGGAGACATCGGACAGGGCAGGATATGACAAAATAAACAATTTATAAATTATCAAGGGCTCATGAGGGAGGGAAGTGGGGAGGGAGGGGAAAAATGAGGAGCTGATGCCGGGGCTTAAATGGAGAGCAAATGTTTTGAGAATGACAAGGGTAATGAATGTACAAATGTGCTTTACACAATTGATGTGTGTATGGATTGTGATAAGAGTCGTATGAGCCCCTAATAAAACGATAAAAAAAAAAGAATAAAAAATGGAGACCAGGGGAAAAAAATCCTTTTCAGAGATGTACTTTTCAAAATGCAAACATTTGTAAACACTGCGCTTTTGATTATTGAGCAACTAGTCACAATCACAATGACAATACCTTCCACGTGATTTGTACATTTCTTTCATTTTTACCCCTAAGGCTGTTTTACATTGGTCCCAGTCTTCCTCAGGAAAGCCAGCAATCTTACTGCTTCTATCTGTGGTTCTTCACTGTGAGTATACCCATCATCTGGCATTGTTTTAGTGTTTCTTCTGGGCCTAAACTTCTACTAAGTTGGGATAAATTAAGTTGATTGACATCTGAGAGGAGCAGCCAGAAAATGTGCTGTTTAAAGCAATATCTTTGTGTGTAGATGAATCTGTGGTGGTAGGCCCATATCTTGGGGACCATTGACCTATTAGAATAACCTAAGTGCATTTTTTGGTGACAAACATATTGACTAATTTCTAATGCACTTGGCACACAGTTCTTGAAGCAACTCTCTAATGATGTCATTTCCTATAAAATCCTCAATAGCGCATATTAAATTGCCTACCTGTAATTTTTTTCAAGATTTTAGTAGTCATTTTTCAAGAAACATATCAAAAGGCATTTCCTCCAAAATGTATACTCTCAATATCAGTGATAAAAGTCATCACTCCCTTTACAGAAGTGAATTGATTTCAAATTAATTATGTGACAACTACATAATCTTTACTCTTATAATTATATGTTTACATTTTTTAATTTTTAAAATTACATTGTAAGTACATTGATAACAGATACGGTGATTTATTAAACTTTGTATCAGTGCAAGGATCTTTGCGTGCAAACAGGTAAGCACTGGACTATAAGCCTAAAGGTGGTTGTTGAAACCCCCACAGAAGCCCCCCATCAGAAGACAGCTGGTGATGTGCCTGCCTCTGATGGGTCAGAAAACAAGGAGTGGGGGAAGGTGATCTATCAAGTAAGCTGAATAGTAGTTAAATGGTTGAATACAAAGCCGATAATCTGAAATGTAACCCCCAGTTAATTTACAATTGCAAAAACTTATTTTCATAAAGCCCTTTGGAGTTCTAGTCTGCATACATTTGGTTCACAATGAGTTGGCATCGACTCCACAACTAACCACATATACTTTACACCTATCTCAGAAAAGGTAGCCAAGTAAATGAGTGAATGCAAGATAAGATATAGACTGCAATGTAACATTCTTACATGAGTGGAGTTCAAAGATTTTATAATGGTATAAATATAACAATATTACATATGGAATGTTTCTAGTTCAGCATTTGAGCTGTATGTGTCTTTAAGCAAGCAACGCAAGGTGTAGGGACCCATAAGCCATCACAAATCAGCCTCAGGGCTGTTCCTGAGCCTATTTAAACTTATGTAAATGAGGACATTGAAGTGGGAACTGTATATGCAACATAGACATCGATAAAAGAAAACAAATTACTCTATAATTGGTTGCTGTTAAAGTAGGCCTAACTCATTAAACTGCTGAGGTGGATAGGACATATCCACATCTGGTTTTCACATCTGGCGCAGGAGCTCAGAGACGATTATCAGAACAGATTCCAGGGATGAAATCAGGTCATAGGATTTCTAATCTTCATGGTTCTAGCCCTCAGGTATGCAACTCACCCTTCAGTGTGAGCACAACCTCCCTCTTCTCTCCCACAGAAAGGAGATCTTTACGATAGGCCCCAGATCGACAAAGTAAAAGTTCCACAAACTTTTTCCCAAGCCATTGGAAAACGTTTTTGTTTGTTTGTTTTTCTTTTGAAAACTTTTTTTCCGTGTCTATTTCCTTGGAATTTTGTTAGGTACTGAATTGATACATCATTAAAAAAAAAACAATTAATTACAATGAGTGCCACCAATCTTATTTAAAGAGAGTCACCTGTGTTTTGTGGTAGAAGAAAAATTTCCACATTCTCCACATGACAAAACTGAAACTAACTGAGATTAACAGATTTGCCTAAATTCAATGCTCTTTCCAGCATACATGATTTTCTGAATGATAACATCATTTTTAGGGAAGCCTACAAAAACAAACATTTTTGATAAGGAGGTATAATTACAGACTTCCAATCTACATCCATGACGAGTGATGAGTAAGGCTAATTTGGTCAGCATTTGCATCACAAGTTAAGAGTACATTTAAAATACAATAAGCGTAATTATTTATTTTAAGGTCACATGCATCACATATATTTTACTACCTCAAGTATGACATTTTACTACCTCAAGTAAGGATTTGATCATCGAGAGCAAAGCATAAACCAAGCTCACATACTATTTAAAGATTTTTCAAGAGGAAAGAGAAAAAACTTATTTATTTTATTAAAATCGTCACCATCATCATCCAAGGAAATTATTTTCCATTTAATTTTAACAATCTGTAAAATGAGCATAACAAAGTGATTTTCCAAGCATATGAAAATTTTAAATTGTTATATCTAGAGAGAAAATAAAGCAACTTAACTCCAAATAAGTATCTATTATTGCCATTAAACCAGCAATTTAATAACATGCTATTTGAAGAAATATAACTTCTCAAATTTAAAGCTCTGCACAAGGTTTCACTCAACTATTATGAGGAAACATATTTACCCTACTAATTCTCATTCACTATTGGATACTCCATCTACTCGGTAAGTGTAATATATCCCACATAAGAATGCTGAAAATTATTTTTAAATCCCAAGAATAATAAGTACATAAGATATTTATAAAAGACAAAGAATTAAAATTTAGAATACTTCAAAATTAAGTATTATAAGACACACACACACACACACACACACACACACACACACACACACACGAAGAACTTTACATGAGAATTCAACAGCATTGCCTACACTATCTCATGAGAAAAATTTAGATGTTCTATTTATACCACCAAGAACAGATTCAGCACTCATTCTAGGTATGAAGAAATTAAAAACTTAAAATGTAACCTTCCAATCCCACTGTTTGTTATGTTTCTGTCTGTAGTGTTCAAGGTGTCAGAGCTGTTCTTGAGATGCTATAGTAAGTCGGGTGGGAAACAGTCAAGGTTATATTTTGTCTCGTGGATATGTTCTCATTTTCTTCAGCTTCAACCTAAACCTGCATATGATCACTTGAGGATCTCTCCCACCGTTGGCCCTTTGGCTTGTTGTGGCTGATGATATGGAGCTTCGCCATCAAGTCTTCCCACAGATATAGTCAATATTGGTTTGCTGTATTGTATTCCTTCTTTTTGCAGCTATTCACAGGCTCATATTCATAGGCATAGATAATCAATAGCGGAGCATCTCATCGTTCATTTCTAGGATCACTTCTGTACATCATAACTTGAATTATGGCCTAAATGATTTCCTCTAACTTCAATCCAATATATTCAATTACCTATAAGACATATCTCCTAGCATTTCTTTTCAAACATACATGCTTGTCCTAAACTAAACTTCTCCTCCCATACACACATTCACCAGGTTCAATGAATAACATATATATCCTTTTAGTTGTATAAGCTAGAAAACTCATCTAGATGCCACACTAATATTTGTTGATGGGGGCTTCAAAACCTTCTTGGAAAAAGTGGAATGAAAAGATAATAGATTTTTTTCCTATAAGATTTTTAAGCCTCCTTGTATAATACATCCACTTTGGTGATCTTCAATCCAGACAACATTGAATCTTGGGCAATAATTTAAAAATAAAAATCTGATTATTCCACTTACACAACAACTTTCACTGGGTTCCCATTGCTCTTTGACAAATCTCAACATGACTTAAAAAGCCTACATGATCTGACCATCTCTATTTCTTTGGCCTTTGGTTACAGCGTGCTTTTTCTGCAGTCCCTGAACTTCTGCCTAGTGTCTATCTCATGTCCTTTGTCTGTTTCCTCAGAAGAAGTGCCAAGATTGGTCCCCGTGGTTCACTTTCATATTAGTTTTGTTTTTCTTTTAAATAGTAGCATGTGTGTCCCTTCTTCAGAAAGCTTAATTTCTCCTATCAAGTCAAAATTCCTGATGTCATCTCTCAGAAAACTGCATATCTCACCGTCTATAATACATTTGCCAGGGTTGCAACTTTTGGTTTCTTGTACTCTTATTTAATCACTCTCTCTTTCCATTTCCAGACTATGATTTTCATGAGTGCAAGAACTGCAGTGTTTTTGCTCCCACTGTTTGTTAATATCTATAGATATGCTATATAATTAGATATATTCAACGACCTATAAGACATAGCTCCTATAATTTTTTACAAACATAAATGCTTGTCTTAAACTAAGCTTATCTACTTCCATACACCTATGGTTCCCAGTGGGTTCAATGAGGAACACCTACATATTTTTAGTGGTATAAGCTAGAAGACATCCATACTTAATCCACTATGTATATTTACATGTAATATGTATTTAATATATACATTATATATGTATATAAGGTGCTCTGGTGGCATAGTGGTGATGTGTTGGGCCGCTAGCACCAAGTTCTGCAGTTAAAATCCATCAGCTGCCCCACCAAAGAAAGATAGGGCTTTCTACTCGTGTTAACAGTTACAGTCTCAGAAATTCACAAGGCCAGTTCTACCCTGTCCTATAGGATTGCTATGAGTCTGCATCGACTGGATGGCAGAGTTCTCATTTTTTTAAAGAAATATATATATTAAGAAATACATGTATGCATATATATCTAATTATATATCTCAGCACAGAGGAAGCAATCGATAAAAAGCAGCCAAATGAACAGACAAATGTTTGTGGTATGATCTGGATAGGGATAAATGTCCAGGTTTGCAAGCTGGAAGCAGAAATTATTAGAGGCTGAAAAAAAAAAAACCTCTCTGCAGTCTTATGCTTTGCATTTAGAGTCCAAGAAAGTTAATCTAGGCTTAAAGTAAGTAAGCAGAGATTGAAAGATAGGGAATTGGGACACTGAATATTTAGTGAAAAGCTGCTGTCACTGGGCAGAGAGGTCAGAGTTTGTGGGGCATTTTGTTTATTAACTGTGTTAAATTTAGAAACATGGAATCTTCGCGGAAGCTCAAAAAAGAATAATGTACTGTTCAGCACAATGCCAGTAAGATTGACAATGATGGGCAGAAACCATTCACATAGAGGAAGAGCAGAGTGTGTCAAAAAATACAAGTCCCACATGCTTTGTCCTGCAGAGATTTTTAATCTGTTGGTAATGGAAATGGTGTAACTATACAATAGTGAGTTGTATTGGAATATCAAAATCAATTATGTGTTAGTGGGTAATGTAGATCATTTTCCTAGAATCTGATCAACCTTTGGTGGAGCCGTGACACTGAGATCCCAGGAGTGCCAGGGAGGAGAATCAACTAGGTCATAAGAAGCTATTGTTTTTCATAAGGGAGCAAACAATAGGACTATGCCTCCAACCTGTTCATGAGTGTCTCTTTATTCATTGATTGCAAAAGAAATTCAGAAAAAGGAATGTTACAACTCAGGGCAAATTGGAAATAAAAAATGAATAAAGCAGGGATAGTGCTTAGGAAACAGGACATGGTCACTTTACATTCTGGTCAGCAGGGCAGAATAATTGACACCGATTCTGCTCTATTTCTAACTGTTGAGTTTTGTTCCGTTTTCTATTGTTGAGCTATGCAATTTCCACAATTAACATAGTCTGTAGTGGAGGATTCTAGCATCTATGAAGTGGTACCATGTGCCCTTAAATATTATATTTAGAAATAACATACTGTGTACTAGAAAACTCATCAATCTTCAAATTCTGCAAGTTTTAATCCAGTATTTCAATTAGAATAATGAAATAAAAAAAGATACTTTGTAACCAAACATTTGAAACTTATTGACTATTAGTTGAATAAGTAAATCAAATTATCAGAGAATTTTGGTAGTGGTACATATGAGGAAACTGAAGCTAAGGCAGGAGGGGTGATTTGTCTTGAATTAATGGAAAAGAATGGATACATGTGAAATAGGGTGTCGGTGCAGAATGGCTATATCATAGGCTGCCGGAAGACCAACCACATTTGTTTTGGAGGAAGCACACCTGGATAGCTCCTTGGAATCAACAATGGAGAAACTCTGCCGCACGTACTTGGGACATGTCATCAAAAGAGACCAGTCCCTGGAGCACGCAGTCATGCCTGGCAACGTAGAGACTCGGCAAAGAAGAGGGTTGGTTGGCTACCGGGCTGCCACAATGGGCTCACATACAATTGTGAGGATAGCACTGGGCGGGGGTGGGGTGGGTGGGGTGGGGTGGGGTTCAGTCTGCTGTTCCAGGGACTGCTGAGTCGATAGCATCGTCTAGAGAAGCCTTAAGATTCTTTTGCTCTCCTTTCTGAAACTCTCGTTTGCTTTCCATTGCCAGAGGCAGAATGTGTGACACACACACACATACACACATATACGTGGACATATGAATTTGAGAGAGTGGTTTGTAGGCAAACAGGTGTGCTTGTGTGTGAAAAAAGAAAGATGAATAAAAAGCAACAACAATAACAATATTTTGCAAACATAAATACAGCATGGACCCAGAAATGTCTTGGTAACAAACCCAATTATTTTCATCCTTTAGGCAAAAATTTAAACTTGCAGGTTTTCCCAACAGCAAGATGGCTGTTGGCGGAGCAATTCCAGATATTAGGGAGCCTATAGGAAGTGGTTGGAGAAAAGCTGTTCTCCCGTCTACTCCCAGAAGTAATTAAGTGTCCTCATTGCCTCTAAAGCATAAAGCAGAGAACTGGCTTCACTTTTGTAAAAGCAGAACCTTGATCACGTTCGTTCAATTTTGTCTGAAGAAGTTGTCGTGTGGATGGTGTTTTTCTAGTTGAAAGGCTGAGGCAAGCTTGCATTTGTATTTCATTTGACAAAATAAAAAGTAGTTTGGTGACAGTAATAACTGGAGGCAGATCAGAGTGTTTGACCTAACTGCACTTAGCACTTTAGATCTGGCTTCAGACAGCTTATCTTTTGAGACTTCCATCAGTACATAAAAGGAAAATTTGGTAGTTAATTCTCTAAAAAGTATGCAACTTCTGGAGACAAGGACTTCTTTGAAGAGGTAAAACTCTAGGTACTACCACCTACACTTGATCACTTTGCTTGGATAAGTTCTAGTTCTCGGTCCTGCTTTAGGACCAAATGATGGCCCAGATAATGCTTAGTTATCTTGTATTGTCTTATGATTCAATGTTTTTCATATATAGGCAGTCCTTGGGTTATAAACAAAACTCCACTCCAAAATGTGTCTTGAAGTCTCATTTTTAAGCACAAACACAATGTCAACAATCGACCAGATGAACCTCTTTCCAAAGGTGTATTCTGTGCATATATTTTCACAGAAAAGAAGGGAAAACTTTGGACTCAACTGCTATTCTGCCACTGCTAGCTCCATGATTCTTTCTTTCCTTTTTCTTATCTTAAAAATTGAAATCAATACCAACCTCAGAACAATTATTTCATTGATTGTATAGAGTAATGTACATGAAGCATATACCTCAGTTTCGGAATACCACAAGGTTTTCAATGAGTGTTGAATTTCCTTCCTGACGACATTTTGCCCAAAATATACTCTTTAATACATTGAATATAGAGATGCATTCTTTAATTTTCATCAAAATCAAAGCGTTATACCAGTGGGGTAAGTAACATGTCAGAGTTTAAACATTCCACAAGCAATTTTGAAGTCTTAATCTTTTTTGTATTCACAAGACAGAGTGTCATGCCAGCCAGGATTGGCACGGAAATCAATGTTTCAGTGATGAGATGTTAGTTGACATGACAAAATGATTAATATCTAGAGATAGCTTGTGCTCTGACAAAGTTAAGACGGAGTCCAGAACTTTACTTTCTCCTGGCAGGACTCTCATCATTTCCTCGGACACAACACCTTCAGTCTCATCACTACCTGCATCAAGGCAAGCAGAACAAGTCCTCTGTTTCCTTTAATTTCCAGCAGAGCCAGACTGCCAGTCATCCTCACTCTCTGGACGCTCAGCACCGCCAGGTCTGTGGATTTGGGCAACTATTACATGCAGCTCTTCACACACACACACACACACACCTGTTCTCTGTACGCTCATCACCACTAGGTCTGTGGATTTGGGCAACTACTACATGCAGCTCTTGGCATGCACACACACACACACACACACACACACCTTTTCTTTCTCCAACTCCACTTACCATATGTGGTTCTACATATTGTAACTTGTCTCTGTATCTCTTTACCCACCATCACTAGACTATAGACTACAGGAGACAACTAATTTTATCTCTTTTGTACCCTGTTATGTGCTTGGCACTCATAAAAAGTGTGTGGCACCTGGTTCATGGTATTCATTGAAGGTTTGAAGGAACTCCAATTTCTCATGAGGAAATGCATTTATACAGTCTAACTTCTCTCTATAATATGAATATATAAATAAATTCTATACTACCATCAGTCATCAGCACTTTATATGACTAAATTTTAAGGTTAATTTTTTTTAATTTAGATTTTAAAATCATTTCAAACTATGAGTGACAATAAGTAAATCTGCTGTGGAGTGACTGCCAACTGCAAGGTTAGCAGTTCAAACCCACCAGCTGCTCCACAAAAGAAAGAAAAATTGTCTGTTCTCATAGCGATTGACAGTCTCAACTCCCAGGGACCATGTCCGTCCTGTCCCGTACAGTTGCTGTGAGTCACGGTCGCCTTTATGACTTTCGATGGGTTTTTCTGTTGTAAGATCCATTTTCTACAATTGTTTCCTAAATATACAAATGTCTTCATTCAACCACCCATTTTATTCACCGGCTTATGGGTGTACTAATATTAGAGCTTGGATCTCTCCAAATTCCTTGAAATATAGGATAAAGATAGTACTGCTAAATTACAAATACCATTTTTATCTTATCTCAGGGAAGAAAAATCTCATTAGTGTTCCCAAAATACTGGGAAGTCCCTCAGAAAACAACAACAAAATTTCCTTGAGGCTACAGCATATATAATTAGTGTAATCTTGATATCAGAATTCAAAGTATTTTTATGTTATTTACAATATGCTGGTAAATTTAATGCACTTTAAATTTTGAAGTTGTTTAAATAGGGCAAGTTGTCTTTTCTTCTCCAATGCCATTTCTTTTGAAAAGTCTCCCAATGTTCATAGATTTGTGTTGTATGTTTTTATTAATGGAAACTAAACTTAAAATAACAAAAAGAGTAAAACTAACCCAAGGATAGATGACGTATAATAATAACGTCAAGAATGATGTGTTTACTCTTTTCCAACCCATTCCTACTCTGATGCTTTAAATCACTTTAGAAAAAAATAGCCCTTTGAAAAGAAGTTTTAAAAATTGACAGGTAACAATACATGGCTTAATTATTTGGGAATGACCAGGAGTTCAGACTTGAAGCAGTTGACACTACCAAGTATGCCATAGGAAGCTTTCAAAAGTTCATACCAGTTTATAACAATAACAAGCACTGCACAAGGATCTTGTTAACATGTAAGACTGCACCTGGTCAAAGGAAAAGTGCCAAGTATACTGGGACGTTCACTAGGAAGACAATCGCTGATTTGTCCATTTCTGTATTTGTCTCTTCTTCCTTTCTGCCTTCTCCTCTCTGTCCGATCTTTCCCCTTGACGATGCTTTAGAAATTTTGCTTCTGCTGTTGAATCGTCCTATTCTAAAAGATGTCAAGGGATGGACAAAGGCTAATAGGTGGCTATTTAACAAACTTCATCTTGCTAAATCATAAGATTTGTACTACTTAAAAACAACATAAAAACGTTAGCATTTTTTAAATCTAGAAAACGGTTTTTTTTTTTCAGGAATGAAAACCAGAATATTTTTATGAAAAGATTCTTAGGGTTGTAGAAAATCTCTGTGGCCTCCATAGTACTCACCCGAGCCAAAACCAACTCCCTGCCATTGAGTCAATGCCCACTCACAGGAAAAGGCCCAACTGCCCCTCCATAACAGGAGTAGAAAGCCCCATCTTTCTCCCATGGAACTGCTGGTGAGTTTCAAACTGCGGACCTTAGGGATCACTGTGCAAGGCATAGCCACAATACCACCAGGGTTCCTCTTCACTAGACGTAACCACTCTCTACGTGATAGCTATTGACCATCTACTCAATGCCTTCCTTTCCAGAGTGGAAGCCCCCTGGGCCTCAGGCTCTGTGTCCACTAATATATCCCCAGCAACTAGCTCATAGTTTCAGATTAACTGATTCCAGAGAAGAAAGGGAAAATGTTACCAATTTCATTAAAGCATAAGCATTTGGACTTGTATTCTTTTTAAAGGAGTGTGGCAAGGTAGGTGCAGTGATGGGAAAGGCTCTCTGTGGGAAAAAGTACATAACAAGCTACAGAAATTAGGAGGGGATAACTTTTGATTGACGTGGACTCAAATTTACACCTGAAGATGCTGTGTGTAGAAGAGTGTGATTTTCATCCAGCATAGGCCAAAGTGTTGGCAAACCATCCTTAGTTTCTAATAGCTCATTTAAAATACAAGCCATGTGGACCATTTTACACTTTCGCCCTTTCTGTCTCTTGCCACGGTTCTATACATTAACCATTTATCTATTTGAAATACATTTTTAAATTTCTTAATTTACTAAATTATCGTCTTCCAGTCTCTCAGCAATTCTGGAAATAGAACTGAAAAATGTTTCTATTTACACTCTTACAAGCCTAATCATTCTCTAAACATGAATTATATTTCTTTTTAGTTTTTATATTCGAAGATAGACATCTACTTTTACAAGCTTCCCATTTACTAGGATATTACACAAGAAATCAACCCAATGCAACATTCTGAGTTGGTGATGGTTGCCTTTTTTGACTTTTAAAAAAAGTTGAGGTTTGCTAAAAATAGCAACATAGATTTTTTTTTCTCCCTGTAAGTACAGTCACTTCTTGTAGGCAACCCATCCAAACAAAACCAAACTCACTTCCATGGAGTAAATTCACATAGTTACCCTAGATAGAACCGTCCCTGTGGG
>NW_022103898.1:52327482-52335127 GCF_000313985.2 Echinops telfairi
AGGGAGGAGGTCACATATAGATCCTTGTAATCGGTTCCCTCTTTCCTACCCACTCTCCCTCTACCCTCCCAGTATCACCACTCACACCACTGGTCCTGTAGGGATCATCTGCCCTGGATTCCCTGCGCTTCCAATTCCTATCTGTACCACTGTACATCCTCTGGTCTAGCCAGACTTGCAAGGTAGAATTCGGATCATGATAGTGTGTGTGGGGGGCGGGCGGGCATTTAGGAATTAGAGGAAAGGTGTATATTTCATCACTGCTACATTGCATCCTGACTGGCTCGTCTCCTCCCCGAGACCCCTCTGCAAGGGGATGTCCAGTGGCTTACAAATGGGCTTTGGGTCTCCACTCCGCACTCGCCCCCTCATTCACTATGGTAAGATTTTTTGTTCTGATGACCTGGCTGTATTTCTTCTTCTGCCAGTCCAGGGCATACTGAATATTCTTTGCCCAAATTATCATTCAAAGACATCAATTCTTGTCAGTCTTCCTTATCATTGTCCAGATTTCATGCGCATGCAATAACATAATCAAATAAGAGCTTTTACCATGTGACTGAAAATCCCATAATTTGGGTATTTTAGTCCTCAAAGTAACATCTCTACTTTCTAATGCTTTCAAGTTTGTTTATTTGCAGTAGATTTGCTCAGTGAACCATGTCATTTGATTTCTTCACTGTTACTTCCATAGGTGCTGATTGTCGATGCAAGTCCAAAGCAGTCCTGGAGAAAAACAGTATTTTTAATTCTGTCATGAGGTTGCTTGTGGGTTCAGTTGTGAAGCTTATTTTTTCTTAACCTTTTTATGTTGAAATGCCATCCTCCTGAAGCCTGGAGTCTTTGATCTTTGTCAATATCACTTTAATTTCTCTTTACTTTCAACAAGCAAAGTAGTGTCTGTCACATGCATATTGCAGGTGGTAAATGAGACTACCGCTAATCCCTTTAATATAAAATTAAAATATAGCCATGTGTGTTAAATATCAGTATAGACCCTGAAAACTGTAGATTTATAGTTATGATAAAGTTAACACAGAGCTTACCATTCCTTTTTACTATGTTATATGCTGTTTTGTGTTATTTTATGTGATGATGACTACATTTCTATGAAGTTAATATATTCTGAATGAATTGTAGAAAGGTATTTGTTTCACCCTTAATCTCACTTCTCACTTTTAAATGTACAAAAACATTAACTCAGCAAGGAACAGGCAACATCACACACACACACAGACAAAATGGAAAGAAATAAGGATATCCTACATAAGAAAAAATACGAGGTGTAGAAGGGACCAGTTATCAGGCATCAAAGAACTAAAAATCATATCAGTGGGTGCCCGCTTTACTGACACGATCACTGAAGACAGACATATGCATAAGCAAATGTGGTGAAGAAAGCTGATAGTGATGGCTATAAAAAATATATAGTGTCTGGGGTCTTAAAGGTTTTCAGATAAACAAGTGGCCATCTAGCTGAGAAGCATCAAAGCCCACATGGAAGAAGCACACCAGCCTGTCTGACCACGAAGTGTAGAAGGAACCAGTTATCAGACATCAAAGAACTAAAAATCATATCAGTGGGTGCCCACCTTCCTGATACGATCACTGAAGACAAACATGTGAATAAGCAAATGTGGTGAAGAAAGCTGATGGTGCCCAGTTATCAAAATATATAGTCTGGGGTCTTAAAGGCTTGAAGATAAATAAGCAGCCAAGTAGCTCAGAAGCAACAAAGCCTTCATGGAAGAAGCACACCAGCATGTGTGACCACAAGCTGTCGAAGGGATCAGGTATCAAGCATCAAAGAACAAAAAAATCATATCATTGTAAAGGTGGGTGAGTGCAGAGTGGAGACGCAAAGTCCATCGATAGGCAACTGGACACACACTTACTGAAAGGTTGTGGGGAGGAGATGAGCCAGTCAGGGTGCAGCGTAGCAACGATGAAACATATAACTTTCCTCTAGTTCTTAAATGCTTCCTCCCCCCACTATCATGATCCCAATTCTACCTTACAAGTCTGGCTAGACCAGAGGATGTACATTGGTACAGATAGCAACTGGAAACACAGGGAACCCAGGACAGATGACCCCTTCAGGACCAGTTGTGAGAGTGGCGATGCCTGGAGGGTGGAGTGAAGGTGGGGTAGAAAGGGGGAACCAATTACAAGAATCTACGTATTGCCTCCTCCCTGGGGGATGGACAGCAGAGAAGAAGGGGGGTGGGGGGTGGGAGACGTCGGACAGTGTTACATATGACAAAATAATAATTTATGAATTATGAAGGTTCATGGGGGGAGTGGGGAGGGAGGGGGAAATGAGCAGCCGATATTAAGGGCTCAAGTAGAGGCAAATGTTTAGAGAATGATGAGGGCAACAAATGTACAAATGTGCTTGACACAATGGATGTATGTATGGATTGTGATAAGAATTGTAAGAACCCCCAATAAAATGATTGAAAAAAAAAAAGATTTTACAAGGGTAATTCATATTATTCCTGGCTCTTATATCTTGTTCTTAATTTTTACAAGTCTGTTTACCATTATTACTCCTGGATGCAAGTAGGGATTAACATTAAGTATCTTGGTCATTCCCAATATTTGTGTGGTTTCTATGGCAGTGACACTGTGGGTTAGGTATTAGGGTGCAGATCACATGGTTAGTAGTTCAAACTCAACAGTGGTTTCAAAGGAAAATGAGAGACCTATCTGCTCCCATAAAAATGACAACCTTGGAAATGCCATGTCGGGTTGTTATGAGTTGAGTCACACAATGGCAGTGGATTTTTATGACTATTGACTTCCTAGTATTGACTGCATGCCTTTCTTCCCACATTTGTTGCCTATGAAATCATTTTGCTAACTTGATATTAGTCATAGCAATGGGCTACAAATCAGAACACCCTTTTCTTTCTTTTTTTCGCCCAGAGTGTCAGCTATTAAACATTTACCTGAGCACTGCATGCCAGGACTACCATGATTCACACGTAATTTTATTCCATATTCAAGTACACATTTACAAAGGCAGCTAAGGCTTTTGTAAAACAAAGAGGGGAAATCTGTGTCTTCTGGTGTCCTAGATCCTGCTTTCTTTGTAGGTTTTTTATTGCCTCTCATGAATTGAATACTCTGTATTTTAATTCCATGACCTTAGTACAGCAAGAAAACATGGAACGTTAATTACTAATAATACTCTTATATAGATATATATAACTCTCTAAACTCTCTTTTTATGTCTTTTACCTCTGATTATGAAAAGCTATATGTTTTTATTAGGCTTTACAGTCTTTCTTCCCCACTTAGGCATTGCCAGAGGGATTTGGGGCTATTATCTAACTTCTCTAAGCCACAATATCCCCATTAGTTTAGTGGGTATAATTCTGCTTTAGAAACTACATTTAAATGTAGCATTATGTGTGAAGCTTATATTTAATGAATGCTCAAAACTATTTAAGTGTACTGCTTTGATCACTATTCCTCCTTCAACGACTAACAGATCACTATTGATTTTTGTGAGGCAAGAGCCTATCTCCCTAAGAAATTCATCGGCACGTACTTTTACACCTGATAATGTTAGTAAGACCAAGTTCATCTTTCTTTGTGTTACCCAAGAGCATGTAGACATGCCACATACAGGCTTTGTTTCCTTGGGACGTTTTACCTCTTTTACAGAATAGGAAGCATGGGCAAGCCCAAGAGAAATCCTCAAGTCCATTTGGTAGTGCTGTTGAGGAAATGCATTGATTTCTTTGTCCCAGAACTGGATATATGAAAACTTTTTACAATATTAAAGCAGTCCAGAAATAACAGGTTGCCTCATAAATTAACCAGTGCACACAACTCGATGTGTTCGGGCAAGAATTGGGAAAACATCTGCTAGTCTAATAGGCGACATCATAATTGAGAGATGGTTTAGTTTACCGACGGGAGATTGTTTAGTTCATCTCCATTGGCTGTCTAAATCTATAATCCAATGATCATTGAGTCTAAAAAACTACAAAACAAAAATTTCAAACCATTAAATGTAGTTTTACTATGTACAAATGTGCTTGACACAAAAAAGGTGCCTTCAATATATTTGCTCACCTACATGCCATAATCTTGACTAGGATTCTACCATTTAAAGAAAATGGCTGCTTGGAAATCTCACAAATGTTTATATGTAAATATTATCTAAAAATATAATTAATTAAAGGTATTCTCCATTAGTATTTCCATTTTGCTTTAAACTATGTCTTGCTAAAACCAGAGATTAATATTAAAAGTTTATAACTATTAATACATTGGAATTCTGATATCTTGTTTCAAATAGTTTAATTACTGATATATACTTCACATAACATACAATTTGATCCTTCAGTCATATTAAGAGTTGTGCAATCATCACCACAATCAGTTTCAGCATGTTTTCTTCTTGCACTGATTGTTGTTAGCACCCCATTGCCCCGCACACTCCCCTGCCCTGCCCCCAGGCAACTATCAATCCAGTTACTGTCTCTATAGATAAACCCCCATTAATATACTTTTCTTTTAAAAAATCTTACAAAACACAGGCAGGAAACAAACAAACAGAAAACCAACAACAATGACTAGACATAACCTAGAAAAACCTTAATGAGAAAGAAAAAGGAAAATATAAAAAGCTGAAACAACTTAAGAATGATACATAACTCTGAAATATTTTTATTGGAATATTGTAGTTACTTGGTTTTTTTATTAATCTACTGGACAGTTTGAAAACATAAAACATGTGAAACTGTAACAGGAAACTAAATGAATGGGGTATAATTGTCTCCCACCTTAAATATACTAAGAATTGCTTTCATAAAATATGCTTTGGAGATGGTAAACAGATGGCATATTTACATATTAATTTTATGGATTTATAAGGAGCCCTGGTGCTATAGTTGTTAAGTAATCGGCTGCCAATCCAAGACGAGTGATGTGAACTCACCAAATACAGGGGAAAGATATGACGAGCCCCAAGCAGATTATAGTTTAGGAAACTGTATGACAGATTACAATACTCATGGCTTCCTCAAATTTCAGCATTCCTGGTTCTTGTTGCTGGCAGTGCCACTGGGCCAGAGACTCAAGCATCCACTTGGCCTGTAATTTATGCAAGTAGGAGGCATAGAAAACAACTTTGCTCAAGTTCGAGGATGCCCAGACCTTCAACTTGAGCATGGTCTTGCACACTTGCTTGAAGTATGGGATTCGAGATCCATTTGGGCCAAATATGGTTACCAGCTGCCATTTCAGAGCCTCAAACACCTTGGGATCTCTTAAATCGACTGGAGACTTGTTCCATGGTGGTTTAGCTTTTTTCCGTTCGGAGGGCATTCCCATCTTGAGTTCTTCAACAACAGTTTCCTAAGCTATAAACTGAACTCCTAAACTGTGTAGGAGCTTGTCATATATTTCCTGCAGGGTCACTGTGAGTTGGAATTGACCAAACAGCACTGGGAATTTTTCATCTCACTGGGATACTTCATCTCACATAATCTGGGCTTGCTGTCAAAAGGGATCCGTTCTTCGAGAAAAGCATCATGGTTGGTAAGGCAGGGAGTCAGTGAAAAAGCACGACTCTCATCAAGGTGAATTGACACCGTGGCTGGAACTCTAGCAGCAATTTTCAGGATGGCACAGAACTGGGTAGAGTTCTGTTATGTTGTACAGAAGAATGCTGTCATTCAGAACCAAGTTGCTAATACCTAACAACATAATCTAAGTGTGCAGACTATCCTAAAACATCATTAACACTCCGTAATTATGAAAAGTTTTGTATTTATGTAACCCTTTTAATAACCAAAGAATTTTTAAGAAACTCAAAAACAAAATCCATTTCATATTTCATTTATACAATTTAAACATTCCTTTAATTCTTTTGAGATAAAACTTAAAATATGTATCTATATTTACCTTAAAATAGATTTTATAACTAAAATTGTTAAATTTTACTATCAGCTTTGATCTATCACGCTTTTTTAATAGTAGCTGTAATATAAATGACTACTGCCAATTCTTTGAGTTTAGAATTGGCTTGTCTAAATTTGCCCAAGTTTAACTGATAGGATATTTTGACCCCAGTGCAATCTCTAGAAATATTTTAGTAGGATTTGACTAGTAGGGTCTGAATTTCAAGGTCACTGATTGATGGCACATTCCACAAATGACTCCGAATATACAATTAATATCTGAAATGTGTATTTCAGATAATTGTTAGTATTATCTTACAAGAGTCCTTCAAAGCATTCAACAAATTCCATGAACCTGAGACTATTCTCTCCCTGAAAAGGTCAGGATCCAGGAAAGCAAAGATTTCTCAACAAAATAAACAACTATCACCTATTTCTTTATATTTAATAGACCTGTCCTTACATTAGATTAAAAAGTTAAATTTAGATATCTTGTCTGTTTTTAATTTTATTGTGAGTGTCTACTTAGGAAATTTGGTGGCTCACCAACTTAAGGTGCTCTACAGCACAGACAGTTTGGGGGGAAATATAACACTGACATTCATTGTGAAATCTTAATAAATTAATGATAAACTTATTTTTCTTATTCTATCATTCCACTTTGTTTGCAAGCTTATGCCCCCTCCACCACTTTGCTTACCTGTTAGAAAGGAGTATCACGCCAGAAGATGGCAGCATATAGATCCCTATGGGCTATTTGCCTGATGCGAGGATACAGGAAAGTTCCTAAGCACTCTTTCTATATGGACTATTAGTATGTGTGGAGCTTGCACTTACTTGGATATTTAATATGTGTACGCAAACGTAATGTCATTTTCTAAGAATCAGGGACATGATTATGCACATAATTTCAATACTAAGCAATTATATATGATCAGAGTGAACAAGGATTGGTTAAAGCAAATAGCTGAAATGCTTTTTAAAGATGAAGGGGTAAAGAAGCGGGACCCACATTTCTTCCATGATGAGTATTCTCCACTTGATCACATATGGGGTTTGATCACACACGGGGTTTGATCACATACTCACTGTGAAAGCCAAGCACTCAAGTGCACCAGTTGATGCCAAAGGAGGAGAATTGGATTGGCCTCACCATTCCCATTTTATCGACAACTACACGAAGAAATATTTGGACATGTTTTCATAACAGTAAATTATGTCTTCCAATTACCCTCCAATTTGCACTTGTGTTACTTTTAACAGCTAGATTGTCCTTTCACACAAAGAATAATGTTCTCAACCACTAAAATGTAAATCCAAAGCAGGCAAAACCTTAGTTTTATTAAAGCTGAGACAGAAATGTTAATTACAGAAGATATTGAAATATAAAAGGACTTTGTTTGCTTTCTTCAATCCTTTTTGAACTTCTTGGGGTTTTAAATATAGGGTTTGCTTGGCAGATATTCATGTTTGGAAAATTTTTAAAAACGAAAAAGTACTGCACCAAAATAAAATCTCAAAAAACTCTGTAGCCCACTCTAATCTTCATCAGTTATGGAATAAGTTTATCTCTTTGGTGGGGGAAATTGTTTTAAGATGTCTAAATTCAACTTTAAAATATATAAAATGATTTTAATTGCCTTTTCGTGTTCTTATAAAGCACATCAAAAAGTTAAAAATGCATTCAATAGTATTAAGTTTAAGAAACAAGAATGTATCATGAACAG
>NW_022103898.1:52335386-52340936 GCF_000313985.2 Echinops telfairi
AAGTTCTCAATTGAAATGAGACTTCCTTGGCTCTTCAATCTAACTGAACCCTAAATTCTCAGTCTCTCTCTAGCTTGTTCTAGTTTCTGTTGATACTGAACCTACCTGATGTCACCATGTTCATGTACTAAAGTATTAAAAATAGCTGCTTGCCCTAGAAGAGCTATGAGAATAGTTGTGTTGTCTGGTTTGTTCACCAATTTATAACTAATAATAGAAGAGTACCTACCAATGTCCAAATTAAATTAATATTTGCTGAATGATGGAATGAGCAGGTGAACACCTTTTCAGCAACATTTATCTGTCAACTGAATTTTTTTAAGGTACTAGAAACTAGGGAAATGTAGTTATCCTTGCTCACAGCCTTTATCAGCCTCTGTACCTATAGACGGATCAGCAACTTGCAATGACAACCTATTTGATTAACCTATTTTGCCATATTTGTGTCTGGTATTACCATAGTGCTATTATAAGATAATAATATTTTTTAAATTAAATAAGAAATCTATTCATACATTTTCTTAATTTGTGTTCCTAAGAAGACCTAAGATAAAATATGAGGAGCTAAATTCAATTATATAAGAGAATTAATGACTTCCCTTCAAAGGTCCTGCATAGTGGAAGAATATTATTTTACCTTTAAATTAATTTAGCTTTAAGATGATTTTGGAGTTTCATTAAGACACACACAGTGATAAAAACTACAAAGCATATTGAGCAAAGTATATTAGAGTGGGAGTTTTTTCAGTTTTTAAAGAGGCAGCCTCAGAATATTCAATTATATTAAGTTTGCAGATTAAACAAAGAACAGAACATTTTTAAAGAGCTACATTAAATTCCAAAGACAAAAATTTTCTTGAATCAGAACTAAAAGCAAAAGAGGAAATCTCTTAGGTGAATATTGTTTGTATTTCCAACATTTCATTTTAAAATCCTTTCAGTGAAATAGATTGTATATCTTGATCCCCACCCACATTGAAATAAAGGCATGCATCTGTTACCATCAAAGTCACTGCCACCGAGTTGTTACAGACTCATAGCGACCCTATAGGACAGAGTAGAACTGCCTCTGTAGGTTTCTGAGATTGTAAATCTTTATAGAAGTAGAAAGCCTCATCTTTCTCCTATGGAGTTGCTAGCAGTTTTGAACTGCTGAACTTGTAGTTGGCAGCCCAGCATGGAACTCACTATGCCACCAGAGCTCCTCATCTGTACCACAGAATACATTCATATATATTTAACACATAATATATCTTCTTAAACATAAAGAAAAGTTATATCTAGGGAATATCAGTTCTTTCCTAAAACAATAAAATATGTTTGTTCAGAGTTTGCAGCTTTACATCATTAACGTCATTCCTTTGGTACTCTGTGTTACTTAGATGATTGACATTTAGACAATCAGATTTTTTTTTTAATACTAGCTTAAAGGATACAGTAGCAGACAAGACAAAGCTTAGTACACTGGTACTCATGAGAACCTCAGAAATACTCTGTATTATTTTTAAAAAGCTAAATCTCTGTGATCGGTGGATGGCTGCAGACACATTCTCTCAGTAAAACACCGTCAATAAAATCTCCAATCAAAAATAGTGACTCTAGAGGAAATCTAATGGGTCAGTTAAATTCAAGGCAAAGAAGATAGTTCAGAAAGCTATGATGAAAGTTCTTTGAGATATCAAAGGGGTAGTCTTAGAATATTTTCTTGAAAAACATGGAATGATCATGGGGACTTATTATGAAAATGATTTACCTTATATACTTAAGTATAAGCCGACCAGCATATCAGCCGATGCCCTAATTTTACCACAAAAACTGCATTAAAAAATGTGCTGAAAAACTCATCATATACATTAATCTATATGGTAGGGAAACTTCAAATTGCAATGGTAAGACAGAGGCCAGGAAAATTGCTCCTACAGATTTTGTTTGAGTTGTTTTATTTTTATATCTGATCATGGCAATGCACTTGCTTGTTCTTTGAGGGTAGCAAGGACTACTGATAAGGATTTCACTGGCAAACCTCACCTGACATACCGATAGCCTGATCTTGTCTTTTTAGGATTCTCTGATTCCTAAGACTCAAAGAACACAGAAAACATCACAATTTGAATCCTACAACTCACATCCATCAGGTTGATCTGCCTCCTAGTGACCGTCCAGGACAGGGTAGACCTGCCCTTGTGGGTTTATGACACTGTAATCTTTACAGAAGTAGCCAAAAGTGCCATTTTGATGTGTAAACCAAAGTGTGCAGAATCACTTGTGAAAGAATTAGCGATATGCAGGATCACTTTGAGAAGTATGTAAAGAAGTAATACATCAAGAAGTAATAGCTTCACATTTGATATTTTTAACATCAAAATTTCAATGATTTACATTTTATGACTTAACTCCCATATTACTGCAAAATTTCAATTCAAAGCCCACTCTAGGGACAAGAAGTCAGGGTAATGCCAGTGCCAGGCATATCATATGCACTCCCTAAATCCATACTGATGAGATGAATAAAAAGGATAACGGAAACATTGTAATATTAAAAGTTGTGTTATTTTAAACTATTAATAAATTTGCAATTACCTGTATATTAAGAAAATTGCAATATTCTTTTATGACATAGATATCACTTCACTACATGGGAAATTATTTTTAAAGGTTTTCTTCCTCATTGTAAATTGTGCTTCAATTGGCTTATAGGATGAAAAATATCTGCATTCCTATGCGCCAAAACCCAGATGCAGAAGAAAGCCAGCTGGCAGGGCACACTGGCTAACTGCCATTCTCATCTGTAGTTGCAATGCAGTCCTGGGGGAAAAAACTATAATGAATTCTGTTTAACTAGGGCCACAGAGTGGCATTTGTTTCTTGATGCACTGTGGGTCTATTACTAAGACAAGCTAGATTAAAGTCATTCAAATCCTACTTCTCTGACTCAGAGACAATCAAAGGGCTAAGGGAGTTTTGAGAATAGGGATTCCGTTGTGTGTTTGTGGGGTTTTTTTTAACAAAATGACAAAGCAACCAAAAGGAAAGTAAGGTTCAGGTACCAACCTATTGTTTTGACAATTTTTCACCTCTAATTGACTGAAATATTTTGGCATCATACAGAAATAGCCTATATATGAGGGGATAACAACAAAAATAGTAACATGTAAGGGTTCATGGGGGAGAGGAGAGCAGAGAGGGAGAGGAAAAATGAGGAGCTGATACTAAGGGCTCAAGTAGAAAGCAAATGTTTTGAGAATGATGATGGCAACATATGTACAAATGTGCTTGACACAATGGATGGATGGATGGATTGTGATAAGAGATGTAAGCGCCCTCCCCCCCCCCATAAGATGATTAAAAAAAACCAGATATGATCAAGGAAGCAATTTTACTGAAAAGGGACCAGGAAAACCAGCCCTGCCACCTCCAGTGGCCAGCCTGTAATAAACGAAACAGCATGTAGCTTTTACTGGGGAAAAAAAAATAACTGTAATGATTAACATTTTTTTTTTTTGCTGTTTGTTGCCAGGCACTCTCACAAGAACACTGGCATATTTAAATCCTCAAAATAAGTCTATGAAATGGTGTTATTGTTAACCCCTTTTAAAGGTAAGAAAAATGAGGGTACCGAGAGGGTAAGTAATGTGCTCAAGTTTGAGTATATATTAACTATTGTGTGATTGTGAGAATGTAACTCAGAAAGTGGTAACTAAAATAGTACACTCTGGGGTACACCAGTAGCTTCTTACTCATTTCTTTGTTATATTTTTCTGGATTTTCCCTGAAGACACTGTTCATTTACTGTTTAGGTCAACCTTGGAAATAGCACTTCTCCACTCAGAGTGGCAATTGAAATTATTCTGGTAGCAAAGAATAGATTCCATTATAATGTTATACTAAATGTTTAGGAAAAGCAGAGTGATGACAGGATTTTGTGGAGTTTCAAGAAACTAACCTCTCATTCACTCTTTCATTCCACAAAGCCACCATGTGCTAGAAATCGATCCACCGTGTGATGAACCATTATTTTCTGAAGTTGGTATTATTATCCCCATTTTGCATGTGAAGAAAAAGCACAAGGGTCAAATAATCATCCACTGCATGGTAACTACATGATGTAGCCTGCCTTCTTCCTTGCATTTCCTCTAATATTTTTTTTGTCCAAAGTCATTTACATTTTTCATAAGGGCCTTTAGAGTGAGAGGCCTGTTTAATTTGGAACCAAGCTGGGTATATCGACAAGCAATGGCAGCTTAGCTCACAAAGACAGAGAGAAACTAAAATTTAAGAAGGCTTTTTGCCACAGTTACTATTACTATTGATTTTATGTTTTCATCTTCTCTATGAGAATATTCTATTGTAAAATGTGACACAGAGAATGGAAGTATCCATTTGGCTTTTATAAATGTACACGTGCACACAAACACATATATGTCACCAAAGATAGTCCAAACGGTAAAGTTCATGTGCATGTTTCCACTCTTGTGACAACTGTGATTGATTGATAGATAGATAGATTGATTGATTGATTGAAAGTTTCAGTCACTTCCTTGTGGTGAAATAGAGAACGAAACCTTTCCCTGCAGCACCTGGGATTCCATTTTCAATGATGGTTCATTTTCACTGAGATTGTGAGGCTTAGTAAATCATGATTATACTTCACCAAAAAATTTAATAGATCCTGCACAACAATCTTAACAATTTATCCTTTCTGAATAATATGATACATATTAAGGATTAGATGTATCAATATGACTAAACAAACTTTTCTTTAGAGCCAGAAAATATTCTATCATAATAAATAATTTGTATCTCAAGAAAACTTGTCCTTTAGATGCCACCACAAATTCTGATTATGATAAACAGAAAGGAAGAAACACTTTCCTTAGGCCTATCTCCTAAAGTATAGGAAGCCTACCTGAAAATTCTTTGAAAACTAGCATTTACTAAAAAGTTTTGCTTAGCAGTCAGTGAGCAGAAATAAGCTTTGCAAGGATATGAGTATATTTTATATTGTGGTTCTATAGCTGTTCTGGGTGACTAATTACCTCCTCTTTCTGCCTGTAAGTGAATTGAATGTTTGCTGCTGCTCTTATCAATGGCAAATGAGCAGATGAGAATAGGTTTGATATCACAGCATAACTTATGTGATTACCCCACTGGCACAATCACTATCTTCCCTCAAGTCTATTTGTACAGACAACGTGCCTGGTTTATGCTTTAAGTCTTCTAAGGATCTCAATAGTAGACATGCTTTGGAAATACTACCTGAGGGATTTTTTCTTGTGGCGTTGTTTGTTGTTGTTGTTGCCATTGAATTGGCCCTGATGCAGAGTGAACTTATGCACAGCAGAACGAAATACTGCCCGGTCCTGTGTCATCATTGTAGCCATTGTGTCCATCCATCTCATCCGTGGCCTTCCTCTCCTTCACTGCCCCTCTACTTGACCAAACATGTTGTTTTTCTACAGGGACTGATCTCTCCTGACATGTCCAAAGTGTGGAAGAAGTCTGGCTTCTAAGGAGCACTCTAGCCATACTTCTTCCAAGACAGATTGGTTG
>NW_022103898.1:52341874-52346778 GCF_000313985.2 Echinops telfairi
CCATCAGTTTCTGGAGCCTTGTTTTTGGCTAATGCTTTCAGTACAGCTTGAACTTCTTCCTTCAGCACCATTTCTTCTTGCTCATGTGCTCCCTCCTGAAATGATAGTGTTGACGAGTTCGTTTTGGTAGCGTGACTGTGCATCTCTATCTTCTTTCAGTGCTTCCTGCATCATTCAATATTTTGCCCATAGAATCTTTCAATATTGCAACTTGGGGCTTGAAATTTTTCTTGAGTTCTTTCAGTTTCAGGTATGTTGAGCATGTAATTACTCTTTGTTTTTTTAATTCTAGGTCTTGCACCATTTATTATAATATTTGGCTTTGTCTTCTTGAGCTACCCTTTGAAATTTTCTATTCGGCTCCTTGACTTCATCCTTTATCCCATTTGCTCTAGCTGGTCTATGATTAAGAGTAAGTTTCAGACTGTCTTCTGACATTCACTTTGATCTCTTCTTGCCTCTTTTTAATGACCTTTTGTTTTCTTTATGAATGATGTTCTTGATGTCCGTTTCAGATCATAGATGCCTACGATATCAACCTTTATGTGTTCCTTTTTCATTTTTGATGACTTCCAATTTTCCTATATTCATACTTCACACATTCCAAGTTCGGATCATCAACACATTTTTGCAGCTTTTCTCCTTGAGTCATGCCCACCAGCAAATAAAGATCCTGAAGGCTCCACACTGACAGGCCTTTCCAGACTCATGTCACCAGGTTCAAGGCCACACAGAGCATAGGTCCGCCTCAGTCACTTCCTTGTGCCCTCCTTATTCAGAGGCCATCCTCCAGCACCATGTTGACAATGCTTTGTTTGCAGTCATTAGGCCTTCAGTATCTCAATGTTCAGAAGCTATGCATAAGGTTTTCACGGGCTCCTTCCTTGGGGAGACAAGTTATTTTCTATTATTTGTTCTAAGTCTGGAAATGCCACCGAAACATGTTCACTTTGGGTGACCCTACTGGTGTTTGAAACATCAGTACATAGCTAGATGCTTTATGCATCACAACAACACACAAGCCACTACAGTATGACAACTGACAGACAAGGGAAGGCAGTGGTGACATGGTCACTTTAACTTCTGGATCGTGACCTGAAAATTCCTAAAAGAGTTCTATTGTTTTCATGTGCTGTTCTGGTTTGACCAGAGGCGCTCCAGATTTGGGGGCTGTAAACTGAAAGATATATCATGGATTTTCCTCTTCTGGCTCACGTAGATATTAAGTAAATTTAACGTTGTTAAATTCTTTAACTTGTAGTTGGAAAGTTTAAACTGCACTCTCTACGTTGTTCATTTCACCTTCTATGAATCACAGAAAATTTGACCCGTTAACAGTAAAGCTCTTATTCGCAATTACAATTTGCAATCCCACATCTGTTGGCTTTAGATTTATTAACTGACTCTAAAGTTCTGTACGACCCTATGAATAGTACTGCCTATAAATCTCAATCCCATCAATCCCTCTGCTAGTTTGTGGTGGCAAAGATTTTCAGCTTTCTGTAGTGTATTTGTTGTCTGGTTCCATTTGCCCAGTCCAGTCTGTGCCCATGCAGCATTATAGTACCATTCCTGGTGTCTGCTGAGACCCGCATTCTCTGGAACCACTTTCCCCCCACTTCTTTAAGCAGCAACAATGGCTGGAAGGTTTACTTTTCTTTCTTTATCACGATCATCTTGGGAACTGGCTACAGGATTCCTGTACACAGCTAAGCATTCATTTTAGTGTTCCAACCTGCTGAACACTTACCCATCATGCTTCTTTCATTAGTCTCTCTGTGAATTGGCACTTTCTATGGCCTTCAAGACATTCCCCATTCTGTCCAGCCTAAACTCACAAAATACCAAGGAAGAGTTATTGGCTAAGACTGGTTTGATATTTGATGACATTCACGACACCCCTTTACGGTACAGGGCAGTTACCACACATCATCTTTGTCGATCCAGAGACCCGTATTGAGAGTCTTGAGAGCACACGTGAAATTTCCCATCCTGGCCCTAACAGTTAACTTCACAGCCAAAGGCAGACATTGAATTATGCCCCGACCCACCCCTGCCCTCAATGTCCGATTAAAATTAGCTCTCCTTAAGTCAAAAACTACCCGCCCGTCACTCTGATTCCGTGAGGTGTCCTCACTATCCAAGTCTCCTTTTATTGAAAGAACTTTGGATTTAGTAACAAATACAGATCAGCAACAATCAACGATGTAAATTTATAGAAATAAATTCTTTAAAATATTTAAATATATATCTTAATTATAGAGAAATGAAAGCTTTTCTATGATAACAGATTTTAATTTTCAAATCCAAAAGCCATGGTTTGAGCAACCCAATGTCTGTGCTTTCTATTTTTTAGTCTGTTTATTATGTGGGAGGCAGGCAAAGGCCAATTCCAAAACAAATATGGCTTTACATTAAGCACTTAAGAAGAATATATTTTTTAATATTTAATATGTTGATTACTTAATCCTATAATGATAAAGGTAATAAGTTGTTTTCTGAAGAGAGATTTGGATTTTTTCCCCCTCATTTTATCCTTAAAACTCATGTTTCAAAATAAAAGTCAATTTCCTTAGGGATAGCTATGTCAACAAACAGTTATTTTTCAAGAGATTTTGCTGAATGCTAAATCCTAAAAAGAAAATCCTGATGCAAGAACTGATATCTAATAGGTTGCTGTCCTTGGTCGATGTCAGCAAGTTGCTTCTGATTACGAGCACCCTAGGCGCAGCACAAGCACACACTGGTGCGCTGTGCCATCGCACCAATTGTTCGCAGGCTTTCACCCACTGTTGCAGCCTCTGGGTCAATGTACCTCATTGAGGGCCTTCCCCTTTGCACTGTCCTCTACTCTACCAACCAGGATGTTCTTCTCCAGCGACTGGTCTTTTCTGCCAGCATGTTCAAAGGACATGAGCCAATGTCTCGCCATCCTTACATCTAAGAAGTATTTTGAGTGTACTTTTTCCAAGACAGATTTGTGTGTCCTTTCAGCAGTCCATGGTACTTTTAATATTCTTCTCCAGCACCATAGCTCAGATACGTGGATTCCTCTTCAGTCTTCCTTATGCAATGTCCACCTTTCCCATCCACATGAGGCAAATGAAAATACCATGGCTTGGGTCAGGTGTCCCTTCGTTGTCAAAGTAACAACCTTGCTTTTCAACATGCTAAGAGGTCTTGTTAAGCAGATTTACCCTATGAAATGGGTGATTTGATCTCTTGACTGCTGCTTCCACGAGCACTAGTTGTGGATCCAAGCCCTGTAGTCAAAACATGGAAAGAAGGAAAACCTCACTGCCATTAAGATACTGTAAGGACAGAGTAGAACTGCCCATGTGGGCTTCTGACACTATAACTCCTTTCAGACACGGGAAGCCTTGTCTTTCTCCCACAGAGCATCTGGGGGTTTTGAACTGTTGAACTCACAGTTAGCAGCCCAACATGTAATCACTACAGTACCAGGACTCCTTCCTTAGAAGAAGGTATCACAAATTATTGAACAATATTGAACTTTGTGAGATTCTGCATGTACACTTCACTACAATCCTTTGTTTGGATCTTGTTACATTAGTGGTCACATTAGCAGTGGTGATAAGTTGGGCAGTTAACAAGGTGGTGAGCAGTTGGAAACCACCAGGTGCTTTCAGAGTGCAAGATGAGGCTTCCTACTTCTATAAAAAGTTACAGTCTCAGAAACCCCCAGAGCGACTCCTCAGACCTATTGGCTGGCTGTGAGGCAGCATTGACTCGGTGGCAGCGGGTTTGCTTGGGTTTGGTTTCACCCATACCATAATGGGAGCATAATACCATTCTCATATAGGCTATTTTCTTCAATTCAGGAATTTCACTGTTTGTCTTTGTTTCCTTGGCAGTATGATTCTTTCCAAAACAGAACCCAAGAAACCAGGACACAGCTAGTTATAATTCACAAAAATAACCTCTCCCCCAAAGGTTTTGCTTTCAGAGTTTTAATAAAGAATGTTGTTATATCAAACACTTATTTTATTTCTGACAACCCAAATTGAGATGGAGTTTCTTTACCTTGTTAGAATCTCTTCTTTCCTTGACTGAATTCCATATAAAAGATCTCAGAAAATGAAATAAGTGTGATTTTCTGTGGTAAAGACAAGTTTTCTATCTAAACATGAGAGTCCATCCAATAAGGAGGTGATGGGTGTGGAGGAAGGTAGACCAATAATTTAGGGTTTATGATCATGATTTCTTTTATTGCTCAAATATTTTTCGTGTTTCTTAATTAGTTAAAATGATTTAAAACTTAAAAAAAATATTTTAATAGCAGTAACTGCTCCCTTGGTTATGTATCACTAGGCTAATTTCTGAGGAGGAGAATGTAGTAGGCTGTTTTATGTCCAAAGACTGAAAGATGCTGTTCTGTGTATTAGCAAAGCCTAAAAGTTAAAACATATATATACACCCCTGTTTTTATGTCACGTAAAGTACTATCCTGTTTAAATGACTTGCAACAGTCCAAGCTCTGGAAGGATTCAGCAGATTTATAATTCAGGTAGATCATACAAAGCATGGTGAGAAAAAACCCATATCTAGATTTTTAATTCAACAGCATTAAGACAAAGCAGCACATATCAAGCAAAATGGAGTTGCAAAGCTACTAGACGCGGGGAGGAGACAAGCCAGTCAGGTTGCAGTGCAGCAACGATGAAACATACAACTTTCCTCTAGTTTCTAAATGCTACCTCCCCCGCCGCCCCCTGCCAATTATCATGATCCCAATTCTACCTTACAAATTTGGCTAGACCAGAGGATGTACATTGGTACAGACAGGAATGGGAAACATTAGGGTTAGGGATAGGGTTAGGGAATCCAGCATAGATGATCCCTTCAGGACCAGTGGTGAGAGTGGCGATACCAGGAGGGTGGAG
>NW_022103898.1:52347088-52349249 GCF_000313985.2 Echinops telfairi
CTCCCAATAAAATGATTTAAAAGGAAAAAAAAGAGTAAAAAAAAAAAAAAAGACCCCCCAAAATAATAAACAAAACCAACAAACAAACAAAAGGAAGATGTCAGCTGAGGGTTGCTGGGGCTACCCATGCGGGAGGAATTGATACATCTAAGACCTTATTTGGACTGCCAGCTTTCAGAGCTCTGAGAAAATAAATCAGTTTTTTAAAGACCAAAATAAAAAAGCTACTAGATTACAAAATTATAAGATAAGAATTAACTCATTCATACTTATATTATCTCTCGAATATCTGTTGCATATACAAGATTTATTTATGTAATTCTCAATGTTTAACATCATTGGCTTTGTGGATCCAAGAAGACATGCGTTAGATGACAAGCATCTCAAGTTGTGTTTGGCTTATTTTGATATGCACTACTTAACCTTTAAAGAAATAATATAGAAGACATGCTGACAGAATATCCCTAAAGCAGTGATTGGTGACCATCTTCTTGAACTCAATTCCATTTTTCACAAATTCCTAGAGACATTTCTCACAGCATTTCCTTTTATCCTACAAGTCAGCCATTTACTAATTTCTTACTCCTACCCCAGTCAGTGAGTCTCTCTAAACCTGTAACCTAATCTGTAAAATGAGGAAGAGCAAATGAGGGTTCAAAATGAGTGATGGTGTTGTTACAATAATAAAGGAAAAGAGCATAGAAAAATGTGCTGGGTGCTGTAAATTACAATGCATGTCAGTGGTTATCTTAGCTACATAGAAATTACCATAAATGAATAACTTTTAAAAACAGAAATTTATTCTCTTACAGTTTAGGAGGCGAGAAGATGAAATTCAGGGTGTCAGATCTCAGAAGGCTTTCTTCTCTGGGAGCTCTGTGGGAAGATCCTTGCGTCTTAAACATTTGTGGGCCTCATCTTCCTGGGAGATCTCCACATGTCTTGGTCTTCCTCTGCAACTGGCTCTTCTTTCTAGGTGGTAATGAGTTCTTCCTAATCTCCGCTCATTTGTTTACCTTCTTTTAGACAACGGGACATCTCTCACAAAAGGCCACAAGGAAGGGATGAAACAACCAGGGCACAATATAGCACCAATGAAGCACACATTATCCCTCTGGTCCCTTGAGGCTTCCTTACCCCCCACTATCATGACCCCAGTCCTGATTTTCAATGCGAACTAGACCAGTAGACCAGAGCATGTACACAGGTACAGAGAAGAGCTCATGCCATATGGAATCCAGGAACAGGTATGGGACTATCTATACCAGGATGGTAAGGGGAAGGTGGGGGGAAGAGGGGCAGAAGGGGAAATTGATCACAATCATTGACACATAACACCCGCCTTCCGCCACCCACCACCAAGAGGATGAACAACAAAAACCATGGGGGAAGAGAGGCAGCTGTCGGTGTAAGACATGAAAACAACAATAATTTATAAATTATCAAGCGGTCATGAGGGTAAGAAGGGAGGAGGGAAGGAAAAACAGAAGCTGACACCAAGGCTCAAATAGAAAGTAAATGTTTAGAAAATAATGATGGCAACATATATACAAATATGCTTGATACAATTAATGTATGTTTTGTTATAAGAGCTGTAAGAGCGCCCAATAAAATGATCTTTTAATAAATAAATAAATCTTAAAAGTGATTGATGCCAATACAACCTAACTTTGTAGATAGTTTCTTGCCTCACTTACATAATTGTCTCTTATCCTGTCCTGTTAACATCATGAAGTTTAGGAATTATAACACGAAGGATAATTACTTTAGATCACGAAATAGAGACTACTTACATAATCCTGAGATTGATGGCCTTGCCAAGTTGATACATATGTATCATTACAATGCAGTACTTAACAGTGGTTAATGATCATTGTCATCCTCATAAAATCTTACTAACATCTTAACAAATAACTACATGCTAACATCCTATTTTGTACCAATGTCCTGATAGATCAGCAGTTCACAGGGGAACACCTATTTCTGATGGTCTTAGGAACTGAGACACCGCTCCTCTATCCATCTCCAGGTGGGTCTGCCCACATGCAAATACGCTCACATATGAGTACTTGGAGTAATGACATCAACACGCCAACCCCATCACATACATCGTGTGAAAATACAGGTGTATGTGACAGGGTTGGCACCATAATGTACTTAT
>NW_022103898.1:52350594-52366722 GCF_000313985.2 Echinops telfairi
AATCATTTTATTGGGGGCTCGTACAACTCTTATCACAATCCATACATCAATTGAATCAGGCATGTTTGCACATATGTTGCCTTCATTTTTTTCTAGACATTTACTTTCTTTTGAGCCCTTGGCATCAGCTCTTTTTTTGGCCCCCTGCCACCCTCCCCCACCCCTGCTCATAACCCCGATAGATTTACATTGTTATTATTTTCATCTCACACTGAACGCTGTCTCCCTTCCCCGATGTTGTCTGCTGTTCTTCCCCCTGTAAAGGGGTGTATGGTTATGTGTCGATCATTGCAATCAATTCCCCCTTTATCCCTTCTGAAGGGTGGTGGGGAAGATGGGGAAAGGCGAGCACTTTAAATAGTTGACTGTTTTTGCAACTGTGCAATGAGTTGCATGCACCAAACAATGCTCTGCTATTTCACACTGAAGTGAGATGGTTGTCAAGAGGAAAAGTTTTCAAATGTGTTTTGGGGCTTCATGATGAACTCAAAACATTTTTCAATCAGAAAGCAAGACCGCAGTTTGAAGCACTTTTCAGCAATAAAAGTGAACTGCAGAAAATAGGTTACTTGGTTTCCATCTTGAATGAGTTAAATTTATCACAGCAAGGACCAAATGCAACATGCCTCGATTTGTCTGTAAAGGTCCAATCATTCCAAATGAAACTTCAGCTTTGGCAAAAAAAATTGGATGAAAATAGAATTTACATGTTGCCTACCTATCTGCTTTCTTTGAGGAACATGACATTGAACCAGACAAAAGGATGATGATACTTTCTGTAAAAGAACACTTGCACATGCTTGCAGAAGAAATGTCATCATACTTTCCAAATCTACCTGACACCCCATTTGCACTTACCAGAAGCCCATTCACAAAGTTGAAGATGCTCCTGAGACAGCACAAGAGGCGGTCATTGAACTTATTAACAGCGATGCAGCGAGAACTGATTTCTCTACAATGCCAGTTACAAAATTCTGGATCAAGTGTTTGCAGTCATAGCCTGTTCTGTCTGAGACTGTGTTGCGCCTTCTTCTTCCATTTCCAACAACGTATCTTTGTGAAACAGGGTTTTCCAGCTTGTTGGTTAGCAAGTCTAAATACAGAAATAGCTTGTTGTTGAAGATGATCTTCGCTGTGCTCTTGCAAAGACTGCCCAAAGAATTTCTGGTCTGGTGAGAAAGAAGCTATCTCAACCTTCCCACTGATGTTGGCGTTTTACGCATGCTGTTGCAAATGTTGCAATGTAGTTTAATGGTGTTATATTAAGACTGTTATCCATGCTACACCATGCTTTAAGTCAAAATTTCATTTGTCATAATAAATATTTTACAATATATAATTACATATTGTTTATGTGATTAATCACTATGCTTTAATTATGTTCAATTTGTAACAATGAAAATACATCCTTGCATCTCAGATATATACATTATCATTCATAACAGTAGCAAAATTACAGTTATGAAGTAGTAACAATGAAAATAATGTTATGGTTGAGGGTCAACACAACACGAGGAACTGTATGAAAGGGTCACGGCACTAGGAAGGTGGAGAACCACTGTGATAGATGAAAGCAAAGCAAAATAAAACAAAAACACGCAAAACTACACAATATAATTGAACCAGCCCACAGTACGACTGCTGTTCAAGTAGGAGGAAATATATAAGGATCATGATTATCATCAGCTTCACTTCTACTTCAACCTCCTCAAACACAGTGATAGTTTAGTTTTGTAACAACTGGGCTAGACCAGGAATCTCACTGGTTTGGGGGTTAAGACCTTGTAATTTCCCGTGATGTGATCTGCCAAACGTAATCACATCAACAATAGAAGCCTCGTCTGCTGTAAGAAAATTAGGATGGGATGCAACACCCTTACTCATATCACAGACCTGGTGCAATCAATTGAAAGGCATTTCACATGGGTGTGGCCTGCTTCTAATATAAGTGGATGACAGTGGAAAGGCTTGTTTGCTTTCTGCTGGGTCTGGAACCTACATCCAACTAACCCACCTCTGTTTATTTGAATTTAAACCAATGGCCTGCTGTATCATCTGCCAAATGTGGAAGTCACCAATATCCTGCTATCTGACTGATGAACCTTGAATTTATTAACCTCTGTAGCCATAAGCCGGACCTGCTGACCTTAGATTCAATCATTTGAAAAGCCATAGGTTGTTCTTAGGTTCCCTAGCCTGAAGCTAAGGGAGTTAGGGAAGCCTCCAGGCTTGCATTTGGTACCTTCCTGCACTTGTCTTGCCCAATTCTACAACTGTGTGAGACATTTTCTTAATATAAATTTCACCACACACACACACACACACACACACAAGCAAGCGCGCGCCATGGTTTTGTTTCTCTAAAGAAAGGCAAAGAATAAAATATATTTTATTCATTTTTTTTAAATCTAGGTAGGTGAATTTCCACCTCTTTGAAATCAACCTTTTGACAGTTTCCGAGAAAATGCATATGCAAATCCATGTACCAACCTTGATATAATTTTAAAAGAAAAAATATTCTGAAACTCTTTAGGGAATACTGGTCAAGAGATTCGGAATTACTGCTAAGAAACAGTCTAATCTATAACAAAGTAGGGATTCAATGCATGCTTTTCAATTGATTGTATATATATATATATATATTCATCTAAATTTGAATAGTTAAACACAAATTGATCGGGCATTCTAAGAGAACAGGGACAGAAAATTAATAGTTCATAGAAGAGATAAAGCAGGGGATTTAGAGGGCAATAAAAGCTTTGGCCTTAGTTATTAATCTAACTCCAGGTTTTTTTCCCAGTAAAGATTTGTTACTGAGTACACATCTCTTATAGAGAAGAAGGTTGTAAGTCTGTGGATGTGGAAGCCTTAGACTACAAGATGCCTTAAAGAACCTTGTGCTCCAAAGTAAAAATAGAAGTGGCAGTGAGCAGGAGGAAGGAGGAGGATCTGCCGGCATGCAAATCACACCCTTGGTTTCCTGATGCACCATGACTCAGACGCTACCAAAGATATTCACCCATCACCAGGCAGAGGCAGGCTGAAAATCAAGGGGAGTTCCGACAGGAGCTGGAAGAAGAAACTTCTGAAGCACTACCTAAAGGGGACAACGTCAACTAGATTTAAACATTTGTGATCATCATGATAGAAATAATTCTCATTTATTTAATCTTCCTCTCAGCACTCAAGTAAGCAGTTTGCATGCATTATCTTAGGAGCTTGAATGTGTTTTATTATGGCTGCTACTTGAATACGTTTAATTAAGAGTTATAAAATGGAGATGCACATACCTAGTTATCCAGGACAATGGACACACGATATCCAGAAAGAGAGGTAAATGGGAAATATCAATTAAACTATGAGCAATTTACTTACACTGTCTTTATATAGTCTAAACTATAGTCTTCTCAAAGCAAGAAGAAAAAACAAAATAAATAAAGCCTACTTCTAAAAAATATATTTTAAAAATACGTCTCTATCAGAGATATACTAATTTATACTTTTTATGACTACTTGATACTAATTGGCATGTAGCTTTTCTCATCTAACAAGAAGTTTATTACTAATTAGAACTTCAGGATAACTAAGTATAAAAGCAATTCTTTTTAGAAATAGAAATCAGTCTTAAATTGTCAAAAGACAAGCCTATTTATATTTCTTTTATTTTTAAAATTCTTATCATTTTATTGGGAGCTTTTACAGATATGACAATCCATAATTCAATTAGATCAAGCATAATTGTACAATTGCTCCTTATTTTCAATATGACAAGAACATTACTTTTGAGAAACATAAACTCTCTCAAATAAGAAACAATAGCCTATTTCTCCTCAAGAGAAAGTTAGAAATTATTTTTCAAAATGTTAGGGAAAAATCACATGACCTTCATTCCATTAATAAGTTTTTATTGGATATCAAATACATGTGAGATATTATTTTGGGACATAAAGTTAATGAAGACATACTTCCTACTGGCAAGTAGGACAATGTATATAAGTAACTATATAACAATATCAAAACACAATGTCATCCAGGCCACTGTCTGATAAATTACAGGGAAAAATACTTTCTTTACACTTCACCCACCAAATGGACTTCCAGCCTAATGATTAGTCAGATTCTCAAATTAAGTGATTAAATACAACATTAAATCAGGAAGGCATTGAATGGTATAACTCAAATACCTAACTCTTTATCCATCACAGCTTTTTGCTTGGTTGGTTTTTCCCCAACAGATTTATTATATCCATCATACCTTTTAACTACTCATTCACTTACACAATATATAATAAAGTCTTAGGTTTTTCTTAAACTCTGAAAGTATTTTTATGGGCCTTTCTTTATTCTTAAACTAAGTTACATTCTCTCTAAAATATAAAGTCTTGATTTTTTTTTAATTCTAGAGTATCTGAGTAGTCATTTCAAGAAAGGCAACCTCACTTATTACCTAAAGAATATTTTATTCAAAATGACCCTTAAAATAAAATCAAAGTTAGAATGTGTTACCTCTGCTCAAAACCCTCCAAAGGAGTCTCATTTTGTTCAAAATAAAAACCATAGATTTTCAGTGTCCTACAGCCTGGCCTGCGTCACCTTTCCATTTACGCTTTTAGTGGGTCCTCAGGCCCCTCTCGCTTACGAACAGCGGGCCGTGCTTTTCCTCAAATCCACAGGCGTGTGGTCCCACCTCATGGGGCAGCTCAGGCCCCTATCTCCTTCCGCTATACGCTCGCTCAAATGTGACCTTCATTCCCATTTTGGGCGTTTTCTTGAACACGTTTAATACTTTCATAGGTTACTTTTGTAATTGAGTCCAATGAAAATATTTCCTTGAAAAGATGGTTCCTTACTAGCCCCAAACCATCCCTTTTCTTAAAAGTGCCAGTTATATATGTAGAGATTACTTGAATATTGAAATTTTACACAGGAACAAATCCTGTTTCTCAGTACTGTACTAGAAGTCCACTGCACCTTGAATAGACGGCACCTTGTTTGCAACAGGGAGAGTGCCTGGCTGTCAATGGAAAGGTCAGTGCTTTGTTGGTACCCACAGTGTGCCCCAAGGCCGCATCGGCTTCCGGAGATTTAGGCTTGGAAACCTGGTGGGGCTACTGCTCTCTGCCATCGGGTGGTTATGAGTCAGAACCAACTCAAAGGACGGGAAACAGGTTTGGTGCTTAGAGTGCAGTGGAAAGGAAATAGATTCAAAATCGACGAAATCTGAGAAGGAAGAAGAGAGGAAGTGGAAGAAAACTGGTGAAGAGACTGAATGATTGTTTTAAAGCGAGGTGGCCTCAACCCGGATAAACCAAAATAGTGGTGCCGTGAAAGTGAGACTGGAGTGTTTTATCATCTAGCACAATTCTATTCTTAATTACCTATCACAAATGAGTATTTAAATTTCTATGTACTCATTTGGAACTAAATAGTAAGGTAGCTGGTGATTTGTTCTAGAAAATTACAGACTGCTACGAGACTGGGAGTCAGATTTCACCTTGATAAACATGAGCTAGCAAATTTGAATTCATGAAGACATTTTAAAAGGCACATATTACCTTGTTAGTTTTAAAGAAAACACAAATGAGTGAGAAACAATAGGAAAAACATCAACACTGATGATTCATTCAGCAATATTCACTGAAGTTGGATTTTTGTTGTTTCTTTTTTTTAATGTGTTTAATGGTGCAGCGGGTTTTGTTTTAGCCTGCTAACCACAAAGTCGGTAGTTGAAATCCACCAGCCACTTAGTGGGAGAACCATGTGGCTTTCTACTCCTGTAAACAGTTACAGTGGCGGCAGACCACAGGGGTAAGTTTCACCTTATCCTGTATGGTAGCTGTGAGCCAGAGTCTACTTAATAATAGAGAGTACTTGAGTTTTAACTACTACTCGATCAGCACTCGGAATATAATTAGAAACCAACGAGAAAAGTTTCCTGGCACTCATCCAGCCCAGAAGTTTATTCTGATTTTTTTCCACATTCTGACAATAAACATGAAATCTTAGGTTTTGTAATATAAGCCATTGTTGTTTACACAACAAAAAGACATACCCACATGTATGTGTTTATCTCACAGATATTTGGCCTATTTATTCTTAAAAAAAAAAATCAAATATTTTTAAATTATCATATCACTCTATTTCTATTACAGTCTTACCATTTTATCTTTATCTAGAATATTTATTTTTCACTGTACTCTTTTCAGAAGTTTTCTGAAAATGTGTTTTCACACCCAGAGGATGTAAGATCAGACTGTTCCCATTACAAAAACAGAAAAAGAAATTTTTAAATATCTCTGATGCCATGATTTTGAAAAACCACAAAACTAATTGGAAAAGAAATCCCTAGGTTAAAATTTTAACAATATATATTTAAAGTTTTTCTCTGTAAGATTTCCTTCAATTCAACTTGGTCTCTTCAATATCCTTTTCTATAAGATATGAATTTATAAATACATTTTTCATTTTAAAACAGTTAAGCATTCAAAATTTTCTAACTTAGATTCCACTTAGCTTTCCAAGATATAAAAAAGTTTTAATTGCTGCTCAAAATCCCTATCTACCAAAATAATTTGCCAATTTTTACAGATCTACGGGAATTTTGGAAATAATACTCATATTCCTGTAATATGAAAAAACTGTACACATTCTAATACATGAATAATAATAACCGCTTTTTAAAGAACTGTACAAATTTCTGCATTTACAATGCTAATGTCTGCCAATGGTAGCGGTTCGCATACATGTAGTGATTAAATTGGTTTAGACCTGATCCAGTTACCATAGAAAACTCAAATTTTGATCCTCCCTCAGGACCTAAACTCTATCTTTTTCTTTTCTATGGAGAAAAATAAATCAACATTACCTTAAAATAAGAGAATAAAGAAAGCATTTATTTAAATTAGAGATGACCCCTATGCATCTCCACATCTGCTCATTCACTCAACACACATTCATTCAACATCTATTACGTGTGAGGCAATGTGGCTGATAGTATGGATGCTACCAACAAGCACACACGTTTTCAGATGTCTTGAAGTTCATGTATTTGTTTTTGTTTTATTTTTTAACTTTTTATTGTGAGGTAGGTGGAAGTTTAGAGAGCATAATAGCAATTTTACATCAAAAAATTTAAAGAAATTTTGTTGTAGCATATTCATTTCAATTCCCTCAATACAACATTGATTATCGCACTCCCTGAGATACATACACACATACAATGTGTATAAATATATGTGTATAGACAAACACCCTACATAAGACCTTAGTCCATAATTTAACAAATAAGGAAAGCAAAACAAACATGGTGTCAGTATAGAACAGAATATTTAGTGAGGGAAACTCCATTTTCAAAGCATGCTGTCTTCAGTATGTACCATCCACAGAGATTGTCTTCCAGGAAAAAGAGCGTGCCATTGAGGATTGACGGTTTAATTATTACTTCATTACTGCTCCAGCTTATTTTCCTGTAGTCTCACAAATGTTAATATGCCACCGTAAGCAACCAGCTTACTATCCTAGGGTGACCAAGGTAGATGTGGGCTACTGGCTTCTGGAAACCAGGATATGAAAGTAGATAGAGGGAAAGCAATTTCCTGCTAGTGCTTTGGAACCGTGTTGTCTAAATTACAATCGACATAAAATTACTTGTGTCATGATGTTTTCAGTGTTTATTTACTTTTGCTTCAAATTCTAAATTAACGTTTTGTAAAATATAATCAAATCTATCTCAAAAGGAAATTACCCTGAAAAAAATCATTACTGTGATAGAAATCCAAGGTGGTGGTTTAAACTCAAAATAATAAAATTAGAGTTGGGTCGCGTGCTCAATCCCTAGGAGATGACACACCAGCAGAAAGACGATTCTGACTTGACGACAATGCAGAAAGCAGCTAAGGAATATAGACCATAAACAAAAATGTTACTCTTTTAAAGATAAGAATGCTGGATAGGATATGGCTCTACATGTAGGAATTCCCAGAGAGGGGCAAGAAAATCTCTAGTTAATAGAGGGATTCAGCAAAGTTGCAGGGTGCACGGTCAACAAACAAAAATCAATTTGGTGTCTATACACCAGCAGCGAGAAATCTGAAATGGAAATTCAGGAAACAATTCCATTTACAATAGCATCCAAGAGAACAAAATACTAGGAATATGAAGAGACTTTACAAAAGTTCATGGAATAATGGAATTAAATGATAATGACATTTTTCTGCAGTTTTTGGATCTACCTTTAGTCTTATCAGAGACTAGTTCATAAAATATGAACTATAAAACACTATGGGAAGAGATTAAAGAAGACCTAAGTAAACGGAAAGATGTTCACAGATATGAACCTGGAATAGAAGACTTAGTATTGTTAAGATGTCAGTTCTACCCAAAGCAATCTATAGATTCAATTCCTATAGAAATGACAAGAGCCTTCTCTATAAAATTAGTAAAAACAATTCTTAAATTTATATTGAATGGCAAGAGGACTACAAAAGCTAAAGCAATGCTCAAAGAGAAGAACAAAGGTCTCACACCTCCTTGCTTCAAGTAGAACTCGAGAGGGTCCCCATGAGTCAGAAGCCACTCAATGGCAGTGAGGGTGGTTTTCACACAGCGGTAATAACCAAAATAGCCGGGTACTGGTTTCAAATGATAATACACACTTATACTGATGGAATTCAAATAGTTAGTCCAGAAATAAGCTGAGTCATCTATACTCAAGTGATTTTTACAAGGTGTTTGCTATCAATAAATGATGGTGGAATAACTGGATTTCCACACGCAGAAAAAGGAAACAACATCGATGCTTCACACCACAGAGGAAAACGAATTTCAAATGGAGTAAAGGCCTCAGCGTGTACAGGTGTGCAGAACAAAGCACATCGGTGGTCTCCGGGGGAGGGGTGGGGCAGGGCATGGAGGATGAGTGGTAATAAAATTAATCGTATAATTTAAGGATAGGGTTGAAAAGTTGATTGTTGTAATAGCCCTCCACAAATTATACAACTGTTAAAAACTTAATTGATAAAGACTGGTAATAATACAAATATCTAATAATGGGGGAGGGGCATATGTTGTGCGCTAAACTTCGACCAAGACACAAGGACTTAGGGTGGTTCAAAACATATTTAAGACGTAGTCCCTGTCATGTAGACGTTCAGCTTTTATATGGTTAGACATCATGGACATGAATCATCACCACACAGCCTGGGAGGCTAAGGGGAAAGGCACCCGCAGTTATGGCACATTACAGGCTTTCCTGGCAGCCCTGGACTTCGCGAGAGCTCCCTCCTGGTATAGCTGGAGCTCCATCAAGGGAAAGTCGCCCAATAAGAGACTAACACAGTTGAGACTTGAACACAGACCTGCTTTGTTTCAAACCTATCTCAAAAGTGCCATGGCCTGAAAAGTGTTATGCTAAGTGAAATAAGCCATTCGCAAAAGGGAAAAAATTTTATGAGTCCACTTACATAAAATATATAAAACACTAAAGTGTGTAGAGGCCAGAGTGTCCTAGTGGTATTAACAGACCACATCCTAAATTTGTTGGAGTACTCATTAGTTTATTTTACTATTTAAAACTATCTTTATTATGTTATGTTGCAATTGTTACTGTCTCTCCTTCCCTACCACGGAAACACCTTAAAAGCAGAAAATTTGTTTGCTATGTTAGCTTTTTTTATTCCTAGCAACTGAAGCAATGTCTGACATATACTAGAAATGTCCAGGTACTTACTGAAAAATAAATTATTCCCAAATAATTCCTTTTCAATTGAGTATAGTAAAGTAGAAAAATATGGAATACTTTTATAAAAACTGATAATGTTGAGTCTGTAGTAAAACAAAACTTTGTCAATGCCTTGAAATAAATACCCCCAGATTTATTTCCAAATTCTGGCTTCCACAAAGGTGTCCCTGCACACATCTTCCATTGGCTGCTCTTAGTTAGCTTAGTGAACAGAATCCCTCTAAGAATTTTCACATTCTATAGCTATCACCCCTTTTCTTTTAGAAGCAAAGGAAAATGAGGCATGAGTCTAAACAGAGTTAGCTTAAACTCCATTCACTTATCAGCCTGTGATATTCAGTCTTTTCACACTGGTATAGCCATGTCAGTTATTAGATTATTTACTATGTCCACACCTGTTGGTAAATGGCCCTTGCTTCATGCCACCATTCTCACCTCCACAACTACTATGGACTCTTTCCTGGGACCACCAAGATCGGTCTGGGGCCTGTAAGTGCAGGGTTCTGATTTGGAACAGTAGGAGTCCTCTAGAAGATTGCTCCAACTCTAAAACCAGATGGTTTCCTTATTATCTGGGGCTTTTGCCTGCCCTGAATTTAATTGCTTGCCTTCCTTTAATAGCAGCACCCTTTCATTGTAGTTAATGACGCCGTTCTCAACCCTCAAATTAAAGAATGGCACAGGATGTGACCAGGCATGGATAACTGCCATCCCATGGTTATGGAATTGGAGGTCATTGGACTTCAGTTTGCATCTCTTGCTTTGAGGGGCCTCGATGAATGCTGGCCCAGGACTACCACATATGCACTACATTAATGCTCTCCTTGCTTTCTTATGACATGTATTAGTCAGGAAGGTATCATTCTGCCTTTGTAAATGAGTATTATTGAGAATTTTCCCTATCACCAAAGCCCATTATTCATGTCAACAGTGTCCAGTCACTTAAGAATTTAATCTGTATAAGTCAACAGTTCATGTATTGCAGTCTAAAGTCAGTCTCTACGTGTATAATTTCCTGTCCCCAGCAATGTTTTAAATTCTATACCATTGGCTAAACTAATGGCATTATCAAAAGAATTACCTTATCCCTCAAAGGGATGATTTATAATGTTCTCTATCATCAAATGATAATGTCTCTAAAGTTAATCATAAACATATATTAAACCATAGATAAATGTGCATATTTTGGGCTTTTGCTTAATTCAAGCCCCATTATAAGAACAATTAGTTCTTAATGTCAAGGAGAGATCACTGCATATGGGTGCTATAGCAAAATGTAGTGAGGAAACCAGATGGTGCCCAGCTATCAGAAATAATAGAGTCTAGGGTCTTAAAGGCTTGTCTTCAAACAAGCAGCCATCTAAGTGAGGCATCAACTTACAGCTAATTCTAGATAGAAGATGCACAGCAGCATGTGTGATCCAAGGATTGTAAATAATAAAATCCAAATTGAAAGGAGAGAATTGAAGCAGAGCTTAAATTGTGAACATCCCCTTTGCAGAAGGCTATGGCTGACAATGAAGACCAAAATCCATTTACAGGGTCCCCATATTGATTAAGCCTCCAGTGACTCTCCTCTGAACATAGTCCAAGGAGAGGAATAGATTTGTTATCAGACAGAAAGCATCGTATAGCCAATCATAGCACATGTACTTAGATTAAAATATAATACCTTATCATGTGATTTCCTTTCTGATCTATTTTAAAGTTGTTCCAGCTTTTAATGTTTTCTGCTTTCTTTTTGATTGAGGTTTCTCCATGTTTTGTCTATTGTCTAGTCATTGTTGTTGACTTTTTGTTGGTTGGCTTGCTTCCAGTTGTGTTTTATGTGATTTGCTGTATATGAAATCCAGGACAGGTAGACCTATGGAGACTGTAGCTGGATAAGTAATTACCTGGGGACATGACAGGGGACGTTGGGGGGAAACGGGGAGCTAAGAATGAGTGCAAGAAGAACATGTTCTAGAACTGATTGTGGTGTTGATGGCACAACTCAGCTTAATATGAATGAGCAACTAAATTTCATGAAACGTATTTGCCAATAAAACTATTTTTAAAAAGAAAAGCAAAGGAAAGAAGGCAGGCAGGCAGGAAGGAAGGAAGGAAGAAGCAAGAAAGGGAAAGAAAGCAGACCCAGGGGGGAAATGTCACGCTCCTGATAGTAGTGATGGGTTCCCGGGACCCTAGTTGTTCAATCAAGTCTATCCTGAAACTCCTTTTGTAAAACAGACACTCTATATGGAGGGGTTGCTAAGATTAGCTTAGAGTTGACAGGGAACATGCTCATCACTGCAAAGAGCGAGCCTGACACCAAATACGACAGAAGTAAATCTCAGATGGGAGTGACAAGTTGGAAGGGTAGTAGACTTAGCCCTGATCATATAGTTGGCTTCCTGTTTCCAGCTGTGAATAAAGCAATATTATCTCTGAACTTTTGGGGAACCTAAGCTCCACAAATCCCTGTTGTGCCTGGGCAATTGGGAGTAGGTGGCATTTTAACCAGTGAAAATATTTCTGATTACTAAAAAGCAGAAAGGGCAGGGTAGTCAGTTCTGCTGTATAGTATTGGAGTTCTAAACAATTTTCAAACATCATTTCATCTCTTTCTCTACAGGAATGAAAACTCCAATGGTACTTCTCCCTGAAACTCATTAAGATAGAGTAGGTATCTGTAACCAGGTCTATAAGATTCCAAGTTCCATGTTTTTATAACATTACCATTATAATCTTATTGCCATAAACCATGAAGTGATAAAGTTCACCTCTGATTCCTCAGTCTCTTCTGGTCACCTCTGCCTATTGGCCACCGTCTATTCTTCTCCTCCTCCTGTTTAGCTTAGTGATTTTATTGCCTATGGTTGGGTACTGACATAATAGTTGTGTGACCCTGGGAGGGTTATTTAATTTTTAAAATATGGAAGCATGATACTAATTCCATAGAGTAACTAGGAATATTACATGGGATAACATATGAAAAGCATCGCATGTTGCAAGAACCTCAAGAATCATTATGATTCCCATATGTTCACCTGAAAATACCAATGCATATCTATCCTATGCTCCAGATAATCTTACATTATTTCTATAGGCCTTTCCCAATTAAAATTCCTCTTTCCTTATATCAAATCAACTATATCAATCCACATTGAAATATTTATGACTGCAGGCTACCATACCTAAATGTGTTTCATTCTTAACACTAAAATATATTGACATTAGGGTTAAATAATAATTGAGATTTGACTATAATCTCTTAAAGTTTGGATGTATAATTCTCTTAAATAGTCTTTTTTATCCCTCCTTACTTTGGAGTAGAAGAGAAAAATGTATCAGTAGACCCAACAATTCCCATCAGTACTTGGTTCAGCTGAGAGTGTGATTGTGATGTCTGAGTCTACTGGGGATCAGAGAGGAGGGTAAAGAACTAGTGATAAAGCTGCAACCCTTATTACTCAGCACAGGTCTGTGCTACCCTAAGAGGTGGTTTAGAAATATGTGGTCTACAAGTAATAAAAACCAATAAAGTTACTTAATTATTATCATAGTGATACAGCAATGACTAAAGTCTAATTTCTCCTAGTGCCTCACACTGAGAGACTTTTCTTATATTTTAGAAAACTCTGGATAATTAGAAACAAATTGATTTACAAGATGAGAACCACAGAAATAATGATAATAACTTTTACTTATCTTTTCAATGGCAGAGTAAAGACCATGTAACCAAAATTCAGACATGATGTTAGATGTTTGCTTTTGTTTTAGATAAGTAATGACAGCCTAGTTCTAATCTACTGAGAAGACTACTAAACATATTTTACATTACTTTTTTTTCCCTTTTAAAATATAAATATTACAAAAAAGATTTGGTATATGAACAATCATAGGCAAGTAACTTCACTTATAAGTCTCCTTTAGTAACTCTGTAAAATATAAATTACTTTATGATCAAGATCAAATAAGTCAATAAAATATCTAAAAATATAAAATAATATACACTGTCATGAAAACAATGACTTGATTATTAAAACCCTGAGAGGAAAATAAGAAATGGCACCAAACAGTGCCAGCCGTGTCTTTGGGTTTTAAAAGCAATGACTCTGACCCTGCGATCAGTTGGTCTAGAAATTACTAGCAAGCCAGCCTTTCTTTGCAAGAGCCTAAAAAATTCAAATCATGGTATATTCTATTCAAATGCACCGGTTATATAAATAATTTAAGGAGTTGCTCCTTTGTTTATCTATACACATGTTTTGTGAAGCTAAGCTAAAATGTTCACAAATTAGGAATTAAATTTTTGGTCATTGACAAAACATAAATCCAGCTAGCAGGTAGCTACCTAGGGCCAAAGAGCCCAAGCTTCCAGGTAGTGAGCCTTCAGGAAGACAGCAAGAGAACTGAGCACAATCTCTCTACTCAAGCAGTAAGTAGTAATATGCTTCACTGCCTAAGTACAGGCCTCAAAGTCCAGAAGTCAAGAGAAATAAATCTGTTGCTGTGTGTTCAATATATAAATGATGAAACAACTCTCAAAGATATGACAGACCTTGTCTACTCCACTTTCTCCTGAAGGAGTCAAAACAATCTCCTATCATCAATATTCATTTTGTGGTGTCTTAGAGTGGTTCGGAAAGTATCTACAAGTCTCCTGGGAAGACACATAGGAAGCTTGCATATCAAATCCTTTTTTAACAGTTGAAAAGCAGAGCAGTTTTGGTCCATTAAAAGGTGAGTTGACTTTTTGTTGAAATGTCACTTTCTTGAATTATTAAACTCAGATGTGGCTCAAGGTGATTGCTTGACTTTTAAAATTTAAGATTATAATTTAATAAAAACTCTGAAAATAGATGCATTACTTATTATGTCACGCAGATAACTGAGGTTTTAATATACATGAATTTTCTGCACACATGAAGACAAACCCAAGCACTTTTAGGAAGACAAGTCTGGTTTATGTACTATCTTTAAGCATAAAACGTGCAGCCCTGAATTCTAGACATTGGTTTAGAGGGATGTTGATTGTTCTTCTATTTATAAACGAGGTCCTGGTGCTCTAGAAATATGCTCTAATGCCCAGTGGTTCTCTTTATTCAGTCCTCCAATCTCATGAACATGCTAGGGATTAGGCAGAAAGCCAGCCATGTAAACCAGGCTCTGGCAGACACAGCAAGTCAGGGGCAGATTTTACTGCTTTGCTACCTTGTTTTACTCATGAGAAACTGTGTCAACTTTTCTTCCTAATAACCTTGCTAACTCCAAACCTGACTACAAGGGGAGCTCAGCTATGGGTGACTGGTTTGTGGTATGCCACTTGTCCTTGCTTAAATGGTCTTTCAATAATTTGCCTAAAAGCTATTTCTAGACGATTCTTACCCTCCAGAGTAAGCAGATAGGGGTTTCCATTTTTATAAGTAATGAACCCAGACCTACCCACTGTTTGCACTGAATAGAATATTCAGGAACAGAGCCTCGAAAGGAGAAAAAGATACTCCGCTGTCTTCCCCCCCACCCCACCACACAGCGCCCCCAGAAAGGAACAGACTACCCTGAGTGAACATTTTGGTGACTCTCTCGAGCTGCTGGTACGACATTCTGTTGTTTCCACATGCAGTGACTCTCACATGAAATTAGGAATAAAAATACATTTTTAATAATCCATCCTAAAAGCATTCAAATGTGATGTTACACAATAGTGGCATGTCAAAAAGATCCGTGCACTGACAAAGCAGTTCTCACCGTCTGCGATGACGATGACAAGGTGGACATACTTATAGGTCTCCACAGCAAGGGGCCAGTAGATTGGTTTTTCCAAGTTGTAAAGCTGATGAAAGGATTTCAGATGCTTTAAGCAATTATTTCAGTTTTATTCTGTGGAGCTAATAAGTAAAAACACTACATGGATTCACACCTTACTAGACACTTCTTGCTCGCTCTCTTACGAGTACTCATAATGGGAGAAGGTTCCATGAAAGGAAAGCTATTTTACAATTAGCCTAAGAGTCAGCATCACATCACATTTTTAAAATTGCTAACATTAAGTTTGGTATTGCAGGTTTTGACTGAGTAATGTTTCCTTTTGTGTCTGTCTTTATGTTGATAGAAATATTCCCAGAAATCTCAAATAGCAATTAGTAATCCCAATTACTTGCTTCCGCCCCAGAGTAACAGGGCACCATACAGGCATGGGGCACTACTTCGTCAAGAGCCTGGTCCATAGAGCAAACAGACCTCAGATAAACAGGAGGCCAAGACGCCTGGAGGTCAGATCAGGGGAACTCTCACCAGGTGTTGGAAGCGAGTTTGCCTGCTTTTTCCTCTATTCCCCTGTGACTGGGGAATGGCTCTCCTTCAGGAGGGTGGGGGCCATGACTGGGGAATGGCTCTCCTTCAGG
>NW_022103898.1:52367046-52377963 GCF_000313985.2 Echinops telfairi
TCTCCTTCAGGAGGGTGGGGGCCATGACTGGGAAAATGGCTCTCCTTCAGGAGGGTGGGGGCCATGACTGGGGAAATGGCTCTCCTTCAGGAGGGGGGGGGCCAACTGCCCAAATGCTTCACTTTTGACGGTATCCAATTTCATTTGGGTTCAAATGCATGTGTGCACTTTCTTTAATGAAATCATTTATAAGAGAAGTCTTCATCTACCACAGGAAATAGACAAGTATTTTTACTTGTTATCTAATACCCGTTATAAAAAAAAGAGCATTTCAGAATTATATAAAATTTTGAATTTCTAAAGCAACACACCAGTATTGAAACAGGTTCACTAGGCCAAAGTAAGACCATGTTTCAGAATCATTTATGGATTTGACTTATTGGCTATATCAATCACCTTATAATTCTTGATTATTCTTGTGACAAGTAGTGTGATTGAAATAGCCTGGTGGAGATTTGGTATCATTTTTAAAATGTACAAAATGCTCTGAGGAATTTAGGAAATGACATCTTAAGTAAATAGCGTCACCAGATTCTTACAAAAGCTTAAAGAGGGTATTCCCATTTTACATTGAAATTTCCCAGTTCTCATTTTATACCAAAAACATTGTAAAAGACATTATTATTTCCAATTTCCAGAGATCTTCCTTAAACAAAATGACTGACTATGCATTTAATTACTATTTCAAAATACTCTATGTCATAAAGTTACAGAAACGACCAGTAATATTTTCTTTATACGTCTGTTATAGCCAGAGAACAAAACAAAAAGTAAAAACCAACCTCACTGCCATGGAGTGGTTGCCTTGGGATCATAGTGCCCCTGTAGCACAGACTACACCTCTGCCCCCAGGGTTTCCCAAGCTGTCAGATCCTTACAGGTACAGAGCCAACAACAGGGTGGCTGGGAAGTTTGAAAAACAAGGGATTTGTAATTAGCAGTCCAATGCTTAGTCCACTGAGCTCCTTTAGTAGCAGTGGATTCAAACCCTGGTCTTCCTGGTCAGCAGTCAAGTCTTTAACAAAGACTCCATCCACCCACAGGCTGATGTCTGTTCTGACTCATAGCAACCGTACAAGGCAGTGATTCTCCACCTTCCTAACCCCCGAACCTTTTCATACAGTTCTTCACGTTGGGGTGACCTCCCCAGCTGAGTTAGTTAATTGTGCCAGCCTGGCCGATAATCACATGTGGGCCTGGTTGAAAGGCGGAGGGATAAATGGGAAGCCTCGACTTTCTAGATCTCGGGTCTCTTGTTTTGTGATGGTTGCACCAGGTTGCAGCTGCCTTAGCAGTTCCCTGCTTCAGCTTGCAAGACTGACTTCCTACAAGACATCCCCAAGGAGAAGCTACATGGACCTACCCCGATGCAGCCCTGGGTGCTTGGGTGCTGGAGCAGCCGTGTGGAGACCCCTGCTAGTGCTGAGATGCTTGTTCATTCACTGACTCAGCTTTCCTCCTGCAGTCAGCATCACTGCCTCTGTTTTGTGAGGTGGAGGACTTTGTGGACTGGTGTTGGGTTAATGTTGGACTTGTGGACTTGAAGGATTAGGCTGTATTTGGGTTGGGATGATTTCGTGATGCACATTTTCTTTACATAAAACTCTCTCTTATATATGAGTTGCTGTGGATTTGTTTCTCCAAAGTACCCAGACTAATACACCAACCATAAAACTATTTCCGTTGCTACTTCACAACTGTAATTTTACTACTGTTATGAATTGGGCGACCCCTGTGAAACGGTCGTTTGACCCCCAAAGGGGTCGCAACCCACAGGTTGAGAACCGCTGCTATGGGACATAGTGGAACTGCTTCTCGGGGTTTCTGAGGATGCCAATCTTTACAGGAGCAGATAGTCTCATCTTCTTCCTGCAGTGGCCAGTGGGTTTTCACTGGGGTAGACTGTGGGTAGCAGGCAAAGGTCTAGTCCACAGCATCATTAGCACTCTTTTCTTCTTCAACAGTAACCCAGGGGATGAACTTTGACCTGTACCACATTCACATACTGGTAAACTATGGAAACCAACAGACAGAACAATCTGAAAGATGGGCAGAACTAGTTCTTAATAGAGTTATTGAGTTGTCTAAATAAAAACATTATAGCTATTGTACAACTGAATGTTTTAAAATATCAGATTTGCATTTTCAGACACATAGCAGAGTATTCACACTCAACATTACCATAAATGTACTCTTTTCATTTTATGTTAGGTTCTGATTTGTTACTAAACTCTTAAATACTGTTTTTAAATTAATGAAATCTATATATGTTCTTCAGAAAAGAGGCTGCAATCAGACCTCTAAAATGATAATAAAAACCACAGAAAGAATATTCCCAAAGCTTACTATTCCTACAATGTGACAATATTTCTCACTGGACATTCAAAGTAAGATATTTTCTTTCTTTAATAGGACAATAAAGTTTAGTTCTATCCAGATATACAGGCAAGAACAGTCTGCTCCCATACTTCCAGTAGCAAACATGAACATTTTTAAAACATAACTTAAAATAAGTTAGTTTCCCCACTGATAATACGCTGTTCTTGTTCGGTACCATCATGTTTTCTTTGATTCATCGCCTCACCTTGTACAACAGAACAAAACACTGCCTGGTCATTTGTGGTCCAAAAAATTGTTATATTTGAGTTTACTCTTGTAGCCACTATGGCCATCCATCTACCACACCTCTATGTTTTGATAATATACAGGTGAGTTAGTTAATTGTGCCAGCCTGGCCGATAATCACATGTGGTGCTGGTTGAAAGGCGGAGGGATAAATGGGTGGTGAAGCCTTGCCTTTCTAGTTCTCGGGTCTCTTGTTTTGTGATGGTTGTATCGGGTGCAGCTGCCTTAGCAGTTCCCTGCTTCAGCTTGCAAGATTGACTTCCTACAAGACATCCCCAAGGAGAAGCTACATGGACCTATCCCGATGCAGCCCTGGGTGCTGGAGCAGCCGTGTGGAGACCCCTGCTACTGCTGAGATGCTTGTTCCTTCACTGACTCAGCTTTCCTCCTGCAGTCGGCATCATTGCCTCTGTTTTGTGAGGTGAAGGACTTTGTGGACTGGTGTTAGGTATGGGTTAATGTTGGACTTGTGGGCTTGGGCAGCATTGGGTTGGGATGTTTTCGTGATGCACATTTTCTTTGCATAAAACTCTTATACATGAGTTGCTGTGGATTTGTTTCTCCAAAGTCCCCAGACTAATACAACAGGTATCTAGTGTAACGACATTCACATGCTCTGCTATCACAGTTTATCTTAGTCAACACCAAAGCTCTTCAAGAATGCTCCTAAAAGACTCAGAAGCTGAAGCAAACATTCTGTTTCATTTACACTGAAAAGATTCAATTCCTGCTTTAAAAAATGGCCACATTCAGTAAAGAAAGCTAAATCAAGATTACAAAGCAATTATTAAAGAACAAAACAAACTAAAAAAACAAAACCGTTTCTTTTAGGAAAATTAGTGAAAAAAAACAATCAACACCTCCCTTTCCCTGCAAAAGGAATGATAATCATATCATTAAAGTACGTAAGAGATTAAGAACTAGTGTAATGTAAACATTGAAAGAAACACCACTGAAAGCCTTAGAAAGACAAAAATCTTAGCATCCTGTCCTGGCCAAATCATGTAAAGAAAAGAAAACATGTATTTGTTACCTGTATAGTGATAAAAGAATGCATCTTTGTATATTGAAAATCTTTTTATCCATGATCTATATAAAAATTAATTCTTCACAAATCCATAGAAGGGCTGAATTAAAGATCTATGTCTCCATTAATATCATGTCTGAGTATCTCTAGCCTTTCAACTAAGACCCCTTAAAAGCAGCCAAAAGCATTGTTATCTTTCTCTGAATAGTATTTTTGACACCAGTACCCTTGAGTTTCAGCTACCTATCTGATTTTGTCTACTGGTCAATAAACCCATTTTCTTAAAATTTACATATTTTCATAATATTATATATATGATAATGTTTTCTAAATATATAAATGCTAATTAAAGAGTTTATTTAGACTGCTTTAAATTTTATTGCTATTTTAATAGCTTTGACCAACTTCATTGGATAACAAATTTAGCCAGCAAGCATCTTAACCTACTGGTACAGATCTATTTATGAGTAATAAACCATTTTAATATATATCAAAAGTGGATTCAATATTTAATTTTTAAAGTATTTTGCAAAATCCTTTATCCTATGGCAGAAAGCCTAACAGCATTCTTGATTTTCTGTAATGTCACAGCAAATTTGTTCCATTATGTTATAAAACTTATTTTTGCTCTCACCCAAAAATTCATCTAATCACTACCTTTAGGGGGAAAAAAAAATTAAGCTCCAATTCAGAACTAATATCTCCTTCCTCCCTGCTGTTGCACAAACTCAAAATCACATGAGTAGTAGCATCTCAGGCTCAAATAACGTCCATGTTAATTCTGTGGCCCTTAAGATTATTATTCTGTGATTTCATTCTAAGTTTATTGACTACATTGGCATCAAATGAAATGAACTGATATGAAATCCATGGTGTTATTAGGCTATCTGAAAATTCAAAGTAAGTTTCAGATGGTTAACATGTTTTGCATTTTATTTATTATGTTCCGGTTCATTTTGCAAATATAATTAAAACAACTTATTATATTCTAGCCTTATTTTCACTTAGCACCAAGTGTGACGGATACCAACCTATCCATCATCTGATTTCCTTATTAGACTCACATGATAATCTGACCAGACAAAATAACTAGTGTTTTCATGAAATGAAGTTTAAAGACTACTTTTCAAACAAATCCCTATTAGTGTTTATTGTGTGTGGAATTAGTATTTTAGTTTTTTTCTGCATAATAGCAATCTTTAGTTCTAATAAAAGTAACCTAAAATATAACTATGTATTTGCTTTGAAACTTTAATAAGATTTACCAAGATATCCTTTAAAAAGATAGAGATTGTAGGAATTGTCATACTAGAACATTTTTGTGAGGCGACAGGATAATAATTTCTTAAGACATTATTATCTTCTTTTGGGTTCTTTGTAAAAGCCTCTCCTCAGTCCGTCACTATGTACTGGTGCTAGTTCTGATTTCTAATATAGAAAGACTTAAATTCCCATGTGTATATGAAATTCAAGACTCATGTATGTTTCTAGTACCTATTTTTGCCATAATTAACATTTATTAAAAAGTCATGAAAACAAATACCTCAGATCAAGCCCAAACTTTTATATTTTTCTTAAGACAGTGAAGAAAGAGGCAAATAAAATCTTCTCTTGCTGTCATGGAAAGTGGTTGGTTTCATTTTTGTGCATCTCTTCCTGTCTAAACTTGTTCGTCAGTAGTATATACACATGAGGTAATTAAGTGCTTGTCCTTTTGTCCTTGCAACCAAAAGGTGGCACCTCTAAAAATTGGAGTTAGCATTTTAACTGTGATGCTACATTAAAAAAAAAGTGTTGTAGTCATTTAAATGGCAAAGCCCTAGCGTTTTGACTCTGGGTGCCTGCTTATGGAGGAGAGAGAACTGACTCAAATAGAAAATGGCTTAGGAAATAATACACATTGCATTAATGACAAAGTCAACTCTTAGTCAAGTTAAAGTATAAACATAAGCACTAAAAATATGTGGAGGAAACAAGACTTTCTGGGGTATATACACTAACTATGTAAGGTCAAGAAGAGTTACAAGGATTCCCTATTCCTATTGCAAGTAGACATCTGGGGAAGAATAAAAAGATGAGATCTGGCATTTCCCCTGACAGTCCACAGAAAGAATTTATCTGGATACTAACATCTGTTGGCTTTTCAGTGCTTATTTAGGACCAACTTGAGATGCTTTCCCATTATATTTACCCAGGCACTGCTCTCTCCTCCCATCAGACAGTAATCACTTAGCTGTCTCTGATGAGTAATAGGAAAAGACAGCTTATATCACTGATGGAGGAATTAGAGATTATGGAAGCTACCTTCAAGACTCTTTCCCTGTACTGTTTACATGATCTGTTGTGTATGAAGGCCACAGGGACACCTGTTTTTTTTTTAGTGTGTTTTTAACCTTTCTCTTTCTTAAAACAAGACACAAGCACATCGTTTCCCCTAGAAGATTTTATTTTTAATTTGAGACTCTCTTCCTACCATTACTTTCTAAACTTTTTGAGCAAGAGATTCTTGAACAACTGAGCCTCCACGTACCTTCTAAAGGAGAACTGAAATTGCATAAACATCATGTTTACATCGATTGCATGCTCTCATGTTGAAAGAAAATAAGGGAAGGCACGGCTTTGAACGCTAGGCAGAAAAAACAAGTTGGTAGTAGAACAGTAAAATGAACTGAATATCCATGCAAAGGTGGCTTTTACATAAAAGTTAAATGGTTGCTTAATTTTCCCGAAGGCTAAATATTCGACAAAGTGAATATCAACCTGTACACAGAGCTAAATAGAAGATTAGCTTTCTCCAAGTAGAAATCCAAACCTCCTGAGAATATCAGTATTGGTTATAAATGTCTGGAAACTTTACATTTTGCCCATCTCATCGACCTAAAGACCACTCCAGAGAGTCTCAGCGAAGTGATGCTTATTTTCAAAATGTATTTCTTGACTCAAAAGCCCCTCAAAGTTGAGACATTAACAGTGTTGTGCAACACCAAAGAACCCTACAGGACAAATGGAAACAAGAGAAGTCAGATGGCCGGCGCTTAAAAGCAACAGCAATTAAGCAGTTGAAAGTGGGTTGGATGGTGGGTTTATTTTTGTTCCATTGAAAGGAAAGAAGGGAGAGACGGAGCCACTTGCAAGGAGATCAAATCAAACTTGATGCTTTCCTTCTCAGGCAGCCTGGAGCTGGGGAGATCTTCTACCCCCTATTCCGTTTAATTGCTTTCTGCACTCTAATTTTCCCGTTGATTGTATTCTATTTTATCCCTCCACTAGGCAAGACGAAATCTTTCTCTTGTCTTCACCACCACCCTCCCCCCTCAGTTTCATCTCAGAAAAGGCGATTCCCCCCACCTCCCCACCCTACCCCACGCCCAAGGCGGAGAAAGAAACCCTGCCCCAGTTTATAATGGGAGAAGGGTGAGAGACAGCGAGAAAAGAGGTGGGGATTGGGGGGCTGGGGGGCGGGGGCAGAGGAGAGAGAAGGAAGGAAAGAAAGAGGGGGTGAGAAGATGGGAGATGCCCAGCATCAACTCCAGGCTCTAAACACGGGCGTTGTACAAAGTGCCATTCCAGGAGAGGCACGTGTGGTCTCATTATAGTCCTCACAATAGGCCACCCGGGGCTCTCTTCCTAGTTCTCAGTCGCCAACCACCCAAACCCAAGTGTACCGAGAAGAAAACCAAGCACACGGGCGCCGCGGAGGTGGCCGCGCTGCCAGTCCCGCGCTGCCTTACCTGGAGGAAGAACCGGGAGGTGGTGCCGGGTGTCAGTCCCCACTGCCGTCCGCGCGGGCTCAGGGGAGGCACGCGCCTTCTTCTGCGCCTTTGCTCCGGAGGGGCAGTCTGCAACACAAAAGGGGTGTGTGGGTGTGGGTGTGTGGGAGGTTTCCCAGGGCCACCAGCTGGTCCCAGCTGGCCGCCCCCACCCTACACACACCCCTTCGGGGCGCTGAGCCCCTGGCTCCGCTGAACAGCACCCTGCGGGGCTCGCCAGGGGTGCAGCCTCAAGTTGCCGCCGCTAACTGCCGCCGCCGCAGGAGGAGGAGAAGGTGGAAAGACAGTGGGGGCAGTTCTCGGGCTAGAGCATCCCCACACTGCAGCTTCTCCAGGAATCCCTCCCGTGAGGAGGCGGCCGCCCATCAGCTCCCAGCCCCGGCGCCTGATTGGCTCGGCCGCGGGGACGCTGCGAGCAGGAGCCAATCAACGCACACTCATAATAGGTGGATCCGCTCAGCCAGCAGCGCCCTTCCCAGTTCTGCGAGTGTCTCTCCATCCCCGGACTGGGACCCGGGCCGGGGGGGCTGGGGAGGGCCAGGGGAGGAGGGACACTAAGAGGGGTGACACCTTCCAAGGAGACACCACCAAGGGTGGAAGATCAAGCCTCTGGGTAGGCGCAGGGCTGCCCCACAACCTGTTCTGCAAGCCGTAGGCACCGAAGAAGGAGGCAGCATAATACAAAGCTTTTTTTTTTTTACTTTCCATCAGAACCTGCCGTGGTACTGAGCATGCCCAGACCGCAACAGCGCCCTAGGAGTTTCGCTGTGTGGGGGTTTGCCGGCGGGGGAGGGGGGAGCTTTGCCAAGCTGGGAGTGGGCAGGGCGAGGCAGAAGTTTGTCTGTGGCCCTTTGACCCGGCGCAGTTGTGCAGGGCGGGAAGCCAACGGGCTTCGGAGCAAGTGTCCTCCCGCTGAGCCACAGGGAAGGGGCCCAGCGCCACGGGCGGCGGCCCCGGTGATGATTTGGGCGGGGTTCGGGATGCAAGTGGGGAGGGAACGCGTCCTCAGGGGGTCTGGACTTCGCGGGAAGGCTGCTCGGTCCCGAGGCGCAGGGGAAGCGCCGTCCCCGAGGCGGGGCCGCGGGGCGGACCCCTCCCAAGCGGGCGCGGAGAGTGCGCGGGGAGTTTCCACTGCAGCGGCCACGAAGTTTGCAGACTCGCGTGGAGCGCGGCGTCGTGGAGGACGCTCCCTCTGGCCGCCCCCTGCCCGCCTTCCTTACCCTCGGCCCGGCGCGAGGCGGCAACGAGGCGGGGGTTCCCTCTCGCTCCCTCCACCGGAGCAGTTCGGCCCTGAAGTAAGCAGCTTTCCCCCGTGAGCACGCCGATGACCCGATTGCCTCTAAGCCCCGGGCAATTTTTAGCTTGGTAACGCGGGGAGGGGCGGAGCAGGGCGGGGGCTCTAGCGGAGCCCAGCCCTGCAGAGGAGCAAGTCCATTAGCTGCTCCACAGGTGAAAGGCTTTCAGACCTGCCGGGCGTGGTTTCCTCTTCTCACTCCACTTGACCTTGTCCAATGGCCTTTAACTCTCTTATTGGTTTTGTTTGGCAAATCCTAGGAGTGTGAGTAAACTTGATCAATAGAGCTGCGAATGAGAACTCCACTAATTGGGTTCTTTATTTTACCGAGCAGATTATGTTGGCGTCTCAGGTAAGGAAATAAATGGCTATCTCAATGCCCCAACCCATCCACTTTGAACTGGAGTTTTATTAACATTGGTTTGCAAAGGTAACTGTAGCAAGAATTCAATTAACGGTAACACATTTCTTCAAGTTTTTAATTAAATCTCTCCGATTTATGTAATGTTTAAGATTAAGTGCCGTACTCTAAGTATAGGGGGAAAGGACACAACTTTGAAATGAACATCTGCTTCCAAGTGACAGATACCCATTATTTTGCCTACATTTATGGGAAAAGGTATCAATGCACCCTAAAATTGTATCTCTGTAAATACTCCTTTTCCATTTTCTAGGATATCTTCAGATATTTCTTTTAAAAGAGTTTGATATTTAGTAAACAGATAATAGATGTTGGTATCAAGATGTTCTTAAGCATTTGTTAGAGGAGAAAATGAGAAAGAAGCAGTTAGTGTTCTCGTTGTTCAGTAAATGTATTTGTAGGAGAGATGATTATAATTACTACCTAGTAGAGATCTCTATCCTAAGAATATACCAGACTCACTATCTACATTCTAATACTGAAAAATCTTTGAAATTCATATTCATCAATAGCTTCATATATAAAGCAGTGAAGTACTTTAGAAGATTATAATAAACTGATTGAGTATGACGCAAATGAGTTCTCTCTTTTGCAAGCCATGATTTTATCATATACTTTTACGGCTATTTCTTTTCCTCCCTACATCCCATCCTACATAATAGTTTCTATCTCAGTGTTCAAAATCCTAGACAACATGAGTAGAACCAAGTGTTTGTACCCTGGAGTTGTTCAAAGGAGGCTAATAATTAAAATAGGAAATGGGTTTTACATGTATGTTGTCTCAGCCCAGTGGAGATCAAATCCATAAGTCCAATACTAGTCCTCCACAAGCAATGATGCAAAATGCAGGCCAGTGGGTGAAAAGTCTTGTGGGTCAGAAGGGCTGCTGCAGGTCTCCCAGTCTCTCTTCAACAGGAAGGTGAAAGCAGAAAGAGAGGGCGGAGGTTCCCAGTACCCTCCTTATGAGAAGGTCACAACCAGGAGTAGGCACCATCAGGCTGTGACCTGATTGACAGCTTAAACTCCGCCCTTACATTTTTTATAGTTGACGTGAAATTATGCGACTACCCTATTGATAGACTTTAGATTCTGCAGGACTAAAACTTTCATCATCTCTCCTTACATTTTCCTCAAACTGTGGCAATGAATGGAAGATTTCCAACTCATATTACTGGTTGACACAACATCCTGTTCTTTTGCTAGTGGTATATGTAGCCCCTCTTGGCTCTTTACCTCTCCATTAAAAAGAGGATAAGTTTAATTGCTCATCTCTCTCCTTGTGACTTTCTCTCCTTTTCTTTTGTCCTTTAAAAGAATTATTTTTAAGAATAGTTTTATTGGTATATAATTTGCATATCAGAATTTAATCAGTCAAATACATTGAAAAGAGTTGCACAATCATCACCACAATCAATTTCCGAACATTTTTCTTCGTATACTCATTGTTGTTAGTTTCCCATTTCCCCCAATCTCCACAGCTATGCCCCTAGTTAAGTATTAATCCAGTAATTGTCTCTGTAGATTTACCTATCCTGGGCTTCATATACAGAAAATCAAACAAGACACAAACAGGAAGCAAATAAACAAAGCTCAAGACCAATGTCAAAAACAAAACAGAGATAAAAACCTCAATTGAGTAAGAAGCAGAAAATAATAAAAACAAGAACAAATTTAAAATGGATTAAAAGGAAGATCAAATAACAAGATTGTTCTTATCATTTTAACCTAACTACATTTGTCATAATTGACTTTACAATGATCTCTGTGTGATAGAAAGACT
>NW_022103898.1:52378569-52380041 GCF_000313985.2 Echinops telfairi
TTTTTTTTTCAGGATTAGTTTTTAACTAGTGTGATTAATAGTTTCTCTTGCTTCCTCTTTCTTTACTTAAAAAATATTTAACTAATTCTTCACATTCCCACTGAGCTCTAGATTTCATTGTTATCATTTTCTTTCTTCCTTTTTCAATGGTTTCATCTATTTACCACTTTAATGCTTCCTTTGCCATCTATTTTAGGCTACAGGATCAGAATAGAAACTAAATTGGTCTGGGGCACTGAGCAGAAAAGTGTGTCTTATGGCAAGAGTGGGAATTAGGGATTTCAGAAGCTGGAAATTCATTAAGTGCAAACTTAGACAAGGTTTTCTGTGGACCATGAAATAACACTTTCATGAGACAGGTACCAAAAAAATATTGTCTACTGATTGAAATCTTTCTATCTTAATTTGTCAGTAGTACTAAAGAATCCCGTTTATTCAAGGTTCCTACATCACTAGGAGTCCTGGTGGCATAGTGATTACATGTTGGGCTATAAGGTCAACAGTTCAAACCACCAGCCATTCCTCAGGAGAAAGAGGGGGCTTTCTGCTCCTGTAAAGAAGTTACAGTCTCAGAAACCCACAGGCAAAGTTCTATCCTGTTCTATAGGGCCACTTTGAGTCAGCATTGATCCCATGACAGTGAGTTGGGTTTTGGGTTTTCTCCTATATCATTAATATTTATACCTTTAGTAACCTTAATAATTGATAGATAACATATAGTCCAGTATTATTTAAATGTTTTAATCTAACCTTTCTAAAATTTGTCTATTTTTATTCATTTGATTTCTAGATTTTTTCTTTTTATTTCTTATTTGTGCCTTCTACCATTATCTTAAGATACTTTTTCTTTCTACAATAAAGGGTTAATAAATATAAGGGTGAGCTTATGGTAAGAATCACAAGGTCAACACTAATTGGCTATGTGGCCTTGGAAAATATACAAACACCTCAATCTCAGCTTTCATATCTGCAATATGTACTTAGGAACAAAAGGTATATATTTAGGAGTTTTATTTGTTGTTGCTAAGTGCCATCTAATGTGTTGTGACTCATAATGACCTTACATATAACAGAACTAAACACTGGGTCATCCTCACAATTGTCCCTATGCTTAGCTCATTGTTGCAGCCACTGTATCATCAATCTCCTTTACGGCCTTCCTCTTTTTTGCTGCCCTTCTACTTTACCAAACATGATGTCCTCATCTATGGACTTATCTTTCCTGACAACCTATCAAAAGCATGTAAGAAATCCTGCGATCCTTTTCTCTAAAGAGTACTCTGGCCATACTTCTTCCAAGACAAATGTTTGTCCTTTTAGTAGTCCATGATACTTACCATATGAAATAGTTTATTGTGCCAGCCTGGCTGATAAACACAAGTGGGATTAACTGAAGGGCAAAGAGATAAATGGCTTGGTGAGCCTTGCCTTTCTTGTCTCTCGCTTTGTGGTCATCGGACCAGTGTGCGGCT
>NW_022103898.1:52394218-52395599 GCF_000313985.2 Echinops telfairi
AGCATATGATCAAGAATCAATGGTACTGAAAGAAGAATTTCAAACAATACTGAAGGCATTAATGAAAAATATAGCTCCAGGAATTGAGAGAATACCAAATAAAATGTTTCAACAAGCTCAGGAAGCACTGGCGCACGTATTAACCTATGTCAAGAAATTCGGAAGAAAGATACTTGGCCAACCAATTGGAAGAACTCCATATTTGTACTTATGACTCCCAATAGGTGACACAACAGGGTGTAGAAATTATCACAGTATCATTAATATATGAAAATAAAAATTTTCAACATAGGTTCAGTATTCATCAATAGGGAGCTGCCAGGAATTCAAGTGTGATTCAGAAAAGGACATGAAACAAGGAATATCATTGATGTTGTCAGATGGAAATTGCCTGACAGTAGAGAATACAAGAAAAATGTTACTTGTGTTTTATTGACTATTCAAAGGCATTCATCTGTGTGTATTATAAGCTATGGATGTGGATAATATTAAGAAGAATAGAATTTTCAGAACATTTCATAGTGTGTATGTGGAATTTGTACAGGGATCATGGTTTAAAATCAGGAAAAGTGTGCATCAGGTTTATATCTTCTCACCATCCAAGAAACTGGACTATATTAACTATGAATTTGACATCAGGATTGGAAGAAGACATTAACAACCTGCTATGTGCAGATGATGCAACCTTACTTGCTGAAAATGAAGAAGACTTAAGGCAGTTGATGAAGAGCCAGGACTGCAGTTTTCAATAGGGATTACTACTCAGTGTAAAGAAAACCCAAATCTTCACCACTAGACCAATAGACAACATCAGAATAAATGTGTCAAATTTTTAAAATGTCAAGGATTTCCTCATTTTTTGGTCCACAATCAGTTCTCATGAAGTAGCAGTCAGGAAATAGAAGACCCGTGCATTTACTGGACAAATCCCTGCACAAGTCCTCCTTAAAGTATTAATGAACAAGAATCCACTTTGAGGACTAAGATGTGCTTGACCTGAACCATGGTATTTTCAATTGCAACATATGCATGTGAAAGGTGAACATGGAATAAAGAAGACCAAAGAAGAACTGATGCATCTGAATTATGATTCTGGCAAAGAATGTCGAAAATACCATAGACTGCCAAAAGAACAAACACATCTGTTTTGGAAGAAGTACTGGCAGAATGCGCCTTAGACACAAGGCCAGTGAGATGTCATCTCATGTACTTTGGAGATGCAATCAGGAGAGATCAGTCCCTGAAAAGGGATAACATGCTTGATAAAGCAGAAGAGCAACAAAAGAGAGGAAGACCTTCAATAAGATGGGTTGATACAATGGCTGCAACAATGAGCTCAAATATAAGCATAGGTGGTATTATGTTGCTTTGTGCATAGGGT
>NW_022103898.1:52397684-52399765 GCF_000313985.2 Echinops telfairi
CCACGAAGGAGTGGGTCCCTGAAGGAAAATAAGTTCTTGGATACTGAACCCAAAGAAAAATGTAAAAGGACACAAGATTCTCCACCATTACTCCATCATACACAACTTTCTGGATTTCGGCATATTTACCCTTTGGATGGGCAAGATTTATAGCTGAAGTAGGAGGGAATGAGTTCCTAGTGTCTTGGCTCGTGACCACTCCCGATGGTCATAGCTTATTTGAGATGCAAGTATTGTCCTGTGTACGTGTCCCCATTTTGTACGGTAAGTGAGGCTGGAGGGACCTATCTGCTCTCAGAGAAGCAATGGGATATAAATAGTGACAAAGTTCCCGACCCATCCGTACAATTGTTCCTAAGCTTGAGCCCATTGTTGCAGCCACTCATTTGTGTTTGTGAGTGTGGTCCTGTTCTCCTTCCTGTGCCTACTTAAACTAATTTCTGACTGGCTTGCAATAGGTGCGATTTAATTAGCAGTTTGCTCAAGTAGCGTGGGAGTTATGTAACTGCTTTTCCTGATATTCCTGCCTCAGAGAGTTAAGATTTTCCCATTTCATATAAAAATATTCTTCAAAAGACTCATAAAAAATAGTTCTTCAATTTGGATAGGCATTGCTTTACCCACTGCACCACCACAGATTATTCATGGATATTTTTTGGCGGGTATTTTTCTTTTTAATTTTCAGAGTTGGAATTATATTTTATTGATCATTTATTATTAACTTTTAGTGATTTACAATTATGTATATGTATGTATGTGTTTTTAGGCTTTAGAAACTCCATCCCAGTATGTTCTAGCTCGCTGTTAGGAACTGCAACATGGTTCCACTGAAGCAGCATCCTATTGTTCCTCATCTCCCTCTGTCTTGTTTACATCGGTAGTTTCGGAGGAAAACATCAATCACAGTACATCAAAAAGGAGTAGCTAGGGAGGAATAGGTTCAGGAGATGCCAGTAAGCATGAACAAACTTGGAGACACATGGCAGAGGTTACTGTTTTAATTCAATGATCAGGAAAAAAATTCTGAGAGATGAAAAATTGTGATGTGAGGTTAAAGAGGAAAAATCTAACATTTCTGGCATCAGCTGAGCACATGATTCTGAATGTATCTAATAGATCACAGTATAGGACTTTGGAATGGATTGGAAAGAAATCAATGAGAAAGAATAACCATTGCTTTGAAAGGAAATTCAGGGGGGTAAGTACCAAGGAACCAATAATTATAGAGGTTAGAGCAAGTTCAGAGTGGCCTTAACTTCGCAACCTATTTCTAAAGCCATAGTTTAGATATGTATTGGTAAGAGTTGACTACAGTTAAAATTTAGACATATAAATTGAGATTCCAGTGATTTGATCTTATTTAAATGATGTGACTGCAAGATGCAGCTTTCTTGAGCCTTTTATCAAAATTAACCTAAGTGCTTCGTCAGCTCTAATACAAACAGTCATGTTGAAAGAATTAAGAGCCTCACGTCAGCTACTAAGATTATGGTTATAACTATTTTATTCTGTTTAAGATGTCTCTGTTTTCCTTGCTAAAGTATGGGCTTCTTGGCTGAACAAGCCTCTGTTTATACTTTTTTTTAAACTGAAGAGATTTGAAAACATTATAAATGAACCATAAATTGTCATTAATACAATTAGATATTTTTAAACTCAAATTTAACATATAGAGTTTTAATTTTACATCCTATTGTGTAGGATGTAATTTGAAAATATTGTATAGTATTTAATCTGTTCATTAACTTCATATTGCATACAACGAGGATGAAAATAAGCAGTGTACATTATTAATATCTCCAGTAGTTGATAAGTATTTAACTTTAAAATATAGAACACATTGTTTATTATTGTGAGGATTTTTTGTTGTCAAAAATTATCTTCAATGAGTATCTCTCTTTTTTAAAAATTTTATTATATTATTTTATTAGGGGCTCATACAACTCTTATCGCAATCCATACACATATCAACTGTGTAAAGCGCATTTGTACTTTCATTGCCCTAATCATTCTCAAAACAATTTCTCTCTACTTAAACCCCCGGCATTAGGTCCTCATTTTTCCCCTCCCTCCCCGCTCCC
>NW_022103898.1:52403735-52406538 GCF_000313985.2 Echinops telfairi
AAAAAGATTCATTGTAATGGAATCGCCTTCATGATCTTTTAATTCCATTTTCCCATGAATTTTTTAAAGTCTCCTGACAGCTAGTTGTCTCACAGCTCTTATTTCTCCACCAGATACGCCTTGCAATGTGGTGCATCTTGCAGAATTTCGAGTTTTAACTTTTAAAAGTAGTTTTTCTCAGTAATTGTACCATTTCACAATTCCTTCAACAGTGAATGGGGCTTCCAACCTCTCCACACCCTCACCAGCATTTGCTTTCTATTTCTTTGAACTTTGTATTAGTGCTGGGGAGATGATATTTTACTGCAGTGACTTACATCTCCCTAATGCTAATAATACAAGCCTGCCTTCATGTGCTCTTTGGTCTTAATGTCCTCTTTGGTGAACTGCCTGTTCATGTCCTCTGCCTATTTTTAAATTGCATTATTTGTCCTTTTTCATGTTGAGGTGTTGAAGGTTTAAATAAAGTTTTAAGATTGGTTCCTTATTTGGCATGTCATTACCATCTTCCCCACAATCTGCAAGTTCTCGCTGTACACTTTTGGTGAGATCTTTTTATTTCGTAAGTTATTCAAGTCATGTAATTTATTTTCTTCTGTATATGCAGCATTATGTTTGAAAGTATATTTATGCAATGTATCAGGGTTCCCTAGCTTATCCTAAGGAGTCTTGGTAGGCTTTGTGGTTACACATTGGGCTGCTAACTGCAAGGTAAGCTGTCAAAACCATCAGCCACTCCATAGAAGAAGACTGAGCTTTCTACTCCCGTAGAGAGTTGTTCTAAACAACCAACCATCTCCTGTGGGTGGAGGGCGTCAGTGGCAGTGGGGCCATCTGGCCCTACAGTGCTGCTACTCCTCTCCTCCATGCCAGGAGTTCTGCCTCAACTGCCCTCAGCTCTCACTACGCTTGCTCACCAGGGTCACCTGCACCCTTGAGAACAGCATGGGCCTCTCTTCTGCCATCTTCCAAACCCTCTTAGGCTTGCTTGGTTACCTTCATCTTGTGAAGATTGATCAGGAGACTCTATTAATCATTGATTCCCTGGGCACCCTGATGACTTCTTCCTATGCCTCAGGAACCGCCTTCATCGAGATGGGCTAGGTGAAGGATATTTTCATTAACGAGGCTATTTACATAGGGAAGGTCACTTACTATCTCTGCATTTTATTGAAGGACCCACTGGAACCACATGGCATATCCCAAGTAGTAACTGTCTTCCAGAGTGCCAAACCCTGGCTGGCCGGCTTGAGCAGAGTGTGTAGCAGATCCTGGCACACCAGAAAGTCACATCCACAAGTCCATGAGTCCCAGCATTCAAAAGGCCAGTATTGTCTCCCATGGGAGCTGACTCTTACGCCACAGTGGCTGGTTGATTTTCTGCATGCTAAGCCATCAGGTGCACACATTCCTAGGAGCCAGTGTGGATGCTCTGGAGCTCAGAACCATACATAGGGCAGGTGACTGGAGACCAAACTCATCCTGTGTGTTTCAGTGTTCCCCTGGGAAGGTTTTGCCTACTTTACCACCTGAGCAGAGGCATCAAGAAATGGTATGTCAGAAATACTCTCCGCAAAGAACCCTTTATGAAATTCCTAAGCACATTCAGTGGACTTTTTGGTGAAACATGTGGAACAAGACAATGGTTATTATAGCCAACTACTTGAGAAAGGAGATCATTCCCTCCTGCTTAGCACCCTTTTTGAAGTTAATATCTAGAAGGGAGCCTTCCAAGTACTGGTTAGTTAAAGGAAAAGTTGACTAGCTCCTGTGCTGTGTACAGAGTTAATTTATAACTCTCCTAATAAATCTCCTTCCAAAACTAAATAAATCAACTCTCTGAAACTCACAGGGGTAGTTCTGCCCGGTCCATGAAAGTCTGTATGAGTCAGCGCCGACTCGATGGCGGTCAGTGAGTGAGGGAGAAGCTTTTCTTCATCTATTTCTTGATGATCTTTGTGGTTTCAGGTTTTACCTTTAGATGTTGGATACATTTTGAGGCTGTTGATATATGATGTGAGATGTAGGTCCTGTTTAATTTTCACAAATGGATACAAATCCAGTTATATAAGTAGCATTTTTTTTGGGGTGGGGGAGACTATTTCACAAAGCTATTTAATGCCTTTATGCACTTTGTCAAAGATCGCTTGTCCATAGATATATGGATTTAATTCCGAGTTCTCAATTATGTTCTATTGGTCCATGTCTTTGTACTAGCTGTTTTGACTACCTTGACAGGCTTGTAAGTTTTGAGATGGGGAACTGTAAGGCATCCTTCTCTTCTTCTTGGTAGTATTTTGCCCGTCTGGGTCTTGTCTTTTCCATGTGAAGTTGATTATTTTCCCAAAATTTATATACATAGATTTTCTATGTATAGTATCATATAATCTGCAAACAGATGCTTTTACCACTTTAACATTTTGGATGCCTTCTGTGTTTTCTTTCTTACCTCATTGCTCTGACTTGGACTGCTACTGTAATATTGAGCACACGTGGTGGTGATAAAAGGTATCCTTCTCCATTCCCATCCCTAAAGTGACACTCTATTGGGAGATAAATGTTGGTCATTGATTTTGTGTATTGTCTCTTAATTATGTTGTGTAATTTCCCTTTTATTTCTATTTCGTTTTATTAGGGAAGGTTGCTGGATTCGCCAATTGTGTGTGTGTTTGTGTGTGTGTGTGTGTGTGTGTTGCTTGGTATGATGATGTGATTCTTTACCTGGTGAATTACATTGACTGTTTTTCTCATGTTGAACCATCTTTGTATAAAAAAAAAGAAAAGAAAAACAAGCTCACTGCTA
>NW_022103898.1:52407161-52413866 GCF_000313985.2 Echinops telfairi
TAGAGTAAGATTTTGCATGGTGTTTTGTTAGAGTCCTTTATTTGGGTTAGATCGAAAGTGACACCACGCATTACATTTCTTATTTGTGTTACTTGCATTCTTGCCTTCTTTATTATTGTTTGATTTATCAGTGGTTTATTGATTTTATTAACCCTTTTATATAATCAACTTCTACTCTGGTTAAAACTTTATACTGTTGTTCTGTTTTATTTTTTATCTAATATTTATTTCTTATTCTAGGGACTAATACTTTTGCTGTTGTTGTTATTCTTTTTCTAATTGTTGGAGATGTTTGGTTTTGATGTCGATCCTTTCTTCTTCTTAATGTGCATGTTTATTCCTTTAAATTGTTATCTGACTGCTACTTGTGCTGTGTCATGAAGATTTTGGTATTTTGTGTTTGTAATACAATGTTACAGGGTATATAATTCCTCGCTGACATTTTTTTCTGCCAGAGTTTTATGTAACCCATCCTTCTTATTTTTATGTAACCCTTGCCTTCTTATTTTCATGGTTTCTGCTTAGTTTTATTGATCTTCTTTGTAAGTAATTTTTAGTTTTTCCTGAGATGCTTTTAGGATGCTTTTGTTGTCTTTGTGTTTGGAAATTCAATATTGATATATTTTGGTGTGTAAGACCAAGTTATCCAGAGAAACAAATACAGTGAAAACCATATATGTATAAGAAACAACCTTATTAAGAAATAATTTGATATCAAGAAGGCATCGCAGACTAGTCCGACTCTAGCCCTGCAGTCCAGCGCTAGCTGATGTCCCCTCCAGACCCACGCCGCTTCAGGCCCACCACACCAAAAGGGGAAGCAGGAAGCAGGGAGATCACAGGCCAGTGAGTGCGTAGTTGAGTGGATACAAAGTCCGCGGGAGCATAGCAGGGTGCTGACAGCTTCCAGGGTTGGCTCCCCGCTTGATGCTACCCTTAAATATAAAATCAAGCAAGGTGAATGGAAAGAGAGAGGGGTTCTCACCATCTCTCTTATAAAAAGGCCATACACCTAAGGAGGCATCACCACGCTGCCACCTGATTGACTCCACTCCTATCTCCACACAAGTACCATGAAGTTGGCATACAATCAACCCCCACAGACCAGCCCTCATCAACGTGACACCTGTGCACAACTCTTTAACTATATACAATCTCCAAAGGCATTAAATAATAAAATCATGTTTGCACCAAACAGCATACATACAACTAAAACACATACAACTGGAAATGCACCAGCTTCATTAGCATCTTATATTCTGTAAGTAAACCAAACAAAAATATTTTGTGCCTAAAACTTGCCACTTTGCGAAAACCTGCACTTGAATCTTATAATCCTATGAACATCTTTCATCCCGCCCCCACTTTCTTCCCTAGACCCTGTAGGTAACAGTAAAGTTACTCAGTAGGAATCCTCTCTTGTGCCTTATATTTGAGACTAAAGAAAACCATGAACTTTTGTAAGCCAACCACTTCATGCCATTATCTCCCCCAATTTTGGTATCCAATTTCTGAACTGCTCATTCCTATCAACCCAGTGCTGTAACAAGAAAGGCATGTTCTCTGATGTCAATTCGTCATACTTGTTAGAACCTTGTGTGTTTGCATCCATAAGCAAAGTCAAATCTGGAGCAGGCCATTTGTCAAGTCAGAAAGCAATGGGCCAAACTCCTTTCTTTTCATTCAGTCAGGTTCTGGTCAATTCAGCCCTAGCTATTCCAAGCTAGTCCAGTGGGTGCTGTAGGAGTGCTTCAGGAGTTTGAAATTCATGTCCCTCCACTTCAGATCACTGACCCCTTCACAGATTCTTATCAACACTAACCTGTCCTCTCGGTCTGGATCTTGCCATAGACCCAGGTTCCAACTCTAAACCTCAGATCAGTCAGCCCATTTTTTTTTTTTATTTGCGTCACAGATTTAATTGGAAAAAATGGGGGAGCCCATTTTTGTCTCTCTTCTCTAGTCCTTGTAGATCAGAACTACATGTATCAGTGACTGGACTCAACCCAACTCTCCATTGCTGCATTTCCTCAACTTCGACTCAAGTGAATCCAGATGGCCACCTAGTAAGCCTCTTAGGCTGTCCACAGGCTCCTTTAACTGTCAGTCCTAGAGGGGGTTTCTATGATAGGCACTGGTTTTCCCAGGTCAGAAATATCCACAGGCAAACTTCTTGCCCAAAATTTAAAAAGCCAAACTAATTTTCAAACCAACCTTTCAGCAGTTCTAGTTGCTTGTCTTTTCAAATACAAGTGTCCTGACATGCAAGGTACTGGGTTAGGTTTACTTCTTCTAAGCCATCTACATTGGCTTCAAACAAAAAGCCATTTCTCTCTGGAAATGCCTAATTCCCCATTTAGCAACTGTATTTATAAATGCTGAAGACAGCCAGGCTTTCAAGGTCTCTCATCATAAGTTCCAATATTAATTTCTATCACACATTATGTCAATAACAGTAGGTAGGAGAAATCGATATAATCCCAATACAGCCAGATTTTAAACAATTTATTAAAAAAAAAACAACAACCCCCTTCCCTCAAATTCAAAGTTCTCTTAGACTATCTCATTCATATGCATCTGGCCTTGGGCTTGTGGTGGGTGGATCCAGCAGGCCCAGGCTTCTATCAGTCATTTTGTCTAAACTGAATAACTTTTGCCTCAGAGAACTCAGAGTTGCTTCCCCCCTCTCCCACCCCCCTCCGCCATCCCCACCCCCTCACTGCAATTTAACATCCATTACATTCCTTTCAGCCATTTCAGGTATGAATAATCAAAGACAACTTCCAAGAATCAAAAGTTGTACTTCCCATATCCTTTCCAGAAACCAACTGAGTTAACTACATGGCCATACCTGACCTGTTCTGACTACCCAAACAAAATCCAAAATCACTGAATTTGAGTTTATTTCTACTTATGGTGACCTGAAAGGACAGGAGATAACCACCCTTGTGAACCTACAAGACCATAACGTTCTCTGTGAGTTGAAAGGCTTGTCTTGCTCCAAAGGAGCTTTTGGTGGTTTTGAACTGCGGACTCACAGCAGCCCTACCAATAACCACTGTACTACCCAGGGTTTTAGCTCTACCTCATTGCCATAAGACAAATATCCACCCTTAATCTGTATACTTTGTCTCTCTAGAACCCAACTTTTCAGTACCAAACTGCTTTAGGCTGGATTATCTATAGAAACAAAGTCCTTAGCATTCATATTTATAAGAAAGAACTTTATATCAAGAAGGCATCCCAGCCCAGGCCAACTCATGGCCGGGTCAGCTGCTAGCTGGAGCCCTCCTCAGACTTGTCTAGCTGCAGGCAAGTGACATAAAGAGGTGAATTGGAAAGCTGGAGGATCACAAGCCAGTGGGTGCAGAGTTGCATGGATGCAAGGTTGGTGGGAGCATGGGGACACATGGGGACACCCCTGGAAGCAATCACCGAATCCAAGCAAGTGAGAGAGAAGTTCTCAATGAGGCTCTTCTAAAAGGGCCACACCCCTAAAGAAGCATCACCAGGCTACCACCTGATTGACAGGTTGGATTCCACCCCTACCTCCACACAGGTACCATCAATTTGGCATAAAATCTAACGGCCACACTTGGTTATTTTCTTTTGAGGTCTATACTATTTGGGGTTCATTGACCTTCTTGACTGCATATCTTCTTGACTTTTATAATGTTAGAGATTTCTTCCAACAAATCTTCATAATTTTCTCTGTGTATATGTGTGTGTTTTCTTTGTTTCGTGTTCTGGAGTTCTGATGATACATATTATTCCTCTCCATGTTCCTTCATAGTTCTCAGGCTTTTTTAAGAGTTTTATCAATGATTTATTAGTCTTTGGCCCAATTTATTGAAGGTACCTACGCATGCAGTGGAGGTAGTTCAAAAGTTCGGAGAAAATGTCTTTTATCTTTTCATTCCATCTTCCCTAAACTTTTTGAAGGCACTCATATTATTCATTTGAGTTTTTAGCAGGTAGTTCTAGTGCCATTTTTTTCTTCAAAAAGTTTTTCTGGCTTTGTCCTTTGTTTGAGTTACTGTCTTGTTTCTTTGTGTGATCTGAGGTTTTTGGCTGTCTCTGAGACATTAGAGTTTTGTTATATTTGTGTGTAACTGGTGCTTGTATGAAAGTAGTTGCTTTTGCTCTATTCTATGAGTAAAACATCTAAATAAAGGAACAATAAAGGAAAGAAAAAGAGAAATAAATATTAAAAAAGAAAAATAATAAAACATAAAAGCAAATAAAGAACCAAAATGGACGATAAAGTAAAAAACAAAATTAAAACAGGAAAACAAAAACAGCATAGGGAAAAATAAAACAGACAGAATAGAGAGAAAACCACAAAATACAAGGGAGGAGGAAAAACATTTCTAAAACCATCAAAAACAAAAAAGGACAAAGTGAAAAAAGTAAAGGAAAAAATATATAAAGGCAAAAAATTGAGGGGAGCAAGCACCTGGTTGTTTCTCTTGCCAGCCAGTCAGCCAAGTAGTGGGGTGCAAGGTAATTGGTAGGGCTCTGTGAACTCTATTGACCTAGGTACATGGGGTACCCAGGACAGGATGCTGTGTTCGATCAGCCTGAGTAAGTAGAGGGTGCTTGCCTCCAATCGTGGGTGTGGCATGTGCCCAGAACCCAGTCCATCAAGTTGCACTTTCAACTTCAGGTAAAGCAGGGATTTCATGAGGGAATGAGAGGGCAGTTCTGGGTGGGTCGACCTTCTGGTCACCAGGAGTATGTGAGGAATAAGAGGGGAATCACACACCTTTCGTAGCCAGTCACTGGTGTGGGTACTGGTGCAGTACTAATACAGTTGGACTGACAGCTTTCTGCCCTGATTGAAATACTGCTTACAAAAATTCAAAATAACCACATTGTGTCAGGCCAGTTGCAAACTCATCACTCTATTGGTGTCCTTGTTGGCTGTGTTTTCAGGCAGTTTCTTGTTACACTTGGTATTAAGACTACTTAGGTATCCTTTCCTTTAGAGCTCAGAGTTTTAGGATTACCATCTGTATTGTTTCATTTGGTTTATTGTGTTTTTGTCAGAGAGGGTATGGATAGCTTGTTTGCCTAGTCTGCCATCTTTTCTGAAGTCATCCAGTAACTTTTAGTAATAGTAGCCAAAACTTGATAATAGACTATTAATTAGAGAATAACCCATTGGCACAAAATGATTCCTCTTTATAGCAGTCCTGTAGGACAGAGTAAACTGCCCTGGGGCTTTCCAAGACTGTGATGTTTATTAAAGCTGACTGCCTCCTTCTCCTCCACCTCCTCCTCCTCCTCCTCCTCCTCCTCCTCCTCCTCCTCCTCCTCCTTCTCCTTCTCCTTCTTCTTCTTCTTCTTCTTCGAAGTAGCTGTTGGGCTCCAACTACTGAGCTGTTGGTTAGCAGATGAGTGCTTGGCCACTGTGGCTCCTTCAATAAGGTAAAAATAAATGTCAAATACTATTTCAAAGAAATAATACTCAGGATATTTACACTATGGTGTAAGGGGAAATGCAGGAAATAATAGTTATAAGACTACATAAATGTGTAAATAATATACAAAGACTTAATGTATGACAATAATAACATAAAGTGACATGTATGGGAGCATAATTGTACACTACTGAAGGTAAAATGATATTAATTAAAGCTAGAGTGCACAAATATAAATTCAAAATAGTAACCCTCAGGGTAATCATTAAGAAAATAGCTTAAAATATATAGAGAAGCAAATGGAAGTAGAACAAAATAGTATAATGAAAAATATAAAAGAATGTAATCATGAAGAAGTAAAGCAACAAAGACCATGTAAGAAACACACACACACACACAAATAAATACTAAAATGACAGAAATTTACCCCCCAGACTCCTGGTGGCACACTTTCTTATTTCAAAGAGATCTTATACCACAGCTTTACCCAACACAATATGTCTTTTGAGTTTCTTTATGCTGTTGTAATGTGTGTTGATTGTGGATCCAGGTAATATGAAATCCTTGACAACTTCAATCATTTTCTCCTTTTAACATGATGTTGTCTATTGGTCTGATTATGAAGACTTGTGGTACTGTTTACATTTGGTTGCAATCTATACTAAAGGCTTTAATCTTTGATCTACATCCATAAATGCCTCACAACTACCTCACCCGCATATCACATGTTAATGAGCTTTCCTCCAAATCTGGCATCACCTTCTTTGTCAGACAGCCAACATCTTGTATTATTTGCTAAGCATACAGATTGAATTAAAACCACTGCCATCTAGTTGACTATGACTTAGCGATCTTCTATAGAATTGTTTTAGGCTGTAAATATATAAGAGTAGACACCCACATCTTTCTCTGTGGAGCTACTGGTGGATTTTGAATAAATATGTTGAAAGAATGCAATCCTGATTTTAAAACATGTGATATCCCTTTGGCTGTTTTAACAACTGTCTTTTGGTCTATGAACAGGTTCTGCATGAGCAAAATTAAGTGCTCTGGAATTACCATTCTTCATAACATTATCCATAGATTGTTATGAATCACATAATTGAATATATTTTCATAGTCAATATTCCGTTTTCAGCCATCAAGGCCATCTTTCTAAACTACTGATTCTTCCTCTGTATTTCCAAATTTCTCCTTCCATTCATCAGTACATACCAATACATCTTGATTGCATCTTTGAACAATTTGAGATAGAAGATGTTTGTAGAATTCTTCAATTTTT
>NW_022103898.1:52429944-52465090 GCF_000313985.2 Echinops telfairi
TCAATGACTATGAGGGCTGTTACTATACAAAGTCAGTGAGAATGATTTTGAATCACAATATTCTTGATCACCATAATGTTTATTAAGAGATCCATTAAAAGTCCATCATGCTAATTTAACTTAGAAAATCTAATAGACTGCCATTGGATAGCTTCCACTAAATTATTGTAGGAGAATTATAATCAAAGCCTAAGCTGTTATCATTAAAAAATAAACACAAACTGTAATGAAGTATTAATTATAAGCAGTTATCAATGTCATCATTATTGAGTGAATTCAAATCTTTCAACAGAAAATTTAGAAAACCTTTTTGAATCTCACTTTCCTTAAACTTCATGGATACTTTGGTCTTAGTATTAATACATCTTCCTCATCAAAATGTAGACTTGTGTGCCTTGCTTTTTAGTATTGTAGGGGAAGCAGTTTTTGTTCGCATTTTTCAAAGCTGACTACTGAGAGGGCATTTCCTCCCTTGCCCTCTGGGGCCGGTTTCTGCAGCGGTGCCTGGCCCAGCGCAGAGCTACCTCATTATGAGTGGGTGTAACTCCAGTGGTACAGTGATGAATGCAGTTTTAACTCTAACATTATATCTTCTATTTAACCTTTATCAGCAATAAAGATATATTGGTTCTCTGTATGCCGACCTTTTATTTTTTTTAATCCTGCTAAACTTTGAGCTGGTAACCCAAAAGGTGATATTTTGTGCACTCTGTCAGGAATCTAACCTTGAGATTCATGTATATTTGGATATGTCTTTTCAGTGGCATGACTAGTCAGTCACTCGTGGTGGATGGGGACAACTTGCAAACCCTACCTCATGGTTGTCAAGTGGCCCAGCCCCGACACCCAGCTGAGTGTTCCATTACACAAGTGTTCCACCAGTCTTGGCTTCAACTCCAGGACTCCCTGACGGCTCCTCTCCTTTCTCACTGACCGATGCAGAGACCCTCTTCCCTGAACAATGGAAGGCACTAGGCCCACTCTCTGACTGGCAGGTGACCAGGGTGGAAGAAGTAAAGGGTGATGAATTATTGTACTTGGTGATGGGTACCATGACATGTTACAGCCTTGGTGGCCCCCTTCTGCAAACCCCTTTCTGCCCCCAGTGCAGGAGACCATGTGACAGTGTCAGGTGGTATAGTCTACAAAGCCACCCCCCACCCAGTGATGCCACTGTATTTTATTGGCCATTTTATGCTTATCTATCCTAATGAGGGGGTCTTTCACGTTGTAAAATGATTCTTGGTAAATAAGAAACACTTATTTTATTTCTTTTAAATGAAAATATCAATTGACTGTTCAATAAATTAAATGAATGGCACAGGTCTCAATAGTGTACACTTTACTATTGTCACTATTTCTGTTGCCTAAAAAATATGTAATCTTCTTTTCCTAGTTATGATTATGGGAGACGGAGGAGGGTTTCTACTTCTGTTAAGAGTTATAATCTTGGCACGGGGGCAGCTCTACCCTTCCTATGGGGTGGCTATGAGTGGAAATGTAACTGATGGCAGTGAGTCTGAGTTATGTTTATGGATATGTATTGCACAATCAAAGGGAGCCCTGGTGGCATAGTGGCTACCCAGTGGACTGCTAACTTTCATCACGGTCAGCGGTTGGAAACCACCAACTGCGCTGTGGGAGAAAGAAGGGGTTTTCTACTCCAAGGGTGACAGTCTTTGAAAATCACCGGGAACAGTTCTACTCTGTCCTGTAGAGGGGCTATGAGTTGGCATTGACTCGGTGGCAGTGCGCTTGGTTTGGGTACTGTGGAATGAAAGAAGTGCAGGTGACACAGGGCGTAAAGCACTGAGCTCTTCCTGCAAGGTGGTTAATTTTGAATCTAGGAGCCGCTCTGTGAAATACAGATGTGTCAAGTAGCTTCTTTTAGCATAACCACTGTAACCCTAGGGGACAGTGCTACTCTGTTTGACTGCATGGTAATGTCATCATAAAAATTCACAAAATCCCCATTCCTACCCACACGTTCTTACTCCTACGTTGCCTATGTGGCACATTTACTCCACAGGACTGATGCGGTACCTGGTAGTCTGTAAAATGCTGAGATGAAAGTATGTAAGACTGAAGCCATGCACTCACAATGCCAATTTCGGGTTTTTAAATTCGGTGAATTCATGAGCAGACAGGAGTTCTGGTGGTTCAGTGGTTAAGAATTTGCCCACTAACGGAAACGTTGTCAGATCGAACTGACCAGCCTTGTGTGAGATAGAAGATGGAGCAGTTGGCTTCCTGGGAGATTATAGCGTTGGGAAAATGAAGGGGCAGTTTTGTTTTGTTTTTCCCATTGTACAAAAAGTATCCATATTGGAAGGCCTGCTAATGAGACTAAGACAGATGTACTACTGAGAGCAATTGTTCGCATCTACCCTCTGACTACAGAGACATGTTTGAACATATTCTACTCAAAATAAACCACGGTGAGTCTGAAGGGAAGCCTAGTAGCAATACTTTTTGCTTACCTTTGTTCTGTAACCTTGAGCAGCTAATCTAAATTGTGATAATATTATGAATGTATACTTTTGAGTCTTATTTGATATTACAAAAGAAAGGCCTCTATTTACAAAGAAATATATAGCCATCCTTTAAAATATCTGTAGAATGATTTGAGCTTTGAATATATAGTTATTTAGCTATCTCCCTACTATAGAATATTTAGCTTACTTTCATCATTAAAGAGAAGGCTATGATTCATTTCTTCACCACGTGAGAGCTGTCTTTGTGACAAGGGTAGAGGAGGGCACAGTCGAGGCAAAGTCTTTGCCTGTGGAACTAACATTCCAACCCAGGAAGGAGTAAGAAATTAACAAAAGCCTGGGTGTTCAGGTAAAACACCGTCATGTGTTCTGAAGGGGGGTGGGGAGGATCCCTTTTAGACAAGGTGATTTTGGAAATATCTTCTAAGTAGGAAATATTTGAAAGGAGATTTTAATGAGGTAGAAATTAAATCATAAACAGTTCGGGAGTGTAAACTTTTGATTGAAAAGTTGGAATATTTCTATTTCTCTATGTTAACAAAAAAGGAATGCCTGAAAATCAGAAACAATTTTAAGCTATATTCTAAAATCAGTCTTCAGCAAGCACTCATTAATACAATATGACATCTTATTAGCAATAGCAAAATAAGCATATTCAACTTAACAACTGATCTAGGTTCAGAGAGTTATATGATTACTCTGGTCAATTTTCTCATCCGGCAGGTTAGAGGTCATGTATATGAAAAAGAAATTTAGGTCCATATTGGTCAGCACAGTCATCACCATCAATTAATAATAGAAAACATGATCAACAGTGCTGGGCATGATTCTAACTGAATAATCTATTCGGGTTCAAATAATTAGAAACAGAATGCATATATATTTTCATATTTATAAAACAATCCCAATTCTTCTACGACACCCTAGTAAATAGAAACTTGTTATATTCAGCAAGGGTCACCTGCACAGGATTTATGACTGTCAAACTGCATAATAGAGGTTGCCTTTACTTAGAAGTTTACATAATCACTTACAGTCAGTCTTTCTGGAGAATTTCCCACATTCAGCACTACAACCTTTGATAATAATGTAATATGACAAATGTCAGGAAATATACTCCTATAAAGTGAAATAAGTCTTGTTCTTTAACCCAGAAATTACGATAAGCATTACCTTCAGGGATATTTCACTCATATGAGTGTTTTCAGCTTCTGCAAGGAGAAAGTTGAATGGAAATTATGTAGTAGTGTTTTTGATTGAGGCAAGATTAAGCTTTTCTTCTCAGATTTTTACATTGAAATTTTGGGTTTGTGTGGTACAACAACACATGACACTTTGACCTCAGAGCACTTGAGGTTTAATTTTCTTTTACCAAAAGAAAAAAGGAATTTCTGTAATTTGTCTTGAAAAGTCATACAAAAAGGCATCCGTCGGTTTGCTGTGCTCTAGTAGACGCTATACTGCTATGATACTGGAAGCTCTGCCACCAGTCTTTCAAATCCCAGCCCCATCGCCCATCGTGGAGTTTTCACACTCAGCTTCAGCACAGCTTCCCGACTAAGATAGACTAGGAAAAAGATGTGCTAATCTACTGGTTAGCTGCCATCGTTCTAGTTCTAGAACTAGAAAATAGTTCTAGTTAGCTGCCATTGGGTTGTCTCCTATCATGGTAAACTTATGTACAACAGAAAGAAATATTGCCCGGTTCTGTGTCACCCTCACAATTGCCAGTATGTTCAACTCGGTTGTGGTTATGGTGCAAAGCAATCTCACCAAGGGCCTCTCATGGCCTCTTGACCCTCTGCTGCCCCAGACATTATGTCTTCATTTAGAAATGAATCTCTCCTGATCACATATCCAAATCAAGTGAGTTAAATAATGTTTGCCGTGCCAATTTTTAGAAGTATGTGACCAGGTCTTTCTTCTAAAAGTTAGCTTACAAATACCCTCTGGATCCCAACTGAACATGCTCAGAAATAGTACTAGTCCCTCTACATTGAGAGGGACTCAAACACACAGTGGACCAAACAATGGCCTAGGGTACACCAGCCAAGATGAAGGTGATCCAAGACGAGCAGAGTTTGGTTTTTTGGTACATTGCATCACCATAATGTTGCAACTAATAAGAACAACACCAATAAAAGAGATAGAAGAGAGATACTCTAGGGCCGAGAGTCTAGGCATTTATATTGCTGTAAGGCAGCGGTGACTCCATGACAGGCCAAACCTCTTAAGGTGGGCCTAAATTTAGTTTCTCTAACAGCCTTGAGTTTCATTTCTCTAACAAAGTCACCCTCTCCCCCGAAATGACGCTGACCACACCTGGAAAGGCCCAGTGATCACAATGACGCTGACCACACCTGGAAAAGTTCTGAGCGACAACAACTGGAACGTCCAGAGAGTGGAACCAGTCAACCAACAAGACCTGCACAACCAATTGTCTCCAGATGAAGTCATTGAACTATGGGAGGGTGAGGGGGATAGTTTCACCCAGTGTATGTAACCTGTAAAGAGTATAAAAGCTTGGCTTGTGCCCCAGGCTGGGGTCCTTGTCTTTGGTGGCCACTGCGTTGGTGCCTTAGCACTTGGGCCCTAGCTCGAGCTAGTCAATAAACTCCTTTGTGGTTTGCAGCCTCAGTGACGCTGCCTCTCTGTTCCTGGGGCCGAGGGATAACCGGCAGTAACAGGGCATGTTCTTGGGTAGAGACATCATAAGGTTTTTTTCTTTTGCTATATTATAATTTCCAAAATAATTTCAGCTATTATTTTTTACTTAGAGTCTGATGGAAGGACAAGAACATACAGTAGCGATTGACTATTAGATAGATGTTCAGTTATCATGCCAGGCATTCTAACTACTGAGTCTTTAACAACTAAAAATCATACTTACACTTTTTTTCAGTATTCACTACATGAATGTACTATTTGAAGTATTTTATACAAATCAAATAGCCTAATTTTCATGATTATTCAATGAAGTCAGTATTAGTATTATGACCCATTTTACAGATATACACACAAATATGTTATACTACTTTTCAAGCTTACTCTGCTGAGAAGTGCAGACCTCGGATTTGAACCTTGTTTTACTAAATTTGTTGTCCTAATATCTGAGAAAGATTGAGACTAACTGCTTCTAAAATAAGGATAAATAAGAAAATGTCATTCAAAAATTCACCCTTTGACTATTTTTAAAAAACTGTAAAATGTATTTTGACTATTTGAAATGGTTCATTGGGGTTTAGTAACATTTATGGAGAAAATTTACTATTTGGGCAGAAATGAGCAGGGAGATGCTAGAGTGAAATTGGTGAGTTATAGGACATATTTGGAAGCCCTGGTGGTATAGTGGTTATGGGTTGGGCTGCTAACTACAAGGTCAGCAGTTCGAAACCTCCAGACATTCTAAGGATGGAAGATGGGGCTTCTACTCCCATAGTTAGTCTCAAAAACTCACAGATGCAGGTCTACCCTGTCCTACAGGGTCACTATGAGTCGTCATCGATTCGATGCCAGTGAGTTTGAGTCTGCGACACATTAATTTGTAGACAATTACAGCTTTCTTTAATTGTAGTACGGTGAAATGCCAAACTATTCTGGATAGTAAGTGGCCCAGTAATCAGAATTCCAAATGTATAGAATCTTATTAAATTCAGCATATTTTAAAAATCTATATCAGTGGTCAACTCCACGGTAACCAAGAGCCACAAGAACAACCACATGTAATATCATGAGGGATGTCTGTCTAGATGCAATTTTGAAGTGGTAAAAAACTCTTTCAAACTTTCCAACTTTCACATACTCTAGAAAAAAATTTAGCAAAACATACATAACTATGCAGTTGTGTACTGGAAAGAATTTTGACTTTGATATTAAATTGGTTTGGATCTCAAAATAATATTTCACTGTAGCATAATATTCATAAGTTCAAAGTTCAGGTATAATATATCTACATAATATAAATTTAAATGAGTGGTTTTAGTATTCCTATACTGTTTGGAGTATAGGCCAATGAAATTCCATAGAGCTAAAAAGGTGAATTGTCATTTTCAAAAGTGAGCATCCTGGCTATTTTTATCATTTATTAATTTTAAAAAATGGATTAATTAAAAAAAACTATAAAAGCAGTGGGAGCCACAGTTGACAGTTGAAAATACCTTTACAAAAGCCACATAGCTGATTCTGTTTTCAGTGAAAGCCATTCAGGAAATTTAATTTAGGATGCCAGGTGGCACAATAGGTTATACATTAACTTGTCCCCTCTGGAAAATTAAATTTGAATTTGGCTCTGGTCACAAATGAGATGCATTATTTGGTACATGCCACTAAGGATACTCACAAAGCCAAAATGACATTTCATTGAAAAATCACCCTTTAAGAAAAATGTCTACAGTCACTAGGGAATTTTGAAGAAAAATAAGCAAGTGCACTGGGCAAAAAGGAAAGAAGCCAAGCGGTTATTGTGGATTGTTGGCTTACTGAAAATCTGCAGGAAGGAAAGTGCTATATAATATTTATGAGCTAAATTTCAGCTAAACTTCCCAATTTCAAGATCCTAGGTCCCCCCACCTCCCACACCCACCCCAGCCACACACACACCAGGTTTCAAGATGCTAGGAGGTGTTAAGGAGACCTGGTGGCGCTGTGATGACACTCTTGAGTGCCCTTGAGAGAGGACAGGGGCATTCTGCCCCCATCAAGATCCCAGCCTGGGAGTAGCTAGGGTGCAGTTCTATGCTTATCCTATAGGGGGAGCTCTATGAGTCAGAATTAATTTGATGGTATTGGTTTATTTTAGGGGGAATCTCTTTTCTTCCAATAGAAATTCATTGGAATTTCTATATTCTAATGTTCTGTATTCTATATTCTAATATTCATTATATATTTGCTTTTTTCTTCTCAGAGGTTTAGACCAATGCCAGTTTGTATCATAGTGTTAGATTGTCCTGAAAGCATGATGAAGACCATGCTTAGCTGTACCATAATTTGTACTTGTCTGACAGTTAACACCTTCAAGGTCTGAGTCATCCTTGGCATCTCAGTTGTCCGGCCTGATTATACTTGGGAGCAAAGCAAAGAGGCTAGGTAGTTCCCTGGCAAGGAAATTCCAGACCCCTTTATTCCATCCATGGAGAGGTTATGATGAAATTAATAGCATGCCTAGACAAAGCTAATGATGAAAATTTATGCCTAGCATCCCTGGGGTTTATTCCCAAATGAACTTGCTAAGCAAAGGTCCTTGCTTAGCAATCTTATTAGACCTTAAACAAAGGGACAAACCTTGCTTAAATAGATTAGACAATAGGGTCAGACAGTCAAGATCCCTAATCAAAGGAATGCTCTAAGATTTGCATATGTTAATTTATCCATCCTTAGTGTAAACATGCAAATATTTTTTAAGATAAGAATGTATTGACCTTCTGGCAAAACTTACTTGGGAACAATGGCCCTAAATTCAGTCCTATTCTCTATTCACCAGAATGGAGCAATCACTACAATTAGCATGACTGAAAAAATTACAAAAAACCCACACACATAAAATGAGTACACCCAGCTCCTCTGTGATAGAAAGAAAAAAGTTTAATAAGCATAGGTTCTGTCTTGTAAAGGGCCTAGAAAAAAAATCACCTACCCGATATTCTCTTAGTCTCCTATCATTTTGTGAACCCTAAAACCTGAGAAATTATAGTTGCTGTTAGGTTGCAACAAACAGCCCAAACCCAGTGCTGTCCAGTGGCTTCCTACTCGTGTTGACCCTGCAGGACAAGGTTTAAAGGCTGTGCCATTTAAGGAGGCTGACTGCCTCATCTTTCTCTTTAGGCGCTGCTGGTGGGTTTGAATTCCTGACCTTTCAGTTAAGTTTAACCCACTATGTCTGTAGGGTTCCTTTTTGCTTATAACTGTATTTCTTATTTTATTGGAAAGCTCAATTTATTCAAGTAGTAAGGAACTCTATGGCTTTCAATTTAATGGGTTAAATTATTATTATTCTGCTTTGGTAGTTTCCAAACATTCGAATATGATGTAAAGACAAGTAGGGAAACACTGAATCACAAAGTTGGCAATTGGTGCTGCCTTGCTTATCGAGGTCAAGTGCTGAGTTCCAGGTACTTTACATAGAAAGTGGCAGTCCTCTGCATCATCACATACTTCTACATACAAAGGACATTCGGGGGAAAAACACAATTTTTCAATGATAGTCATTAAAATCTTTGAATTTACTGTCTAAATATTTTTTCATCAACCAAACTGAACAGTAATTGACAGTTTTATCAAATGTTAAATCCAGCCTTAATTTGTCAAAACTCCTTTTGTTATCTTTAAAATAGACCTCCAAATGTTCAAACAGTACTTTTGAAAACACTTTTAAATTAATGGAGACTTTTTTTTTAAGTATGTAATTTTCAGAATGCATTTCCTTAGTGAGTTGTTAATGTCAATGTTAATAGTTCAAACCCACCAGCTGTTCTGTGGGAGTAAGATGGGACTTTCTGCTCTCATAAAGATTTACAACCCAGGAATCCACAAGGGCAATTCTTTTCTGCCCCAAGTGTTGCTAATAGTCAAAAGTTATTTGATGGCATTGAGGTTGGTTTTTTAAAGGAGCCCTCCTGGTGGCATTAGTTGGTCAGTAGTCTGAAACCACCTGCCAATCCAAGGGAGAAAAACAGGGCTTCCTACATGTGTGAAGAGTTACAGTCTCAGAAACTCACAGGGGCAGTTCGACCCTGTCCTAAAGGGTTGCTATGAGTTGGAATCAACTTTATGGCTGTGATTTTGGTTTTATGACAATGTCTGGTAACTACAAGGTCAGTGGTTCAGATCCACCAGCAATTCTGAGGGAGAAAGATTGGCTCCCATAAAGATGTATAGGCTCATTATGAGTCAGCATTGACTTGATGGCAGGTTTTTAAAATATATATATCTTTATAGAAACAATTTCCTTAGAATTTGAAAGAGCATTGTAAATGTTAGGCTTTATTTGGGATAATTATAATAATGAGTACCCAATATCTATTTTTTATATTCATTCACTCACTTATGCCTTCATTCATTTATTTCCTGGAGGACTCCCAGGTGGCACTGTGGGTTAGACATTGGGTTCCTAACTGGAATGTCAGTGGTTCGGCTTCACCAGATGATGCGTGGAAAACTGATGAGACTGTTTGCACCTGGTAAGATTCATTGTCTTGAACACCTTACTGCGATGAGTCCAAATAATAACTCTTCCACCGATGTTCCATCAATCCCTGCAGCCTTGTTTTTGGCTATTGCATCCAGTGCAGCTTGCATCTCTACCTCTACCTTGGGTCTGCTCATAAGTTACCTATTGAAATGGTTGAATGTCAGCTAGTTCTTTTTGGTACAGTGACTCTGTATTCTTTGCATCTTCTTTTGATACTTCTTGCATCATTCAATATTTTGTCCTTAGACTCTTTCAATGTTGCAACACACAGCTTGACTTTTCCTTCAGTTCTTTCAGTTTAACACATGCTGAGCATGTTCTTCATTTTTGTTTTGTAACACTAGGTCGTTGCACATGTCATTATAATATTTTACTTTGTCTTCTAGAGTTGCCCTTTGAAATTTTCTCTTCAGCCCTTTGACATCATAATTTAATGGTAGCTACGATACAATTAAAAGCAAGCTCAGAGTCTCTTCTGACATCCACCTTGATCTTTCTTTCCTGACTTTTTAATGACCGTTTGCTTCCTTCTGTATGACTGAGTTAGTTAATTGTGCCAGCCTGGCCGATAATCACATGTGGGGCTGGTTGAAAGGCGGAGGGATAAATGGGTGGTGAAGCCTCGCCTTTCTAGTTCTCGGGTCTCTTGTTTTGTGATGGTTGTATCGGGTGCAGCTGCCTTAGCAGTTCCCTGCTTCAGCTTGCAAGATTGACTTCCTCCAAGACATCCCCAAGGAGAAGCTACATGGATCTATCCCGATGCAGCCCTGGGTGCTGGAGCAGCCGTGTGGAGACCCCTGCCAGTGCTGAGATGCTTACACGTTCACGGACTCAGCTTTCCTCCTGCAGTCGGCATCATTGCCTCTGTTTTGTGAGGTGGAGGACTTTGTGGACTGGTGTTGGGTTAATGGGTTAATGTTGGACTTGTGGGCTTGGGCAGCATTGGGTTGGGATGTTTTCGTGATGCACCTTTTCTTTACATAAAACTCTGTCTTATACATGAGTCGCTGTGGATTTGTTTCTCCAAAGTACCTAGACTAATACAATGACATTCTTCCATTTGTTGTATGTCTATAATATTCTCGATGTCACCCTACAGCTCTTCAGGTCTTCTGTCATTGGTGTTCTGTGCCTCAGACTTGATCTTGAGACGTTCTCAAATTCAGGGGGTATAGTTAAGGTTGCACTTCGGCTCTTGTGGGTTTGTTTTCATTTTCTTCAGCTTCAGCCTGAGCTTAAATATGATCGATTAATTGTTTCACAGTCAGCCCCTGCCCTCATTTTAGTTAATGATATTGAGTTTCTTCTTCCAAAAAATGTAGTCAATTTGATATCTGCATATTCCATTTGGAGAAGTCCATGTCTTTAATGGCCTTTGCGTTGTTTAGAAAAAAAGGTATTTGTGATGAAGAAGTTGGTGATCTTGTAAAATTCTATCATGCTATCTCCAGCTTCGTTTCCATAACCAAGGCCAGATTTTTCCACTACTATTGCTCCCTCTTTGTTTCTAACTTTTGCATTCAAGTCACCAATATTATTATTGCATCTTGATTGCAATTTGACCAATTTCAGACTTAAAAATTGGTATATTTCTTCAACTTATTGTTTATTATCTTGGTAGTTGTTGCATAAATTTGAATAACAATTGTATTGATCAGATTTCCTTGAATTGGGGTAGATATAATCATATCATAGGCAGAATTGTACTTCAATATAGATATTGCTTGCTGAAAGTGAAAAAAGACTTGAAGCACTTACTGATGAAGATTGAAGCCATCAGTGTGGATTATAACTCACTGTAAAGAAAACCAGAATCCTCACAAGTGGACCCATAGGTAATATCATAATAAACAGAGAAAAGATCGAAGTTGTCAAGGATTTTGCCTTGCTTGGATCCATAATCAGTGATCATGGAAGCAGCAGTTGAGAGATCAAATGATGTATTGCATTGCATTGGGTAAATCTGCTGCATAAGCTTTCTTTAAAGTGTTGGAAAGCAAGGGTGTGACTTTGAGGACTTAAGTACACTTGACTCAAGCCATGGTATTTTCAGTTGCCTCATAAGCATGTGAAAGTTGGACATTGAATACAGAAGACTAACAAAAACCACTGCATTACTTGAGTTATGGTGCTGGTGAAGAATTTTGAAAGTACTGTGAACTGCCAAAGAATAAACAGTTCTATCTTGTGAGAAGTATAGCCAGAATATTCCTTAGAGGCAAACATGCCACTCTGTCTGAAAGATACTGTCATATTGTCAGGAAAGACCAGCTCCTGGAAAAGGTCATCATCTTGATGAAGTAGCAGGACAGTGAAAAAGAGGAAGGCACTCAACAAGATGGATTGACACATCAACTGGCTCAAACATAAGACTGGCTCAAACATCAACTGGCTCAAACAATAGTGGTGATGGCACAGCACAGGTCATTGTTTCCCTATGAGTCAGAACTGACTTGATAGTATCTAATAATGACAACAACGTGAGTCTGAGTTGACTCAATAGAATTCCAGAAGACTTCATTGTGCTCATGAGGGACTTCTACATAGATAAGGAGGCAGTTGTTTGAAGAGAACAAGGGAATACTGCATTAAATTCAGGAACTGTGTGCATCAGGGTTGTATCCTTGCCACACTTGTTCAATCTGTACCCTGGGCAAACAATCAGAGAAGGTGGCTTAAATGAAGAAGACTAGTGCACAAGGATTGGAGGATTGGAGGAAGGCTTATTAACAACTTGGATATTCAGATGACACAGTCTTGCTTGCTGACAGTGAGAGGGACTTGAAACACTTGCTGATGAAGATCAAGGATTGCAGCCTTCAGTAGGGATGACAACTCAATACAAGGAAGAGCAGAATCCTCACAATTGGATCAATAGGTAACATGATAAATAGAGAAAAAGTTGAGGTTGTCAAGGATTTTTGTCTTGCTTGGATCCACAAACAATGCTCAGGAAAATATCAGTTACAAGATCAAAGACGTGTTGCATTATATAAATCTGTTCCACAAGTCTTTTGTAGAGTACTGAAAAGCAAGGATATTACTTTGAGGGTTATGATGTACCTGGTCCAAGCCATGGTATTTTCCTTTGCCTCATATGCATGTGAAAGTTGAACATTTAGTAAGAAAGACCAAAGAATGATGCATTTAAATTGTGGTGCTGGTGAGAAATGTTTCAAGTACTGTGAACTGCTGTAAGGACAAACAGATTAGTCTTAGAAGGAGTACAGCCAGAGTGCTCCATAGAGACAAGGATGGGAAGACTTCCTCTTATATATTTGGCCATGCTGTCAGGAGAGACCAGTGCCTGCAGAAGGACAACATGCTTGGAAAAGTGGACGGGCAGCCACTTGATAAAGAGGAAGGCGCTCAATGAGCTGGGTTGACAATATGGCTGCAACAAGGGGCTCAGGCATAAGAATAATTATGAGGACAGCACAGGATCGAGCAGTGTTTCCTTCTCCCATGCAAAGGGTCACTGTGGCTCAATAGCACTTGACAAGATAACAACAAAGAGCATGGGGGCAATTCTCTTTCATATAAGATCTCTCTAAGTCCCATAACACTCTCAACAACTTTGTGGTTGCTACATACCCTTTAATTGGCACCAACTCAAAGTGACAAAACATACAACAGAGGAAACACTGCCGATCCAGTGGTGTCCTCACCATTGTTGCTATATTTGAGGACATTATTCCAGACAATCTATCAACACATCTTATCAAGAGTCTTCCTCTTTGCCTCTGACCATTTTACCAAACAAATGTAATTTATGAACTCACCCTCCTCTTTTGGTTGCCCCCTGCTCCCTAGGACTGGCTTCTCTTAATAACATATCCAAAATACATGAGATGAGTTCTTTTCATACCGCTTTAAGGAGCTTTCTGGCTCTATTTCTTCTAAGAGATATTTACTTGTTTTGGCAGACCATGATATTTTCAATATTCTTCACTGACATCTGAATTCAAATTGGCATTCAAGTTGGTTCCAACCATGGGTGAGCTTGTGTATAACAGAAAGCAGCATTGCCCTGTTCTGTGTCATCTTTAAAATCATCAGTATGTTTGTGTCCATTGATGCATCCACTGTATATGTTACATGCCTTCCAAGCTCAGTGATGCAACAATAGTCTTTCGTGATTCATAGAGTTTTCATTGGCTAATTTTCCAAAGAAAAGCTCAATAATCTACCTCTGAAAATGGGTTAATGAAAATGTCATTAATCACTGAAGAATACTGTTTAACTGACTTACATTGGACTCATTATTTGAATGAGTAATTTTCTAAAGTACGACACCATATTTTTTGAAGTCATCAAGGGCCTGAGAAATCCTCAGGTATATGGATTGGCCGCCGTTCTGTGTTTAAGCACACTGGTCCTTGTGAGGATACTGCAAAATCAGGCTTCTGATGTATATAATGTTGTTATGACTCACAGTAGACTCCATGGCAGCTAACAACAATAAACATTTTTAGATAATCAGGCCTTCCTTGTAGTTTGTTTTAGTCTGAGAGGTCCACTGAACCCTGACTACCATGGAGGACCCTTTTGGTATTTGAAAGACCATTGGCATCGTTTCAAGTATCACAGCAATAGACAAGTCATTACCTGGCAAATGATAAATGGTGGTAGGATAGATAGTATACAAACTTCAATAATTTGACACCCCGTTGCTAGAGAAATTAATTTTAAATAACAGTTCTAGTATTCTACAATACCAGCTGATTCCTGATGTTCAGGAACTGATACAGTTAATTAATTGCTTAGTTTTGAATTTTGTTTCTTCCCATAACAGGACTTTCTGGGTGGAAACAATGATAAATATGCTTCCAGGGTTAGCAATTCCAAGGTCACTTGGGTTGGAATAATAAGGCGGCCAGAGAAGGCAAATCTAAATGTAGGTGGCATGTCCATTCTATGTATGTTCCACAATGGTAGGTGTGTAGAACTATAAGCTTAACATTGGCTAGTTGACTGCACCCCTTCTGGTATGGTATTGAAGTGAAGGCCAGCGAGGGTGGTTGCTGGGAAATCAGGTTCTTATGTTTGGTACAGCTCAGTCAGCAATGATTGAGTGGAGCTCTGCGTTGTTGAGCTGATGAGTATTGTCCCTTACTGCCAAATGGCCACTTTGTTTAGTAACCCATTGAGCCAGCGTTCAGCTGGAGGAGGCTGAATTATACACAAACACCAAGTCAACTGATGTAATTGATTAAGTGACTCTTCTACAGTGCATAAACTGTCAAAAGTATAATTATAGCATTTTAGTGATGTAGCTAATCTTAGAGATAATTCAGTTACAAAGCTCCTCAGTACAGTATTTCACAGAGGTTTAGTGATTTGCCTATTTTCTCAATTGTTAAAGGTTGGAGTAGAATAGGGCCTGGCTGTGATTCCTAATTCATCCTCTTCTTTTGCTACCATACTATATATGTTTCCCCAGAGAGAAACTCATCCTTTTCATTGAAGTGCATTAAAATGCTACAATATAACATAGCATCCATTTACACGTCAGAGACTGGTATCTATTTACTGCTCTTTATTTTCTCTTCCATGCACTACATGTTCTAGACTTTTACATGGAGAGGTGACTGTGTATCACTGAGGGTTAGCCAATAAAAAGAAGTAGAAGTGCTATATGCCATACATGCTGAGGATTTAAAAAGATGACAGGTTTCCCCACACTCTCCTTTCCCATCGTTGGTTGGTAAGTAACTGATAAATAGACTCTACAATGGAGTGGAGCTATGTTGTTTTTGTGGCAGGTGTGGCTGGGTTGGTTCCAACTCATAGCAACGGTCTGTACAACAGAACGAAACACCACGTGGTCGACCCTGCATTTGCCTCACAATTGTTTTCCTGTTCGAGGCCATTGGTGCAGCCATCTTGTCAGCCCATCTTGTCAGTCCATCCTGTTTGTCAAGGGTCTTCCTCTTTGTTGTTGTCCCTCCACTTTACCAAGTAGGATAACATAACCAAAATACATGAAAAGAAGTCTCACCATTTTTGCCTCTAAGGAGCATTCTGGCTATACTTTCCCCAAGGCAATCTGTTTATTCTTTTGGCACTCCTTGTATATTCAATATTCTTCAAAATCACCAGAGTTCAAATGCATTGATTTTTCTTCAGTCTTACTTATTCCCTGTCCAATTTACATGCATATGAGGGAATGGAAAATGCCCTGGCTTGAATCAGGCACGCCTCAAAGTAACATCCTTGCTTTTCAAAACGTTAAAGAGGTCTTGAGCAGCAGATTTACCCAGTGCAATGTGTCCTTTGATCTCTTGATGGTGCTTCCATGAGCATTGTTTGTGGAGCCATGCAAGATGAAATCCTTGACCACTTCACCTTGTCTCCATTGAGCATGATGTTACCTATTGGTCTAGTTGTGCGGAATGTTTTTCATTATTGAGTTGTAATTCATCCCCAAAGTGGCAATCCTGGATCTTCGTCAGAAGGTGCTTCAAATGCATCTCACTTTCAGCAAGGAAGCTTGTGTCATCTGCATGCCACGAGCTGTTAGAAAGCCTTCCTTCAATCCTGAGGCCACATCCTTCTTCATATAAGCCAGCTTCTCTGATTGTTTAGCATGTAGATTGAACATACATGATGAGATGATGCAACCCTGATTCATACCTTTCCTGATTTTAGACTATGTGGTATTTCCTTGTTCTGTTTGACAACTGCCTCTGGTTCCATGAACAGGTTCTGCATGAGCACAATGAAGTATTCTGAAATTCCCATTTTTCTCCACAATATCCATAGTTTTTTATGACCCACACAATCTAATGCCTTTTTCATAGTCATTGAAACACCAAGAAACATCTCTCTGGTATTATCTGCTTTGAGACAAGATCCATCTGACATCAGCAATTGTATCTTCCGTTCCTCCTCCTCTTCTGAATCCTGCCAAACCTCTGGCAGGTCTCTGCAAGTGTACTGTTGCAGCCATTTTGGATGACCTTCAGCAAAATTCTGCTTGAATGTTATAGCAATGATGTTGTTCAATAATATCAGTATTTTGTTGGGTCACCTCTCTTTGAAATAGGTAGAAATATGGATCTCTTTTTGTTGGTGGTGGTGTTTATCACTTTTTAAAAATCATTTTATTAGGGGCTCATACAACTCTTATCACAATCCATACATACATCAATTATGTAAAGCACATTTGTACATTCATTGCCCTCATCATTCTCAAAACATTTGCACTCCACCTAAGCCCCTGGCATCAGCTCCTCATTTTTCCCCTCCCTCCCCCAGAAATATGGATCTCTTACAGTTAATTTGCCAAGTAGTTCTCTTCCAAATTTGTGGACATAGATGAGTGACTGCTTCCAGTGCTACACCCACTTGTTGAAACATTTCATTTAGAATTCCATCAATTCCTGGATCCTTGTTTTTGATTAATATCTTCAGTACTGCTTGGACATCTTCCTTGGGTACCATTGATTTTTGTGCATATGCTAAGTGTTGAAATGGTTGAATGCTAACTAGTTCTTTTTGGTGCAGTGATTTTTTTCCATCTTTTTCTGATGCTTTCTGTATCATTCAATATTTTGCCCATATAATTATTCAATGGTCCACCACAGTGATTCTCAACCTTCCTAATGCAGCGACCCTTTCATACAGTTCCTCATGTTGTGGTGACCCCCAACCATAAAATGATTTTTGTTGCTACTTCATCACTGTAATTTTGCTACTGTTATGAATTGTAATGTAAATATCTGATATGCAGGATGTATTTTCATTGTTACAAATTGAACATAATTAAAGCATAGTGATTAATCACAAAAAAAAAAGGAAATAATATATTGTGAAATATTTATGTGTTTTCCGATGGTCTTAGGCAACCCCTGTGAAAGGGTCATTCGGCTCCCCAAAAGGGTCACGACCCACAGGTTGAGAACCACTGCACTAGAGGCTTGAATTTTTCTAGATTTTTTTCCCAGTTTAAGATATATTGAACATGTTCTTTGGTTTTCTAACTCTAGGTCTTTGCACATTTCATTATAATATCTGAATTTGTCTTCTTGAGCTGCTCTTTGAAATTGTTTTATCATTCTTTGAGGTCGTCATCATTTCTTCCATTTGTCTTACTACTTTATGATCAAGAGCAAATTTTAGCGCCTCTTCTGACACCCACCCTGATCTTGTCTTTCTCTCCTGTCTACTGACTTTTTGCTTTTTCATGTCTGATGTTCTTGATGTCATCCCACAGTTCATCAGGTCTTCTATAATTAGTGTTTAATGCATCAAATCTGTGTTTCCTATGTTCTCAAAATTCAGGTGGGCATCTTGAAGGTTGTATTTTGGCTCTCGTGGACTTTTACACTTTTTTCTTTAGCTTCAATCTGAACTTACATATGAGAACTCGGTAGTCTGGGCCACCATCAGTCCCCGGCCTGGTTTTAGCTGCCTTTATGGAACTTCTCAGAGATGTATCCAATTTGATTTTTATGTATTCTGTCGGGAGAAATTCCCGTGTACATGCTCCATTTGGGTTGTTGAAAAGGTATTTGGTATGAACAAGTCCTTAAAATTGCAAAATTCTGTCATATGATCTCCAACTTCGATTCTATCACTACGACCATGTTTCCTTCTACCATGTCTTCCTCTTTGTTTCCAGTTTGTACATTCCTATAGCCAATAATTATAAGTGCACCTTGATGGTATATTTGAGACTATTTCAAACTAATGATGTTGACAGAATTCTTCAATTTTTGTATCACTAGTTTAATTATTGGTGCTACTGATTGGATTTATTTGTACCTGGATAGACATTATTCTATCACAGACAGCGTTGCACTTCAAGATAGATCTTGAAATGTCCTTTCAAATGAATGCTATGCCATTTCACTCGTTTGTGTCATCATGGCACAGTGAACCATATGCTTCTCTGATTCAGAACGACCAATACCATTCCGTCTCACCTCACTAACAACTAGCTTATCAATCTTACGTGTTCTATTTTATTTGTAATGACTTCCAATTTTCCTGGATTCATACTTGGTACAATTCCTACTTCAAATTATTATGTGATGTGTGCAGCTAATTCTTCTTTTGAGTGGTGTCCCATCAGCGAATGAAGGTCCCAAAGGATTTACTCCACAGACTTTACTCCACACATTCACGATGGTCAACTGCTTTGAGAAGGCAGCTCTTCCTCCGTCATTTGAGTGCCTTTCGATCTGAGGTGCTCATCCTCTGGGACCAACGTTGACAGTGTTCTGCTTCTATGCATTAGGTTTCCAGTAAGTAGCAATTTTTCAATGTTATCCATAGGATTTTCAGTGGCTGATTCTTTAGAAGTGAACTTCTATTTTTTTCTTCCTACTCTGTTCTCAGTCTGGAAGTTCTGCTGAAACCTAATGACGTAACCTGTCATAGTACTGTAGTCTAGCAACACACAAGCCACTACCATTTGATAAAATGACAAAAAGTGGTGGAGTGGAACTCTGGGATATAGGGATACCTTCTTCACTTGTTGTCAACAAAAACAAAAATAAAATGAGTTGCTTTCTACTCAATTCTGATTTGTGTGACTTATAAAAAAACCAAAAACAAAAATAGCTGCTCAAAGACTAGGAAAATTTTCTTGAATGGATTTGGATAGTAAACGAAAAGTAAACTTGCATTGAGTTTGATTCACCAAGAGTTTACTGCTGCGTCCTTTTCTACAGCGTCATATTGCAGTTAGTGTGGGATTCTGACTGCTTTGTTGAAATCTAAACAGGTAAACACCCAAAGGGACGACTCCAACACAAATGGATGTTTGGGTAGAGAAAGCATAGGTTAATGAGAAAACTGATTTTCATATAAAAAGTGAATATAAAATCGTAATTCTATTCAGATGTATTTCCTCTTTCATGGCTGATAATCAATTGATAATAATAATAATTTAATGGTAGTCCCCCTGCTAGTACTTCTGTATCTAATATCTTCTCTATAACTCAGTGGTAATTAGGTTTAGAACCTACTCTACGTTAGTACTACCTTATTAACATCACCAAAGAAAACTTATATCTGAAGCAGGTAATATTTCAACACATATTTTTGTCACAAGTCAATATGTAACATGTATAAACATATATACATTATATTACTTAAATATAAACTGTAAATATCATTATAATAATTTATTTTAAAGCCATTTATTTTATTATGTCCCCCTTATAGTTCCTAAAAACATATGTTATGCTTGATGACTTGATTGGATTTGTGTTACGATGTTTTAAATGATTTAAAATATGTACCTCATAACAATGTAACAACAGGAGACAAATTGTATGCATTTGGAAATAAGAATTTTCTTTTGTTATGTTAATGAGGTTAATAGCAGAGTGGGGCACGTCCTTGAGTTCATGATTGTCATAGATCTCCATTGGAAAGACTTTTTTTTTTCTTTCCGTACATACTTTGAGTGATACTGTAATATTTAGTGAACACCTTTCCTCTTAAACCATTCCATCTAGGAGTTCAATAACTTCTTTTTCACATTAATTATAGATATTTTAAGAATTGTTGTCAGCAGACATAGTTCACAAAGATTCCTGGTATGTTATCTGTTAATACAAATACCTAAACTTTTGTAGTTGTTCTTGTAACTTTTAGAATACCACATGGAATCCCAGAAATTATATGTTTCTGCTTTTTCTCTACACAGTCATCTTCATTTTGGTTTATTTTTCCATGTTTTCCTTTATGGTTCTCATTCTATTTTTCTTTTGATTCTTGTATACTACAAATATTATCAGGGTAAACTTCTTATTTCTCCATGTTTCATTTCCTCTACTTTCCCAACAAGTTTTATTCTAACCACCATCATTTGGATCATTAACCAAATGCTGATATCGCTATGTTGAACTATATTTTTATTTTAAAGGAACATTAACTTTAAAATATTTCTACATAAAAATGTTGATGAGCTCTATGAACCATCTTATGAATCATTTAAAAAATTTAAAACATCCAAGTGAAATATCCAATAAAATATGTCTTAAGTTTTGAATACAACTTTCAGGGAGACATTCCAAAAATTTTGGAGTACTGTTTGGAGTTTTAGAATAAGTTAAAATGATTCTGTTGAATATTCATGTGCATAATTACACAAACAATTATGGACTTAATTTATACTTAATAAGAAGCCACAGCGACACTGTGGGTAAGCATGGGACTCTAACTGCAATGTCTGCAGTTCAAACCTTGCAACTGGTTCCCTTGAGAAAAGTGAGTCTATTTTTATAAAAGTTTACATCCATGGGAAGCCTATGTAGACTTAGTATGGGTTCAAATCCACTAAATGGCAGTGAGTTTGTTTTGCCTTGAGATGATACTTTAAATAAAGCGAAATCCACTTCCCTTTATGTCTAGTAACATTTGGTGATTGCTGTCTGAAGAATTATATATAAAAATGGTTATTTTCCAATGAAGCCATCACTTTTTCATTAATTAGTTGACTTTCAAATGTACTGAAGAGATCTCCTATTTTCTCCCTTTCTCCCTTTTTCTTTCCTAGCCTCCCCCCACCCCCTTCATCTCCAACTCCATGTCTTTTTTAATGGAAATCTTGATATATTCAATGGGTAACAATAAATCACTATTGTTTTTCTTTTTTGAAGTTAGAACAAAGACAGCATTCCCTACCCTGCTTCACTAACTGCGGATACAGGAGGCACACACTAGTGAAAATCAGAACCCTAGCAGGGTTTTGTGTGTGTGTGTGTGTGTGTGTGTGTGTGTGTGTGGTTTTCTCCATTTACGAGTATGCCCCTTTCTTTTTTAGCCTGTATAAATCTAATCAAAGGGAACCAACAAAGGTTCTTTCACTGAAATGGTGTTTCAACAAAACACAGATTGTCAGCCCTGTAATATTTATGGAGGATTACTGCAATTGGCATAATTCTTAAGCTTATCTAAGACTCATTTATAAACAATTACTTTAATAAGAAAAATTCATGGCAGAGGTACCCCAATATTTTAAATAACAATATATATTTCATCAACATATGCTCTTTTCTGCTTAGCCTTGTTAAATAAAAGCATTTTTTCCCAAAAGAATAGGAATTGAATTTTTAAAATAAAACTGAAAAGTAACTGAATTTACTCTTTATACGAAATCTTGTATAACAAGGTATTCAGAACAAAACCTCAAATTCTAATACATGAATCAGAGATGTTATAGACATATCAGTTATATTCAACCTCTGATTTTTTTCAGGACTTAAGGTTATGTTTAGAGTTTTGCATTCTTTGGTGTTTTTTTCGAATCCTATTTAAAGATCCTAAATTGAAAGAAAAAAAAAATCAAACACTTAGAAGTATGAGTATAATAAAGGATGGCAGTACGTTAATGTGGGTTTATATGTCATTTTCCTCATATCCATACATGCTAATAGAAAAATGCTATTGGAGTTATAAATGGAGAGACAGGAATCTGGCACTGTTCCATACAAGTGACTAGAAAATTTACTTAGCTAGTCACATCTCCAGTCATATACCGGTAATAGAGATTAAACCATTTCTAAACCTTCTGGGTAGGAATCTTGAATTAAGGATTCCATGTAAATATATATTTAGATCCTTTTGTTTTAACAAGCTCCTCAGGGTCAGTTTAAGACAAGTTTGCCAATAGAGATGATTGTTTTGTTCCTTTTATTCTGAGATAGAGCACCGTGATAAGTTAAAATAGTCCAACAAGTGGAGTGCTTTATAGACCATAGTGTAAAGTCTGCCACCGCTCAGAGAGCCATACATCTCTATTTAATAATCCAGTCTCTGAAGGCATTGGGGTTTCAGAAATATTTAAATATATCAGCCTTCATTTTTCAGACAGAATTAGAGAACTCTGATTTATGGGCCACTCAAACTTGTACCTGTAATAGTGTAATGACAAAGTAGGAGATAATTTTAGATAAATGTCAGCTAAGATTATAGTTAAAACTCATGTTCAATTGGATCTTGTCCGTGTGGTATGCTCTTTTGTAACTTTTTTTTTAATTGACGTATCAAACTGCACTTGCATTTCACAAAACCTTTCAACATTTATTACTTTCAGAAAGGAAAAAATATATAAAAATTGAAAAAGTTCGGTGAACTGATTTAAAGCCCAAATGAAAGTTAAAAAGATAAGATTAAAATATTATTCCATCTCATACTCTATCAACCTTAGAAAAGCCTTTCCCTCTCACCAACAGTAGTGAAAGTAACCTTTTCTAAGATAAAATTTATTTACATTGCTCTCCATATCTTGAAATACTCTATATTTCACTAAAAGTTCATCACTACCTTTTCTATTCAACATATGCAATTTTAATGTGGTGACATAATTAGGAGATGGTGGAGTAATTTATTCCCCCACTTTGTATTACTAAACAAGAAGGCGCTTATAATCCATTATTGGTAAAATAGTAAGAGCTAATGATGTTATCTCCTACAGGCACTAGGTCAGATTGTTATAAATTAAATATGTCTTATCTTAAAACAAAAACAAAACCCCCCACAATTTCTTGGCTTTAAAAGACGAATATATGGTATAATTATTTTAAATACATAACAACGTTGAATGCCTATTAATAAGACAATGTTGCTGGAAAGTGATTGTTTCAAACCCACCAGTCACAACAGAGGGAGAAGATAAAACTATCTGCTCCCGAAAAGACTTAGTCTTAAAATCTTTAAGGAGAGATTCGACTTTGTTCTATAAAGTTGCTATGGGTCAGAATCAAGTTGCTGCAGGTAGTTGTTATAGAAAATTTGGAAACTACAGAGATATATGGGGAAGTAGATACATATATATCATTTCACCTTCTAATGTGGAAAATTATTGTGATATATTGCCAGCTAGTATTTATTATATGCATATGTACACACACTGCTGCATACAAGGAGGATTGTGTTTATGATTACAGAAATTTTATATCTTGTTTGTATCTTTCCACAGATTTTGATATCCATAAAATAGGCTATGCTACATTTATGAGTATCTCTTTTTCTTTCTGCTCTTTACTCCTCTTGCTTTTTCTTTCTTTCTTTTTTCTTTAATAAACAAAATTTCCACTCTTGCACTATATAAAGCAGATCACATAGTAGAACACATAGGAATAAAAATGGAAAAATACAAGGTTTCTCCTTAAAGAGCAGACATCCGAGTAAATAATATTTTAAAATAAATAAGCAAAGTGATACAAAATAAAAATAAAACTCAAATTAGACTAGGAGAGTAATATACTGAAAAGTCACAATTAAACACATCAATGGACTAATATTGAATTATTATATGAGTTTAGTTAAAGTTGATCTTTAAAATGTGTATTGTTCTTATGTCCCAAACTGACTTGCAAAGTTTATAATATTCTGAGTTCCAATACTATAATTTATTACTATAATTAAATGTAAATGATAAGAATTCCATATATAAATACACATATACTTATCTATTTTTCTTCTTTCCTCTTTTATTTATTTCTTTTTAAAAATTATTTTATTGAGGACTCTTACAGATCTTATCACAATCTATACATATATCCATTGTATCAAGTACATTTGTACTTGATGTTGCCATCATATGTTGCCATCATCATTTAAAAAATATTTTCCTTCTACTTGACCCCTTGGTATCAACTCATTTTCCTCCCTCCCCCATCCTTCCTCCCTCACGAATGCTTGATGATTTATAATTTTTTTTTCATGTCTTACACCAACCGCTGTCTCCATTCACGCACTTTTCTATTGTCTGTCCCCCCGGGGGTGGGGGATCATTGTAGATCATTGTAGATCATCTCCTCCCACCTTCCCCTTCCCCTCCTGGTATTGCTACTCTCAGTATTGCTCTTGAGGGATTTATCTGTCCAGGATTCCCTGTGTTTTGAGCTCTTATCTGTACCAGTATACATGTTCTGGCCTACACAAATTTGTAAGCTAGAATTGGGGTCATGATAATGGGGGGGGGGCGTTTAAAAACTAGAGGAAAGTTGTATGCTTTGTAGGTGCTATACTGCACCCTGACTGACTAGTCTCTTCCTTGTGACCCTCTGTAAGGGGGTGTCCAATTGTCTACAGATGGGCTTTGGGTCCCCACTCCACCCTCCCCCTCATTCACATCGATATGATTTTTTTTGTTCTGGGTCTTTGAGCCTGTACCTGATCCTGTCAACACATGATCACATGGCAGGTGTCCTTCCATGTGGGCATTGTTGCTTCTCAGCTAGATGGCCGCTTGTTTATTTTCAAGCCCTGAAGACCCCAGATGCTATATCTTTTGATAGCCGGGCACCATCAGCTCTCTTCACCACATTTGCTTATGCACCCATTTTGTCTTCAGTGATCATGTAGGGAAGGTGAGCATCACAGAATGCCAGATTATTAGAAAAAAGTGTTCTTGCATTGAGGGAGTACTTAAGTAGAGGCCCAATATCCGTCTGCTACCTTAATACTTAACATAAATATATGTACAGAGATATATTTTCCTGCATTATATATACATATATTTATGTATGTCCACACTTGTATTTAGACCTCTATAAATGTCCTTTGCGTCCTAGCTCTTTCCTCTATTTCCTTTGAGTTTCCTCTTGTCCCACTATCATATTCAGCCTTAATTTGGGTTTCAGTAATTCCTCTCAGCGACACGACTTTTGTTCAAGCCCCATCCGGCATCTTATGCCCTTCTCACAATCAATTTTAGATCACTTGTTGTTCTTTTGTCCCTGGGTTTGTTGACAGCCTCCTTCCTCTCCCCCATTGCCCACTCTCCCATGTCCCTTTGGAACCATCCTGCTGTTTTGTTTTCTCTTCTGGGTTGTTTATTCCACCTATCTTATCTAGGTAGACATGCAGAGACAGTAATAAGCACAAAAATAAGGCAGCACAAAACAAAACAACAACAACAAAAAATGACAAAAAGTGAAAAAGTTTGTAATATTTTGAGTCCCAATATTATAATTTATTAGTATAATGAAATTTAAATGATAAACATTCTATGTACAAATGCAGATATATTTATATATTTTTTTCTTCTTCCCTCTTTTTCTTTTTCTCCTACCCAACTTTTTCTTTTTCTTCTACCCCACTATTTACCCACCATTCACCTCCCAATAATTCCTCAGTTTTCCCTTTCAAGTTAAACAATATCATGTAACAGAAACAGGACTTGATCCAAAACATGCAAAATCCTTAAAGAAATGAATGATTTTCAATAAATCTGTATTGTTGGGTATCAATCAATCTGATGCTCAAAGACATTAACAGGCAAGAAGATATCTGTGGATTTTATTTACAATTTCATAAGATAATGATTCTTATATTTCTGTTCTATAAGGTAGCCAATATACTGAATCACAAAGGTAAACAGTGGTCATCAGATTTTAAAACTTTAAATGACTGTACCAGATGGAGGAAATAAATCCAAAGTTTCTCCAGTCATTAAAAAATCTTCTCTTGTCAATATTATTCTAGCTTATATTTTTATTCTTATCCAATAATATAACATCATTTGACTTTTAAAGACAATCACAGGTGTATGAGCCACTTGTAAAATATAAACGTAGGGTTTAAACAGATAAACGATGTTATTGTTCACTGAATACCTTGGTGAGGCACAATAAGGGAACATAAGAAACACTTCTACCTATGTCTTAAAAATCCTTTACAGCTTTCAAACTGTTTAATCAAATGAGAAGAGCAAGAGACCGAGGAGTTATATCTTTGGCCCAAATGAGACAGCTGGGAAGTGGATTCCAGAACATACCCCCTGATCTGAATTCAAGTTCAGGGCTAGTTCTATGCAGCGGCCCAATCAAGGCCCTGACCCCTGATCCAAATCAAACTGGAAAAAGTTACTATTATGGAAAATTTTAATTAACGTACACTGGTTTTTTTCCTTTCTTTCTTTTTTATATTCCTCATCCCAAAAGAAGAAAGAGTATTTTTTAAATAGCCTGCTAATGGTTTCACCATCATAAGATTAGTTGCACTACATGTCAATCATATAACTTCTCTGCCCACCAGTCTTGGCTTATACATGCCTAGCAGTTCAGGAGCCAGTGTATCAGAGTCATTTTGTACAGAAGTGCATTTTGTCCCTTTAACCCCTAAAAAGACACTCACTTTAAGTAATGCCTAACAGCAGTGATGAGCTGAGTGCTTCCAACATAGATAATGTGGTGGATATTTTTGAAGCTCATATTTGTTGTGAAATTGCTCAAATGTGATTGTGGAATTGAGGGAATTGAGAATTTTCTCTGTAAATTGCTAGTGAAGATTCACAAAACTACTAAGCTTCAGCCAATGAAACCAAATCCCATCCACTATCACCCTCTAGGGCCAGTAACTTAAAATACATCATTTTGAGCAGATTGGAAAATATCTTTTTGCATCATTGTAATGATTTCATCAGCTGCCTTAAAATAAAAATTAAGTATGAAAGTATATAGCCTGGAGGTATAATGTTTTATTCACAGATATAACCTAGTCATATGTTGAGCAAAGAAACAGTTTGGTTTTTGGGTTGTTTATTGTTGTGTACTACTTAGAGTGTAGATTAACTGAAATTCATTTTATTCTGTCAATTTTTAAAGTGCCATTAATAATTTACATTTGAAAACATTCGCCTTATATGAAAAAACAAATTAGCCCAAGAGCTCCCTAGTGTGTGCTTCAGCCACTCAGCGGAGAGCCTCTTGGCGTCAGTTCCTCTGGATGGTTTACCGACGACCATCCTCCTAAGCCCTCAGAAATCCCTGGATCTCCTCCAGCATGGGCCTTAATTTAAGCATGAAGGAGAATTAGTACAGAGGTTCCCTTCAGCTCCCAAACTCTCAGCGATTTAATCACTGCCTTGGCGGGGTTCTAAGCAATCTGTGCACAGCAGTGACTCATTCCTGGGTGAGTCTGGTGGAGACCTGGATGCGATGCAAACTTAATCATATTCTGTATTTTTCACCACCGAAGCGCAGGGTATATTTAGAATATCCTGCACTATCTGAGATCATATTTGATCCACTGACTTGAACATCATAAACTTCCAGTAAGAATCATTGAATATTTAATACGTAGTCTTGCGTCTTCTCTCCATCTTTTTAGATTTTTTACTGGTATTGAGATCTAAATTTTGTAGGTGTACTGGTAGTGCAAAGCTTAAGCCAAAGAGTGGCAGTTCAAGGCCACCTTCTCCAGATTTTTCTAGAGCCTCCTAGAAAACTCCGGGGTTTAGTTCTGCGGTCACATTGCGTCTATAGAAGTTATCTGGCATCAAAGAACAAAAAATCATATCATTGTGTGCTCACCTCCACGATACGATCACTGAAGACAAATGGGTGCATAAGCAAATGTGGAGAAGAAAGCTGATGGCGCCCGCCTATCAAAAGGTATTGTGTCTGGGGTCTTAAAGGCTTGAAGGTAAACAAGCGACCATCTAGCTCAGAAGCAAAAAAGCCCACATGGAAGAAGCACACCAGCCTGTGCGACCACGAGATGTCGAAGGGATCAGGTATAAGGCATCATCAGAACAAAAAATCTTACCATAGTGAATGATGGGGGGAGTGCGGAGTGGAGACCCAAAGCCCATTTGTAGGCCATTGGAGATCCCCTTGCAGAGGGGTCTCAGGGAAGAGACGTGCCAGTCAGGGTGTGATGTAGCAACGATGAAAAATACAATTTTCCTCTAGTTCCTAAATGCTTCCTCCCCCTGCTACCCCCCCACCCCCCACTATCATGATCCCAGTTCTACCTTTCAAGTCTGGCTAGACCAGAGGATGTACAGTGGTACAGATAGGAACTGGAAACACAGGGAATCCAGGACAGATGAACCCCTTCAGGACCAGTGGTGTGAGTGGTGATTCTGGGAGGGTAGAGGGAGAGTGGATTGGAAAGAGGGAACCGATTACAAGGACCTATATGTGACTTCCCCCCTGGGGGACGGACAACAGAAAAGTGGGTGGAGGGAGATGTTGGACAGGGCAATATATGACAAAATAATAATTTATAAATTATCAAGGGCTCATGAGGGAGGCGGGAGCGGGGAGGGAGGGGAAAAATGAGGACCTAATGCCGGGGGCTTAAGTGGAGAGGAAATGTTTTGAGAATGATGAGGGCAATGAATGTACAGATGTACTTTGCACAGTTGATGTATGTATGGATTGTGATAAGAGTTGTATGAGCCCCTAATAAAATGATTTTTAAAATTTAAATACAAAAAAAAGAAAGAAATCATTACATCCTGTGTCCTAATAACAGCCAGAAGATCTTATCTTAAATACCGCTGTTATTTTAACAGTCTTTCATGGAAATAAGATTTGTTGTTTGTTATTTGTTTGTTTCACTAGACTTAATTTTCCTTACATCTTAAATTACCTTAGTTTCTTTTAAATTCAGGAAACAATAGAAGTTTCCTGATTTTATACCAATACCACTGCTAATACTAAGACCAGGCAGCTCAAATGATAAATTTAGCAGTTAAAGATCTTCCTTCAAGATTTAATAATATTGGTTCCTGGGTACACTTCAAATATGGACAAAGGCATATGCTAATTTCTCACCACAGTATGATGATATTGTGAGTTTGAAAATTATCTGATGATCGCTACTAAAAGTATATTTTAATACAATGCAATTTTAACTTTACTTTTATTTATAATAATAGTGGCATCTCATATGAGGCAGACACTCTCCTTAAAAAAACTTATTTATATTATTAAATCTTCTCAAACAATGTACGTGATAAGATTTTGTCAGCTCCACTTAATAAAAATAGAAATCAAGACTTTGTCATTTATGGTGGTTTTTCCAAGTCTAAAAAGCAAGTAAATAGGTAAGAAGTTATCTCAGAAATTAAATACAAGTGTGCCTGAATATATTCTCCATGATCTTAACCATGCTACTACTGTCCAAAAAAATCCAACTGACTGAAAGCTAGAAAAAAAGAAAAGAAAAGAAAAGAAAATAATTAACAATCTATAATCTATCAGGGGACCACGAGGGTTGCGGGGAACAGGAGGAGGGAGGGAAAAAAAGAGGAACTGATCCCAAGGGCTCAAAATGGAAAGTAAATGTTTAGAAAAGAATGATGGAATATATGTATGAATATGTCGGATACAATTGATGTATGGTTTGTAACAAGAGTTGTAAGAGCCCCAAATAAAATGATTAAAATAAATTAAATGAATAAATAAAAGACAGTGCTGTACAGCGTTCTCACGTAAGAGTGGGTATTGGAAAGCCTATGAGTATCTGCCACACCAATTTGTACCTTTTTTCAGATGAGACGACTGAAGCTCAGTGAGATTAAATGAAACCAGTCTACTGTTAAAAAAAATAAGTAAAATAAATGCCAAGAGCTAAAATATTATTATATATAAAATAACATTAGTCTGTATTGGGAAAATTCTTCCTCAAATTATTTCCTCAAATAAAACTACAATTTTATAACATAAATATGGTACTGGGATCCATTACTTCACACATTGTCAAATGGCAATCCTAGTGAATATTTTATTCATGGGATTTCTCAATATAACTTTTCTAGCTATTGAGCAATTTAATTATTTTCGAAACTAGATTCATGCAATAACAGCAAAAGGAGTCCATTTTAAAATTAGGCTAGTTTCATATTAGCTACGTAGCACCAATTTTAGAACACCACTGAAATGCACTTATAAAAAGACATCCAAAATATACTAGTTGTGGCTGCACCCACAGTTCTACCAGGTGTTTGTCAATTTGTCATTCAGTGGTCTCCTGCATATTGCTGTGATGCTGGAAGCTATGCACCAGTTCTTCAATATCAGCAGGGTCATTCATGGTGAGTAGGTTTCCTCAAAACATCTGGACTAAGACAGACTGTACTAGTTACATAACTTCGGGTCAACTTGAAGATATATAAAAGTATAGGGGTGATATTCAACCTGTCAATCAGGTCACAGCCTGATGTTGCCTCCTTATGGGCATGGGCCTCTCATAAGCAGGGCACCGGGAAAACCCCTTCTATCTCTCTGCCTTCACCTTCCTCCTGGGGAGTCAGTCTGGGACCTGCCAGAGCCCTGTGATGCCTCCAGCAACACGGGATCCACACGACTGCACCCACTGGCCTGCGATCTTCCTGCGTTCGGTGTCATTGCATGTGGTTGCATGAATCTGAAGAGGGAGTTAAGAACTAGTGTTGGATTTATGGACTTCAGCGGGACTGCGCTGGAATGTTTTCTTGATATGTAATTACTTCTTGATATCAAGCCCTTTCTTACACATATATGAGTGTCACTAGCTTTGTTTTTCTAGTCAACCTGACCTAACACAGAGACTGAGAAGGAGGAACTGATGATCTACTGCTAGAACAATTGTTCAGTGAAAATGCTATGAATATTGGCAGACTATTATCTGATAAAGCATGACTGATGTTGAGCTGACTGTTCAGAGTAGAGAGGATTTTAATGACATGGATGGGGCAAAGTTTTCAGACCCTTCATTTGATGTTATGACATGACTAAAAAGGAGAAGAGACAACTGAAAGCATTCACTAATAATAGGGACATAGAATGACAACGCATGGATCTATGAAAATTTGGAGTCATCATAAAATGTAATGCAAAAATCACTATCCTAAAGAGGGAACCGATTACAAGGAACTACATATGACCTCCTCCCTGGAGGACAGACAACAGAAAAGTGTGAGAAGGGAGACGTCGGACAGAGCAAGATACGACAAAATAATAATTTATAAGTTTTCAAGGGCTCATGAGGGAGGGGGGAGCAGGGAGGGAGGGGAAAAATGAGGACCTAATGCCGGGGGCTTAAGTGGAGAGGAAATGTTTTGAGAATGATGAGGGCAATGAATGTACAAATGTGCTTTACACAATTGATGTATGTATGGATTGTGATAAGAGTTGTATGAGCCCCTAATAAAACGATTAAAAAAAAATCACTATCCTAAACATTGGTGCCCTGCACTGAACTGGTATTGTCATTTCAAATTGGATAAACACATAATTTACTATCTCCTTGAAAGATAAATTGACATCAAGATGGATTGACCCCAAGGCTGCAACAACAGGATCAAGCACAGGAACAATGGTGGGAAGGGCACAGGACGAGGGAGCGTTTCGTTCTGCTGTGCATCCGCTAGCTATGGGTCAGAACTGACTTGATGGAACCTAACAAAAACAACAATAAGGGTCTACTAGGAAAGACAAATTGGAGAGAAATAGAATTGCATTCATTCCCAGAAAGAAGATTTCAAGATCTAGCCTAAAGTATAATGCTGCCATGTTAGGGTAATATCAATACCCCCACAAGGAAGACCAGCTCATATGATTACTACTCAAATTTACATACCAGTAATTATAGCAAAATATAAAGAAATGAGATTTTTACCAACTTCTGTGTCCTGAAATTGATCAAAAATGCAAAGAAGATGCATTGATAATTACTGGTGAATGAAATGTGAAATTGGAAGTGAGTGAGTATCACTAGTTGGAAAACATGGCCTTGGTGATAGAAACAATTGCATGATATAACTTTGCAAAACTAGTGGCATTCATTTTGAATATCGTTTTTTTAAATACTATAAATAGCAACAATCAAAGTGGAACTTACCCAGTGGAATACACAGGAATCAAACTGACTATAACTGTGATAAAAAGACAGGAAACTGGAAGAGCCCTGGTAGTTATGAGTTAGGCTGCTAACTGCAAGGTTAGCAGTTCAAAACCACTAGCCTCTGCAAGGGAGAAAGATGGTACTTTCTACTTCTGTAAAGAGTTAAAATCTCAGAAACACACAGGGGCAGTTCTACCCTGTTTTTTAGGTCGCTTTGAAAGGACATTTTTTGGTTTGATTGTAAGAAATGATGGGAAAGCTTAGTTTCACCAGTGACCGATTGTGGAATCGGTTCCTCCTATACAAGTTCAAGTTGAAGCTGAAGAAAATTGACACAAGTTCACATAGCCAAACTATGGCCTTGAGTAATCCCACCTGGGTTTAGAGACCATCTGAAGAAGCGATTTGATGACTATAATTCTAATGACTAAAGACCAGACAAGTTGTGGGATGGCATGGTGGGTATCTTACAGGAGGGGTTACAAGGAAGGGACGATCCAACCAGGGTGAAATATAGCACCGACAAAACACATCATTCCTCTAGTTCCTGAATACTTCCTCCCCTCACTACCATGACTCAGTTCTACATTACAAATCTGGCTCAACCGGGGTACACACAATGTTACAGATAAGAGCTCTCGACACATGGAATTCAGGAAAGATAAACCCCTCAGCAACAGTAGTGGGAGAGTGATATCATGAGCGTAGGGAGATGGGGCGGGGGAGGGAGAAAGGGGGAACCCATCACAAGGTAGCAGCCTCCCCCCACCCCTCCAGAGAGATGAACAACAGAAAGGTGGGTGAAAGGAGACAATGGGCAGTGTATGACACAAAATAACAATAATAATATATAATTGATTAAGGACTCACAGGGGTGGGAGTGGGCAAAGCAGGAAAGAAAAAGAGCTGATACCAAGGGCTCAAGTAGAAAGAAATTTCTTGGAACTGTTGATGGCAACATATGTACAAGGGTGCTTAATACTATTGAATGATGGAGTGTTATAAGATTTGTAAAAGACCACCCCAATAAAATGATTAATTAAAAAAAAAGAAATGAAGAAAACAGGTCATTCACTTAAAAAGACAAGAAAGAATACAGCCACATATACAAAAGATGGTAAAGGAAACTCTGCAACTTATTCTTCAAAACAGAATAGCTAACATGAATAGAAGAAATGATGAAGTGAAAGGACTGAAGAGATTTCAATAGCAGCTCGAGAGAGAGAGAGAAAGAGAGAGAGAGAGACTTCTAGGAAGGTAGCACCGATGTAGAATCGCCCGCATGAAGAGCTCGCCAGATTTACAGGAGAGGAGGCCAGGTTTGGGGACTGGGATGCTAGACTGGATCTCACAGCACCCCGGGGGTTCTCAGTTGTGTGTTTTCCCTCTGAGAACGCAGCAGTGCTTGTCGCACCTGTGGTCCCTTTGCATGGTGCTCGCTCATACATTAACTGTTCCCACCTGCGCCTTGCCCCCCTTGCCGGTGGGGTGGCAACTTCCAGCCTCTTCCCCCCCTCCCCCAACCCCCTGTTCTCCAGTGTGGGGAGGTGGCCCAGGACAGTCCACCCCTCGGGGACATCCCACAGACACCCACATGGACTCCTGTTGGCCCTGGACACTGGAAGCCAGGGCAGCCTGTGGAGTGGAGTTCCCATTGGGGACAGTCCCTAGCCAAGACCAGCTCCTTTCCGTGGTGGCAGAGGTGTGACAGGAGTCCACAGAGAGAGAGCTCCGGCTCTCTGGAGAGGGATCCGGCATCGGTGGGACAGGGGCACGGTGGAACCCACAGCACAGCAAGCTCCATGAGTTTGTTAGATGTGTTCCTGTTTTCTTTTGAGAAAGGAAACACAAAACTCCTTACCTGCCATAGGAAATGGAATCCAGCATTTCCAGATTTCTTGGCAGCATTCCCACTACAGGCTAGGTAGCCTGCGAAACCAGGGCCCACGGTCCTTAGCTGGATCTCCCCCACCCCCATCAGAAGTCCCTCTTCCCTGGGGCATCCACTATAATAGCCCCTTTCCATCCTGGGACCACGCGCAAGGAATGGGTAGTTCTGAGTTGTGAAGGAATCCGCTGTTATAGGCACAATAATAAAAAGACTGCACTCTCCCTACATATTATACGGGGTTGATAAAGGACTCTGTTCGATTCAATATACCCCTCACTTACCCCAACCACCCTAACCTCTGGAACCTGGTCCCCCACCTCTGTAACACACACTCTCCTTTAACTTACCAAGTAAAATTGCCATGCCCCACAGCCCTCTTCTCCAACTCAGTAAAATTTACTGTACCTAATGGGAGGCTTCCTGCAATTAATATCATCACTTAAAACCTACCCCTGAGCACCTGTACCCTAATTCTCCCACTCGCCCAACTCAGATTCCTTCCTCATCTACACACAATATGTTTTTCAGAAGCTATCTGATCCTCCCCTAATCTAGACCCAGCCCCTCCCCTCTACACATTCCAGAAGATGGCACCCTACCTTCAGATCAACCAAGATGCTACACAAGCAACAGCCAACACCAGCAGCTACTGTAAAATATCTAGAGAAATAAGTCACTTTCTGAAGATAACCCAAACCCAACGGTTTACACAGAAGAAGCAGCCCTTAAATTTCTAGAAAAAGAATGTATGAGAATGGTGTTTAGGGTCATATAAGAAATTAGGGGATCAATACTGAAAACTGATGAAAAAATAAAGATACTAGAATCCTCACACTGAAGAGAAATCCAGGAGTTAAGAATGATGTAGTAGAAATATATGAACAGGTGAATGGTCATACCAATAGAATGGAAGAAATGGATAACAAATCAGCAATCTCCAAGATAACCAAGCAGAATTCAGCAGATCAGAGAAAAATACAAAAGCAAAAA
>NW_022103898.1:52465190-52466943 GCF_000313985.2 Echinops telfairi
AAAAAAAAAAAAAAAAAAAAAATCTGAAGAAAGCCTGAGGATTCTGTGGGATTCCATGAAGTGAAATGATATTTGAATTATTGGGGTGCCTGATATGGAATAAATAAATAAGCCTGTTAAAATAGTAAGGAAATTCTAGGATGAAAATTTCCCCAATATCACAAAGGATGAGATAATAACCATTCAGGAAGCAAAGAGAACACCAATTAGATCACCCCCCTAGAAAACACATCAAGACATATAGTAGTCAAATTAAAGTAAATGTTTGAAAATAATGATGGCAGCATATGTACAAATATGCTTGATACAATTGATTGTTATAAGAGCTGTACAAGCCCCAATAAAATGATTTTTTTTAATTATCCAATTTCAAGGAAAAGGAGAGAATTATAAGTGCAGCTAGAGAGAAAAAAGCAGTCACATTTAAAGGTAAACACCTGAGAATAAGCTCAGACCTCTTCGCAGAGACCATGTAGCAAAGAAGAAATTGGAGCAATGTATTCCAAAAGTTGTAAGACAACAGCTGAAACCCAAGAATCCTTTATCTAGCAAAGCTCTCCATCAAATTTGAAGGAGAAATAAAAGAAACAAAACCAGCTTTATAAAAAATGCTTTCCAGTTCTTTATGGGCAGAAAACCAAGAACTGCAGTACACAAACATGAGACCACCATGGGTATAACACCACCCAGAAACCAACACACTGAAAACAGTCTGCAAAGCCTTACAGATACAATGGAGAAACGAAGACAAGAATGAATACCTAACACCCCCCGCCTATGAAAGGAGAACAAAGGAAAACAAACACAAATAGTATGAGATAAGAGCAACTAATCTACATTAAGATTTAATTATGCTGAATATTAATGGTTTAAATGCACCTATTAGAAAACAAAGGACAGCACTGGATTAGACAACAAAAACCATCAATCTGCTCCATTCAAGAGACACCTCTGAAACTCTCAGACAAAAATAGACTGAGAGTCAAAGAATGGTGAAAAATTTACCAAGCTAATGGCAATCGATCTTAGACAAAATAGACCTCAACGTACGGGTATTACATAATGCTTAAGGGATCAATAGATCAAGAAACCATAAATATAATAAACATATATGCACCCAGTGAAAGACTCTTGAAATTCATCAACCAAATGCTCAAAGAAAAGAAAAGATAAATCAATGGATCAACAATTATAGTAGGTGATTTCAATACACTGCTCTCAAAGAACGATAGATCAACAGGTAAGAAACTCAATAAGGAAATTGAAGAGCTGAACAACACATTTGAACAGTTTGATGTCCTAGATATTTTCAGAGACTCCAACCAAGAGCAAAAAATATATATACTATTCTCCAATACACATGGCTCATATTCTAAAATAGACCACATGTTCGGACACAAGGCAAGCTTGAGAAAATTTAAATGCACAGAGATCATTCAAATCATCTTCTCTGACCACAGCACCATAAAGCTGGAAATCAACAATAGAAAGAACAACAACAAAAACAAAAACAAAGACAAGCACTTGGAGCATCAGTAACACACTTCTCAGAAAAGAATGGGTAATACTCCAAATTAAAGAGGAAACTAGGAAGTTCCTAGAAACCAATGAGAATGAAAATAGAACATTCCAAAACCTATGGTCACAGCAAAGGCAGTTATCAGAGATCACTTTATTGCAATAAATGCACACATGACAAAAGAGGAGAGAACTATGGTCAGTACCTAATAGTACCTCCAGCAATTAGAACAGA
>NW_022103898.1:52467043-52474290 GCF_000313985.2 Echinops telfairi
AAAATTCTCAATAATTCTTGGCCAGTAGAATCCAACAATATATTAAAAAATAACGCATCATGACCAAGTGGGATTCATACCAGGGATGCAGGGATAGTTCAACATTTGAAGAACAATTAGTGTAGTGCACCATATCAACAAGAAAAAGGGCAAGAGCCATATGATCATATCAATTGATGCAGAAAAAAGCATTTGATAATATCTAATACCATTCCTAATAAAGACTCTCAAGAAGATAGGATTAGAAAGGAAAATCCTCAATACAATAAAAGCCATTCACAAAAAAATATAATAACCAATATTATACTCGATGGAGAAAAGCTAAAACCATTTCCACTGAGTAAGTGAACCCAAAGAGGATGTCCCTTACTTCCAATTCTATTCAGCATTGTGCTGAAGTCCCAGCCAATTCCATAAGACAACAGCAAGATATCAAGGGTGTACTATTGGGTAAAGAGGAAGTGAAAGTTTTGCTATTTGCAGATGATATGATTTTATATATTGAGAATCCTAACGTGTCCACAATGGGATTTCTGGAAACAATAGAGGAGTTTAGTAGAGTACCATGATCCAAGATTAAAAAGCCACAATCAATACCAGTGATAGGAATGCAGAAAAAGATATCAAGGATTCAGTACCCTTAGCAATAGCCACGCAAAAAGCTGAAATAGTTAGGAATAAACCTAACCAAAAAGACAAAAGACTATGAAAAAAACCACAGAATGCTATTACAAGAAACCAAAAGGGATTGACACAGATGGAAGCATATTCCGTGTTTGTGGTTCAGAAGATTTCATAGTGTGAAAATGTCAATAACTACCTAAAGCAATATACAAATTCAATGCAACCCTGATCCACGTTCCAGAATCATTCTTCAAAGAAATGCAAAACCTGATTCCCAACTTCATATGGAAGGGAAGAAGCCCAGGATAGGCAAATAACTCCTCAAGAAGAACGAAGTAGGTAGGTTTGCACTACCTGACCTGAAAACCTACTACAGAGCCATAATTGTCAAAACAGCCAGGAACTGGCATAATGACAGATAATTGGACCAATGATCAGGACAGAAAACCCAGAAATGAAAACATCACGTAAAAGCAACTCACTGTGACAGCGTCCAAAGAACATTACATGGGAAGCAGATGCCCTCTAATAAATGGTGTTAAAAAGGTTGGGTATTCACGTGCAGAAGGATGAAACAAGACTCCACACACAAACACAAACTCCATACACAACATCTCCCTCCATACACAAACACAAACTCCATATACAACATCTCCCTCCATCCACAAAAATAAACTCACTGTGGATCAAAGACCGAAATGTAAAACCCAAAGCTATCAGAATCATCAATGAGAAAATTGGGATAGAGCTATGATCCCTAGTGCAGTGAATACATGGGCTACCAGAAACAAAAAAGGATAAGCACTCTGTGGAAGATAAAATAGATGAAAGGGACCTATTAAAAATAAAACACTTATGTACATTGAAAGACTTCATTAAAAGAGTGAAAAAGAGATCCCACGGACTGGGAAAGGGTATTTAGTAACAACATAACAGATAAAGGTCTAATTACTAAGTTTTCTAAAGAATTTTACAAGCCTACAACAAGAAAAAAAACCTAATAGCCCTCTGAGAAGGTGGACAAAGGACATGAATAGATGATTCAAAAGGACTGATACTTAAATGGCTAATAAGCACATGAGGAAATGCTCTGGTCACTAGCCACCTGGGAAATGCAAGTCAAAACAATCATGAAATAATACTTACTTCCCATAACTGTAGCTCAATTTAATAAAACTGAGAACCACAGATGTAGCAGAGGATGTGGTGATAGAGGGACTCTTATCCACTGCTGGTGGGCTGGTAAAGATGTACAGCCAGGGTGGAAGGCATTGTGGAAGTTCCTATAACAGATGGCCCTTGAACGATCATATGATCCAGCAAGACCATTACTGGGTATATACCCCCAAAGAAATAAGAAACAGATCAAGAAGAGACATTTGCTCCCCCATGTTCATTGCAGCACAGTTCACAATAGCAAGAAGCTGGAAACAGCCTAAATTCCCAGCCTAGCAAGAAGCTGGAAACAGCCTAAATTGTGACTAAAAAAACAAACAAAACTGTACTTGCACACAATGGAATACTACACATCTCTAAAGAACAGCAATGAGACCATGAAACACCTCAACTTGTGGAAGGATCCGGAAGACATTATACTGAGCGAAGTTAATCGAGCACAAAAGGACAAATACTGAATGAGTCTACTGTGACAGGAACAAGCAGCTGAATGGGCACTAGCTCCAGCTTGCAAGCCATTCAGTCTTCTGGGGAAAGACCAGACAGCCTGGTAAAGACCTGGACTAGAGCCAATGAACCATACATCGTCAACTCCAGGGAAGAGTGCAGGGCACTTGGCCTGAGAGTACCTGAAAACAGCTGGGATCAAATGGGTGGGGGAGGTAGGGATGCTGTCTGCTGAGTGGTTGCCACGTGGATCTGGATGAGGTTCCTTGGAAAGGGAGGGGCCCTGTCAGAGGGATGAGGCTTACTGATAGAGCAGCAGTACAGGAGAGGGGAGAGGGATCAGTCATGTTTGGGAGAACATGTCTGTCGGGGGAAGCTGACCTCCAGGTGGAGAGAGGAGTGAATGAGGATGCTTTTGGAGGCATTAGATTGGGAGTGTCTTTAATGGTGTGCAGCGGATGGGTGGCATTGAACTAGGATGTCTGAGACTATCCTGGGAACTGAGGCTGGGTGCTATGGAATGCGGGACACTGAATCCTGGGTCTTCAGGGCACATGACATGCGACAGAGGCTGCATCAGTGAGAGCCCATGTGGAAAGTCCCCTGGGTGAACTGGACTCTACTTCAGACACACTTGTCATCTGTGGGCTAAGTCAGAAAACACATGGTGTCTGAAGAAGCAGAAGACTGCTGTACCAAGCATGGTGTCCTGTTGGTTGGCAGACAAGCAAGGTCTTGCTACATCAATGCCCTATATGCTGTATTAAGATATGTATTATTCCAGCAACCTTGTGAAGGACATTCTGTTTTATTTTGCTTATACTTGTTCATATTAGGGTATATTTCAGAGGTGTGTTGCTATTGGGGGTCACCCTCTTGAAGTTGTGCTATTTGTTTTTGTTGTTGGTAAATGAAACACAGGAATGTTGAGCCTATCAGGAAAGCAAATAGAATAAGGGTTTTGGTAAGAGGAGGGAAATGAGGGGTGGGATAAAAAGGAGATGATGTCAAGGAGTCCAGGAAAGTAAAGTATATTTGGAGACTGATGATGGAAGAAATTGTACAATTCTGTTTAATGTGATTGAACTATGGAATGAGATAAATAATAACTGCCATTACACCAATTAAAAGGAAAAACCAAAAACACAGATCCAGGAATGGGGTTTGGGCTAAATCCTAGCTCCAACTAAAGAACGAATAGTTCTTACATCATGACCCTGCTTAATACTTGCTCTCAGGAAGGGAACACAGAAGATAAGGGTGCTATAGCAAATTGTGGTGAAGAATTCAGATGGTGCCCAGCTATCAGATAAATTAGTGTCTAGAGTCTTAAAGGCTCATCTCCAAATAAGTCGCCATCTAAGTGAGATGTCAACTAAATCCAACCACATGGAGGAAGCACACCATCATCAGTCACCGAAGGATTGAAATGCATATAATTTGAAGTCTAAGGATGGATCAACATCAGAACCTAAATTGAGAGAATCCAGTGTTCAGAAGGTGATGGATGACAGTGTGAGCCCAAGATTCATTTGTGGAACTGCACAGGAAATAAGCCTCCAGAGAACTCCCCCTCTCAAAACTGAGGGGTGGAAGGAAAGTGGTCACTCAACAGAGTGCTTGGGAGAGAGGACTATAGAAGATCAAAGGCATACATCTCACTTGGACAGTTAAAACGTCCGTACATCCTTTCTATGATGCAGACAGGACTTGATCTAGTTTCCAAAACTTTCTGTATTTTTGGTGTATATTGTGTTGTTTTGTTTTTGTTTGTTCATATTAGAGTATATCTCAGAGGTGTTATGTCAAGGGAGGTCCCTCTTGAAGCTGTGTTATATGCTTTTCCATTTTTCAATATATGAAACCCAGGACTGATGAACCTATAAGGACAGCAAGTAGAATAAGGGTTTGGGGGGAATGGAGATACAGTAGGGTGGAGGGGGGGGGTGTGTGTAAAAGGGAGATGATGTCAAGGAGTCCATGTTGAAAGAGTGTTTGGAAACTAATTGTGGTAGCAATTGTACAAGTCTACTTGATGTGATTGAAATATGGAATGATATTGTATATGTATTAAATACCAATTAATAATAAAGAAAGAGAAAAAGAGGAAATAAAGCATTATAATGCAATGTGCGAAGTACAGGAATTAGAAAAAACCTGACATTTCACAAGCTGAAAGAATTGAAATAAAATCCAAGCTTTGAGTTTCAGAATTTAAGACTTCTATAGGCAATATTGAATTACACAGGCGGTATGAATAGAAGATATGAGGTAACCCAGAATCATTATACCAAAAAGAATTGGCCAATGTCCAACCAGATAGGGAAGTAGAGTATGATCAGCAATTAATGATATTAAAGAAAAAAGGCCAAACTGTATTGAAGTCATTGATGAAACTCACGGCTCCAGGAGGTGATGGAATACCTACCAATCAAGAAGTTTCAAAAAACTGACATAATGCTGCAAGCGCTAATTCATCCATACCAAGAAATATGGAGGCCGGCTACCTGACCAACCACCTAGAAGAGATCCATATATGCTCTTCTTCCCAAGAAAGGTTATTCAACAGAATGAGGAAATTATTCAATGTTAACCTAAAATCACACCCAATTTTTACTGAAGGCAATGCATAGTCAGCTTTAGCAATATATGGACAGGATCCTTTCAGAAATTCAAGCTGCATTACAAAGAGGATGTGGAAAAGGAATACCATTGCTGGTGTCAGATGTATTTTTACAGAAAGCAGAGAATGCCAGAAAATATTTATTTGTATGTTGTTGTTTGGGGAGGGCTGTTGATTACTCAAAGGCATTTGACTGTGTTGATCATAAACTAGGGATAACTTGCAAAGAATGGAAGTTTTAGAATACAGAAGTATGTTCATGGGAAACTGTACATAAGTTTAAAAGCAGGAATTTAAACAAAACAATAGAATATTTCCTGATTTAAACTCAGGGAAAAATATATGAGACCACTATTATAAAGGGGGGGGGGAAAGCAAGACCAAGATATAAGCTTTTATTTCAAAAGAATACATTTTGGAGATTGCCTTTGGTGGTGGGTAATGGAGGAAAAACAAAGCAATGGGCTGGACTGTTGAGGGGTGACAACTTGGATGAAATGGAAGATAATAGTCCACAAAAGGGAGAAGGCAAATCAAGGATCAAGTTAAGGATAAACTACTGGTTTATTACTAGTTTAATTTGTTTAATACAAAGTTGATGATAGGAAACACCACCACCCACATGTAGTTTAAATAAAAGAAATGCTAAAAAAAATAGAATGGAAAAATGTGTCCTGGAAGAAGTACAGTCAGAAGGCTCTTTAGAATCACAGAGAGGTAAGACTTTGTCTCATGCTTTTGGGCATGTTACCAGGAGGAACTAGTGCTTTGAGAAAGACACCATGCTTGGTTGTATCCTTATTCAATTTGTATGCTGAGCAAATAAACTGAAAAGTCTGAACTATATGAAGAAGAACATGCAACCGGATAGGAAAAGGATCTTTAGCAATCTGTGATATTCAGATGACAAAACATTGCTGAAAGCAACAAAGCGTTTAAGCATTTACTCAGGATAATCAAACCCTACCACCTCAGAATGGGCTGGTCCTCAACGTAAAGAACATCGAAACCCTCAAAACTAGACCAATAAGCAACATAATTATAAATGGAGAACAGGGAGGCATTGTCAAGATTTTCATTTTAGTACCTGCATGGCATTCCTAAGAGTGAAAGATGGCGTTTTCTATTTCCATAAGTTTCAAAACCTCACAGAGGCCGTTCTACCCTGTCTCACAGGGTTGTTATAAGTGGGTATCAACTGATGGCAGTGAATTTGGTTTTGATTTTTGCATCTACAAATTATATATCACCCCTTTAGATGTGCATCTTTGGAAAAAAACACAAATCAACAGAGGAAACCTCAACTTGGCTGGGGTCCATTTTCAAGATGGGGAGAGAAGGAGAAGACCATTCATTTGCTGCCATCCAACATTGTGCTAAGGCTACCCTCAATCAACAGACACTCCTGTAAAAGAGAGAAGCAAACCTTAATGGAAATTCAAGCCAAGATCTGGGAAGTGGGGTATGTATGTCTCAGAGAAGGCAATTACATTGCTCATTACTGATGGTGGATAAACTGGAAGGAGCAACCTATGGGAGAAAAAACATTTACGGAGCCCTGATGGCATAGTGACTGCGTGTTGGGCTGCAATAAGTAAGCAAGGTTCAAAACCACCAGCTGCTCCCACGGGCAGGGCTTTCTACTCCCATGAAGAGTCACAGCCTGGGAAACTCACAAAGGCAATTCAGCCCTGCCCTATAGGGTCACTATCGCATTGACTCTACTGCAGTGAGTTTGAGTTATATAGAGCATGAGGTATTATGTTCCTAATTTGACACTTTTGACTTAGTTTCTATCCACCCCTACTGGGACGTTATACTCTGTGCTTTTGAGGTGTGCAACATCCCTTACCAGACGAGTTAGGTGTGAAAGCCTCATTAAGTTAACTCATTAAGTTAGCTCAAACGCCCCTGTAGAAAATTTAAGAAATCAACAAACTCCTTTGGGTGGAAGACTGAAACTGCCTAGTGTGAGAAGTAAGTGAAAGCTACCCCAAGGTTATGGAATTGCCAGTTTGGGGACTTTGGTTCATATCTCTTGCTTTGATTATGCCCAATGAATAGTGGCCCAGGAATATCATATATTTACTATTGTAATGCTCTCCTTGTTTTCTAATGAAATGTATTAATCTGGTAGGCATGGTTCTGCCTCTCTGAATGAGTGTTATTGCATTTTACCCTATAACCAACCCCCATAGTTTGTGTAAACAGTGTCCAGCCACTTAAGAGTTTAATCTGCGCACACACTTGTCACAGCTCATAGCTGGCTTATATTTGTACAATTCCTTTTTCTTGAAGTGTTTTAAATTCCATTCCTTTGACTAAATTAATGACATGATATCGATGCCCCAGGGGGGTGATTTATAATGTTTTCTAT
>NW_022103898.1:52476872-52512472 GCF_000313985.2 Echinops telfairi
CTTCTAAATAACAATCTTTATAAATTTGCAAATTCATTCTGAAGGAGGGAATGGCATCAGAGCTTACATGATGAACACCTGGGGTGCAGAGGCTACGGAGGACAGTAGAGCCCCACATCCATGTGCAGGGTCCCCTCATGGATTAAGCCGCAGGTGAATCCCCTATGATCATAGTCAAGGGATGTGTCTGCTTTGCTATCAGGCAGAGACAATGCAAAGTCGATTGTGTGGATGTAATTAGGTTAAAATATAATGTCTTAGCATTTGATCTCCCTTTTGGCTCATGTTAAAGTTGTTTCAATTTTTGATATTCTTTGTTTTCTTTTCAATTGAGGTTTTTCCATGTTTTGTCTAGTCATTGTTGAGGTTATTTATTTATTTGTTTTCTGTTTGTATTTTGTATGGTTTTCCGTATATGAAATCTCGGGTAGGTAGACCCAAATACAGTAACTGAATTGATAAATGCCTAGGGCCGTGGCAGGGGAAGGGAGAAATAGGGAGCTAACAACAACGAGTACAAGAAGAAAGCCTTCTGAAATTGATTGTGATGCAACTGCACAAATATTCTCAATGTGATTGAATGATTAAATTTTATGATAGGTGAATTATATGCCAATAAGACTATTTTTAAAAAAGAATTTCATCTTGTTTGGATCCCCAATCAATGTGCATGGAAGCAGTAATCATGAAATCCAAAGACATTTTGCTTTAGGTAATCTGCTGCAGAAGATCTCTGTAAGGTGTTAAAAATAAGTTATCACATTGTAGACTAAGGTGCCCCTGACCCCAAACCATTTGAAATCACCATATATGCATGTAAAGGCTAGATAATGAATAATAACCAAATTTATGCATTTGAATTATTGTGTTAACAAAGAGTATTGAATATACCAGGAACTGCCAAAAGAATGGACGAATCTAAGAAGAACAAAGTAGGAGGCCTGGCACTTTCCAAACTCAAAGCCTATTACAAAACATAGCAGCTGAAACATCATGGAAGTGGCTCAATGATAAACACATATATCAATGGAGCAGAATATTGCTTCTAGAAATAAATTCTTCTACCTACGCACAACCGATCTTAGACAAAAGGCAAACAAATATTAAACAGGACAGATATTAAATAGTCTCCTCAACAAATGGTGCTGGAAAAATTGAATTTTCCCCTGTAGGAGAAAAAATCAGGACTCCTACCTCAACCCATGTTCAAAAATGAAACCCCGAATGGATCAAATCCCTAAATGTACATCACAAAGCTATGAAGATTGCCGGTGAGAAGGTGGGGACAAACTTCAGGACCCTATTGCAAGACATCGACTATTATGAAGGAAAACACACCCAGTAGATAGCCATTTAGATCACTGGAAATGACACTTATTTACATGAAAAGACTTCATCAAAAGAGTGAAAGGAGAACCCACAGAGTGGGAACATTTTTGGCAACAACACAATGGACAAGGCTAATCGCTGAATCTATAGAACACGGCAACATTTCTATGAAAATGAGATGAATAACCCAATTAAAAAAGTAAGATAAGGACAAGAACAGTTTTCCAAATTTAGAAGGCCAACAAACATAGAAAGAAATGGCCACACAATCACTAGCCCTTTGAGAGACACAAAGCAAAGCAAGAATGCGATACTACATTACACAGACGATGACAGGCCAGTTCAAAACAAAACACAAAATAGCAAATACTGGAGAGGCTTCAGAGTGATTAGAACCCTCATACATGCTGGTGGAACTGTAAATTTGTACAACCACTATGGAAAGTAATATGGCCCTACCTCAAATAACTGGGGATAGAAATCTATACAATCCAGCAATCCCTCTGCTGGGTATATCCCAAAGAAGTCAGAGTCACCATATGAACAAACATACACTTACCAACGTTCATTGCAGCACTGTTCACAATAGCAAGAAGATGGAAATAACTTAAATGCCCATCAGTAGAAGAACAAATAAACAAACTTTGGTGTATATACACATAATAGGACACCATGCATCCCTAACAAACATTGATGAAATCAGGATGCACCTCGTTGCATAGATGGACCTACTAGACATTATTACTGAGCAAAATTAGCCAATCACAAAAGGACACATATTATATGGGGCCACTCTTACAAGGAACAAAAACGAGGTACAGGCTTTCATATCATAGGAAACAGACTTAAGAAATTGTCCGGTGGGAGGGAAGGGCAAAGAAGGGAAAACAAAGTCATGGGCTAGCAGGGGTCCTCAAACTATGGCCCGTGGGCCACATGTGGCCCGTGAAGACATTTATCCGGCCCACCGGGTGTTTTTGCCCCATTTGGTTTTTTTTATTTCAAAATAAGATATGTGCAGTGTGCATAGGAATTTGTTCATAGTTTGTTTTTTTTTTAAACTATAGTCTGGCCCTCCAACGGGTCTGAGGGACCATGAACTGTCCCCTGTTTAGAAAGTTTGAGGACCCCTGGAGAGTGTTGTGAGGTATTAACTTGGGTTAAATAGGAGCTAGTAGTCCACAAGACAGAGAAGCAAAATCAAGGAGCTGGTAAAGGGTAAACCATTGGTGGTGGTGGTTGGGGTGGGAGTGGGAGGAGGCATGTTATTAATAGTTTAAACTGTTGAATAAAAAGTTGATCTCACATGTAAGCCTCCACTTATTTTACAGTTTTTAAAATCTTTTTTTTTTTTTAAAGAGTGAACCCATCTATCTTGGAAGAAATACAGTCAGAAAATCTCTTAGAAGCAAGGGTGTTCAGAATTGGTCTCATGAGTCAAGACATGTTATCAAGAGGGACCAGTCACTTCAGAAAGACATCATACTTGGTCAAGTAGAGGATGACCAAAAGCGAGGAAGAATCTCAGTGATATTGATCGACAATGGCTATTCAAAATGAGCTCAAATAGCAAAAACTTTGAGAATAGAGCAAGAACCGGTAGTATTCATGGTTTCTGCTTTGAGTTGTAACCTACTCAGTGTCATGTTCAATGAAGAATTTCCAAAAGAAGTCTGAAATATCCACATAGTTGAAAATTTCCCCAGTGTCCAATTATTTTGTATTTTATTAATTTCATACTTGCTTTTAATCCCGTTTTCATAATTGTTTTTAATAACAAAGTATCCTGAAACACTTATATGCGTATGTTTAACTTTAGTTTATTTCATTTCTATATATACATCAACATTTCCATTCATATTTGTTCATTTGCCATCTTTCCTAGATGGCAATGCCTTCTCTTTGTGTATTTGAGCTTTCACAATGAAGAGAAACTGAGTACAATAAATGATAGGAGGTTGTGATTCATGTTATAGGACTTAGATATGCGATCCCTGAACTGCCAAAGTGCCTATATGCAATCCCCTGAACTGCCTCTGTCATCACGGCTTTCAAAACCCAACAGAAATAGAAAGTTTTAAGGTGTTTACATCTTCCTCTCTTATAGACTTAGCTAAAGTAATGAAGAAAAAAACACATGATTACCTTATGGAGAACGTAGTTAGGACCTGAAAGTATTGTCGCTGCGTGTTCCTGTGTAAAAAGTCTCACAGGGTGTTATGAGCAATACTGATTGTGTGTATTCAATAGAAACCATCCTGTAATTATGAATGAGTTTTCTTAAATCAATCTACAAATCAAATTGGTCTGTAATGCAGAAGTTAAATATGGTTCATATTTAATGCCAGCTAGCCGAATGATTGTCTTAGTGTATGGTATACAATGTACCTTACTGTACATAAAAGAGTAAAGAAACACTTCTCAATGCACTGAACATTCTTTGTTGCTGTTATGTGCCATTGAGTAGTTTTGGGGCCCTCTGAACAACAGAACACAACCCTGCCGGGTCCTGAGCCATCCTCACAATTGTCCTTACGCCTGAGGCCATTGTTGCAGCCACTGTGTCAGTCCAAAATATCTTTACATAATAATGATAATGTTTAGTTACATGTAGCAAGTAGCACTCGTTTACTATTATGAATCATTGCAATACCTCAACATTTTAGTACAATAGACTTTGCATTATGTCGGAGTGGGAGTGGGTTCAGAAACACGGGTTGTACATAAATTGGACCTTTATAACCTGCTGATTGTCTATCCCAAACCTTAAAATGTATACCCTGTGTACATTACCTGTGGGGGATTACCTGTGTAGAGCCAATGGTAGCAATCCAGAAGCTCTGGTGGTTGGACTTCACGTAACAACCAAAGGGGATTTAAACATTCATGTTACTGAAGAAAAGAACTTACTAATATGTGGATATGATACTAATTTCAATACTTGCCCCAAATGACCAAAATATATTTGTATACGTGTACTATTTTTGACAGCTCCACCAATCCTTCTGTATTCTACATTTCTGCCTTTTTGGAGGTAGAAAAGGAAAAACTGCAAGTGTAACATTTTGTTAGCATGCTCTATTATTCCTTTTAATTCCTTAGGAAATTGTCTATTTCTTTTTCATCTGTGTGGGAAATAGGATTCTTAAATGTTACTTTTGGAAATTAGACCATGATCCACCCCCACCCCCCTTAGCTGTTTGCTTATTCTTGTCTTCACCCCTTTATTATTTCCATACTTGAAGTTCTGATCCAAAGATGTATTTTTAAGTGTTCTTGTCCTTGGAAAAATATCAGTAGGCACCTAGTGAGTCTCATAAAGCAGCGAAATGGCATTCATAGTTTGTATTAAAATGACAGATGAAAGGAGACAAAAACCGATGTACTCGAGAAGCAAGGCAGCCAGGTGCTTAGTGAGGATTATGTTTGCTAATTTAAAAAGGAAGGGGGGAAATCTTTGCACACCATCAGTCTAAAAACAGGAAGAGAGCACGGTTGAATAGAAGCTGTGTCATTTACTCCATCATGCTGAGCATCTGCCATCCCCCACCCCCTCGACTTCATTCTTCCATTTCTTCAGATTCCGCCCACGTGGATTGTTGCTACCACCTATTCTCCACCAAGGGAGCCAGGAGGGTGGACTGGCAGCTTCATCTCCCTGGAGAGCTGGTGCAGCCCAATTCTCACTGTGAATGCTGGATACCTTCTAAGCAAAGAGATTGCACACTGTGCTACTATGTTTGCAATTCCATATTGCAAATTCTGAGACAACACATGTTTAATAGACTAGAGAGATAAAATCTAAAAAAATGTTAGTAGAAACTAGATTTCATAAAAATTTCTAAGTGTTCTTCTCTTGTTTCTAAAAATCAAGGCAGGACTGAGAAGCTGTTCACTTTTATTAGGATAATAGTAGGGAGCTGTGTACTTGAATGGCTCTTGGATCAAGAAGAGTAATGAAAAATGCATTTCTGATCAAACAAAGATGCACACGAAGAGTACAGCAATGAGATTTTCTTTTCATTTTCCTATACACTTCAGATGTGAATGAGGCTCCTGGTACTATCCTCTCCAACGACATCCGAGTGGCATTTGTTCAGTTGTAAAGTGTCTTACTTTACACCAACAATGATGATAAAATAACGACAATTTCTAGGACTACCAGAATGAGTGTTGACCTGAGAGATCACCCTGCAGACTATATACTGATTGTAGTGAAGATACCATGCCATGAAACTTAAAAAAAACCCTCTGGAATTGTGTGCGGAGCATCAACTTAGAAATCACAAAATGAATTTCATTACCTTGTAGTTTAAACCTTGGATCTCCATAGTGTTGTAAGTGGGCTGAGGATGAGTTTAAAAAGTGAGATGTTTCTTAACCAGTTGGAATTCAGTGGAATAGAATTTGCCACTGATGGTATTTATAAGTTTCTGGTTTTAAACAAAATCCCTCAATCCAAGTATTCATGAACTGCTTATTGAATTTCAACAAGCAGTTCATGAATCGCTCAGCATATTCCCAGATTGATTCAATAATATCTAGATCATTTCCATAGAAATAGCCTTATTATTATTACTAACTTCCAATATCCTCACATGGCAGGTCAAAAGAAAATATTTTTTAAATTTATAAAGAAATGTAGTTTTCAAACCTTATGGAAAATATGAGTTCAAAAGTTCCAGAAAATGAGATTGTTACCATGGGATTAAAAATCGACATAACTGTATAAACTTAAAAAAAATGGAACACGTCAAATGGAAAAGGTATAACTAAAACACAAAATTATAGCTTTGTGATTTAACTAGAACAACCCGAGGGTGAGGAAAGTAAACTTTTATTTTTCAGTTGCATAAAAATAGCTTAAAGCAGCTGTGAAAACAGCCCTCAATTCTGTGAAAGCGGCGCCAGGAAACTAAGCCAAACCGTCAGATCATGGACAGTCCTCACATCACCAACCAACGAGCACATTTCTCACCTGCGCTGCGATTCATTGTCATTAAAAAATCCAAATTAATAAGAAAGATGAAGCAAAAGTCAGGAGTGAACGCTCTCTCTCTTTCTTGAACTCTATTCAAATTCCCCTGAAATGTCAACCTGTTTTGCTTGGGCTGTAGGAACCTAAAAGAATTGTGTTCTGACTGGATTAGATCATTCGTGCAGTGATAAGGGAAAAGAAATTAATTCAATCATTCTGAATGGTCCATTGGATCTTATAAAGCAACAAAAGCTCTATTTAAATTAGTGACACTTGAAAGATTTCTGATTTTACTCATGATGGGTGATCATGGCAGACTAGATGTTTAGAAGTTCTAAACCTAATTCTTCCACTTGATTGCTGAAACTCACCCAACTTTCTCTGTGTGTGTGTGGGCGCGCACATGCGTGCTTGCTTAGATCCATGGTAATTTATGAAGAAGAATAGTTTTTCATCACACACTTAGATGCAGGGACACCTGTATTTGTTTAGGACAAGAATTTATATTGATAAAGGCAGTCCTATAGAATTCTTATTTAATTCTTATGTAGATAAATGCTGAAGAAGACACATATTTTTGAAGAATTCATCTCCATCTCTCACTACCATCGAATCTATTCTGACTCAAAGCGATCCTAAAACTGCCTATTTGGGTTTCCAAGACTTAAACATCTTCACAGGAATAGATGATCTCTTCCTTCTCACGTGGAATGACTGGTGGGCTCAACCCACTGACCTGCCCTTAGCACTGCATTATGTCGTGCTCAATGCCAGAACAGAAAAAGGAAACATCATTTCTATTCTTTTGAAACTGCTTGTCAAATTGTATGATCCAGGAATCTTAATTCAGTTACTTAAGAAAAACACAAGAACTGTAAAATTGACAAGAGATTAATATGACCCTAGATGTTAATTTAAGAACCCCGAAGGAGCCATGGTTGGGCTGCTAATTCCAAGGTCAGCAGTTTGATACTACTAACCAGTCGATGGCAAAACCATGGTGCTTTTGACTTCCGTAAAGAGTTACAGTCTTGGAAGCTCATCGGGGCAGTGCTACCTTGTCCTATAGGGTCCCAATGAGTCGGCATAGCCTGGCAGTGAGTTTGCTTTTGAGGGTTGTATTGTGTTGTTCTTTGAGTGTCCCAGTGGTTAAGCACTTGGTTGGTAACCAAACGTTTGAGCCCACTAATTGTCTCAAGGGAGAGGAGATCTGCCGATTTTGCTCCCATACAGATTTCAGCCTAGGAAACCCTAGATAGTTCGACTCCACTTATCGGGTCACTATGAGTCCAAATCCACTCCTAGTACAGAAAGGCAACAAAAGCCCTTCAACTGTTACAATTTTGTTTCAGAATCATCTCTCATAAAATCATTTTAGCTGCTAACAATAAATGGATAGGCTTATTCATTAATTCAACAATTTTATGTAGTATTTACTATACCCAGTACTAAAATTAGTAATGGATGTAAACAAACCATCTGTTTTTTAAAAACAAGTCTTGAGAAATTTTCTGAAAGGGATATAACAAATATACAATATCAATTGAATCCTCATTTTCATGTTTGTTGTACTGCCCAACAATATTTGTCTCAAAAATAAATGTTCTTTTTAAATAAAATAGATATCAACTCAACAAGAAAAAGACAAAAACCCAATAAAAATGGGCAACAGGCATGAACAGACACTTCACAAAGATGATATAATAGCCAACAGAGGAAAAGAAGCTCACCATAAAAAAATATGATATATCAACTCACGATAGAAAAATGGAAATGATAAAACAAGAGGAGCAGAAAACACTAAAAACAGGCGAATCTTTGGGGAGATTGGAACTCTTACGCATATCCTGTTGGAATGGAAAATAATGCAATCACTGTGGAAAATGGCTTTGTGCTTTCTCTAAAAGCTGGAAATATTCATGGTTTAGAAATCCTACTCCTAAATGTAAGAACAGTGGCACAAACAGGCATATTCACACAAATATTCATTGTATCATTGTTCACAGTAGCAAAAAAAATGTACATCAGTGGATGAATGGTAGCTGGTACATTCATACAATCTACAATGGAATTGTATACACTACAAAGAATGGTAATAGCTCTACAAGCAATATGAATCAGTCTGAAGGGCATTATGCTGAGTAAATTAAGTCCCTCACAAAGAACACATATGTACAGATCTACTATTATAAAAGGAAGACAGATTCACAGAAAAATATTTGATGGTTACCAGAGATGTGGGGGGGCGGGCAGGAAGAGGAATCACTTATTAAATATTAAATACTGTTATTTTTGGTGATGATACAGACAATATCAAATAAATGTGAAGTAGTCACAACTTGATTAAAGTTAATGAAAACACTAAGAAGTATACAAGAAAAGAGGACAACTTTGCTTAATGCTCCCACATATTCAATTTTTCAAGAACAGTGATAACATGATGTTTTTTGCTATATAGGTAGATATGTATACACATATACCTATAGGTAGACATGAATGCATCTCAAAAAATTTAAGTGTAAATAAAAACATATGTTAATGCATATTTGTATATGCTGCACTAAAGGAGAAGAGATATAGAGACTTTCTGGACATATTCAGACAAATCATGGAACTGTTTAATTGGGTTGAAGGACTTAGGTGGTGAATTAGTCCATTGACATAACACAGTTCATAAAGTTAATATTCTACATCCTAGTTTTCTGATTAGTGCCTGGGGTCTTAAAAACTTGTGAGTGACCATCACTTATTGATTTGTACACATGTGGAATAAAAGAGAATGAAGGAACCCAAAACTCAGGGAAGAATATGGTGCACAGGACAAGTCCTTTCAACGACAGCTTGTTTTAACCTCAGATCAGAAGAATGAGGCGGTGTCTGGTTACCGCTACCTATCATTTTGATCAGGTAAACAAAATCCTGTTTTAGGAGGTGGGATGTATACCAAACTCAAATTCAGAAAAAGACTAGAATTATTGAATTGATAAGAGACCACTGGAACCCCTGAAGCTATCACCTTAAAATACTATTTTGACCTAGAACTGAAACCACTACTGGAGATCAATTTTCAACCAAATAATAGATTGGATAATGAAATCATCAGTATAATGTGAGCAATGTCTCTCTTAAACAATTAACTGTATGGCATCAAATGGGTAACATTTAACCCAATGGGAAGACGAGAAGGCCAGGAAAGGAAGTTACATCAGTGGAAGCAGAACAAAAGGAATGCTGTCACAATGTGAAAATCGTAACCAACTTCACAGAACCATTTGTCTAAAATTGTAAACAGGAACCTTCTTTGCTGTGTAAAACCTCACCTAAAAATACCAATAAATTCTGATTTTAAGAAAACATGACAGAAACAAAATCTGTTTTAAAGAAACTTTAAAATAAACAATGAAAATTAAACCATACTTTACCCCCCAGATTTCTAGATTAACTAATATATTTTTAGGGATAGTCTCACGCAGCTAGATGGATGGGCATATGCTGCTGTTGTTAGGTGCCTTTGAGCTCTCCCTGACCCACAGCGACCCTATGCCCAAGAGAAGAAGCACCACCTGGTTCTGTGCCGTGCTCACTATTGTTCCTACACCTGAGCCCTCGTCCAGGGCCTTCCTTGCTTTCACTGCCCTTCACTTTACCAAACGTGATGTGCTTCTGCAGGGCCTGGTCTTTCCTGTCAATACTTCCAAAGTACGTATGGCAGACAATGTCTTGCCATTTTGGCCTCTCTGCAGCACTCTGGCCTTACCTCTTCCAATATGGATTGGTTTATCCTTTTAGCAGCCCACGGTACTTTCAATATTCCTCTCTGGCACCGCATTTCAAGTGCACCTATTCTTCTACAGTTTTCCTTATTCAGTGTCCACCTTTCACTTGCATATGATGCAATGGAAAATACCATGACTTGGGTCAGGCACATTTTAGTCCTCAAAGTAACATCTTTAAAGAGATTTTATGCAGCATATTTGCCAGTACTGGTAATCTCCTGACTGCTGCTTTCAAGAACATGGCTTGCGGATCCAAGCAAGATGAAATCCTTGACACCTTCGAACTTTCTTCCATTTATCATGATGTTTCCCATTCAACCAGTTGTGAGGATTTTGGTCTTCCCTACATGGAGTTGTAATCCATACGAAAGGCCGAAATCCTTGATCTTCATCAGCAAGTGCTTCAATTCCTCCTCAATTTCAGCAAGCAGGGTCGTGTCATATGCATATCCAGCTTGTTAATAAGCCTTCCTCTAACTCTGATGCCACATTCATCTTCATATAATCCAGCTCCTCTGATGATTTGCTAGCATCCATACTTGTGTATGTACGTTTGAGTGGATACGACCCTGTCCCACACCTTCCTGACTTTAAACCCTTGTTATGTTTTCATACCTGCCTCTTGATCCAAGTACAATTTCCTCATCAGCACAATGAAGTATTCTGGAAATTCCCCTTCTTATCTAATTCTTATCCATAATTTATCATGATCCATACAGTTGAATACCTTGGCATCGTCAATGAAACACAAGTAAACATCTTTCTGGTATTCTCAGCAATGATATCCTTTGTCCCATGTCTTCCTCTGAATTCTGAATCCTGAACTTCCGGCAGGTCCCTGTCAATGTGTTGCTGCAATTGTTGTTGGATGATTCTAACCAAATTTTACTTGTGTTTGATATCAATGATATTGTTCTATAGTTTGTACATTTTGCTCGGTCATCTTTCTTGGGAATGGGAACAAGTATGGTTTTCTTCCAGTCAAATTGGCCAAATGGCTGTCTTCGAAATTTCCCGGCATGGATGAGTGAGTGCTTCCAGTGCTTCTTCAGCTTTCTGAAACATTTCAGTGGGTATTCCATCCATTCCTGGAGCCTTGATTTTGGCAAATTCATTCAGTACAGCTTGAACTTCTTTCTTTAGCATCATTAGTGCTTGCTGATATGTTACATTCTGAAATGATAGAATGTTGATTATTCTTTTTAGATACAATGACTGTGTATTCTTTCAATTTTCCCTTGATGCATCCTGGATCATTCAATATTTTGTCTATAGAATCTTTCAAAATTACAATTTGAGCACTGCTTTTTTTCTTGACTTCTTTCAGTTTCAGATATGCTGAGCATGTTCTCCCCTTGTGGTTTTCTAATTCCACGTCCTTGCACATTTCATTATAATATTTCGCCTTGACTTCTGGAGCTGTCCTTCGAAACTTCAGTTCAACTCCTTGACTTCACCTTTTTTTCCATTTGCTTTAGATACTCTACAAATAATAGCGAATCCCATCATGCAATTTCCAACTTCATTTCTATCCCCAAGCCCATATTTTCCAGCAACCGTTTCTTCCTCTGTTTCCAGCTTTTGCATTCCATTGCCAATCATTATCAATGAATCTTGGTTCTATATTTGATCAATTGCAAACTGAAGTTGGTAGAATTCTACAATTTATTTATCACTAGTTTTTGTGGTTGGTAAATACATTTGCGTAATAGTTGTATTGATTCAATTTTCCTGAAGGTGGATAGATATAATCCTATCACAGACAGCATTGTTCATCATGATGGATTTAGCAAGATCCTTTATGACATTGAATACCAGACCATTCCTCTTGACTGATTTTCAACAAAGTGTACTGTTGAAATATTGCCAGGGTGTCATAAACATTTTAGAAAACACACACACACACGTGCAAGCATATGTATATTTATATGTTTAAGAAATATTTATTTGGGAAATACAAATATATATTGCCTAAGTGGTTTCCAACTATTTTTTATTATTTCCAGTCAAGTATGATATTTTTAAGTCCTCATCCTTACAATATTAATTTTTATTGAAAAAATGTTTTAATTTTAGCCATTCTAGAAGAATCATCTTCTCATTTTGATTCATTCAACATCAGCAACTGAAGGTCTTGAAAACTTTGCTCCATCCACCTCATTAAGGTTGACTCATTCTGAGGAAGCAGTTTTTTCCCAATCATATTTTGAATGTGTTCTAATTTCAGGAGCTCATTTTCAGACACTATATCAGACAATATTCTTCAGCTTTTCAAAACTGTATCACCAGGTTATTCTATCTGCTTTGTTTTAGTCTGAAAACTCAGCTGAAATCTCCCATCATAGATGACATTGTTAGTATTTGAAAAACCAATAACACAACTTTTAATATCCCAACACCACCCAAGCCATCGCAGTGTGAGATACTGACCAAAAAGCAATTTTTTAACTTATTACTATGTAGAACATGGAATTACAAAATGAATTTAGAAAAATTAGAAATTGCACAAAATGAAATGGAATACATAAAGATGGATATCCTTGGCATTAGTGAACTCAAATGGACTGTTAGTATTTGCATCAGATAATCATAGTCATCATAGTCTACTATTCCAGAGTAGAGAAAATAAAGGAGAGATTGCACAAATTGTTAAAAAGAAAATTCCAGTATTTTTCAGAATTACAATACTGTCCATAAACTTAAAATACATACCAAATTAATATGACTATTATTTAAATTAACACACAAATTACTAATGTCAAAAATAAGAAAATTGAAGATTTTCACATTTCTTCCGTCTGAAATCGATTCAAAAATGAAATCAAGATAACTGGTAATTACTGGTGAATGGAATGCAACAGGAACTTTGAAGAAGGATGAGTGGTTGAGGCTAAATATGACCTTAGTGATAGAAGATCAGCCAGACATCCAGCAATATAATTTTGCCAGACAAACAATTTAATCATTACAAACACCTTTTCCCCCCAACAATATTGACGGTGCATATATACATGACCTTAATGCATAGAAAATGCAGGAATCAAATGAAGTACATCTGTGGAAAGAGATGATGGAGAAGCGAATATTATCAGTCAGACTGAGGCCAGGGCATGACTGTTGAACAGATTATCAATAACTCACATGCAGATTCAAGTTGAAGTTGATAAAAATAAAACAAGTCTACAAGAGACAAAGTACAACCTGATCTGATTAAGGCAGCCTAGTGGGGAAAATACCATAGACTGCTGAAAGGACAAACTAATCTGTTTGGGAAGAAGTACAAACAGAGAGCGCCGTAGAGGCAAGGATGGCAAGCCTTCATATTTTCAGGACAGTCTGGTCTCTGGAGAAGGACATCATGCTTGGTAAAGTAGAGGGGCAGTGGAAAAGAGGAAGGCCCTCAATAAGACGATTGACGCAGTGTTTGCAACAGTGAACTTTGGCATAGGAACAATTGTGAGGATGGCACAGGCCCGGGCAATGTGTTGTTCTGCGGTGCACAGGGTCACCATGGGTGTGAACTCACTTGATGATGACAAGTGGTACAATGAGTGGTAAAGTGCTTGTCTTCCAACTAAGAGTAGGCGGTCAGAACCCTCCAGTGAAAAACAATGCAGAAGTAGACTTCCCTAAAGAGTTATAGCCTTCAACTCTAGAGGGCAGTTCTATTTTGTCCTACAAAATTCATCCCTGTGAATCAGAACGCGATGTCAATGTGTTTGTTCATTGGCTGATGATGTGGTTGGCTTTTTGTTGTTACTAACCAGTCTACCTTAGGTATCACTGAATGAAATGGTGTTGTGAGTGAATTGTCCATTATTGTGACTATGTGTCTGTCTACCTCAACGAGTTTCCATAATCCTCTACTTCATCAAATATTATGTCCTTTCTAATCTATCCTGATGATGTGTCATTTGTACACTAGCTATCAATAAGTATTCCTTCATGAAATGTCTGCGTTCATTTAAAAATTAGTTTAATATTTTCTTTTTAATATTAAGAATTCATTATTTATTCAGTATATATTATGCAGTACTCTAATCAGATATATGCTTTGTTAATATTTAATCCTATTCTTTGACTTTCCTTTTCATTTTCTAAATGCTCCCTTTTAATGAACAGAGGTTTTTAATGTTGATCAATATTTCTTTTTTTGTCCCCAGAAAGGTTTGGCTACCCACAGAACATATAACTACTCTACTCTGTGTTTTCTTTGGAAAGTTTTAGAGCTTTGGCTTCTACAATTGACCTATAATCCACTTCAATTAATGTTTATATGTGAAGAGGTATTTGAAATCAATTTTTACACCTCTGGGTAATAACTTTCTCTGGATGGTCTGGGTGGGACTTCCCTTTTATATATTCTTGTCCAAGAAATAGTTTGTTTGGTTTTTGTCCAGATCTCTGGTTGTGTAATAGTTACAATCCAGCTGCTGACTGCGGGGTCAGCAATTACAACCACCAGTCACTCTGATGGAGACAGATGAGATTTTCTGCTTTCCTAAAGAATTACAGAGTCTTCCATGTGGATTTAGTTGACACCTCCCTTAAATGGCTGCTTGTTTTAAGACAAACCTTTAATCTGGAGAAGGAGCCCTATTAGAACTTAAATTCTGAGCACCTGGTTTACCGAAGGCTATGAATGACAGTGGAAATCCAAAGCTCCTTTGCAGGGTCTCCACATGGATTCAGTCACGGGGCAGTTCCACCTTCCCCGAAAGGGTTGCTATGAGTTGGAATTGACTCCATGACAGTAAGGTTTGATCACTCTGTCAGTTTTGAGGGGAGCAGGACAGAGTGGGGATTTAAAGGGATCAGCAATGTAACAACACAAATTAGAATCAGAACTATTTTTACAAGGTATAAGTATAGATAGTTTTCCTTAAGTATTTTATTCTTTATCCTAGAAATGCATTAAAACCTACAGAGGTCCCTCTGAGCCCTGCTTTCACTATATCCCACAAAATATACAGCAATGAACAGCAACAACAAAAATGTATGGGCTCAGAAACCCATTGGAGCAGTTATACGCTGTTCTATAGGGTTGCTAGAAGTCAGAATTAACTGATAGCAATGAGTTTTGAGTTTATGCCTAAGGCTATTATAATATTTAAGACTGGGTTTTCTTTGTTATGCTAATGAGACAGGATTAGTGTAGGGTATATCTTAACTCAATATCCTTTAATCTTTAAAACAAATTAAGCAGTCCTTGGATCAGACAGGCTGCTGTGCCTCTTCCATGTGGACAGAGTTGACACATCCCTTAGATGGCTGCTTGTTTAAAAAACAAACAAAAAGCTTTTAATCAGGAGAAGGAGCCGTATTAGAGCTTAAACTCTGAGCACCTGGTTTACAGAAGGCTATGAGTGACAGTAGAAGCCCAAAACTCATTCGCAAGGTCCTCACATGGGTTAAACCTCTGATGAATTTCCTCTGACCTTGTCCAGGGATATAAATACCCTCACTATCAAACAGAGAACATTGTAAAGTCGATTATGCCAGATGTAGCTAGTTAAAATGTTTAAAAGGTAACATAGTACTTGATTTCCCTTTTGACATTTTAAATTTGTTGCAGTTTTTAATATTTTCTACTGTCTTTTTAATTGAGGTTTTCCACAGTTTTGTTTTGGCATTATTCTTAGGCTTTATTTGTTTGTTTGCCCCCTGTTTGTGTGTTTTGTATGAATTTCTGTGTATGAAGCCCCAGATGGGTAAATCTATAGAGACAGTAACTGAGTTAATAATCATCTCAGAGCATGGCAGGGGAGGATGGGGTATTTAGGGAGCCCACAATATTGACAAGAAAAAAAGGAAATGTTCTAAAATTGATTATGGTTATGACTGCACAACTTAGCATGATTGACTATTGAATTGCATAATATGTAAAACTATTTAAAAAGAAGAATAAACAAGCGAGTGAAGCAGCAAAGACAAGGAAGGAGAGATAGTGAGTCACATAAAGTTTGCCTTGAAAACACTGGCACCTTCTGTTCCATCCCGTAGAAACAGAGAGCCTTTCACTTGAGTCAGCACATTGACTTTTAACATCTAACCTCCTAAACCGTGAGAAAATAAATCTATGGTTGTTAGAGTCACTCATTTGTAGTATTAATAGTAGTACTAGATAATTAAAATGTACAGTTATGGCAATTTGGCTGAACTAGGATTTCAGTGGTTTGGCAGTTAAGACCCCATGATATGCCCCCACCCCCCAATCCCCCAGCTCCCCCTCTCCACTTGATGAAATGTCCTCGCTGGAGTGTTCTGCTTCCAATATAAATAAATATTCTGTGGGGGTGGGGGGATTACTTTCTTTTTGCTTGGTTTAGATCCTGAATCTGGTTCATTGACCTGCAGTTGTTTGGATTTGAGCCAATGGTCTAATGACGGCTAAACCCAGGAGGTATCTCTGGCCTGCCATCTCACCTGCCAACATGTCTCTGCAGCTGCAGCTTGACCTGCCAGCATAGAACTCATTCACCTCTGTAACCAGAAGCCTGTCGGCCCTAATCTGGGGTTCGTCAGCCCCTGCTATTGCACAGGCAGGAGAAGCCTCCAACCTAAGATATGAACCATGGTATTGGAATTTTCCTGCCGCATCCACGGTGTGAGCCACTTCCTTGACATCAACTTCTCTCTGTCTGTCTGTCTGTCTCCATATATGTATATCCCAGCTGGTGTAATGGTTATGTGTTGGGCTGCTAACCTTATGGCTAGGTGTTCAAAACCACCGTGAGCTCCACTGGGAAAAGATGAGTCTACTCCCATAAAGAGTTGTTGTCTCAGAAACTCAAAAGGGAAGTTCTACCCTGTTCCATAGGATTACTATGAGTCAGAATCGACTCAATAACAGTAAATTTTAGTTTTTATCTTTGATATATACATAAGAAAACCTCACTGGTTTTGCTTCTTTAGAGAACTCAGCCCAGGACAGATATCATGTTGGTAAAGTCAAGGGTCAGAGAAAAGAAGGAAAACAATCCTCAATGAGATAGACTGTTATGGTGGCTACAATGGGTGAAAATATATGACAATAATTTTTAAACTGGCACAGGACCAAACAGTGTCGGGTCGCTCTGAGTTAGAACCAACTCTATGGAACTTTCGAACAACATGAAAGAACTTTTAAAAGGTCAATACTTTTCAAATAAAGCATAACCAGCACAGAAATGTATCATAAAATGAATGAGGTTCTTTCGTGAAGTACCTGATAATCACATTGACATCTAGACCACATACTTACTGTCTAATTCAGGCTCATCTAAATTATAGAATCAAATTTTTAAAGGAATGAATGCAACCCTGCCTAGAAAGCTAAAATAAAATGTGTTCTGTCTAAATTTTTATATAATAAATCTCACCAATTTTTTCTTCATATGTGTAAATTCTTAACTCTCATTACTTATTTGTCACATAGAAGAAAGATAGGAATGTATGAACCATATTAAAATACTTATCTTTAAGATGTTCCATTAGTAATTGGTTATCTTTTTATTCCATGTCTTATGATTTTTATTCACTTTATTTTGTTTCATTTTATTTGCACATTAAAATGACTCCAGTTAGTGATCCATGTTATGACTGTTGCTCCATATTTTTGTTATTGCCGTTTTCAAGGCCACCCAAATCTAGCATATCTATACTTGATAACTGATTTTCCTTTACTTTTGTATAAACACATTCTAAGAACACAGTAGCCTTTGCAGCCTTTATTATTCAACTCCTCTATTATTCTTATCATTTAGAAAAATTTCCAATCAAGATATGTTATATTCAGATTCACTGGAGCATTTGAAAGGAATATGACACACCGTCTTGTTTGACACAAAATCTAATAAAACTTATCTGAGATTTCAGCAACCTATAAGTACCATATGATTTTTTGAAAAAAAACGAACAGATATGAGGTTTAGGTGAGATTGTAACTAAGGTTTTCAAAAACTGTGAATACAACTTACAGAAAAAATAAATGTTGAAAGAACAACTTTAGTTCAGGGAGGATAATGTAGAAAGCAATTGGTGGGAATTGAAGCACTAAGGGTTTAAACGAGGTATGAAGACGTTTCCTTATAATGAAGTTAATAATGGAGTGTGTACCTAAGAGACCCGCTAAATCTACTGCTTTCATAATTGGCCATAATAATTTGAAATCATGAAAATGTTTCTTTTGTAATGTAGGCAAACCAGAGTAAACACAATACATAAATTCAACTCACAAGGCATTCTTATTAACATTTGAATTATAAGAGAAAAAAATATGATTCTGATGTTTTGGTTAGTCAGTAAACCACAAATGCTGGGGTGACTGTGGAGAGATTGGAACCCTCATGTACTGCTGGTGGGACTGCAAAATAATGCAGCCAAATTGAGAGCCAGTAGGATATTTTCTTTAAAAACAAGAAATACCATGTGATGCAGCAATTCCACAGCCACATCTACAGCCTACAGAAATAAGAGCTGTAACACAAGCATTACGCATGTTCATCACAGCCTAATTCACATTAGCAGAAATATGGAAGTATAAGTGCACATCCAAAGAAGAATGTTTGCTGCATGTGAAATCTGGGATAGGTGAATCCATAGAGACAGGACCTGGATTCATGGTTTCTTGGGTTTATGGCAAAGGAGGTTGGGGGGGAAATGAACTAATGACAATGAATATAAGAATGAGGAAAATATTCCAAGATCGAGTGTGGTGATAATTGTACAACTCTTCTTGATATGATTGAGCTATTGAGTTGTACCATTTTTAACATTGTTTCATTATATGTCAATAAAACTGTTAAAAACAAACAATAAAAAAAAAAACCTTACCAAGCCACTGTAAAATCTCTTTGGAACTTTGGGTCTGACAGTAGCAAGAGCCTGAAGTCAATGAGTCACCATCTCTGAAAGACAAAAGTTGGATATGAGCATGTTTAATATTCAGTCTCTATGTAATACATTGTGGCAAAACCTCATAGATTGAATTATACAATTGTTATACGCTATCTTGTAATAAGTTAGTTATTTTATGTCGCATCACCTTTTTCAAGAATAAAATACTCAATTGTATAAAAATGAAAAAACAATGAAAAGACAGATGATAGTACAAACACGAAACATTAAAGAACAATAATGAATCTGGGGAGCTCCTTATAACACGTCTAAACCTACAAGACATTATGCTGAGTGACACTTGTGAAACAACAGGCTAAATGTTGTATGAGACCACTACTATAGAAATTTCAGGAAAAGTTTACACACTGGGAAAAACAGTTCTACTTGTTTCTTAATTAATTTTGTGACTCTTAACCTGTCACTAGGACCAAAACCCATCAAGAGGGAATAAAAATAAAATTTATAAGCCAATCTTATTTAGAGATGTTTCATGCTCCACGGAGAAGCCTTGGCGGGTTTGGCAGGTAGAGGGTTGTGGTTGGGTTACTTACTGCACAGCTGGCAGGCAAACCCAGCAGGCACTCTGCGAATTAAGACCAGGGTTTCCGCTTCCTTCAAGGTTTCCAGTCTCAGAAGACCCCCAAGGGTCTTCATCAGGCGGCTATGGGTCCGAATGTACTCCATGGTAATGAGTTTGGTTTTTTGGTTTAATGCTAAAGTGTTAATTAAGGATCCCTGGTGCTTCTGCCATGTAAATGTTGGATTGCCAATCACAAGGGCATTGGTTTAAAATCATCAGTTGCTACACCCACAAAGATTTACAGCCTCTCGGGGAGGGAGGGGAAAAATGAGGAGCTGATGCCAGGGGCTTAAGTGGAGAGCAAATGTTTTGAGAATGATGAGGGCAATGAATGTACAAATGTGCTTTACACAATTGATGTATGTATGGATTGTGATAAGAGTTGTTTGAGCCCCTAATAAAATGATTAAAGAAAAAAAATAGGAAAAATGAAAAAAGATTTCCAGCCCCAGAAACTCTGAGTTGGAGTTGACTCGATGGCAGTGGGTTGGGGTAGTTTTAAAATGCTAGATAGAACTTCTTGTTTGGTACAAACAATTCATTCTGATCAAAAGTTCCCGAAGGGTTACCTCAGAAACAAGGCTTTCTGTCTACTCCAAATGGAGTACTTGAAAACCCAATGGAGCACAGTTCTCCTCTGACACACGTAAGGATAGCAGGAGTTGGGACCAACTCGACGACTACTGCTTGTTTGTTAATACCAAATCAAGTCCCCCGCATTAAAGTATATATATTCAGAGATTGCTTGTATTTTAAGAAATGGATTCATATAATTCATCTCATCAAGGAGAAAAAGGAAAAATGGCTCAGCAATGACCATAATTTATTTAATACAGGCAGCAGCAGTAGCAGCTATTAAATCAGATTATAATTCCTGCCTCAACTCTGTTTTTCTGAAATACTGAGCCTCATGTGAAGCATCTTTCCTAAATATAGAAATGTGCAGATGAAAAAGTTGATAAAAACCTTTCTTCAGTTACTAAAATCTTTCATATCCATCTTTATCTCTTTATGATATTCCTTAATTCGATTGTTATTTATTTTCCACAAACTAGATGTGCTCATTCTTATGTGCGATATTTAAAATTATAAGTTTGTAAGTCATATATGAAGAAATAAAATTAAAATGAATAATTACTCATTTTATGAAGAAAATGTATGAAGAATAAAATACACAGAAGTCAGCATTTCAAAAAATGTTTTGATGTACCAAGATGGTGCTTTAAGGTTTATAACTAATGAAATTAACAACAACAACAACAAATCCGCTAATTTTTATCTTAATTTTGTAAGAAATGGATATCATTCATTTGAAAATATGTCAAAGGCATTTCATCTGAGGCTTTGAGTCCATAGAAAGTTCACACTATGCAAATGCACTCATACATGGGGTTGTTGAAGCTTTAGAGTTCCTGTTGAAATTAGCATAGTCTCAATATTTCAGAATCTAAAGAAAAGTAGGAAGGAAGACAACTAAGCTATAATAAATATCTAAAAGGTCAACTGTAAGCCCTGGCCCAGTATTTTTCTGGAAGACTACTGATCCTATATCTCTTTTTGGCCAAAGAGCACATTAGTAAGCAGATGACATTGCAAGGAATGGATTTTTGGTTTTGCAGTAAAATGCAATGACTTGGGATGGCTCTTCTTTGCATAATCTTTGCAACTCCTCTCAAATGATTGGGTGGGGTCAGGGAACTAGGGTGTCTGGAACTCTGATAGAGGGACTTGGTCTGTTTTTCCTATTCCACTAAAGTGAGCCATTTCAGAGGGAAGAAGAGACAATCTCATGACCAGCAAGAAAGAAGAACCAGGAGTGGTGGGTATTCAAGATCCCCATGTGGAGAAATGGTAGAGAAACAACCTCAAGATGATAAAATAAGGCAGAAGAACAGTGCCAAGACAAAGAGGCACAGTGGTGGGCTCCCCAATCCCCACATAAAACTGCATGTCTTTGGGCACAATGCTAGCTTACAAAATGGGGTGCCCTTTGGACATTAGTCAGAGGGTCTCTGTGAGTCAGTATCAACTCCATGACAGTGAGTTTGGTTTGGAAGGAGGTTTGTAATACTTGGTTGAGCAAGGCAGAGGTCAAGGGACTGTCTGCGTAGCTATGAGTCTGAAGACCAGGGAGGGACATGCCTCCCAACATAGCTGAGAAAGACACTGTGGATAAAAGTACTATATTTTAATATTTTGTTACCATATAATAAACCCGATAATCCTGAGTATTATCTTTGAGTTTTCTATTGCCATTGCAACTGATAATGAAACTCCATAGAGAAGGAGTTTTATGGGAGGGGTAGTTAGGGGGCGAACAGGTTAAAGGAGGTTAGAGGATGGAGGCTTGTCCAACTTCTGCTTCCTGACAATTGGCATTAGGTTGGTATGACGTTAGATTATCTTCTCTTTGTAGCTGGAAAAGGTCAGGTATGACTTCTAACTCATGTGCTTGGGAGTTTTCAAGGAATGAGGTTGTTATTTTGGATTTATTTTTATCCCTCTTCATAATTTACTAGTTTATTTACCCATTATATTTATATATAATGTAATATAAATACATTATTTACAAATTTTTGAATAGAAAAAAATACATGGTGTCCTTTTACCAAGACCGGCCTCGCTTGACAACATTAACAAGGTACACGAGACGAAGTCTTGACATTTTTCCTGTAGAGATCATTCTAGTTGTCCTTCTTTGAGAACATACCTGTGTGTTCTTCTGTATGTTTCATGGTACTTTCAATATTCTTTGCTAGCACCACAATTCAAATGCATATATTCTTCTATTGTTTTGCTTATTTAATATGCAATTTTCACATGCAGATGAAGTGATTGAATATATCATGATCGGATCTGGTTCACCTTTGTCCTCAAAGTCACATTCTTACTCTTGAATGTGTGAAAAGGCCTTGCACAGTGGTTTGCTCAATGTAATACTGTGTTTGACTTAGTGACTTAGCTGCTCCATATCACTGATCGTGGGCCCATGGCTCCCTAAAACAGTTATACTTTTAGAAACCATAGCCGTTAACCGAAACTCCATTTCCACTAACTTTTTTGAAGCCTCCTTATGTACTATCCCTTTCATAAGATTAATTTGATTTTGTGACGTCATAGAGGACTTTGCTATACGGTTATTTATTAATTATTTATTAATTATTTATTATTATTAACACTGATGCTGTGCAACAAGCTAATCTGTGTCAAGGAATCTTGGAGACAGTTACCTTGCAAACCAACTAAAAGGTATTTGTACACAATCCAAAGAAATGTGACCCAAGAGAAAGCATGAATTATCAAGAATACCATTAATATCATTAATATCACATGCAAGTAAAATTATGCTGAAGGTAATTTTTAAATACTTGCAATAATACATCAACAGAGAGCTGCCAAAAATTCAAGTTAGAATTAGATAAAGACATGAAACAAAAGGTATCATTGCTAATATCAGATGGAAATTGGCTGACAGCTAAGAATACCAGAAAGCTGATTTTGTGTGTGTGTTCTGTTGACTATGTAAAAGTATTCAACTCTGTGGATAATAAAATGGATAATATTTTGAACAATGGATATTTCAGAATACTTAATGTATTCCTGTGGAACCTGTACAAGGACCAAACGGCAGTCATTGGACCAGAACAAGGATAGTCTGCACAGCTTTAAATTAGGAAAAGTGTGCATCAAGTCAGAGTTGTATCCTTTCATCATACTTATTGACTCTGTATGCTGAACAAATAGTCTGAGACAGTGAGTTACATGAAGAAGAATGCCGTATCAGAATTGAAAGATCAGTAGCAAACTGTGATATGCACGTGGCACAACCTTGCCAAAAGTCAATAGGACTTGAATCACCCACTAGTGAAAATCAAAGAATACAGCCCTCTATAGATAACATTCACATGGAAAGAAAACAAAGCTCCTTACAACTAGAACAATAGACAACATCATGATAAAGTGGTTGAAGTAATCAAGTATTTCATCTTGCTTGGATCCACATTCAATGCTCACAAATACAGTAGTCAAGAAATCCAACAAGTCTTTACATTGGGAAATGTACCATACAGGCATCTTCAAGTGTTCAGAAGTGAAGCTCTCACACTTCGTCAAGAACTGTGTACCTCACCTAAGCAATGGCACTTTCTTTTTTTTAAAATCATTTTATTGGGGGTTCACACAATTCCCATCACAATCCATATACACATCCATTGTGTCAAGCACATATGTACATTTGCCGCCATCATCATTCTCAAAACACTTGCCTTCCACCTGAGGCCTTAATATCGGCTCCTCATTTCCCCCCTCCTTCTCACTCCCCCCTCCCTCATGAACCCTTCATAATTCACAAATTATTATTATTTTCTCATATGTTACACTGTCTGACGACTCCCCCTGCCCTTTCTCTGCTGTCCATCCCCCAGGGAGGAGGCTATACGGAGATTCTTGTAGTGGGTTCCCCTTTCTACCCCACATTCCCTCCAGCAATGGCACTTTCAGTGACTTCATATACATGTGAAAGCTGGACAATGAGCCAGGAAGACTGGGGAAATGTTGATTCACTTGAGTTGTGGTGTTGGTGAAGAATACTGAAAGTAGCATGGGCGGCTAGAAGAACAAACACATTTGTCTTGGAGGAAATACTGCCAGGATATTAGCAAGAACAGCAAGACTGTCTCACAGATTTGGACATGTTGTCAGGAGAGACCAGTTCTTGAAAAAGAACATTATACTTCTCAAAGTAGAAAAGCATCAAAAAAGAAGCAGATCCCAGGCTGCAATAATGGGATCAAACCTAACAACAGTTGTGGGGATAGTGCAAGGCTGGGCAGGATTTTGCTCTGTTGTACATATCATTGCTATGAATCAGAGTCAACTCAATAGTCTCTAACTGACAGTAGGCATTTATATTCACATAGTCAATATTATACATATGTATTATAAGTGGCAGTATACTTTGGCTCAATGATTAAGCGCCTGGCTGATAACAGAAAGGTCTATGATTTGAACTACCCATATGCTATGAGAAACACACAGCAGTTTTCTTATGTAAAGAGTTGTGGCCTTGGAAACTGCGAGACAGAGCCACTCTGTTCTAAAGGATTGCTATCAATTAAAAATCAACTCTAGCGCAATATATAGTATAATGTTTTATATATTATAAACATAATATGCACATATATTATGCACACAAGAGGGCTTTAAAAATTTGTGGGGAAACTCCATTGTCTTTTAATTCAGAATTTCCATGAAAATTTTGAAGCCCCTTTTTATATTTATGTATTTACGTAGTACAGAATAAACACATTCAGGTATCAGAATCAAAATTTCCAAGGAGCCTTCTTTAGTTCTTCACTTTTGTTGTTGTTAGTGTCAGAGTCAGTTATGATTCATACTAAGTACAACAGGACAAAAGGACACAAGGTACAGTAGGACAAAATGCAGCCCAGTCCTACATCACCATCATAATTGTTGTGTTTAAGGCCACTGTTGAAGTCACCATGTCACTGGATTGAGTGTCTTCCTCTTTTTTGTGCGGACCCTCTGCTTTACCAAGCACAACGCCATTCTCCAGAGACTGATCACTTCTGATATATCCAAAAACCTCAAATGAGGTCTTGCCTAACCTTACTTTTAAGAAGATTCAAGCTGTACTTTTTCCATGATGGATTTATTCATTTTTCTGGCAGGCAATGGTATATTCAATATTCGTTGCGGACATCAAAATTCAAAGGCATCAATTCCTCTTTGGTGTTCCTGATTAATAGTCCAGCTTTTGCATGTATATGAGTCAAGTGAAAATATTATGTCTTAGGTCAGGCATACTTTAGTCCTCAAAGTTCTAGCTTTGCTTCCTGTTAAAGAAGTCTTTAGCAGCCAGTTTACCTGATGGAATACATCATTTGACTTCGTAACTTCAACTTCTATGGGTGTTGATTGTGATCCAAGTAAAACCAAATCCTTGACAACATAAGTCTTTTCTTTCATTGTTATAATGTTGTTTATTGCTCTAGTTGGGAGAATTTCTGTTTTTAACAATGTTGAGGTGAAATCCATATTTAATTTGATCTTTGTCAATAAGTTCTTCAAGTGCTCTTCAATTGCAGCAAACAAGGCTGTGCTATTTTGCAGGTTTTTACATCCGTCTCCCTCCAATCCTGATGCCTTGTTCTTCATATAGCCCAGTTTCTTGAATTATTTACAGAATTAATAATTTTGAAGATGCTATACATTGAATACATGTGAGGAAAAGTTAAAGCACTGACACACACTACACCCTTGCTGATCCACATGAGCACAACTAAGTGTTATCATTTCCCTATTCTTTGCAATGCTATCTTTAATTTCTTATGATCCACTTAATCAAATGGCTTTGCATGGTCAATAAAACTCAAGTAAACATCTCTTTTGTATTCTATACTTTCAGCTAAGAGATATATTTTTCACCTATAAAACCCCTTGTTGCACTTCCTTTTCTGAATCCTCATGGAATTTCTGGCAATTATCTATTGGCATCTTGCTGCAACCATTTTTCAATTAACTTCAATGAGATTTCACTTACATATGATATAAACGATATTGTTTGATAATTTCCGCACTCTGTTGAAGTGCCTTCTCTGATGGTTAGAGTTTGTGTCAACTAGACACTCCTGGGTGAAGGATGGGTGGAGACAACCTATCATTTATGTCATAGTCTAATCCTACCTCTTCCAGGCTGTGGCATTTTATGTATGAGAGGGACCCAGAGCAGAGCTGAAAGCTCTTGTTCCTTTGCTTTCTGCTGGATCTGGATCCTGCATCTGGTTTGATTATATCCTGTTTTGTTGCCTGTTGATCCCGGGAGTAGTCAGCAGACTGCAACTTCAGATGCATTTGGTCAACCTCAGATTACTTTACTGCTGCATCTACCGGCCTATGGCCCTCCTCCTTCATCATTCTGTTTCCAGTGCATCAGCTTCCACATCTACATCAGTCAGGAGAAGCCTCTGGCTTATATATGATCTGTGGACTTGAATGGAACTGGACTTACCAGTTCTACAACTGTGCAGGCCATTTCTTGGTATGAAGCTCCTTCTATATACATACATATACAAGTATTACTGATTTTGCTTCTCTAGAGAGCCCAGCCTGACACACTTTCCTTTGAAATGAGCACAGATATAGATCTCATATAGTTGATAGCCCAAGTCATCCAAATTTGTTGCCATAGACAAATGAGTGTTTTCAGTCGCTCAGTATCAGATTGTTGAAACATTTCAGCAGGTGTTGAGTAAATCCTGGAGCTTTTTCAATGCCTTCAGTGCAGTTTGAATTTCATCCTTCAATACTCTCAGTTTTTGTTCATATGCTACCTCTTGAAAGAGCTTTATATAAAGAGTAATTGTACATTAAGAAAATATCTCAGCCCAGTTCAGATCAAGTTCATAAGTGTGATATTAGCCGTATATCCAATACCAGCCTATAAAGTCCCCTTCAGACTCACAAAGTACATGCAATGATGCTAAATGCAGGAAGATCAAAGGCCAGTGGGTGGGAAGTCTTGTGGGTCCATCCAGTGGCATTGCAGGCATCTCAGTGCTGGCAGGTGGTTCCTTCAGCTCCTGGGCTCTAGCAAAGCTCCATATGTCTTCTCAACAAGGATGTCTTGCTAGGAGTGAGCCTGTGTATCCTACCTCCAACGAGCTATTTATCTTCTTAGCACCTCCAAATGAGGTCATCAAGCTGTGATCTGATTGACAGGCTAAACTCCACCCCTTCACCCGTAAGTCTCAAATTGACAACAGATCATGTAACTACCACAAATAAATTCAACGTGGTATTTTGGATCTCTTGAATTTCTTTAAATTTTCTTCAGTTTTAACCTAAATTACATAGGAGCAATTGATGGTATGTTCTGCACTAAGCACCTGGTCATTTTTTGGCAGATGAAATTGACCTCCTCAAAGGCCTCTTTTATAGTTATAATTAGTTTGATTCCTGTGTGTTCCATCTAATAAGGTTAACATGCATAGTCTACATTTATGTTGTTCATGCAATCTCTAGCTTCATTTTTATAACCTTGGTCATATTTTCTAATACTGATCTTTCTTCTTTTGTTTCCAACTTTCACATTGAAATAACCAGTAATTATCAAGGCATCTTGACTACATGCTTGAACAATTTCAGATTGAAAATTGGTAGAATTCTTCAGTTTCTTCATCATTGGCTTTAGTGGTTGGTGTGTCATTGGAATAATAGTTGTATTAACATAGTCACATAATTAACTAACAGTGTTCCATGTATATATAGAATTGCATTTCAAATATATCTTCAATGTTCTTTTTGATAATGAATATGAGACATTTTTTTTTAATTTGCTTTTCTAGGAACAGTGAACCATATGATTGTCTAATTCAAAATGGTCAATTCAGACTTCTGGCAATATGGCACCCAGGTAAGCAGCTTATATCAAAAGCTCCATGAAGATCAGTAAATTCACCAATTAGGAGGCCAAGTGGGGTATTCAGGTAAGTGAATTAACTCCTGTAGCAATCCATAGTATTCCCTAGGCCAGGGAGTTGACCTCCCACCCCTCCACAGATTGCCTTGCTCAGGAGCCCCTTGGCTCTGCCCAAAGTTTGCCTGAAACACTCACCACCATGAGCAGCCCCCTTCTTTCCACATGCTGCCACACCTGGTACCCTCCCACTGCCAGCCCATAGTCCCAGAGGCCACAGCTAGACCCTGTCCACAGTCCATCCAATGCAAGCTCTGCAGGAAACAGCTGCTCACACACCTCTAGGCCATGGCTGCACCTGCTGTAGTTGGAACCCACTCCTACCCCTGTCACTCACATGTAGCTCAGGAGCCTGTGCCCGGGTTTCACTTACCTACAAACTGCAGCCACTGAGGCCAGAGCCCGCAAGCTATCTGTGTGAGGCTCCAACAGTGACAAACAGAACACTTCAATAACTACATGGAGTCAAACCATGACCCTTTCGCCTGTAGCCAGATCCCTCTGCAGTGAATGACCATGGATCTTAAAGCCACAGTCAGAACCCATCCACCGTCCTCTGCAGATTGTCCTGCAGGGTCAATCTAGACACCGCTGCCCTTTGGTGAGTCTGTCCTGAACTAGTGACTTCTCCATCAGGTCACTTCTGGCCCTGGGGGTCTAGACGTGGAAACACCATGGCAGAGCAGATTCTCCACCAGCCTATTCCCCACCCTGAGTCTTTCCTGATGCACTGCTGTGGCTCTGCGGGCTCTCCACCTGGCAGAAACTGAACTGGGGATTACCAATGGTATCTCTGTGATCTTGCAGCATCTGGCCCAGATTTGTGATGTTCTGGAAAGCCTAGGCATGCCCTGGCCTGGTCCAGAATCACCCACAGGTGCTGGCAGCAGGCTATCTTCAGAGCTCCCTCACTGCTGTCAGCAGCCGAACTGCTACAGGAACTCCTTTATGTAATAACCCGATAGCCAAACACAGTAGGCCACAGGTAGGCCCCACAGTCACTCTTATCAGCCCCACAGAGAGAAATCTCCGGGCACCTGTGTCTTTCAGGAATATAGTGCCAAAGGCCATCAAAATGACTTGCAAACAGCCACCTACCTCAGTAATATCAACAGGAAAACAAGTAAAAAAATGCAATGTTAGAAGTAGTCCTTAACCTAATGACACTCATAGAAAAAGCAGACATTGATATGCCACAAAAGAAACCTCAGATTGCTTCTTGGAGTTGTGCAGGAAATGAGGAAAGCAAAAAAGAATTAGGATACAAAGATTGAGGAGATGAAGTCTACAATCGATAGGATGAAGTCCAGGCACCAAAGGGAAATACAAGAGTTAAGGGGTGATGTAATAGAAGAAAAAATACCCCAAGATAACAGACCTCACCAACAGACTAGAAGAGGTGGAGAATTATACCATTGATGTGGAGGACAACCAGGCAGACTTCAACCGGCAAAGACAGTTAAACAAGACAATCAAAGATGTGGAGGAAAACCTGAGATCAATGACAGATGGTATGAAAAGGAACAATATTCAAATAATAAGACTAGCAGAACAAGACACAATGAAGAAGTCAAAAGCTAAAATAGCGAGGGAATTACTGGAAGAAAACTTCCCCAACTTAATGAATGAGAATCAGATAATCATACAGAAATCAGACTAAACCCCAAGAAAAATTCACAAAGGCACATAATAGTTAAGTCATCCAATGCTAAGGAAAAGGAAAAAAATCATAAGAACAGCTATAGAAATAAAAGTCATAAACAATGGTACTTAGGTAAGAATATGCTCAGATTTATCAGCAGATATCACAAAGAGGAAGAAAGATTGGAATAACATCTTCTGAAAGTTGAAAGAGAACAATGCCAATCCAAGATCCTCTATCCCCCCAAACTATCAAGATAGACAGAAAGATATGAGTTTTCCCAGATAAAGAAAAACTCAAAGAAATTGTTATAAGATACCCAACATTGTGAAAAATCCTTGCCAACTCACTGTGGTCAGAAGATCAACATTTACCAACTAGGAGTACAAATAAAAATAGGAGACTACCACAGAGCGCAGTCCCACCTGGAAGCCAATGTGCTGAAATCAACCACCAAGATAACATTGCCTCGATGGCAAATAGAAGGCAAGAATGAAGCCCCCACCCTCCACCACCCCCTGCACACATATACTTAGCACAATGTTGTGTGGTCACACCCACACAAGGGGAGATAAGGGAGATAGGATAACACCGAACACAAAAGGTATGGGATGAAAACAAGGAATCCACAATTGGTGGTAATAACTCTGGGTGTCAACAGTATGAATTTGCCCATTAAAACAAAAAGGCTTTCAGACTGGTTCAGAAAATATAAGCCAACAATCTGTGGCCTGCAAGAGACAAACCTTCAGCTTGCAGACAAAAATAGGCTAAGAATAAAGGCAAGTAAAATATACCCAGTAAACCAACCCCCCAAAAAGCAAGGGCTACAATCCTAATCTTGGACAAAATCAATCTCTAGGTGCAAATCATAACAAGAGTTAAGGATGGTCACTGTGTAATGCTAAAAGGATCAGTTGATCAAAAGCCAGTGAGCATAATAAAAATATTTATTTATTTATATTATACAACATAAATAAATAAATATTTATTTATTTATATTATACGATATAAATAAATATTTATTTATATAATATAAACAAATATGTAATTTATTTATATTACATAATAAATTTATTTATTTATGAGAGACATGCAAAATTAGTCAAACAAATTCTTCAAAAACTGAAAACAGAAATCACAGACTCAACAATCATAGTAGGTGACTTTAATACACAGCCATCAGAGAAAAATAGGTCACCAGGAAAGAAACTCTACAAGGAAGCTACAGACCTAAGCACTATAATGAGGTGACTCACCTGCTAGACATTTATAGAGCTGTCCACCCAAATGCAAAAATATTCACCTTCTTTCAAGTGCACATGGCTCTTATTCAAAAACAGACCACTTGCTGGGGCACAAGTGGAGCCTGAGTAAATTCAAACACATAGTGATCACTCAGACTTCCCTCTCAGACCACCACACCATAAAGCTGTAGATAAGCAAAAGAATGATCAAAATCACAAGGACAAACAATTGGAAGTTGAATGATGATCTTCTGCAGAATGAGTGGGTATGGGCCCAAATTAGAGAGGAAATAAGGAAGTTTTTAGAAAGCAATGAGAATAATAACCTACCAAAACCTATTGTACCCAGAAAAAGCAGTTATCAGAGGCTGTTTGATAGTGATTAATGCACATATGAAAAAGGGAGAGAGACTTGTGACTGACACACTATTACAAAATCTTCAGCAACTAGAGCAAAGTCAACAGAACAATCCCTCCAACAGCAAAAGAAAAAAAAATCAGGATGGAGATAAAGGAGCTGGAAGACAAGAGAATAATGCAAAAAAAAAAAATCAATGCAGAAAAAAAAAAGTCGGTTCTTTAAAAAGATTAATAGAATATATAGACCACTGGAAAACCTAACCAAGGATAGGAAGGAGCAAACATCAATAACCAGGATGAGGGATGAATCAGGGGAAGTCACAATGGACCCTAATGAGATTAAAAGTATAATTACAAACTATTACGAAAATCTGTATGCCAATTGATTCCACAACCTGGAAGATCAGGACAAATACCTGGAAAAACAGCCCTCCCTCGCAAATATCCTAGATAGAAGCCAAGAACTTCATTAGACCCATAGCAATAGAAGAAATGGATATGGTTAGCAAAACACTACCAGTGAAAAAACTCCCAGGCCAGATGGCTTCACAAGAGAAATATACCAAGCATTCAGGGAAGAGCTGATACTGATCCTACATAAACTATTCTGGAACATAAAAAAAGATGGTAAACTCCCAAACTTATTCCAACAAGCTAACATAACACTGATACCCAGAAGAATAGAGAACTACAGACCGATATCTCTAATAAACATTGATTCAAAAATCCTTAACAAAATATTGGCAAATAGAATACAACAGTATCTTAACCAAATCATCCATCATGACCAGGATTCATTCCAAGGATACAGGGGTGGTTCAACATCTGAAAGCCCATCAATATCATCCATCACATTTAGAAGAAAATGGTGATAATATCAGAGACTCAGTAAAAGCATTTGACAACATCCAACACCCATTCCTAATTAAAAACTCAAGAAGATAGGAATGAAAGGGAATTCCTGAAGTTAATACAAGCTATCTATGAAAAGCCAACAGCCAACGTCATAGTCAATGGAGAAAAGACAAAAATAATCCCACTGAAAATGGGAAAGGATGCTACTTGTCCCCATATCTATACAATATTGTACTGGAGGTCCTAGCTAACAACATAAGGCAACAAAAAAGGCATTAGAGGCATTTGTCTGGAGGAGGAAGAGGTGAAACTATTGTTATTTGTAGACAACAGTATTCTCTGCATTGAAAACTCCAAACACTCCACAACAGGAGTGCTGGCAACAGTAGTGGAATATGGAAGAGTGGCTGGATACAAAATCAACAAACAGAAGTCTACTGGATTGCTATATACATCAGACAAGACCACGGAAGAGGAGATGAAGAAGGCAGTGCCCTTCACAATAGCCAAGCATAAATTGAAATACCCAGGGATATACCTTAAAAAAAAAAAAAGATTTGTATGAGGAAAACTATAGAAACCTACTACAAGAAACCGAAAGTGACCTCCACAAATGGAACAATATCCCATGCTCATGGATTAGAAGACTCAATATAGTAAAGATGTCAATCCTACCCAAGGCACTATATAAGTTTAACACTATACCAATACAAATACCAACAACCTTCTTTAAATAAATGTAAACACTGACTACCAACTTCATATGGAGAGGGAAGAAGCCCAGAATTAGCAGAGAACTCAAGAAGGACAAAGTTGGAGGCCTTACTTTACCTGAGGATAATCCAGTTCAAAAAAATCAGAGAGCATAGGAACTATCATCCACTGCTGGTGGTCTTGTAGATACATACAGCCACTGTGGAAAGTGATCTGGTGATATCTAAAGCAAATGGAAATTGAGCTACCTTATGATCCAGCAATCCCCCTATTGGGCATATACCCAGAAGAAGTAAGAAATAGACTGTGACCACGCATCTGTGCTCCAATATTTATTGCAGCACAATGCACAATCGCAAAGATCTGGAAACAACCTAAATGTTCATCAATAGAGGGATTAGAAAACTCTGGCACATACACATAGTGGAGTATTATGCATCCTAAAAGATGAACACATGAAGCATGTTGTCTCATGGGAAGAGTTGGGAGAAAATTATGCTAAGTGAAGTGAGGTAGTTAGTTTATTGTGCCAACCTGGCACATATTTTAGATTAATGTAATAGTTTAGATAGGGATTAAGATTGAGATAAATTAGATAAGGGTTGAACTAGACTGTTTTAAAATTGAGCTTAGGATCTGATTCTACTTTGTTTATACCGATTTCTCCTGCTTATTATTATTGATCTAATGATTGATATAAATGATTATTGGGAAGTAAAAATAGAGACTATTTGCCTTCAGCAATTAAATTGGAATATAAATGGGTTAGGACACCCCTGCAAAGAAGGCTGTGAAAAGATAAGGCCCGCCCAGTGTCTTGAGTGCTCAGGACATTTGAAGGTGAAGAGAATTGCCTGGTCTGAAGTTCACGACCTAGCACAAGGGGAATAGGGCTGTTGAGAATGTGTTATGGGGCCCATGGTCTAAAGGCAAGGCAGCCAATGGACACCCTGGTGAGGCTAAGTGTGGCATCCCAGATTGAGCTGACCAGAAGCTGACTAGATGAAGAGAAGATGTTTGAGCCTGTGAACTGGTGCATATTGCTGCTGACTTTATGAATGGCCTGTCCTGATTTGACATTGCTTATGGATGCAGACTTCACAAGTTTCCAACTGGAAAGAAGATTCTTCACATCAAAGAATATGATTGACTCCTCAGAACACTGGGTTGATGTAAGTGGTCAGTGTAGAAACTGGATACCCAAAATGGGGCAGATAAAGGCTTACAAACTTTCATAGGTGGGAAAATATATTCATAGGATTATCATGTAGGTGTCCACTTAACTGCAGTTGTTAGGCATAGAATATTGTGTGTTTTTCTTTAGTCAACTCAGACCTACACAAAAAGAGAAGAGAAGGAAAGAAGAGAAGAGAAAGTGTAGGAGAGAGAGAAAGAGAGAGAGAGAGAGAGAGAGAGAGAGAGAGCGCAAGTTGACTTCATCCTGGCACAGTAAGTTCCCTTATTGACCCACAATGCACAGTGGGGGAGGGGCACAAATACCAGAGACACATTGTGGGAATTGTGCCAAAAAAACTTCCTCCCTCACACCAGGGCGTAACACAAAAGGAGCACAATAGAGCAGCAAGGGGAGCAAAGCAATAAAGTCCCTGAGAAATTCTAAAAACAGTCTTCAGACTCGGAGGCAGGGTTTGGAACTGGATCAGATCCGATTGGAAAATATCCATAAGGGTTAGCAGACAGACCAGGAACTATTCATAGGCTATTTTTTTCTTCTTCTTTTTTTCATGTCTATCTATATAAGATAGGCAGGATAAACAGTCCCAAAGAGAAAAAAACTGGACCGATGGTTCTGGGGGGACAGGGACGAGGATGAGGTTGGGGAAAAGGAGTTGGGAGCCAACAAATCCCGGGACAAGGGAAAACAAGAGATCTAAAATCGATGGCAAGAAGGGCGTAGAATGCCTGGTGAGGTTTGATCAAGTGCAATGTAGCTAAGAGGCAGTACAGAGAATCGGATGAAGGTCAAATAAGATAGTGGGACCGGAGAAAAGTAAAAGTAAATAGAAGGAAGAACTAGAAGGCAAAAGACATTTATAGAAATATAAACATAGGCATGTAAATAAATTAATATATAATGATAGGGATATAGGTCTATGTACATATATTATAGGCTAAGGTAGCAGACAGACATTGGATATCTACTCAAGTCCTCCCTCATTGCAAGAACACTTTGTTCTAATAACCTGGCATTCTGTGATGCTCACCTTTCTGACACATTCACCAGACAAAATGGTTGCATAAACTAATGTGGTGAAGAAAGCTGATGATACCCAGCCTAATGTTAAACAAACGACCATCTAGCAGGGAAGTAACAAAGCCCACATGGAGGAAGCACACCAACCCATTTGATCATGAGGTGTTGATGTGATCAGGTATCAGGCATCAGAAGACCCATAACAAACAACCATTTCCATGCATAGAGGGGAGTTGGAAAGTAGACCTAAAGCCCATCTGTAGAAAATTGGAAATTCCCTCACAGAAAGGTCAGAAGGAAGGGACGAGCCAGCCAGGGTGCAGTATAGTTCTGATGAAACACACAACATTCCTCTAGTTCTTTAATGCTTCCTCCCCCCCACTCTCCCCACTATCATGACACCCAATTCTATCTTACAAATCTGGCTAGACCAGAGCATTTACACTGGTATGGATAAGAGCTCTCAACACAGAGAATCCAGGATAGATAAAATCCCTCAGGATCAATAATCAGTTAAGAATACCGTG
>NW_022103898.1:52513423-52516486 GCF_000313985.2 Echinops telfairi
TATAATAACAGATAACAGTCAGTTTGTATATATGCTAGAAGCTCTGCATCCAGGGGCAGCAATCAGGAAGCTGTAACAATTTGCTCTAAGCACAGAAAGAGGTATGAATCCACAGGGAATATCTGAGAATACAGTCGCTGCCGTAAAGAGAGCACACTCTCCTTATGAATGGCCTTAATTTTGTTATATTACTACTTAATAATAGAAAAGCAGGTAAAAATTTTCAGATGTTGCCATTTTGCCTTCACAATAACTTCCAAACTGTCACTTTTGGTGTTCAAGGATCTATATTATTAGTTAACAGTTTTCTTGTCAATCTTAACGTACAGGTTCTCTTACCCAAATCCATCATCTAATCAATATGCTTTTTTAGGCATCTGTTCTGGATTGTTTTGGAACAATCACTAAGATTGTTATCTTTGTTGTGCTCATTCAGAATTGCCTCTGGATCAAGAGGCAGTTGTGTGAACAGAGCAAGGAAATACTACATGGTTAAAATCAGGAAAAGGTGTATCCTCACACCTTACTTGCTAAATCTGTCTGATGGGCAAATCATTAGAGAAACTGGATTATACGAATAAGAGTGTGGTATCAGGACTGGAAAAAAGGCTTATTAACAATCTGTGGTATGCAGATGACACAACCTTGCTTGCTGAAAGTGAGAAGGAATTGAAGCCTTTGCTGATGAAGATCAAGGATTGTAGCTTGCAGTATGGATTATATATAACTCAATGAAAGGAAGACCAAAATCTTCACAACTGGACCAATAGGCAACATCATGATAAATGGAGAATAGTTTGAAATTATCAAGGATTTTGTCTTGCTTGAATCCATAATCAATGCTCATGAAAGCAGCAGCCAAGAGATCAAAATAAGAGATGTATTAGGTAAATCTGCTGCACAAGGACTCTTTAGAAAATGGAAGAACAAGGATATTTCTTTGAGGACTAATGTACATTTAACCCAAGCCATGTTACTTTCCATTGCCTCATATGCATGTGAAAGTTGGACTGAATAAAGAAGAGTTTTGAAGCATTGAGGCATTTGAATTGTGGCGTTGTAAAAGAATACTGAAAGTACCATGGACTGCGTCAAGGACAAACTCGTGTGTATTGGAAGGAGTAAGGCCAGAGCACTCCTTAGAGGCAAGGATGGCAATGCTTTGTCTAACATACTTTGGACATATCGTCAGGAGAGACCAGTCCCTGGAGACAGACACCATTTGGCAAAATGGAAGGGCAGCAAAAACAAGAAAGCCCTCAATGAGATGGATTGTCACAGTGGCTGCAACATGGGAACAATTGTGAGGATGGCGCAGTACTGTGAAGTTTTTCATTCTGTGTGGATAGGGTCACTATGGGGCATATCTGACCTGATGGCAACTAACAACAACAACACGATTATTGTCCTAGAACAGAGGGTGACAATTTAGGTCATTAGGCCAAAATCTGACCTATTGCCTGTTTTTGCAAATAAAGTTTATAGTTGAACCTCAGTAATTTATGTACTGCCTCTGATTGCTTTGAGAGGGAAGTGGTTATGACATGTCACCTGCAAAGTCGGATGTATTCTCTGCCTTCACAGAAAATATTACTGATCCCTAGCTTGTGCCAAACTATAGTACTCTTTTATAGGGATCCCCATTTTTCCCTTCTCCAGTTTAAAGATGAAGATCAATCAATTGCTAAAAAGGAATTAACATTAATTGAAACCTACTGTGTGCCTCATACCATATTAGAACCCTAACATTCAGTCATTACAATATTCAGATTTAATTTTTAGAAATATAGTGGTTGATAAGGATTTAATAACTTAAGATAAAATAGACAGTGTCTAAAAAGATTTAGAAATAATCCTGTTTTGCCAGTAACCCTATTGTCTTTACATTTTACACAAAACTGTCCTGGAGTATTTCCTCCTAGAAAATTCCATTCTATTGATTGTCCCTTTGCACATTGTACAGCTTAACGATGCTTCCTCAACTCTCTTTCACTGTAAATACTATCACTTCAATTCGTTTTTAAGTCATTGAAGACAATTTATCACATCTTCACATTCCTTATCTTAGTCCTCTCCAGGAAAATGGTTCTATTGATGATAATTTAATTGATTAAAAGCATGCTGCAGGCTTTCCTTTCTGGCAGTGTGCATATATTCAAATGATCTCCTCTATTATCCTTGCATTTGGGGAATTGTTCTGGAACAAAGATTTCTAGAAGGAATTACCTAGACCTTATTGAACAGTCACATAGTTGAAAGATTAATTCATTTCCAAGTAAAGGAATGATATGCATTATAGATTTAGTTTCTCTTTGTGTGAATGGACTCTAGAATATATAGATAACATAATTAAAAACTGGCCAGGATTTTACTTTGGTCCTTGACGATTTCTTTCATTACCTTTTTTGTCCTATATTCTTTTTCAGCCTCTTAACTTCTAAAGGCTTCTCCTATTGCTGTTGTTTCCCCGGGTCTAATAACATTAGAACATTATAAACAGATAACCGCCTAGATACCAAGAGGTTAGTCCTTAGAGGCTTCAATGCTAAAAGGTATCAGAAGCTCATTGTGGGGATTTAAAAAGCATGTTCTCAATGTATTTTTGCATGCTTCCATTACGAGGTAGAATCTAGTTCCCTTTTCTTTCAAGTCTTTTGAAGTGACATCACATACCTTTGGAGTCTATATTATATAAATTAATACCAATAAGCATCCTTATTTGGAGTACTTTGTCTTAGAAACCAGCAATCATAATATAAGGAAGCCCAAGAGACAACGCATGGGCAAACAAGAGCGCACAGTTGTCACAAAAAGCCAGCATTTGCAGTGGTGTTCGAGGATGAGATATGTATATAGCATAGGATGATCTGACCTCGAAGACCTCGAAGAAAGTTGGTTTAATTTCTTCAGTTTCTTAAGTCCAGGTGGTTCCAGTGACTTCCTTGTTGGCAAATAGTATCATGTGTTTGTTAACAGCATGTGTTTGTTCTGCATGTCTTCTCCCTAATCCATTTTTTTTCATTGTTGTCTTTCTATCTCTTTCCACTTTAGCTCCTAGAATGA
>NW_022103898.1:52517335-52535177 GCF_000313985.2 Echinops telfairi
ACTGTAATTTTGCTACTGTTATGAATCGGACGACCCTTGTGAAAGGGTCATCTGACCCCCAAGGGGGTTGCAACCCACAGGTGGCGCACTGCTGCTTTACAGCATGCTGACTCCTGCTCTTTTGTGTGGCCTTTGCTCACTTCTCTTGGCTCCTCTCAGCTCAAGTCCTCCGATCACGGAGTATGGTGCCCATCGCATGGCAATGAGTTATTTCCCATGTAACAATTGTATGTCCCCACCGGAATGTAGAGTGAATAGGAAAATTGTGTGAAGTGAGGATTCGGTGTGGGAATTGGCAGATAAGTAGTGGAAATAGTGAATGAGTATTTTAAAGAGGACAATAGGGCAAGGTAAAAGTAGACCTGAAACTTATGGTACTATGCTTATTTTCTTACTGAAAAGACAGGGTGTAAAAGTAACGAAGAAAAAGATGCAATGTTTTCTAAAAGTAGTAAAAAGGTATACTCCATGGTTCCCAAAGGAAGGTACCTTTGATATGGAGATCTGGGATAAGGTAGCCATTAACTTAAGAAAAGCTCACAGGGAAGGACAGAGTCTCTGTGGGTTCACGTTAAGATGGTTTTAGTACCTTTGCAGGAGGAAGAGAATGAGCATTATCAGTCTAGTGAGAAGTCTTGTGTGAACTATCCAAATCTAGAAAAGCAAGCTAAAGTGTCTTTGAATGAGCATGAATTAGGTGATGGACCTTTAGGGAAAACTGAAGAAGCAAGGATTGATTTGTTATGCAAGGCCTCTGATTTTAAAAGAAACCTCAAGGCCAAGGCCTATGTGCCATCAGGGGACTGCAGCCTCTGAAGATTTAAAGGTGATAAAGCACTAGAGGAAGCAAATTCCAAGACCCAAAGCAAGACTATTAAGCAAGCCCAGGAAACTCCCTTGCTTTCAAAGGTAGAGAAAGCTGAGAGACAGAACCACCAGAGTAATGAGGAACGTCTACGATACACATACTTAAGTCAAGTGAGAAGCAGTCAGAATGGGCTACAAGCAGACAAGAAGATTTTAGGCAGGGCTGAAAAAACTAAGCCTGAGTCAGAAGAGGACATAGTGAAAGCATCTGCTCCCCTGCTGGAATTTAGTGTAAGAAAGACCAGAGATTATAAAACAAGCAAGCAAGCCAGCACAGGACGTAGAGAGAGTAGCTCCAAAGAAATGCAAACTAGGATTGCTGACACAGAAGTAGTAGTTAGGGAAGTGTAGGTTAAGAAGAGCAGCTCAGAGAATAGGAGAAGCAAAGTATAGAGAAGCACCTTTTCTTTCGAGGGTAGAAAGAGGGATTGCAGAAGAAGGAGATTTAGAATTTAGAATGTCTTATCCTGTTAGAGTTGTTAGCAGACAGCCTTACGGGAAATACCCACAAGGAATTCACACTGCCTTTCCGTTTAAGTTGCTAAAAGATCTCAAGCAGGCAGCCAATAATTACGGCCCAGACTCACATTTTGTAATTAGTATGATAAGGGCTTTATCAGAGTCTGAGAGCTGGACCCCTACAGACTGGAGAGTTTTAGCGAGTTTTTGTCTTTACTCTTCAGAATGTCTGCAATATCAAATGCTGTGGAAGGAAGCAGCCCTTTCACCAGCACGCAAGAATGCTGAGGATGGGATAGATATAGGAATTCATCAATTGTTAAGGGATGAGAATTATATCACAGTTGAGTCTCAACTGCAGTTTACCAAATGGCCAATATGACAGATACGTGAAGTTTGCTTAAGTGCCTGGGAAAAGATAATTCCATCAGAAGACAGAAAGCCAAGTTACACGGCTATAATACAACGGAATGATGAATCTTAAGCTGACTTTGTGTCCCGACTGGAAGATGCTATTTCCAAATGTGTGAAAAATGTCCAGGCAGTAAGAGACCTACTGCATAAGCTATCTTATGATTTATCTCATAAACACTGTAAAAATGCCTTGCGTCCCTACAAGGAAAAGGGCATCCTGCTAGATTATCTCAGGATATGCAGGAATGTAGAGACAGAGGACTGACTATAGGGCCAGCCTCATGGCAGCTGCATTTGCAAATTATATCAGACCTAGAAGAAAGTGCTTTAGTTGTTGGAAGACAGGCCATCTTCAAAGAGAGTGCAGACAGCATAGGCCGATAAGCTTGACCATGAAAAGCAAGCTGCAGCCTGAGCCAGAGCATGGGCCAGGGCCACCTAATTCAGGTTTAAAAGACCCTGAACTTTGCCCACGCTGTAGGACGGGAACTCATTGGACGAGTCAATGTCGTCCAAAATTCGACAGCAACAGGCTGCCATTAGTAGCCAAGGCTACCCGGTGGGAAAATAGTGGAAGGCGCTTGATCCAAGTCCCGCCTAACAGAGCTCAGAAGGCAAAGCCTCTGTCTAACCCAGCAAAAGAATCGTTGAGTGACAGAAATCACAGGTATCTCCCAACTTCACGGCAGGAGACCAGACCTAGCCAAACTTGCAAAACCACAGCCTCTGTTATCGCTGCAGTTGGTTTGACTAACCAAGGAATGGCTCAGAAGCTCTTGCAGCAGCCTGTTGATTCTAAAACGCAGGAGCCTCTTATTGGAAGAGTAATAGAGTTTTTGTCAGGAAGATTTAACCTAAATAGTCAAGGAATTAAAATTGGTACTGGAGTTGATCAGAGTTATGAGGAAAATTCAAAAGCTGTGATTAAATCAGAAATTATTAAGAGCGGTAATTGGGGTCCGCTATTTAAAAGAACTATGAGATGTTTATTAGGAAAGTCCAACATAAATTCTCAAGGTGTTGCTGGAATTATTGATCAGGATTATGAAGAAATTAAGGCAGTGATAAAATCTGATATGCCATAGTTTATAAAGAAGGAAGATTTCTTAAGCCAATTTTTACTTCCTTGCATTCCTAGAACAAAAATGTATGCCTATCAGGAAAGTATATTTGAGAATTCTGATCACTCTTTGAATCAAGGGGTCTTTTGGAATGCTATGGGGAGACAACAGCGCCCCACATGGAATTAGAAATTGAAGGGAAAAGATTTTTAAATTCTGAATGTGGAGTCATTTCTTTAGGGCAATCAGGAGGGTCTAAGACCCTCCCATTAACTTCCCCTAAAGCCAGCATGGAAGGAATGAGAGAAGTTAACCAAGACAAACTATTGCAAGATTGTAAAATCCTACAGTGTAAGAAGCCTGAAGGCCAAAGTGGCTTAATTGAGTCTGTAACCTTACTGGTAATCTTAGAGAAAAAAATGTCTGTTTGGTAAGTTACTTCAAGAACAGTTTAATAAATTTATTAAGAACTTTTTCAGTCTTTCAAAGTATGGTAAGACATTCTCCCAATTAGTCACCTCTCTTAATTCTCTGAAAGCTGGGAGCCAAAATTTACATGTTAGCGCTCCAGGTTCTCTGAGGGCTGGCAGCCACTATTTACATAACAATGAAGGCTATCAAACTAGTCGTTTTACTGGTTCAAGACCAAGCAAGGTAACTGAGACTTCCAGCAGTGCTTTAATATCTGCATTAGTAAAACAGAAGGGGGAGAAGAGGAATGTTATGTATGATGAATTTCTTTTGGTTAATTTAACCACAAAATATTTCTACTTACTAAAAGCTTGTAACAAAATTAGGGCACATAAACATGTTTTCAGTTCTACAGAGAAAACTGATCCTAAGAAGTCCCAAGAAGATGGACATTGCGTGTGGGATCCAAGTCCATTCACCCGGAGAAAGGGCTATGCATTTATATTTTTGCAGAATAAAGATGATGGACTCCCTTTAGAAGGACGCAACCACGTTTGGAGAAAGATGGATAAGGAAGAGATGGAGAAGCCACCCAATCTTAATCATAATTCCTTTTTCAGGTTAATTACACCCCACATAGAGGGGCTATTTGTTTATATTTTCACAGGCAAAGGAGATTGGTGGATTTCTTTTCAGCCAGCAAGGCCCAGAAGAAAGGAAGGATACCGATGCTGTGACGTAACCCCCGTCCTGCTTATTGAAGTTACCCAAAATGTAGAGAAGACCTCACAGACTCATGAGAATGGCGATTGCTGACTGCTGAGCTATTTCTTCCATTGTGGATGCTGTCTAAAAGAAACTTTGGGACTCTATCATAACTGAACACTTTATACAATAGTGACTGGACTATTACTGCAGACTGTTTTGCTGAAAGATCAAGATTTTGGACTAGTCAATGCTATAATGTGATTGGAATGTAACTGATTTCTTTGTAACTCCTTACCTATATAATGGAACATTGCTTGATTGGGATTTGTCAGGAAACATTTGCAAGGGTTTTAGGAAAACATTTCATTAGATGTTGATCAGTTTAATAAGACTATTTTCTATACATTCAAGAGTGGATTTAAGGCATTCCACTAGTTGATGTATTTAAGCAATTGGTGAATGGCATGGAAGGGTTGGACCCGCGAGCTTGGGCTCAAAGCATTTCACACAGCTTAAGTTCTAGTCTGACTGTGTTGTTTATCATCATTTTGATGCTTGCAGTCTCGTGTTGCTTCTATAGGAAGCTAAGAGATATGAAAAGAGACCATGTTGTCTCTGTGACACTTTTAAATCTTAAACATAATGCAGAAAGGGGAAATGTGGGATCCTAGCACTGTAGGGACTTATTCCCTGACTGGTACAGAGAGAATCTGGAAGACTAGTATTCCATGGCTGGAAGACCGCCACTCTGGTAGTTGGAGATATAGTCCAGGGACATGTTCCTATGGTTGTCTATTATTTTCAGATTCTCCCTTAAAGCTATGCTGCCAAAAAAAAATCTATGCTGCCTTAAAGTGAGCACATGGTTAATTCATTCTCCCTAGAAACAGACATTCATATTTGCTTGTTTTCTTCCCGCCGCAGCATCTAGCCCATCTCATACCCTCCTCTAATAGCAGATGGACTTAGGGGGGCTTTATCCTCCATGCCTGGATTCAAAATATTTGCTATAAGCCTGAATTTTTGGCTATATTAATTGGATCTTCAAGTTTTGCCTTGACAGCTTTCAATGTATAGAAAATAACCATGTAGCCACTGTGGCTCTTTTGAATTTTATATATAAAACAAAAGGGGGAATTATGGGAAACAGATGATTTCTCCCAAGTTGTCTCCCCCAAATATATGCCATACTTAGCTACTTGAAAATAACTGTACACTTGGAAGTCATCAGGAGTGGATTGGGGGGTCATCCGCCCCGAGAGTTATCAGCTGTCTAGACCAAGCAGACACCACTCTTTATACCACAACAAGTAGGGCCCACTCCCTTCTGATAAAGATAGTAGTTATCTGTTTCCTTATAGGAGACACCAGAGAGGTCAAACCCGCCCAAGGATGACCAAGGTTCATTCCTATGGACACACCCCTAGCTCATCCCCTTCCTGTTATGCTTATGCCTATCATAGATCCCCTTCCTACAATGTGTTTGCCTATTGTACTGCCCCTTTCTGTGACGTGTGATTCTATAATCATGTCCCCCTAAAGTGATATGATTGGTTAGCAATAAAGAAAGAGGCTCCCCGATTCTTGGGTTCTGAGGCTGCTCCTGCTCTCATGGCTGGGTTCCCCCCATGAGGACCACCAAGCGGTGCTGAGGTGAGCAATGCTACCATGAATTGTGTCTGACTCCATTTATTCCAATCTCTTTAACTCTCATCCTCTCTATGACTTTACTATAATCTTTACTTATTATCGCTGTACAATTGTGCCTACCGGACCTGGGATGATTTGTGGGGGACTCCCCTCTCCCTTATGTCCACAATGGACCAGTTCTCTATAATTTTTATGATGCATTTTATGGGTGGTGATGATGGTAGTGGTGATTTCAACATTCATGTAGCATTTCTAATCCTTTAATTTATATCTGCTGTTACATTTCATTTCATGAGATCTCTTTTGATATTCATGATATCCACTGATAATATCTTGTTATCCTTGCTTGATACTATTATATTCTAGCTTGCTCAAGTCTATAGGAATTGAAGACTTTGACAGTAGACCCAGAGAATATCACTCTATAACTAGTCCCACACAATCCTGAGTGACTGAGATGTTTGTGAATAAACACCTTTTCTTCTTCATATTTGCTTTGGAATTTCTTGATCTCAACTCAGGTGCCATCTCTCTTTACTGAAACCACCCATACACATAGCTAAATATTGGTAATACTCGTTTTTCCAAAATTCTGCATCTACATTTTAAGCTCTAATACACAGTTCTGTTCTCTTAATTCATTTTTTTGCGACGTCAACCACACTTTAACTTTTTGTGTCTCCTTTTTTCCCCTTTGTGTCTTTTTGATCTATTGTACCAGCCTAAGAGAAGAAAAAAATAACCAAACAAATCTCTAGTCCTGAATAAATCTAACACCTTATTTTTGCTACTTTCTCTGACGTTCTCAGTACAGTTGAAAAAGTCACGTAGTTTGTAATTTGCTATTGTAAACAGATTGTTCCTTTTTTTAGGTGATTTATCAATGTTCCTTGGTAATCTTTCCATATGACACAGTCTGGTCCCTTTTTCTCACTCCTCAATAACTTAATTAGCCCTATCTGCCCATTTTCTAAAGCTCCCTCAATTACTCCTCAACATTTCAGAGATACAAACATTAAAATTCTTTTAAATTAAACAATAGAATGGCTCTTTAGGTTTCTTTTCACTTGGGAAGGCTGTTTCTGGTGCTGTCAAGGTGATTCTGACCCAAAGTGACCTCAGGTGACAGAGTAGAAATGCCCCAAAGGATTTTCTTGGCTTTTTTTTTTTAACAGAAGCATATTACCAGGCTCCTGCAAGCTGCCAGGGGGACTCACTCTGTCAACTTTTTGGTTAGCAGCTGAATGCTTAACGACTTGTACTACCAGAGGTTCTTTCACAAACAAGTCTAATAGAAGTTGGCATTCCCATTTCAACAAGGAGATGTTTTATTGACATGTTACAGAATTTAGCATCCCCATTGCAAAAAAGAGAAGCTTAGTAAATATATGTATAATGAATGATTCTGGACGCTCCCTGCACATTTTTTATTCTCATAGAGATGGTTAGTTTCAGATAGTTTTTCAAGTACTTTATATAAGTTATGTCATCTATTCATCACACACAAAAACCTGAACATCTAGATTACAAACAGGTATCACCATTTTCAGATGAGCAGCAAAGCTCAGAGACAACAGCCAAGGTCACAGAAAGTATTTGAACCAGAATTATAAACCAGGGTTGCCACTATACTTTAATGCTGGGAGCACTATGCCGTGACTCTAGTCTCAGAAGATTCAAATACTCGGTTCAGTGTATTAGCTCCTGGTCACTCCAGTATAAACACATGATGGGCTGTGTTTCACTGCAGCCCAGAGTGATAGGGTGTGCAGGCCTCGGGGAAATCATTCTGACACTTTTAAAGGTTCGAAAAGTTTCAAGCTTCATATTTTGTTTCTCTGTCCTCAGAAACTTATCCACTGTATCTGTTTGAGGATTGCACAACTGAATTGGAAGAGCAGAGGCTGGAAGTTGGCAGCAGCCCTGGGGAGACATATATCCAAAACCAGATCTGACAGAGCAGACCAATTTTTTTGAGCTGAGCAGGAGTTGTCTGGGAACCCTGGCCTTTTAAACCCTCCAGTACATTCTTTTTGATAGTGCTTTGCCAGCTCAACCAGGATCATGTCTACCTTGTGAGTTATTTAAAAAATAGCCCAGTGGCAACTGTGGGGTCATTAAACCACTCAGATTTCACAGGTTTATGCATATTCTCTCAAACACTGACATACTCTTTGTTATTAAGTTTTATGAATTATTTCTGTAGATGCAAACAGAAATTGCCCTGGATGTCTTAGAATATTTTAGATACTGGGGGTGGGGAGTGCATTTCCAAAGCCGTGTATTACATGTATGATCATTTCTAAAACACTTGGTCTAATTATGTGTACTTCTGTGTCTGAATTTTCATTGCACTCACACTTAAAAGAGTGAGGTCTTTTTCTTAAGGTATATTTGTTTATTTGGGGCAATACAAATTTAAGGAAAAGATAGGAAAAGCAAATTATCCAAAGTTCTAGAAAAGTGAAATATCATGTTAAAGGTGATGGCTGTTCTGTTAGAATCATATTTTTGCACCTTGTATTTATGCATACTCACTGAATATATTATTTCAATATCATTTTGATGTACTTGTTTCAATTTAAAAGATTAAACAACACATTTTCGAATCATTTGCACAGCCCCGATCTCATTTCCCCCTCACACCTTCTGATTCAGCGGCACAACCCTCAAGCAGATATACGTTAACTTTCTGCATCCACAGAAACACAATGCAGGTCCAATTTCCTCACTCACGCTCACAGCAATGTTTGCCCATATAAAACACAGGAATGTCTACCTCCCCTTGACTTCCCTTTTATTGTATTGGGTTCATCACACATACCAGTTACTACCTGCCCACCAGCGTACCTGGGAGATGCAAGCAATTAACATGTTCGCCTGCTTAGGGACCAGATAGAGGAAGGGCCTGTAGCTCCACTTCTGAAAAATCCACCCTTGAAAACACCAGGGAGCACAGTTCTATTCTGATGTACATGAGATCAACATGAAATGGAATCAACACAGTGGCAACTGGTATGAGCCAGTACATCTTTCTATATTCAGAGCTTGTAGAAGACATGCATACTTTAACAGAAAATTCAGCGTATTAGAAAATCTGTACACGTAAGCATTCAGAAAAAGGCATTCTTTTCCTTGTCATACATGAATAATTCAAATTGACATATGAAAGCTTTCATTTGTTCTCTAGTTTCTCAAACTTTACGATGCACCAGAAAAATCTGTACAGTTAATTAAAAGCATAGGTATTTCTTTTCCACTTGAGACAGACAGGTAAGGACTGGAGCAATTTATATATAATACACATTTTTTAAAATAAATTGATATGACATGAATTTTGAGATCAGTGCACTCCTGTCTCTTCCAAATTGTCTCTTCTCAAGAAATTTGAGTTTGAGAAAGTGGGATCAAGACAGAGGCCCAAAGCCCATCTGTTGACAATGGCACATCCCCTCACAGAGGGGCCACAGGGAAGGGATGAGTCAATCGGGGTGAGTAAAGCACCGATGAAACACTATATTCCTTTGGTTCCTTGAGGCTTCCTCGCACCCTCCCCGCCACCCCCCGCCCCCGCACTATCATGAACCCAGTTCTGCCTTTCACTGCGGGCTAGACCGGAGCATGTGCACAGGTACTGCTAAGTGATAAGAGCCCATGACACACGGAATCCAGGAACAGGAAAGGGAGTAGCTATACCAGAAGGGTAGGGGGAAGATAGGGGAGGAGGGGAGGAATGGGAAACCGATCAAGATGATCGACACATAACCACCCACCCTTTCCCCCCACGCCTCTCGGGGGATCAACAACATAAATGGCAGGGGAAGGGAGACAACGGTCAGTGTAAGATATGAAAATAATAATTTATAATGTATCAGTGGGGTCACGATGGTGGGGTGGAGAGGGAGGGAAAAAAACAAGGAGCTGATACTATGGGCTCAGTAGAAAGTAAATGCCTAGAATATAATGATGCCAATATATGTACAAATATGCTTGATACAATTGATGTATGGATTGTTATAAGAGCTGTAAGAGCCTCCAATAAAATTATCTTTATAAAAAAAAGCTTTGAGTTTATTACTTGTCAGTTTCATTGTATTTTGGGTAAATGGATGAGAAATATTAAATTCTATAAGCACTCTTAGAAAACCTTTGCCTAAGAACAAAACTTTTAATGTGGGCTTGACTAGACCATGGGGCCGATTAGTCACGCAACATTAACACATAAGAAAGTGACTGACAAAATTAAAAGGGAAAGTTTTTATTAAAATATTATTCTATTGCCTAAATTGGTGACAACATGTAATTTTCTTCTTCGTAGCCCTCACTATAATTTGCTTCATTTAGTTCGCTAAGAAGAAAGTTATATTTTTCTATGATCACTGTAGCAACTTCAAAGAAGGTGCTTTCATGCGCTAAGCATTTTATTATGCCAACCCAAAGGCACATCATTAATAAGAGAAAAAACGGAAAGGCTAATTTCTATAATGATCATCTTTTGCTTGTGACCACTGGAGATCCTGTTTAAGTCATGCAGACTACGCAACACTCTCCTCCTACACATGCCAACCTGCTGCAGACATCTTGCTCTCTAAGTGTTCCAGTCCTTAAAATAGACATTTCTAAAGATCAGCTTCCGAACTCAAAATTCACAGTCCCAAATTTTTTTGGGAAAAAAGGATGCATGAAAAGAAAAGGAAAATTTATAAGATAAAAATGATCCCTGTTTTGTTTTGCTTATTTTTCCTCTCCTTGAGCTCTTGCTATCTCTACCTAGCACTAGTATGACACCTAACATTCATTTCTTCATGCCTATGTCTCCTGTAAGAAGGTCTTTGACTTTTAATTTCATAAGACTCTTGATAAGAAGACTGTATCTTTAAGTTCTGAGCCTCACTATATCATTACCTGACTCGAAATCCACGATTCCCTACTGCCTACAAAAGAAAGCGTAAGTTCAAGAGCATGGCGTAAGCCTCTCCATGACCTTGATTCTTCTTTCTCTAGCTTTACTTTCCTCCTCTCGTGCTTTCTCCCTGAAGCAAGAGTACAATAAACTGCTCGCAGCTCCAGGCCTATCCCACGTGCTCTTTTTCTAAGCGCTCACACTCTCTCTCCACTTTATCGTCTGTCCACCACACCCATATTCTTTCTGCCCAATTCTGGTGCCTAGTTGTCTGCTCAAACTTTGACCTTGACATCCTAGGCAAAGCACAGACTTACAGTGCACACATCCTTCAAAAACCCCCTCCTTTGGTTCTTCAGGGTAGATTATGTTTTATGCTTTGTGCATGTCTTACCACAGCGGTTTAAGTTTTTCTTTCACTGTATTTCACTAATTATATTAAACTATTTCAGAATGGGAAATATGACTCATTTCATCTTAGAAATTTATAGGGTTAAGCATATAGTTGTACAACAACACAAGTTGAATAAGAGAATAAATGAGGATTTCGAACTATTTTTGGGGATATATGAAGTATAATAGGTATCCAGGAGTATTTGCTGAATCAAGTGCCTACTTGAATGAATAAAGACACCTCTGGATTGGGAGATGGGTGGGAAGTTTATAGACAATTATCAAACAATAAGTCAAAGGATATTTCCTCCACGAAATTTTGGCCCAAGGTAAGAACAATCTCCTTTAGTTGTTTTCAGAGAATTTTAATATATCAATATTATATGTTTATAGAGTGTATATATAATTTTTTGTTCACTATATTTTCCCCATTAGTTCATGAAATCATTATTTATAGTCTATCCTCCCAATAGAACACTCCTGGCACACAAAAGACACATAATAAATTAATGTTGAGTGAATGGATGAACAACCGAATGAATAGACTTCTCTCTTTTAAATTTATTGTTTTGTTAGCCAGGGCATATTCACTGCCATCAAATTGGTTATGACTCATATTGACACTACAGGCTGAGTAAAACTGTCTCTGTGGGTTTCTGAAACTGTACATCTTTATGAGAGTAGAAAGCCTCATCTTTATCCCACAGAATGGCTGGTGGTTTCGAACTGCCTACTTAGTGGTTACCAGCCCAACCCATAACCCATGATGCCACCAGGGCTACTAAGTGGAGTGTAGATAACGCTAATCATTAGTACCGGTTCAAGAAGTTGCAAAATAAAAATCTCATGTGTCTTAAAAGGAAGTTAAAAATGATAATAAACAGCTTATATCTGCATCAGAAAGAAATATATTTTAGATCATTTAGTGCAGTAACATAGGTTTACATGTATACCAAAGTAAAAGGAAGAGTGTGCAAAACTTCTGGCATAACATTTGCAGCTTAGCATCCAGCATTAAACTTGTTTATAGATAATTCACTACTCACTGAATGCCTGGTTCATGTAGAAAACTTTTAACTTTCTTAAAAATTGTTTTAACTTACTTTGAAAACACACGAGATTTAAATTTTGCAACTTCCTGACCTGATACTGATGATTAGCTTTATCTATGCTCCAATTAGCAGCCCTGGGCATGTCATGGGTTATGAGTTGGGCTGCTAACCACTAGGTAGTTCGAAACCACCAGCCACTTTGTGGGATAAAGATGAAACTTTCTTCTCGTGTAAATGTTATAAAATGTTAACCCACACATAGTATCTATTTCTAAAATCTTATGTGTGTCCTAATTATAAGTAAGCAATAAAGCCCTCCAAACTTGCTGTCATCGAGTCCATTCTGACTCACAGTGAGCCCATAGGACAGGGAAAACTGTCCTTTTGAGTTTCTAAGGCTGTCACGCTTCACAGTGACAGGGAGCAGCCAGAGACTGAGGCCAGATTCAGTAGTGGACTTGAAATAAAGGATATGGTTGCTGATGTCAGATGGATCTTGATTGAAAGCAAGAATAGCAGAAAGATGTTTACTAGCATTTTATTGACTGTGTCAAGGCATTAGCTGTGTGGATCATAACACACTCGGGATAATCTTGAGAAGAATGGGAAACGCTGAGCACTTCGTTGTGCTGCTGTGACACCTGTGCAGGGATTAAGAGGCAGTTGTGAGAACAACACAAAGGGCTAATGCATGATTAAAAAAACGAGGAAAGGTGTGCATCAGAGTTGTTTTCTCTCACCATACTTATTCAATCTGTACGCTGAGCAGACAATCAAAGAAACGGGCTTACGTGAAGAAGAATGCAGTATCAAGATTGAAGGAAGGGTTATTAACCACCTGCAATATACAGATGACACAACCTTGATTGCTGAAATTGAGGAAGACTTGAAACACTCGCTGTTTTAGATCAAGGTTTGTCACCTTCAGTATGGATTGCAACTCAATGTAAAGAAAGCCAAAATTGTTGCAACTAGACCAGTCAGTAACATGGTGATCAATGGAGAGAAGATTGAACTTGTCCACAATCAATGCTCATGGAAGAAGCAGTGAAGAGATCAAATAAAGCAAAGCATTAGGGAAATTTGCAGCATAAGATCTCTTTAAAGTGTTGAAAAGCAATGATGTTACTCAGAATACGAAGGTGTGCCTAATCCAAACAAGGGTATGCCTCCTATGCATATGAAAATTGGACATTGAATAAGGAAGACAAAAGACAAACAAATGCATTTGAATTACAATGTGGCTAAAGAATATTGAGAATACCATGGACTACCAACCAGCCAACCAACCAACCAACCAACCAACCAACCAACCAACCAACCAACCAACCAAACAAACAAACACACAAACCAACAAGCAAACAAATCTATCTTGGAAGAAATATAGCCAGAATGCTTTTCAGAAGCAAGGATGGTGAGACTTCATCTCATGTACTTTGTACATGGTGTCAGCAGAGGCCAGTCCCTGGAAAAGTGTATCATGCTTGGTAAGGTGGAGAAGCATTGAAAAAGGGGAAGCTCTTCAAAGAGACGGATTGATAGAACACCTGTAACAAGGCATTCAAGCATAAGAACCATTGTGAGAATGGCGCAGGACCAGAAGGTGTTTCGTCCTGTTGTACTGAGGGTTGCTATGAGTGGGAACCAAGTGGACGACACCTAACAAAAGTAACTTTTTAGAGGATTAGAAAGACTTCCTGCAAAGTGGCTGGTGGGTTTAAACTGTTGACTTTGAAGTTAGCAGCCTGACATGTAACTACTATGCTATCTTAGACAAATTAGTCTTGTTTATTTAGATTCTATAAATCTCAGATTTTGTGAAGTACAGCTACCACTACTTGATGAGCAATACTGGCTTGAAATTTTCCTTTCTTATAATACATTATCTGGTTTTGGTATTGAGGCAATGATGACCTCAAAGAATATACTAGGAAGTATTTTCTTTGCTTCTGCTTTTGGAAAAAGCTTGTGGAGACTTGGTGTTAGTGATTAAGTATTTAGTAGAATTCCCCAGTGGCGCCATGTGAGATTGGTGGCCTTCACTGGGCTACCTCGAAAAAACTCACACCCATTGTGTTGTCATTGCCTCAATTCTGACTCATGGAAATCACATGAGTCAAAGAGTAGAGCTTCTCCACAAGTTGTTCTTGGCTGTAGTCTTTGTGGAATCAAATTCCCAGGCTTTTCTTCTAGAGTGCTGCAGGATAAGTTCAAAGTTACCATCATTAGGCTAGGTATTGTGTGCTGTAGAGTGGACTCTGACTTACAGACCATTGAATCTGACCTATTGCCATAGAATCAATCCCTGCTTCTATAGACCCTTTAGGACGGCATAGAAGCACCCTTTTGGGTTTCTAAATTGGAACCTTTGATGGCCTCATCCTTCTCCAGCAGAGTGGCTGGCAGGTTCAAGCTGCCAACCTTGTGGTTAATGTCTCAATGCATAACCCACTAGCCACCAGAGCGCCTTTCCGGTAGTCTAGTGCAGATTATGCCACTCCAAGAAAGTCCTGTCAAATTATTGATCCCTGGAGAGTACGCTTTTGTTGCTCACAGGAGATCCTGGTGTACGCCCACAATGTTCTTACCCACTTCCGCAGAGCACACTTAAGTATAGTTCTCAGACTTTCTAAAAGAGAACCTAGTAGGTGCCTAGAAGTCAAGCTCTCAGAATGTAGGGCCCTCTAAGAGTACAGGCCTCAGAAGTGTCTCAATCTCATGTTAGTCCACACTTAGTCTCCAGTAACCTGCCAAAAATACTCAGAGTTCCACCAGCCCATTTATGGCGCCCGGCTTCTATTTCAAGTAGCAAATTTCAGCTGCGATAGTAGGTGTCTTTCCCTGTAGATATTGAGGTGTTGGTTTGCCCTGAAGCCCAATTTCTTTGATGGGTTCAAGGTCATGATTGATTTTGTTGTTGTTGTTATATGGATGGAAGGTCAAGCTTCTTGTTCTTTACATATTGGAACTGAAACCAGCAACAACCAGATCACTGTATTTTGATTTTCCATATTATTTCTATGTTTGTCATTTGGGCAAACTAGAAGCGGGAATGGCTGCTTACTTCAAGTGTCTTGGATTTCTGATTAATGCCTTACATCTCAGAGTTGCCGTGGTGGACTAGTTTTATGTTTCTGTATTATTAGATTGTTCCTCAGTATTAAAAATACCATGATTTCTAGGGCTGCTCACTGTGGCACTGGATCTGTATTCCAGGGAGATTTAAATTTTTTCTCAGATAAAGCAAAGATTTATGCTCATTATACTTGAAATACTTATATAATTCCTTGACTTAGTTATTAAGAAGACTGTTTTCAACTTCAATGTTTCTCAAAATTTATCAAAACAGTACAAGTCTCAGGACTTTGTTGACAATTTGTATTTCTAAGCCTAGATCTGGCCTGTTAAATTAGAACATAAGCAAGTGGGGCAGGTGATATGCATGTATGAGATCTCCAGGTGGTATATATATATATATATATATACACACACACACACAAAACTGAGCATTACAGTTTTATGTCTTCATCATTGACTTTTGATATTAGTTATAAGTCAAATTAGATATAAGCTTGTCTTTCTCCAAGAAAGTGGATCCTTACTCAAGTATCCTTCTGCATAGCTAAATGATAAATGTAACCCACTTTATTATGGGCTGCATGAATCACAACAAAACACTTATCTTTTAGATCCTTTAATGTTTTACAGATTTATCTGAGGGAGCTGTTTATTTCTTCAACCAGAGGAGAGGTGTGAACGCTTCCCTCACAGTTCTTCTAATTATACGATCACGCTATCAGCCACGTAGAATGAATCAATACTGCAGTGTTCTTTCAGTTCACCGCTTTGGGGAAAATGCATTATGAAGGCTGGCCATACTGTCAGCCTTAAACAAAATTTAACTTTAGATGAAAATGAAACAGACCATCTCAAAATCAAGTATAGAAGATAGCCTCTCCCTCCCCACCCCCCATTTTCCCTTCCTCTGATCCAAGCCCATATCCCCAGTCCAAAGCTCGCATCCTGAGAAAAAAACCCACTTTCCTGCCGTCGGTTTTTCTTTCTCCTTCTGCCATCCTCATACTGAAACCCACCAAAGCCATTGCCACCAAGTCGATTCTGAGTCATGGCAACCCCACAGGTCAGAGGAGAACTGCTCCATGCAGTTTCTAAGACTGTGACTCTTTCCGGAAGCAGACAGCCTCATGGTTCTCCAGCGAGCAGCTGGTGAATTGAAACTGCCAGCCTTTGGGTTAGCAGCCAAACACTTAACCTCCTGGGCCGCAAAGGCTCTGTGACATGCTTAGAGAGGGAGATGAAAGAGCTTGTAACAGACCACCTAGTAACTCTTTTAGTATTGAACTTTACTCTTCTTACATTGTAGTGAGAAGTTCACACATCATGTTCTTACCTCGTTGAAATCTATTTTCAAAAATGAATATTTGGCATTTTACATTTTTCATTCCATTTTTACAACCTGGGTTATAAGTAAAATTTGGGTCAGATTTTCTCCCAACCCTATTTTATCTTGCATTTCTCCATCCCAACCTACTTTATCCTATGATCAATCAAAGACTGGGACAGGAATAATGCAAAAGTCAGTCAAGGTCAAAGCGGAAGTTCTTTAAAATTTTTCTGTACAGATAGAACTTTTCTGAGTGAAAAATATAGTTTGATATCATTCAGCTATATTACAGAAGGTCACAGGATCTGATGTATAAGGAAAAATCTCTTCTGTTTATGCTAAAAAGTTCTGTTAAACAGAGTATAAATTTCTCTTCGTTATTTTTCCATAATCGGTCTCTGGAAGAAATGAGAGAGTTGCACTTTTATTGGATGAATAAAAGCAGGAGGTTCTATGATTTTTAACATGTTTGTAAATATCCTAATAAACAGTGTTGCTTTTGATGTGCTTATAATGAAGTTTGAGGTAGATGTGGGGGGAAAAACAAAACAAACAAATGTCCTAGTATACTAATGCAAAATGCTTTCAAATCTGGAGACAGCATTGGGCAAAAACTGTAGAGATATTGCCAGGGTTGCAGGGTACCCATTTTGGAATTTGCATTTATTCAGTGCTGAGTAGGAGTCAGATGCAGTGCCAGGGCCAATGATAAATTCTATCAATATTTTATTGAAGAAATATTGGTTAAATACTATCAACATGAATGTATACAAGGGGTACACAAACAAAACTGGAATTTTTTTCAAAGCCATTTATTTAAATTATTTTACAAAACAACCTTATCACCTTCAAAGTATTCTCCATTGCACTTCATACATTTATCTAATCTGCAATTCCATTCTTAGAAACATTTTTCAAACTCACCTGTTTGGATGGCTGGCACCTTCCTCGTATTTTTTTTCTTTACTTCTTCTGTCATCATTTCGCTGTCCTTTCATGTCCCTCGTCATTCATGGAAACGAAAAGAAGTCACACAGAGCAAGGTCAGGTGATACAGGTGTATGGGGCAAGAGAAGCATGCTGTTGTTTGTCAAAAAATGGTGCACTGAGATGGCTGCGTGAGCAGATGCATTGTCATGGTGGCAAAGCCAGTCCCCCATCTACCACGAATCAGGACTTCTTCATCTCACACTGTTACTCAATCTTTTCAGAACCTCTAAAATGAAAACTTGATTAACAGTCTGACCTGGTAGAACGAACTTCAATTCACTATCTCCCTAACATCTGAAAAACAAATGATCATTGTCTTGATCTTTGATGTCACTTGATGAGCTTTTTTTGGTGAGGTGATGATGGCGTCCGTCGTCCACTGGGCTGATTGATGTTTGCGATCTGTGTCATAAGAATAGCACCGTGTCTCGTCACCAATAATGATGTTGGAAAAAATGTCCGTGAAAGCAATCTGAGTTGCTTTGGAGCTATTTTTTCAAAGCATGACATATTTCCACTCAACGCTCTT
>NW_022103898.1:52536616-52542073 GCF_000313985.2 Echinops telfairi
TTTTTTTTAACCGAGGAAGCGTTTATTTGGGCAAGACAAAAAGGTCTCTGGACTGGGTCCCTTTAAGCAGAACGAGGAGCATCTCAAATATATTAGTTTCTCTTTTTTAGCACAATGCATTTCATCTGGCAGCAGAACTCCCACCTTCGTGGTTCTGGACTCGTGTTTGAGTAGTAGCCCATAGGCGCCCATCACAGCCAGCAGGGCGTACTTGAACTTTGGATAGTCATTCATTATTATGGCAACCACACCGACATAGGGCGAAAACCCTCTTGCTCTTCCCACCACGTCCTTCTTTCCCAGCCAGTTCTGGCCTTCCTTGTACAAGCCTCTGTTGTCCACTTCGTTATTATCACCTTTGGTCAGGAACTTGATGTCGCCATTATCCTTTTCCTGGACTTTGATGACTCTGTGCACGACTGGAATGTCTCGCCCTTCGACTTTGAAGGCAACGATCTCGCCGGCTCTGGTGGGGTCTTCCCGGAAGTTGGTCAGGGAGCGGAGGTCTCCGCGGAGGAAGGCCGGCTCCACGCGGCCACTCAGCCCCACCACGAAGGGGCTCTCGCTGCCTGTGAGGACCAGCAAGCCTTTCCAGAGCATGAGCGCAGAGGACACGACCATGGCGAAGTTCAGCACCTGGTAGTAGAGCTGGCGCTTGCTCATCTTCCTTAGGTCCCCGAAAATGTCCAAGCCGGACGCAGGGAGGTGCGTCCCCACAGGGCTCGCGCGCGTACCATGGTGGGGTCGAGGCGGCCCACGGACTCTGCAGCCCAGCCCCCGCCCACCAGCCCGTGCCATTTCATCTTTTTTTGAAATGCGAAAACCACTCATACACTTCATTTTTTTCCACAGCACTGTCCTTGTAAGCTGGGTTCAATATCACAACAGTTTCTTCGGCATTTTTCCTGAGCAGGAAACAAAATTTCACAGCTGCACACTGTTCTCTTAAATCGGCTTTCACATAAAATGATGTTTGAGTGAACCCACTTTTACGAAAACATTTACTGTGACTAGAGAGAAACTTCCCAGGCAAAGCCACTGGGTGCACTAACTCAGAGTGAGTTATTTGATGCTTGCTTAGCAGGGCAAAATGCGTACCACGAAAGCTCCACTCAGCGGCACTTTTTTGTTTTATGGGGCAGCACCCCTTGTAAATAAGGGGAACCCAAAGGTCACAGAGTCAGTACTTGACAGGGGAATTGGAATGGAGATTAATTTGACTCCCACATGCATGCATATGCTCTATCTTATACTTTAAGGAACAGGAATCCTGCGTTCACTTTGACATGTATGATCTCTAAAAGTTTGTAACTTTAAGAATATATGATTATGGAAAAACATTAACTCTCAACTGACTTGTTTATTTTGTCTTCTATGTTTTCCTTCTTGTTCTATTCTGTTTGTATTTAGTAATTGTTTTAAAACTGTTAAACAAAAATTAATATTAAATACATTATAATTTCCATTGATTTTCCAGTTAATTTTGCCAGAAAACAATACAACTGATAACTAAAAGAAGTAGAAATCCCTGAAATATATATGCTTTTGCTAAAATGTTTTTTAAAAATCATTAAAGTCTCAAACTCATCTTATTAAAATTTGGCACACTTTGGACTAACTGATAACAATTTGTTTTATATGTAGATCATTACTAGGAAAACCTAATTATATATGCACTTACATTATTTATATTGCCATTATATACATATATCAGATAATTTAATATCAGTGGTAATTCAACTTTGCAAAAAATTTTGTTCCCCCTTTATTTCTGCCTTTTTAAAAATACACTAATGATACTGAAGAACTGAATGTATCATTTTTTACTTCAATTCAAATTTTATTTAAATTCATATATTTATTCAATCCATACTTCACTATTTTATTGAAGTAATTGTCATTCTATTCCAAGCAACCATATGCAATATAGAACAAAAGAAAATCCCAGGCTTCACGAAGTTTTGTTCTAATGGAATATTATTTATATAAAAATTAAAATGCACTTATATTTAGAGTTTCCTTTTAGATTGTATGTATTTCTGAAATATCAGCATATCAAGAGCAGGTTCACAGAGTCTTAATAATAGAGTTAAATACATTCAGATATGTAGAATGAGGGAAGAATTAATTAACTTCAACCATTCTTGTATCCTCAGAACATAGCTTGCCCTCCCACTGAGTCACTGCTGACACATAGCAGTCCAATAGCACAGTATTTGGTAATTAGTTGGTACTCCATATGTGTATTTTGAATTGATAATTTTACATATTTCAATATTCAAATCTCAAATAACTTGAACCTTTTCATTCTATGATTTAGGAAGCAATTAGTATACTATTTCCATGAAGTAAACTAGTTCCATTAGCTAGGAAAACCTAATTAAATATTGTTTAAAGTTTTTGCCCTTCATTTCTCAAATGGAAAATGTCATCATTAGCAATAATGACTGAGGTAGTTAGTTTATTCTGCCAACCTGGCCAATAAACACGTGTGGGACTAATTGAAGGGCGGAGAGATAAATGGCTCGGTGAGCCTCCCCTTACTAGTTCTCGGGTCTCTTGCTTTTTGATGGTCAGACCAGGGTGCAGCTGCCTTAGCCAGTTCCCAGCTGCAGCTGGCAAGGCTCACTTCCTGCAAGATATTCCTGAGGAGAAGCCACATGGACCTAGCCCGATGCAGCCCTGGGTGCTGGAGCAGCCATGTGGAGACCCCTGCCAGCACTGAGATGCTTACACATTCACTGATTCAGCTTTCCTCCTGCAGTCGGCGTCATTGCGGGTGTTTTGTGAGATGGAGGAGGACTTTGTGGATTAGTGTTGGACATATGGGTTAATGTTGGACTTGTAGCTTTGGGCAGCACTGAGTTGGGATGTTTTCTTGATGTGCACTTACTCTTTATATAAAACTCTCTCTTATACATGAGTTTCTGTGGATTTGTTTCTCTAATGTACCCAGACTAACACAATGACATTATTACAAATTTCTTGAAACTTTGTCTAAAATTTTAGTCTATATTTTTGATTTGTTTACTCTGCAGAAGGATTTTACTGTTCAACTCTAGTCATTCCTTGCTAAGAAACAACTCAGATGTTTTGCTTTATTTTATTGCATTGACTAACATAGCTTTAAAAATGAGAGAAAAACATAGGTTAATAATAGGCAAATTTTGTTTTCTTTATAAATTTAAGAGATTATTTTAGCACGCTGACATTTAAATTTATTTTGAAATTAAATGAAATTATAAATTTAACTCTTCAATATCATTAATCACATTTCAAATGATCAATAACATTTGTAACTATAGCCAATGGTGATCTTTAAGGTTGTGTGTCATATTGGTTGGACCATGATTCTCATTGGTTTGGTAATTGTGATGTACTTAGAATGTAATAATTTCCATGATGAGATCTGCTAGGAACAGCCAGTCACTGGAAAGGGAGTTTTCATTAGGGATAAGACCTACCTCCAATATATATGAATGTTATGGATTTTTTTTTCCTTTTCACTGAATCTGGATCCTGCATGTGGTATGTCATCATCTAGCTTTTAGTGCTTTGGACTTGATCCATTAACTTGCCATATTGCCTGCAATCTTGGGATTCATTAGCCTTTCCAGCCTGTGAGTCAGTACCCTGGCACCTTACCAGTTGACTTTAGATTCATCGTCATCTAAATTCAGTAGCCAGCCATATGCCCTGCCATACTTGATGCATCAGCTACATGAATCAAGATATGCCTCCAGCCTGACATCTGTCTCTAAAAACAATGTGAGCCTTTTCCTTGAGACAAATCAACCTCTATTTCTCTTTGTATATATACATGTATACATACAAATCTATACAAATGTATAGATTTCTCTTTCTCTCTCTCGATATATATATATGTAGATAGATATATCTATACTTTTATCTATATATATTGATTATAGATATATCTATTCATCTCAATCTATATATCTATATTGATTTACTAGTATACAGGTATACTAATATAAATATAAAAATATATCTATATTTATCTATGTATAGAATGAGATTTTTTGTGGGCATGTATACATATAAACCTTATTAAGTATATATATTTATGTGTATATATATGTTCATATAGACAAAAGGATCTTTAAGGTTGTGTGTCAACTTGACTGGAGAGGGTATGCACACACATAGATGTATGTGTATGCATATATATACACACAAAATATATATGCACACAATTATATATACAGGTAAATATGTATCTATTTATATGTATGTGTGCATATAAGTGTGTGTGTATACACACATGTAAGGATCTATATATCTTTATATGTATCTGCATATATGATATACACACATGAGAACTCCGTTTGTGTGTATGTGAGTCTATATATACAAAAGGAGCACTGGTGGTGCTGTAGTTTAGGCAAAGGGTCTCTAACCACAAGGTTGGCAGTTAAAACCCACCTTATAGAAACATGAGGCTGTCTGCACCTATAAAGACTTACAGTCCCTGTAAACTTGTGTAGGGTCACTATGACTCAGCATTTACTTGATAATAGTACACATTTTTACCATTGCAAAAAGTTCTATTGGGCAGTATTGCTATAGATTTTACCATTGAACTCTATTGGTCCAGTGTTGACCCAATTGATAATAGTATAGCATAGGTTCCCATATGGAGTATTCTAAAATTAAGTTATAGTCATAATATTTTTTGCAATGAAGAATTATTGAAAACTGTATTTTTATGTTTTGTAATGCACTGCTGTGATCAGTTAGGTTTTGTATCAAATTGGTGGAAAGGTAAGCCTGATGAGGTATCCTTGGGTATGTGGCCTTTTTAGAAGCAACACTGAGGGGCACTCATCTCTCTTATGCTGCTGCTCTTACATCCTTTGTCTACTTTCTGGGGCCAGTGGCCATGTGGTTTGCCAACCATGGGAGCTGTTGGTGCCCTGCCATGTTCCCGACAACCTTGAATCCTTGTGTTTTTGCACCAAGATTCCTTCTTCATATTCCTCTTTCATTGGCTGGTGGCTCTGTGAGTCTAGAGGGACCTCCAACTAGCATGTGACTTGAATTGAACTGGGTCTGGCTACTTCCTTCATATAGATTTATTGTTTGTTATAAAGTAATTTTTCATACATATATGAATATCACTTGTTTTTTCTTTAGAAAACTCAAATACAAGTATTTTAAATTAATCTTTTCTTTTTAATTATACCATAATGTTGTGTTACTGTGGTCAAAGGATATGACTACTAAAATGTATGCTTTCTAAGGTGATCTTTTTGGCTTAATATGAGGTCTTGTTTTATAACTGTTGTCTTAACATTTGAAAAAATATGAAAATTTGAATGGTATTTATAGTGCGATGAATTACTTGATATAGTTCTTGAAACTCCCCCAAACAACTGGGTAATACTATGCAAAATTTGTGTATTTCCTCTTTCCCAGAGGGGTCTGCTTAAAAAAAAG
>NW_022103898.1:52543380-52558950 GCF_000313985.2 Echinops telfairi
TACTGGAACCTATCTATTGTTTGCAAATCCCAGGAGCCATCATCAGCCTGATATCTGGACTTTGGACCTAGCGTTCATTCTTCTCTCTGGTCATAAACCTGATGTGCTTACCTTGGATTCCTCTGCCTCTCAGCCATCAGCCCCATTTCTAACGCTGTGTGAGCCTTTTTCTTGCTATGAAGCTCCCTCTCTTCCTCTGCCTCTGTCTCTCTCTGCATCTCTCTCATACAGATTTTGGTTTTCTAGGTAAGTGAGCCCAACAGAGGCTGTTAACAAGATTAATTGTGATTGCAAATACTTTGAACTCTAACATGGGAATTGGTCAATTTGGACATCCTACTAGTTATAAAATGATCAATCTCATAAAATGTTGGGCAGGGGTGGGGAGGGGGCTCACTACCATCAAGAAAAAAGAGCCAGGAATGCAGCACATTTTTGGTACCCTAAGATTCCTGCATAGTGAACCTCCTTGATCTAGGGACAGAGAGGCATCAGGAGCAGGGCCAAGAGCCAGCACACAAGAGGGAGCAGTGGGCTTCCTGATCCACAGTGCAAGCAAAGCTGAGTGCCTTTGAAGGGAAGGTTTGCTTACGGAGTGGGGTGCCTCTAAGGCACTTAATTGAGGGGAGCTTCGTGTGCTGACACAGAACTAGATTTCAGCATCTTTTGGCTGAGGCTTATTGTGGCGTGGTATGTTGTTTTGACATTTATAGGCTGTGCTAAGAGAACTTTTTAGCATTGCCCAAACAGGGAAGCCACCAAGGGTCTGTGTGGTTGAGAAGCCCGGTACCAGAGAGAAGCAGGCCTGTAGGCATGCCTGAGAAGAGATTGTCTTGGATGAAATAATTGTATCCTAAGCATCTCTGATCCTGAATGTAACCTGATACCTTCCCTGATAAATCCCATGCCTGTGAGTTATGTGTGGTCATTGTAATGAACTACTGGACCCAGTTGAGAAGTACAGAGTGCCAGAAAGAAGACTGGAGGCTGAAGGCGTGTCTGAGCCCTGTCTCATACAAATTGAACTTTTGCTGCTGATGAGTTTGTCTCTCCTTCCTCTTTGCAAAGTCAGAGTTGGTCAGATCTCACCTCCACGCCATTTTTATAAGTCCATATAATATCTGTTTATAGAGTGCTAAGTTGTGTTACACATATCACAGATCGATCTTCTAAACTATAATAGTATATTGAAGGCCTTGATTATCTTCTTTACAGGCTTTCTTCTTTCAAGGGACCTTGCTGGCCTAACAGCTCAGCACTCAGCTGCTAAAGGATCTCTGTGGTTATAGATTAAAAACATACATTCTTTGTACAAATTGACAAAGTACCGTGAGGTGTCTTCAAAAGAAGATAGGGAGTCATATTTATTTACTTTTTGGCATGTTGTCGTTAGGTGCTGCTGAATTGGTTCTGACTCAGAGTGACCCTGTGTACAACAGAGCAAAACACCAATGTTTTAAAAAATTATTTGATTGGGGGCTCTTACAGCTCTTATCACAATCCGTACATACATCCGTTGTGTCAAGCACATTTGTACATATGTTGCCATCATCTTCAAGCATTTTCTTCCTACTTGAGTTCTTGGTACCAGTGCATTCCCCTCTCCCTCATCCCTCCCTCATGAACATTTGCTAATTTATAAATTATTTTTTTCATGTCTTACCAGCAGTTCTCAACTTGGGGGTTGAATGACCTTTTCACAGGGGTCACCTGATTCACAACAGTAGCAAAATGTCAGTTATGAAGTAGCAATGAATATAATTTTATGGTTGGGGGGATCACCACAACATGAGGAACTGTATTAAAGGGTCACGGCATTAGGAAGGCTGCGAACCACTGTCTTAAACCAACAGCTGTCTCCCTTCATCCATTTTTATTGTTTGTCCCCCTGGTAGGGAGTTATATGTCAATCATTGTGATCAGTTCCCCTTTTCTCACTCCACCATCCACTTAGGCTCCTGGTATCGCTACTCTCATTATTGGTCCTGCAGGGTTTACCTGTCCTGGATTCCCTGTGTTGAGAACTCTTATCTGTACCCATGTACATGCTTTGCTCTAGCTGGATTTTAAGGTTGAATTGGGTTCATGATAGTAGTGGGGGAGGAAGCATTAAAGAGCTAAAGGAAAGTTGTAGGTTTCATTGGTGCTATACTGCACCCTGACTGGCTCATCTATTCCTTGTGACCTTTCGGTAAGGGGATGTTGAATTGTCTACAGAAGGGCTTTGGGTCTCTGCCACCACCCCCTACTCATTCACATTGATATGATTTTTTTGTTTCTGGGTCTCTGATGCCTGATACCTCATTCCATCAACACTTCATGATCACACAGGCTGGTATGATCCTTCCATGTGGACTTTATTGCTTCTCAGCTAGATGGCTGCTTGTTTATCTTCAAACCTTTAAGACCCCAGATGTTATATCTTTCGATAGCTGGGCACCATCAGCTTTTTTCACATTTGCTTATTCACCCATTTTGTCTTCAGCGATCATGTCGGGAAGGTAAGCATCTGTGTTCTTGCGTGAGGGAGTACTTGCATAAAAGCCCGATATCCATCTGCTACCTTAATACTTAACATATAAATATATGTACATAGATCTATTTCCCTAACGTTATATAAAAATACATTTACATATGTACATGCCTACATATGTCCGTTTAGACATCTATAAATGTCCATTGCTTCCTATTTCTTTCCTCTATTTCCTTTTACTTTCTTCTTGTCCCACTATCATGGGGAAACACCAGTCTTATGCCATCGTCATAATTGTTCTTATATTTGATGGCATTGTGTCGATCTATCATGTTGAGGGCCTTCTATTTGCTGTTGTTGTTGTCTTTCTACTTCACCAGGCATGATGTCTTTCTTCAGGGACTGGTCTCTCCTGACAACATGTCTAAAGTACACAACACACAAGACAGATCTGTCCTGTTGTCAGTCCCTGGTACTTTCAAAATTCTTTGCCAGTACCATAATTCAAAAACATATTCTTCTTAGGTCTTCCACATTCAACATTCAACATTTTACTTTTTATATGAGGTGATGAAAATACTCTGGCTTGGGTCAGGTGCACCTTAGTCCTCAAAATTACATCCTTGCTTTTCAACACTTTAAAAGGTCTTTTTGCCATACTACATAAGAAATGACCATTCACAAGTTGGGTGTGAGCACATAGTGTGCTCATGGCCTCAAATATTTCCTATCATCCTATATAATTTGCTATTTGAGAAGAGTACATTTGTCCTTTATACTGCAACTGTAGTGAAATGGATTTAACACTTGCTTAAACACAGTGTAGTTCAATAACTGGCAAGATCAGGAAATTCTGTGTCATGCTTCATATTTTGCTTCAGCTCTCTAGAATTTGAGTTTTTCAACTGAATTTTAATTTTAAAAATTCTATGAGTTATTGGGTTATTAGAAATGTGGAAAACATGCTGACTGAATAAAAAATCTGGCCTGTATTCAATTCTTGTTTTTAAAACTCACATTAAAGAACTAAAAAAAAAAAAAGGAAAACTATAGTACTGGGATTATGTTTAAGAAAGTACATTAGCATTTAAATACATTATGTGCAGAAAGGAGTTGAAATCTATTGAATACAAATGCATAATTTCTGCTTGTTTTATATGCCATTAATATAAGGAAGGTTTTGTAGAGTTGTAAAATTGTTTGCTTGAAAATACAGCAATGTTTTTCTTTTCATGGTTCTCTTAGAAAATAAACAACTTCATAGCCAAATATGAAAAAATCACCAGGTTTTTGTTTTGTTGTTATGTGGACATTTCTTACTCTGTTTTAAATTATGTTAGGAGATGAGATCAGGAAACTGACTCCATTTTCCAGGAAAGCTACTTAGGAACAACGCAAAGACAAACATAGTTAACATAGAATTTTAAAAGCCAACTTTGTTTGTATTTTCACATAAGTTTGCATATTTCTGTTTCCATTCTGCTACCAAATTAGTAATTATGTGAACCAGAAGAAATCATCTAATTGAAGTGCAAAGTATAATTTTTGCTGCTACACTTTTCTTTGGCCCTATTATAAAATTATCTCTGTAGATGATGAAATACTGCTCACTACTAAATGATTTATGCCTATGTGGTCATTTATCATTAGAGGTAAAATTATAATTTAGTGTAAATTCTTGAGTCCAAGAACAGTGCAGCTTTAGCAACAGTTATTTGGAATAGTCCAACGTGATCCCAGTAGGACAATGCTACACTGCCTCACCGCTCTTTCCCACATGCACGCTATCCTCTCTGCTGTTTTCCGTCTCAAAAACTATAATCATCATTTCTCCAGAAGCACAAACTGGAGCTATGATAAGAGTAAAGTGTGAAAATTTATCACATGTCCCCATTCCTCCCATGCCTAATTTATGACCAAATCTTCTAATTTTTACCTCCTAGACCTTGTTTCCTATCACCTAATCCACTAGCATGATTTGTCTTCAGTGGACCCCTATAACTATTTCTTCATCCTTCACCTTTACCCCCCTTTCAATCTATCCTATACCTTTCAAGAACTGTTTTTAAGATAAATCACAGTGCTCTTACCATGGCAGATTTCCTGTTAGAATTTTATCTCACTACCACTACTCTTCGGATAAATATACACATTCTCAGGGATGTCTTCCCTTTTGGCTTTCTTTCATACAATTTCCCCCATAATGCATTCAAATATGCACTTATGCCTTTATTAGATTAGCATCTGTGTTTCTGTTACTCTGTAAATTTCTTAAGAGCCAGTATAGTGTCTGCCTTGGCTCACCACTTTTTTCTAAACACAAAGCATAATGCTTAGAGCCCAATTGGTGTGGAATATACATATATTCTTATATTCATATATATATATATATAGGCTCCAAGCATATATACATATATTTGAACGAATGAGGAATAAATGAGGGAATGAACACCAGATCTCTAAACATCTCTCTGGATACTGCTCAGCCTTTGGCTAAGATAGCCATCTTGTATCTACTGATGAGGGTAAAAAAAATAGAAGAAATAGGTGAACAGTTAATTAAACAATCTAGAGAAAATATGTTCTTGTCATTAGATTATCATTGTTTTGGTGGTGGTATGCAGCTTGTAAGTGAGTATTATTGAACTTTGTAGTTGTTCAAGTCTTTTATTATTTTAATGTAAACCAAGTTTTCTCAAATATTGGGAACTTTAACTTAAAACTTCACTTAATAAGGTCATTTTATTGTATATTTGACCTCGAAAAATTATTGTTTTTATTTCATCTTTCTGGTGCTCAAGCTTCTTATTTTTTTAACAGTAAGCTAACATTAAGGCAGCCAAATAATAATTTTTTACTGGATCCTTCACATATGTTCTTCGCACAATATTATTCAAAAACAAACTTTCACGTGGGCAGCTATTTTTCAGAGGCAGAAGCCGAACAGATTGTTCAGTCAAACCAAAAGCTTTTTCTCTTCTCTCTGTATCTCCATTTATATTCATCTTTCTTTGATAATATTTTACTTTTTTCTTCTCTGCCTTTGCTTCTCCACTTCTTCTGAAATCTTCCTTAGAATATCTCTGTACTCTAGCTTTTAACTTCTACAAATCTCTTTCTATCCCTCAACCTCTTCAGTGCACAAAGACCGACTAGAATGAACTATTTCACTGTGTTTTTCTCCATCACAGTGCCCAGTTGAGCTTTTTTAATTCAAAATCACACTTACCACATGATGGCAATTATTCAGTGCTGACATTTACTAGCCATTTGACTTTGAGTTCTATGCTTTAGTGTTTTCAACTGTAATCAGGGATAATAATAATATCTAGGAAAGAGGTACTGAAGCTTAGGCAATTTGAGGTCTCTTTTTTAGAAAAGAATACAAAATTTTGATGGAAAATAGATACAAAGTCAGTTTTTATTGAGGGGAAAAATACCAATAAAGCATATTTTTATAAGTTGGTTGAGACTACAAATGGAAGCCATAGCATATTTATTAATTGGCTGACTCTACTTTTATAATATATTTTTCTACATAATTTGGTGACATATTTCTTTATTTTGTAAATCCATTTTCTATATAAAAAAGTGAAACAGAAAAAAAAAAAGTGAAACAGTAGCTCATCCACTCTTATGGTTGATTCAAGATTTGATTTTTTAAATAGATGATTTTAAAACATTTGTTAAAGCTTCAAAATCCATTATTGACAATGTCACATAGGTTTTCAGATTCCCTGTCTAATTTGGGATAATCTCTATTAAGTTTCTTTCAGGTTTGCACAGTGTGATTGGAAGAATTATTCATAGACTAATTTCTGGCTCTGACCTTTCAAATCAAGTTTCTTCTCCATTATCCACATATTTTGAGGTTGGGAGCTGTAAGCACTATTTACATTGGATGCCATCTTTGTACCTTCACAGTGGATGCGTGAAGTATAATGGGTAGCATTCCTGGAAGGCATTCCTACACAGAATTAGGAGCCATAACTTAACTTGGCATAGAAGTAACTAAATATCATGTAAATGTATCACATTAAACTAAATTTATCTTCAAATTGAATGAACTTAATATCCTCAAAATGTTTGTGTACACTGCAATTTTATCTAATTTTAAAACAAGAATGATTGAGGTTCAGAATGAAAAGTGAGGGTTGTGTTGATTGAAGTTAAATATCTTTTGCAAATTTAACAAAATTTAACAAAGTATATAGCTATATAAACATGGCACTTTTATAAATTTAATAAAAGTTTTGGCTATCGCAGTCTCTCACAGAGCTTGGAAGGAATAGCTGTGGGTAAGCTCTAAGTGAAAAAGTTAGCCTGCCACCCATGGCACCTCTGTTCTAAGGTTTATGAGAGGATTAAATAAGCTAATTCATGAAAATTATACGCCTAATGCAAAATAAGGTCTCAAGAAATGTTATCTATTAATAGTACCAATCTCTATTGCAATTGCACATTTACTCTAAACAGGCTGAGAACTTTCTCAGGGTTAAGTAAAATTTTTTCTTGGCTACTGAATTTCCACCATCTAAGACTATGGCTAACATATATCATTTTCAGAAAGTTATACCACTAAAAATTATATAATATTACATTGATAGTGCTTATGATCCAAAAATATTTTGGTAAGTGCTATATAGTCTCCCCCAACCCATAGCAAGCCTATAGACAACTGAACAAAATACTACTCGGTCTTGTGCCATCATCACAATTGTTGTTATGTGTCTGTCCATTGTTGCAACTACCATGTCAATCCAGGGATGAGGGATTGCTGTTGATTTTGATAGCTCTCTACCCAACATATCCTGTCTCAGAGAACTGGTACAAAATACATGAGATGAAGTCTTACCCATCTCACTTCTAAGGAACATCCTGAATGTATGTGCTTCAAGACAAATTGTTCTCCTGCCCGTCTATGGTGTGCTCAATATTCTTCCCCAGCACCATAATTCAAAGGAATCCTATCATGCAGATGATATGACTGAGTATACCACGGCTTGTTTTAGGTGCACCTTAGTCCCCAGAGCGATAACTTTGCTCTTTAACACTTTAAAGAGATCTTGTGCAAGGGATTTGCAGTATACTCTTTAATTCTGTGCTTTCATGAGCTTTGATTGTGGATCCAAGAAAAATGAGTCCTGGAGAACTTCCGTCTTTTCTCCATTTATCATGATGTTGTCTATTGGTTCATTTGTGAGGTGTTTTTAAAAAAATTTCTGTTGAGTTGCAATCCATACTGTAGGATTTATATGTATATTCATTAGTAAATGTTTCAAATCCTCTCTGCTTTCAGCCAGCAAAATTATGTTATCTGCATATAGAAGGATTTTAAAGAGCCTTCTTCTAATCCTGATGCCAAGTTTTTCTTTAAATAGCTTGTCGGATGATTTGCTCAGCACAGAGATTGAATAAGTATGGTAAAAGGATACAATCCCATCACATATTTTTTCCTGATTTTAGATCATGCAATAGGCTCGCATTCTGTTTTAATTACCACATATTGGTTTATGGAAAGGTTCTGCATGACCAAAATTTAGTCTTCTGTAATTCCCACTCTTTGAAATTTTATCCATAATTTTTTATGAGCCACACAAGAACAGTGCAAAGTTGACAAATCCTATTTGGTATAATAATTCTGTGTAGTGACGTTAGCTAACTTATTTGTGATCACACAGTTGGTAAATGGTAGAATCTGTAGGGTAAATGTTGAACTACTACTGCTTAGGTCAGTGTTCAAACCAACTAGCTGCTCCAGAAAAGAAAGTCAAGGTTACCTACCCCAGTAAAGATTTATAGCTTTGTTATGTGTCAGAATCTACTTGATGTTAGTGGGTATATCCAAATAAGCATGTGTGTTCTATCCCAAAGCTCCTGTTTCTTCGGTTTTTAATTTTTTTTTCCAAAATGGTATTTTGCTTCTCCAGGTCATTTTCTTTGATCTTCAGATAAGTATTTCCACTCTTATCTATCAACTCTGAAACATAAATACATGTATGTAGATCCAAACAATGCTGACAATTTAAAAAGTGGGTACAGAGCATTCAGAAACACCTCAAGTTTACCAATTCGATTAGGTATTACCAAAAAAGCAAGTTTATCAAAAATTCAATAGTTAATATCTATAATTTGTACTTCATCCAGGTCCATTGAGCCTATTTTGAGCTTGTTTTGAGCCATAAGATCCAATATTTGGTTTCCCAGACAGTAAATATTTATGGTAACACAACGTTGTCTTTCCCATGCAGAGTAACTGGTTGTTTTGAACAGACAATCATGTAGTGACTTCCCCCAAGCCTCTCCCATAGTCCCAACAGATTCCTTTATAGCAAGACAGCAGTAAAATGATAAAACAACATAAAATGAAAAATAGCATTGTCATATTTTGTCTCATTTTTTTCTTTTTCTTTGTTGTTTTATTATTATTTTTTTAATAAAAAATCATTTTATTGGGGGCTCTTATCACAACTCTTATCACAATCCATCCATCCATCATTGTGTCAAGCACTTTTGTACATTTGTTTCCCTTATCCTCAAAACATTTGCTTTCTACTTGAGTCCTTGGTATCAGCTCCTCATTTTTTCTCCTCCCTCCCCGCTCCCACTCCCTCATGGAACCTTGATAATTTATAAATTATTATTACTTTGTCATGTCTTATACTGTCTGACGTCTCCCTTCACCCACTTTTCTTTTGTCCATCCACCAGGGAGGAGGTTATAAGTAGTATCCTTATAATCCATTCCCCCTTTCTACCCCACCTTCCCTCCACCCTCCCGGTATCACTGCTCTCACCACTGGTCCTGAAGGGTTCATCTGTCCTGGAATCCCTGTGTTTCGGTTCCTATCTGTACCAGTGTACTCCTCTGGTCTAGCCAGATTTGTAAGGTAGAATTGTTATCATGATAGTTTTGGGGGAGGAAGCATTTAAGAACTAGAGGAAAATTGCATGTTTCACCGTTGCTACCCTGCCTGCTGACTTGACTGTCTCTCTCTCTCTCTCTCTCTCTCTGATGGTCTAGTTTGTCTTGCATTATATTCTATTATTAATATTATTGATAAGAATTAATATTGACTGTTACTGTGAGTCAGGAATTCATCTAACTTGTTTACATAGATCATTTGATCTTTTCCACGAACATATAGTATTTGCTTTTAGTATCTACTTTACAGATGAGAAAACTGAAGAACTGATCATTTCTTTCCTATTATATTTAATTACACCTGTGAGCCACAACTGGTTAGAATTTTAAATACCATTTAATCATGAAGGATGATGGTTAAGCCAAGAGATAACTATTTTCTAGAGACAAATATATATTAACAGAACATGCCTGTATGTTAGTGAGTGGAACAGCTAAGAGCAGGAGGGTGAGAATGGTTACACAACTGGAAGAGTGGAATCCATGCCACCAAATTGTGCAGGTAGCGAGTAGTGAATTCGTACATGCTTAGTCATCTAATGCCACTGTAACAGAGAGACCACACGGACATCGTTTTAACAGTAATATATTTATTCTATCCCAGTCTAGGCGGCTAGAAGTCTGAATCAGAGTGCTGACTCTCAGGAACATTTTTATCTCTGTGTCTTCTCTGGGAGAAAGCTCTTGTTTCCTTTCAATGTTTGTGGACCTGGCATTATTTGGAAATCTCCATGTGTCTTAGAATCCTTCTTCTCCAGGGTCTAGAAGGTTCCCAGTATAGGGATCCCAGGTGCAAAGGGTGTGCTCTGCTCCCACCTACCTCTTCTTTTTTGTGGAAGTAGGTTCCTCCCTCTGTATTTGCTTCTCATCCCTTTTTATCTCATGTAAGCTAAAGGGTAATGCAGGTCACACAACTCTGAAACTCCCCTTCATGATGCTGCATCCTACCCTCATCCCCTTACAAATAATTATCTGATCACATCTGGAGGATGATTATATTGCTTCATAACTGCCAAATCAAATGAATCATAACCCAGCCAAGTTGACACATATTTGGGGGAACACATGCAGACATTACAATGTATGTTTTACTGTGTGTATTCTCAACAGCAACAAAATTAATGAAATTTTGAGAAGAGACAGACTTATAGTACTGGAAATCCTATGCGGCAGTTCTACTCTGTTCTATGAGGAGAATTTGACTGGACAGCTATGAAATTGCAAATGACTTCAGTTAATTTAACCAAGTTTTTTTTAATTTCTGTTTTTCTTTTTTTAATTTTAATAATTTTATTAGTGGCTCATACATCTCTTGTCACAATCCATACATACATCAATTGTGTAAAGCTCATTTGCATATTCATTGCCCGCAAGTTTTTTTAGATTGAGAATATCAATTATCACATTTGTAAAATTTATTCTATTCTACTATCATGTAGCAGTTTTGTATCTTTTGACTATTGTATATCAGTACGATATCAGACTACTGTAAATCAGTAGTAGTGATTTTTTTAAAAACATGGAAATAACACAAACCTGCTTGAGAATCCCTCTGTTATGTTTTGCTTACATTTACATCTAAATTATTGTTTTAAATGAATCTCTGAAGGTTTCTATAGGGTCTTTTATTATGTCCTGGAATAGTAATTAGTAATTTGTTTCCTTTTTAAAACTAGTTCTTTTGTCTTTTTTCCCACGGTTCTTTACAACTTATAATGTTATGTTTTAAACTGTATTTTTAATTATTATTTAAACGAGGAAGCTTCAGCAGTTCTTGGAAGCATGGAATTAAAAATTAATGGAATTTTGTCATGATCTTTTTTGAACTTCCCTCCCCCTTGTATTTGTATGCAAACGTTATTTGTTTTTAAAGTCTAGATTTAGACATTCCTATAATTTACTTCAATTCAGCTCTACCACGGAGTCTTTACATTCTGGACATGTTAAAGGGGAGGCCAGACCCTGAAGAAGGACACTGTCCTCAGTGAAGTGGAAGGGCAGTGAGCAGGAGGAACGATGCACTGGCACAGTGGCTGCCACAATGGGCTCAACAGAAGAACCATGGTGAGGACGGTGCCGGACCCGGTCATCTTTAGTTCTGTTGTACACAGGGCTGCTGTGAGTCGGAACCCACTTGAGGACATCTAGCAACAACAATGACAGAGATTGAGCAGTACATAATATGATTGTGTTTATGTTTGAGAAGGATCATTCTGACAGCTCTGTGGAGAATGGAACTGGGTTAGGAATTCAGTAATAAGTCTATTCTAAAAAAAGAGAAGAAGAAGAAGAAGAAGTCTATTCTAAAAGCCTGGATTAAAGATAACAAATCATGTACTATAGCAATTATAGCTAGGGTGAAAATAAAAGGTGGTGCGTTGTAAAGAGGTTCAAAAAACAGACACAGAATTAAAATGATTCAGTTACCAGTTACACGTGCAGAATGAGCATAGGAAAGACTATTAAGTCTCTGGTTCAGATGTGTACAGGAACCTGGCACCCCTTTATGTGTCTACTGGCAAAATGCACGGTATCTACTCCCAAACCTAAACTCAACTCACTGCCATTGAGGTGATGCCGACTCAGGGCAACCCCACAGGACAGGATAGAGCTGCTCCAGTGGGTTTCCAAGACTGTAAGTTTTTACAAGAGTAGAAAACTTCCTTTTTCTCCTTAGGAGTGGTTGGTGCTTTCAAACTGCTGACCTTGCAACTAGCAGTCCAATGGGTAACCACTATTCTGCCAGGCTCCCTATGGGGCTCAAGAATACATATCAATATCAAGACATGACTAAATCAGCAGCAAAGACATCAGAAGTTCAGTGTTTATCTTGTATAGTGTATTAACCTAAACTATCGCAAAATGTGAATTATAATTTTTATTCCTTCTAGGATTTAGACAATATAAATATGTTCCCATATGTAGGGTCTCATCTAAACCTGAAATTATTAGGGTTATATTTTATCCCTTTACCATCCTGTGAGAAAATAATAGGCTTAAAATGATTATGTCCATTAGACATTCACTTGATAACAAATATTGTCTCCAGACTGTTGGTAATCCAACTATACCTTTATAATCTATGCTTTATCCATTTTACCAATAAGAATTTATTAGCTTCCAGTGGCTATATAATAACTAACCTTATTGAGTGAATACTATGTGTTAGGATTCCCTGGCTAGAGTGAATAGTTAATGTGCTCTGCTTCTAACTAAATCATTGGCAGTTGGGGTCCACCTGGAAACACCTGGAAGAAAGGGCTGGTAATCCATTGCCAAAAGGTCAGCTATTGAAATCCATGGAGAACTGCTCTTACACATAGGGTGGGCATATGTTGGAATAGATTGATTCGCAGTTTTTTTTTAAAAAAAATCATGGATTAAGGCGTCACTCAAAATGTTATATCACATGCTGGCCAATTTGTATTATACTCAACCTCACTTATTAAACCATCAACTCAAATTTATTGAACAATCATGAGCCAGTCTCCCCAATACTGGGGACACGAAAACCAAAAAACCAAACTCTCTGCTGTGGAGTCAATTCTGACTCATGGCGACCTTCCAGGGGGTGCACAGCTGCCCCTGTGCAACACTAGAACACTTAAGAGAAATGTAATCCATTAGGGTTTTGGACATAATAACGGTAAGTAACCCGATGCTATTAAAAGAATGTCCTACCTTTTTGTCTATTGGATGATGTAGTTGCAAATCAAAGAGGTTAGAGAACTTTCTGAAGATCACAGACATTTTAAGTGGCCAACTAAGGATTTGAACCAAGATGATCTATCTCTAAAAGTCTAATTCTTTCAGTCAATAAGTATTGAGAGCACACTATGTTTAAATTTAGCCGTGAACAGGGTAAATAATTTAAACATGGTACCTGTCCTTTCAGTACATATGTCCTTTCGGTACATTATTCGTCACATCATGATCTAAGTACCAGTCTGGACCCAAGCTGGGAAGTGAAAACTATAGTGGGGAATTGAATATGAGAAAATAGTTGAACAGGTATCAGATATCTCAAAAAGAAGTGGAAAGTCAGAAAAAAAAAGAAGCAAAAAAAAAAGAGGGAACTGCCCCAAATAGTAAGTGATGAAAGCAGAGGGGGCCTGGAACCAGTAACTGGAGCATTGCTCATGGAACAGAAATGAACAGGAAAGAGCATGTGGCCCCTCCTTCCTTCAGTCCTGTGGCTTCTCCATGGAGTCATTAATTGAGAGAATATGATAAGAAATTAAGTGGCAAAGGAGAAATGTGGTTTGCGGAATCCCAACCCCAAGCATCACAGAGTAAAAGGTGACTGTGGAGCTTATTGATCAGCAAACCCACCACGGTTGGATCAAAAAACCTTACAGAGATTCAAAGCTACAAAGGGTGGTAGAAGCTACCTGGCCTGATTTATCCGATCTGATCTTATTTTACAGATTAATAAAAATATTTTGAGGCTCAAAGAGATTAATTGCATCATTTAAAACACTTGTATGTATCATAGCTAGGACAGGAATCTAAATATTTTTATAATGCCTTTCACTTAAATGTCTAGTATTGAATGCTGTTGCTAAGGACGATAAAAAAATTAATGGACAATGCTCTCAGAGATGATCTGCAAAGGATAAAGGATGCACAAGATGAAAAAAAAAATTTCTAAGATGAGAAACTCTCATATCCTACCTAGATCAAAATCATTGTTTTTGCTGCTCAGTGACTTTATTTTGTATGAGGGCAACCTTTGAGAGTTCGTGAAATTGTAACATGCCCATTTGTCTGTTTTGCTCAAACTCCATGCTTTCTGGCTGGAGTTGAGTAGGACTCAGTGATTAATTTCCTGCTGAGACGGAATAATTATTCTAATGTAATTGTACAGTGCTTTGAGACGATGCATTTGATACAGTCATTCTACCAGTTGGTTTTCAGATATAAAATTAGGGTGAGAGACTCCAGAGTGCAAAGAATGTTGAAGCAATGCCACAGGCAGCTTCCTCCTCCCTCATCTCCAGGGACTGCTAATTGCATTCCCACGGTCACCTGCTGTTAGTCTGGGCAGAGAGAATCCGAGGACCCACCACCAGGTTACGGCACTATCTCCTGCATTCTGCAGTCAAGCCAAAGCACGAGTGTTGGTGAGTCATAATCTCTTTGAACAGACTAGACTTGTTCGCTGCTGAAGGTCTGTGAAAAGGTACATTTTACAAAGATGTATGTCTCTCTTGGGTGGTTTTCACAGAGACGCTATTGAATAAAGCCACCTACACTTCAACCCCTTTTAATCCATTTTGTGTAAATTGAAAAAAATGCCACAGCATATTAAAATGCAACCAAATGTTTTTGTCTTTGGTCGTGGCTTTTCCAGGAATTACAGACTAACACTGCACATGCTATTGTTTGGGGATTTTGTTCTGTGATTCCCTGATGTCAAAGTCTTTTTGTCTAATTTACTCAGTAAAAGCTGGCATGACTTTTCAATTGCTTAAAATGAGAGTGGCATTTAATTTTAGCACTTTCCTGTCTTGGCATAAAGATGAACTTTGGCAGTTGAGAGAATGTTTTATCTTCAAAATGCAAAATGTTTCAGAAATTTAAGAGGCTTCACCAACTAATTTTACTGGGAAAACTTATAGTTGCAGGCCGGCTAGCCCTTCTTCATTCAGATGAGTCATTTAAAGGGCTCATTAAGCCTCTTCACTTTCACGAGGTGAGCGCTTTTCACAAATAATCATTAAAAAACGATTCCCTAAATATTCCCATTAAGCCGAAGAAGAAATTATTTCATCGAATCTCTATGGTATGGGTAGATATAATGAGATGGTCATTTTAGGGAGGATTCAGCATTAGGGACTGATCTCTAATTTTGCATTTAAATTTGATTTAATTTTGTGAATTAATCTCTCTTTTTGTAAACCAGAGAAGCAAAATCATTAACCCAAATTATTGTAAAGCAGACATTCTCTCACTGAATTGTTTCTGGCATTAAAACTAAAATAGAAAACTATGAGAGCCTCAGAATCTGGGGGGAAAAAGTAGGATTTTCACCTTGACATTCAATTATTTTCCCTTTAGACTTGTTCTCTTGCTCCTAATTAAATCTTATATTTATCACAGAGATATGAATTATTTTCAGCATCATCAGAAATTCTGGGTTGTCAAGCTTTCCCCAAAGATAGAATAGACCA
>NW_022103898.1:52559254-52561303 GCF_000313985.2 Echinops telfairi
ACATTTAATTATATAGAAAATTTTTTATTCAAACATTAATTTAATGTCATATAAACTTGTAAAATACTTTTATGCAAGTAATCCATAGATAGTTTCTGTAATTTGTGGGTATTTCCTCTCTCATTTTAAAATTACTTAAACAAGATTATTATTTAAGTTGGGATTAATTTTCTCATGATTAAACTAAAATTCCTTTATTTAGTTTCACTGTGGAACTGAAGTTCTTTTTTCTGGAGTAAGGAGATGCAAGACTATCCTGAGATTGCCTGTTTCTGAACTGTTTCCACTGACAAAACTTAAAAGGGTGCAACAAGAGGTGTTTCCTGTGAATGCAAGATAAAATATGAAAATAAATTTGAATGAAATTGGTGTTAATAACCGCTAAAAATATGTTTTAAAACAACTTTACTTTTCGTGCTTTATTTATAAGAATATATATATATTGTAAATTTAAAAGTAAAACCATTTATAAGTCACTTCTTTAGCTATTAGGTATACTTTTGTTTCTCAGTTCCAGGTGCCAGCCAGTCGGTCTGACTCATGGATGATGGGATAGATAGATTACAGAGGGAAGTGCACTCCGTAGGGTTTCAAGTACATGACCTTTTGGACACATGTAGCCTGGCCATTTTACTGAGGTGTTTCTCAGGGGTTCAAACTATTATTAGTCAGGGAAAATGTCAGCTACAGTTTCTCAAATAATCTTTTTTTTTTTTAATTTTAACTCAGTCTAGGGAAAAGAAGCCCTAGTGGTGCAAAAATTTCAGCACTCAGCTGTGAACTGAAAGGTTGGCAATTGGAATCAGACAGGAGCTGAACCAGAAAAAGACCTGGTGATCCATTTCCATGAAAATTAAAACCAAGACAGGCCTCCGAGTCAGCTCTATGTTGTCATGATGAGCGACTATGAGTTCAAATCAACTCGAGGGCACCCAGCAGCACCACTCTCACTGGAACAGACTGCCAGGCCTTCCTTGCATGGCATTGCTGAGTGAATTTGAACTGCCAACCCCCCCCCTACACACACACACACCCCAACATGGTTAGGTTCTAAAGACCAGAATGTTATAGAAAATAGATGTTATGCAAAAATGGAGGCTGACCATGCCAGATAACAAAATAGAGGGCAATCAGATGATTACATGAATCCAAATTGCATCATTACATAGCCACCAAATTGCTGAGACTAACGGCCCAGCCAAGTTTACACGTTAGTCAAGCCCCTTGGCTTTAGTTATGGCCAGAAGTAGTTCATGAGCAAAGTAGCCAGGCAATACATTTTCTACTATTGTAAATGCAGAATGTCAAATAACAAGATAGTTAATAAGGAAAAGGTATAAATAAGTCACCCAAGGTCTCATGTCCAGTTAGTTTTGATTCATGATTTTGACTCATGGCAACCTTATGTACAAGAGACTGAACTGTTGCTGCAGCATCCTTATGAGAACGGATGTTTGAATATATTGTTATGGATACAGTGCCAATTTCTCTCCTTGTTTCCTTTGCCCCCTTAGGTCCGCTACTTCTCCTAACACGATCTCTTCCATGAGTGACTGATTCCTCCAGTGATGTGTCCAAAGCAGAGGCTCTGGGCTTGTTCCCACCATGATCTAAGCCAGGATTAGAATCCCGGAAGTCTAAATGCCAGATCCTGTCATTTTCACTGTACACTGCGGTGTTTATGTCTGAAAGGGAGACTCCATGGCATAGAGGTTATGAGCTGAGCTGCTAACTGCAATTCAAAACCACCAAGGTCGGCAGTTTGAAACCCCCGGTGGCTAAAAGGAGGAAGACTGGGCTTTCTACTCTGGTAAAGTTACAATCTCAGAAACAGTGTCAGATCTGTGCTTTTTGATAGGGTCGCTGTGAGTCAGAATCAACCGGTGGCAGTGAGTTTGTGCTGTTTTCTAATCATCTATGAGCAGCGAGAACCCCAGCAACAGTCCAGAAAACATCCTGAACTATGGCAATGACAGTAGGCCGAGGTGCTGAGGTCATCGCTCACATTCTGGAGTTCAGTTAGCAAGATTTTTTCTTCTTCTTTTTAAT
>NW_022103898.1:52562018-52577913 GCF_000313985.2 Echinops telfairi
AGGCTGGTGTGCTTCTTCCATGTGGGCTTTGTTGCTTCTGAGCTTGATGGCTGCTTGTTTACCTTCAAGCCTTTAAGACCCCAGACACTATACTTTTTGAACTTTCTCTACCGTGAAGGGTATGAGACTGAAGATGGAGATGTGGCGTCAGGGTGCAGAGAATCTGTGTGATATCTTGGGACAACATTTCCCAGAAACCCTTGCCACCCCTTTGAAATTTCCCCAACAGTCTGTTCCATGCGACCATTGTAAAACCGGTTTCAGGGCAGGCAGACAGAGAAATACTGGAGAATCCATATGCTGCTGCCTGGTTGAGTGCTTTCTCGCCCTTGCGGAAGACTCTCAACAAACTTTTCAGACCCAGAAAACCCCATTCTGTGCCTTGCACAGTAAATCTTTACTTTGGGAAGTCAAGAACCTGAAAATCCAGGAACTACCATTATCAAGAATTCTAACAACAACAACAACAACAAAACCAATTTATAATAGATATTTAATTATGTCACAACATCCCTTAGTATTTGAAATATGTAATAAGGGTTAAGAAGTCCTGGTGGCATCATGGTTTATATGTTAATCTACTTGCCTCTGAATAACTAAGATGGGGCTTTCCACTCCCATAAAGATTGAAAGCCCCACCAAGCTGAAGGGGCAGTGCTACTCTGTCCTCTGGGCGGGAACTGATTCGATGGCAGTGTGTTTGGTTTATTGGGGATTGCACCAATCAATAAGACCCAAAGTAAAATCCGAGGGCACTCTCCAATTTCAAGTGTTACTTTGAGAGCCCTGGAACTTGAAATCATGCCAGAGTGGTCAGAATGTAGGGAGACACTCAAGTGCCTGAGGGGTGTAACTATGCCTCTACTGCCTGGAAATAGTCAAATATTTGAATGCTTGGACCTCTGGCGTGGTTGTAAACTGTATGAGCTGAGCACCCTTTCTGCTTTGAATGTAGAGCACTTAGGAATAAAATATAAGAATAAAAATTTTATTGTTTTTTAAAATTACTTTACATAATAAACAGTAACAATGACATTGTTTTGTGAATTCAGGTTTTACTGCCTTCGAATGGTTTGAAAAAGAGGAAGACAGTTACACTGTAATAAAAATTGCACAGGTAAGCCTGCCATAAATAAAAGCTCTTTTTAAAGGCTCCTTGGAGATGACAGAAGTGTAATATATTATGAATAATACACTGCATTTGAAATCTTTGCACTGTGGTAGTAGCTACTTCATAATCTCTCTCTAGACTCATAAGAACCATAAATAAACTGTGTGGAATCGATTCTTTGTTTATTACCATCTACAATCTAAATAAAGAAAATCATTGCTGTATAGTGCTTGTTCGCACTATAATAAACTTCAATATCTACTACAGACTCAATGTCATGCTTTTTCTTTTTTTAGTAGAGTCTTCCTAGTGTGGAGTTTAAAATCAATTTTCCTATTGAGCAATGCAGAAGCATAAAATAATTTAAAATAATAAGGCAATGTGATTTGGACTCCTGATATGAGACAAATAGGTGGGTTCTAGGTCTTAGGACACAGAAGAAAGTTCCTTTTAGAAGATAGCTGGGATTGATAAGAACCTTAATGCTTTCAAATCAAAGAGTAAAAACCATAACATTTGTATTCTGTGTAAGTTTAGGTATCAGCTTAATAGCAAAATACAACCTACTCACGATTATAAAATTCATACTACATATGCTCATATTGTATAAAGCTAGAATAACTGTATCCCTTCCAATCATTGCTATTCTATGGGATAGCAACTTCCCTGTGGAAACAGCTTTCACCTTTTGCTGTGAATTTATTCAGACCTTATACTTGGGTGCACATACATGTGTGAAGTGAACAAACATCTTGCTGACTTAACATTATATATATATTTTATATAAGTAGTATATATATATATATATAATATAGCAACAACAAAGATAATGCTTAGAGGAGACAAGGGAAATAAACAATAATTTTGAATATTTGGGTTAGATTTCTGAAAACAAAAAACAGTGGCTGATTAAGTCAATTCTGACTCACGGTAATTCATATATATCAGAGTAGAACTGTGCCCCATCAGGTTTTTAATGACTGATGTTACAGTAATAGAGTGGCAGGACTTTCTTCTGAGGCACCTCTGGATAAACCCAAACCTCCAAACTTTCAGTTAGTAAACAAGTGCATTAATTATTTAAGTTTTAAGAGAATTCTAGGAAAAGAGCAAGAAAGAGACTACCTCTCATCTCCCACTGTGTATCTCACACAAGGACTGTATTTTGTGGTTGTTTGTTTTTACAGCACCTCGTTTTGCCTCCTCCTGAATGAAACATGCGCTTTAGCACTCTATATTTCTTTGTGGCATAGTGAAGGAAGGTTAGGGTAGAATCTGAGTATTTGCATCCTAGGGCCTTTCTTTTGCCAAGACTCTATCTGACCTTCAGTGCCTTCATTTGCAAAATAAGCTTGGGAAGCCAGGTGATTGCAAAGGCGCCTCCTGCGTTTTATGGTGCTGTTTGTGTCTTTTGATTAGTTCATTTTTAGAGTTGTTTCTGCTAGTACACCTCTTTTGTACTAATCAAAAAAGAAAATATTCTCTACAAAGGCTTTTAAGATAAAAAAAATTTCCTAAATTTTAATTAAAATATTTATTTTTCTCAAGTATTACAAAATTTAATAAGATATATATATATATATATTTATCCTTTGATCAAAAAGCATTACAATGAGAGCACTACAAAACAGCACAGATTAGTTAACATCAAGAACAACTAATAGTTATTGAGTTCTTTGTGTCAGAAACAATTCTAGATACTCTCCGTGCAACAACTCAGTTAAGCCTCAGAAGCACACTGTAAGGCTACTTTGGATAATGACCCTCATTTGAAGAAGAGGAAAGGAGAGAGTTGCTGTCCAGTCCATTTCTGTGCCTGTGACACCAGATACAAAGCTTTTATTTTTCGCCTGTGTGATAGGGTAGGTTTATTGTGCCAACTGGCCAATGAACACATGTGGGATTAATAAGGTTGCATTTTAATTGAAGGGCAAAGAGAAATGGCTTGGAGAGCCTCGCCTTTCTGCCTCTTGCTCTTTGATGATCCAGCTAGTGTGTGGCTCCCCTAGCTAGCTCTCTGCCTCAACTTGCGAGCTACACTACCTGTGGGACACCCAACCTGTGGACTGTGATGTTATAGTTCAAGTTTCCTTTGAGATCTGCTTCACCACGCTGCTGGTGTATACATCACTTGAACTGGCGACTGTTGGACCCTGTCATCTGGCTGACTGTTGGTGGCCTGCCCTGCCCTCATGAGTTGAAGGACTGCTAGTGTACTAACTGTCTCATGGAAGTGAGTAGAACTGAGCCATGTGTACTGCTCTGTGGACTAATTAATTGTTTATTTCTTTGTGTTGTATCTATCTATCTATCTATCTATCTATCTATCTATCTATCTATCTATCTATCTATCTAATCTTAAGTGTCTTGGTTTTGTTTCTCTAGAGAACCCTGTCTAACACACCTGCTAACCAAAATGTTTATGGTAAAGAGAAATTTGGTGGTTCAAACTCATATATAGACTCTTTGGAAGAATGACCTGTTGCTCTAAAACTCAAACAAACAATCAGTTGTTAAAAACTGTATGGAACATTGCTACCTAGGGTCTTCATAAGACTGAATTGCCTGATAGTAGTTGGTACTGATTAAAGAAGGACAAGTAGGCGGGTATTCAGACAGTGTGGAGTTAAGTACTGGGCTTTGTAGTTATGGAAGAATCTCTAGGATATTTCCCAACTCAAAAATTACTGTAAAAAATAGTGTGATGGCATCAGACCTTCTCATCTAACTTCACAAGGAGAGAGGACACTAAAGGACAGTCCAAAGCATTCCTGTGAGCTAGAAGTCAGACACAAATCTATCTCCAACTTTTTTTTCCTTCCCTAAACCAATCCTGCCCACAGTACTCACTACTTCTCTGCTGCTTTAACAGATCTCACAGTCTATAACAGTGGTTCTCAATCTTCCTAATGCAGCCACCGTTTTTATAGTTCCTCATGTTGTGGTGACCCCTAACCATAAAATTATTTTCTTTGCCACTTCATAACTGTAATTTTTCTACTGTTATGAATCATAATGTAAATATCTGATATGGAGAATGTATTTTCATTGTTATAAATTGAACATAATTAAAGCATAGTGATTAATCATAAAAACACTATGTAATTATATATTGTGAAATATTTATTTCTAATGACAAATAAATGAAATTTTGTCTATAAAGCATGGTGTCGCAGGGGTAATAGTCTTCACCCTGGTATTCTTATGTGGGTGTATCTGCCTGTGGGCAGGCCCGCCTGGAGCCAGACTGAGGAGCGGCGTCTTGGTTCCTGAGACCATCTGAAATATGTGTTTTCCGATGGTCTTTGGCAACCCTTGTGAAAGAGTTGTTCTACCCCCAAAGGGGTCATGACCCAGATGTTGAGAACCGCTGGTCTATAGTTACAGTATGGGGTTATTATGGAAGTAAGAGTTTACAATTCAGTATTAGGAAAAACTGAGGATACAGATCTTCAATTAAGATAGCTCTTAGCTGTGCTGAAAAGCCACATTTTCTCTCTTGGTTCTCAGCCTCTTAGCTAATGCCCCTTCAGCCTTCCGGTTTTGTCTCTTGCCCTGGCCTCTTCCCTGCTCCAGCAGAGCCCTTTAGTCGCACTAACTATTGCCCAGAGGTGTTGTAGCGTTATACTTAGGGCTGCAAACCACAAGGTCAGCAGTGCAAAACCACAAGTTCAGCAGCTCCACAGTCAACCTAGTAAACCCACAGGGGCAGTTCTACCCTGTCTTATAGGTTGTATGAATCAACATCAACTCAATGCAATGAGTTTTGCTTTTAGAGGCCCCAGAGGCCCCTCCTTCGACCTTCATGCCAGTAGTCTCCCACTCAAAGGCTCGGCTCTCTTGCTCGGTGCCGTGGGAAACCAGTCCTCAATGAATGGATGAGGAAACTCACCATTACATTTTGCCCCTGTCTTATGATTTCACTTCCACCATTTCTCATGCCTCCTCCTATTACAGTTCTTTCTGTTCCTACGTCTGGAAGGTTCTCTGGGGCCAAAAAGATACACTGTTCTGGATTTTCTTCTTGATGTTTGAGAAGGCTCCTCTCCTCTCTTCTGGGAACTATTCCTTTGAAGGCTAGTGAGATGGCAGATTTTCCAATCTCCTGGTTAGGGTTTGATCTGTTTATTTGCACAGTCCCACCTTTTCAGCTATTCCATGCATCATATTTGCATTACTAGCATGCTGCTCCATCCCCTTAGTGGGCCACAATTACTTTATTTGCATTGTCCCACTGAATCATTTTGTGAGAGTCACAAAGACTATCATTAGAAGAGGCACATTCAAGAAATTCCCTACACCAAAATTACATTACTCTGTAGTTATTGTTATATAACGTTACACTCACTGGGTACATCAGATACATCCGTGTCACTGAGAGGTCTTCTGAGGCATTCGGAACTCGAGATTAGTAAACCTAGTTCACGTGACAAGTTGCTGCATCTGAGTAAGGCCAAAGCCCTGACAACCTTTCTGTGATCACGTGACCTTGTTTCTCAAAGCTCCCTCTACCACCATCTCTGCCTTCAAGCAGACCACACGCTCTCTTGGGGCAAATATAGTCCCATCATTGATCATTACAAACACTTCAATCCCATCAGGCCTATCAAATTCTGTGTCTTTATTAAAAATTTCGGTGACAGTAAAAGGGATCACATTTCAGGTTTGTGGTTTTCTGATGTTTTACTAAGGCCAAACTAAAATATTTTATTTTTCCATCTCTTTGCTTAAGCTTCAATTGATTTTCTTTCCCAGAGAGAATTTCAAAACTATGAGTGTGCCAGATATTTGAAAACTTCTAGAGATATCCATGTCATCCAAGCTTTACAAGGAGAACCTATTTGCCCTAGTTGTATCCCTGGAAGTAAAATTTACAAACATGTGAGGGATCCGCCAGGGCCGGGTTTCCCACAGTTTTAAAAATTTCTACTGTAATTCCCCAATCTCCAGCAATTAGTCAATTGCCCATTTCAATGTCTACCCAATGCTAGTGCAAGCAATGGTTTGAGCTCCCAGGAAATTATAGTTTTCTGATTCTGTGTGTGTCTTCTGTCTTCAGAAACAGGTGTTTGCCCTGTCACCCTAATTCTCTAATGTCTTTAAGAAGAACTTTCATCTTGCAATTATTCAGCTTTGTTTCATGAGGGTAGAAGTAACAATTTCCCAGTTCTTAACATGTCAGAACAGACACAAAAAACTCTTTCCAATATTTAATTCTAACATAAAATAGAGTTTGGGGCTGCTGAAGAAACAGGCCGAATTTTCATATACTGGCGAGTGAATGGCATTAAAAACAACTCTACACTCCTTCAGAATGCATGACCCAGAAGGCACTAACCTTAAGGACCACTAAATTCTGAGTTGTTTACACAGAAGAAAACTGAAGACCACAAGAATTTACCTATTTCTTATATTCGTATAGATACATTACCAGAAAGCAATAGCAATTCTATTTTAAAGTCTAAAGTATTCATACATTACCTAATTCTTAGAACTTTTGCAAATTTAAAAAGAGACACTGAGAAGAAAAATTTTAAAAATAAGGACTTTTTCATGTAGATCTTTTAAAGGACAAATTTAGATATTAAGAACATAAAACTTTCCAGGAGTCCTACTGATAATTCAGGGAATGATTCACTCAGAAAAGCAAAGCAAATTATCATGGAAATTTGAAGAAAGCATAGATAAATACTAAACACATCAAAGAAATTAAAAAAGGTGTGTGTGCAAAAATTAAGCATCCTTGTTTAATTTATATTCTTTATATAATATAATTTGAATAAATTTATAATATAAATCATAATAATATAACTATATATAATATATTAATATGATTGAAATGGAAATAATATAAATTAAACAAGGATGCTTAATTTTTGCACACAGACCTTTTTATTTTTTTGATATGGTTAGTATTTATATAAATAATAACGTGGTGTGTTGTGACTGATTAGCAAAGGTAAAAAATGCATTATATGAATGGGATAGACAATAATTTTATTACTGTATCAAGTTTTTAAAAATATTTATTGAGGGCAAAGAAACAAACATGATGTATTTTAATACATAATAGTATAAGCTTTAAAACAATTCTAAAATTGCATTATTATTCCTATCTTATGATGAAATCAAAGTTTGAAAAGCTTGATGCATGGAGTGGAGATACAAAGATTTAAGTTTCAATATTTCTGATTCCAATATCCATACTCTTCCCAGTAAAATGATGGTTTCCTTCCTAATTTTAATAAGATGATTAGAAATGTATTTTAAATTGTCCAATTAGATCATAGATGAAAACAAAAAATACATTTTCTTTAACAGATCCTGGGTTGAGGAGTATAAAATACATTTATTGTTAGTGTCAAAAATTGTACCTGCAATTTCATCTTAAATAGAAAAATAATTTTTATCATTGGTAGATGTTTTTCTATTCCCCTTCGTATCCTCTAGACTTCAACAGAGCAGTTTATAGCTAAAATTTTACCTAATTATACTAACAAAAATTATAGCCTTCACTCCAGAGAGTTTGAAATAATTAAACAATAAAGTTGGTGTTATGAAGGTGAGGAGACCCTACTAAAATTAGATGAATAGTTACAAAAAAGAATATGAAAGAAAAAAAGGAGAGATATACAGAAAATATGACTTTTCTGTATATGCGAATTATTTTTCAAGTTGGGTCCAATGAAATTATCTCCTCCCAAAACATGCAGAAAAGGATAAAGGTCCCCAGATTGAAGTGGGAAGAGAGCTACTGCAGCGATTTTACAGCTATGAGGATAATATACCTAGGGAGAAAAAGAACAGAACATTGTAATGTCCAACAAGCCTTTTTGGGGTCAAATTTAAAGGCGACATATTGGAAACTATATTGAAGGGAAATAGCCTGTCTTACTTTTAAGAAATGAAGCAAATAAAGCATTACCTCAAGGCTTGTTTATCCTGGAAGCTATTCCACTGGTATTTTAAATACCAAGACTGCTCTCAGTTGACAGCTTTCAGGGAAACTCTCAGATTAAAACAGACTAGCAAGAAAGGCTTTGTAATCGACTTCCAAACATCAACCCAGTGGATAAAACAACAACAACACATAGATCAATATATGAGGACTTTATAATTAAAACCCGATCTTCAAGCAGCTTTGGATCTGGAAATATACTGCTCTCGAGTTGATATTGAATGTTTTCTGGAGAACTGTGGTAGACACAGAAGAGAGCCTCGGTGATGCCAGTCTAGATCCCTCTTGCCCAATGCAGATGCTAGCTTAGCTGCGAGCAGCCTCACTCGTCTCTACAAGGGGTGACTGGGAGCGATCACCGACTCATCGTATATAAAATTAGCTGCTGTGGAGTGCATTCACACTCAGGACTATTCATGCGTATCAAAGGAGAACTGTGCTCCATGGGGTTTTTAATTGCTGATTTTCCCTGAGGTTGATCTCCAGACCTCGCTTCTGAGGTGTCCCTGGTGAAATGTACCTCCAACCTTTCCATGAGTAACAAGCTCATTAACCATTTCTGTCATAGTGAGGAGTCTCACAATACACAGCATAAGAAATTGTGCATATATTTGTCATTAGGTTAACTATTCACATAGTAAACTTAATGATATCAAAAGAAGAGGATAAGAATTACTATACTGAAAAAATTGGTCCACTATCAAACATTTCAAGAGGTAGCATATGGTAGCAACCAGTGGTATTGAAGGAAGAAGTCCAAGCTGTACTGAAGGCATTAAAGGGAATCAAGGCTCCAGGAACTGCTGGATTGACAATCGAAACTTCTCAGCAAGTGATGGAGCCTGGAAGCACTCACTTGTCCAATTTGGAGAAGTTTTGAATAGAATTTGGAAGACAGCAACCTGGCCAACTGACTGGCACAGAGCCATGCTTGTGAACATTCCAAAGAAAGGTGGCCAAACAGAATGCAGAAATTATCTAATAATATCATTAATGTCACATACAAATAAAATTTTGATGAAGATAATCCAAAACTAATTGCAACAGTACAAGAAGTTGTCAGAAATCCAAGTCAGATTCATTAGACTCTAATGATTAGAGGATATCACACCAGGTATATCATTGCTGACCTCAGAGGAGCCTTAGCAGAAAGCAGAGAATATCAGAAATATGTTTACTTATGTTTTAGTGACTATGTAAAGGCATTCGACTGTGTGGATAATAACAAACTATGGATAACAGCAAGAAGAATTGGAATTCCACAATACTGCATTGTGTTCATGTGGAATGCATACATAGACCATGAGACAGACTCATTCAAACAGAGCCAGGGAATACTGCATGATTTAAAATCCTTCCATTATACTTAATTTGTATAGTCAATGTGTATGCTGAGAAAATAATCCAAGCAACTGGGTTAAATGAAGAAGAACACAGCATCAAGATTGGAGGAAGGTTTACCAGTACTCTGCAATATTATGTAGTTGACACAACCATGCTTGCTGAAAGCAAGTGGCCTTGAAGCACTCACTGGTGAAAATCAAAGACCGTGGCCTTCTATATGGCTGGCAGTTCGACGGAAAGAAAACAGAAAATCCTCACACCTGGAGTAACAGACAGTACCATGGAAAACAGAAAAATATTGAAGTTGTCAAGGAATTCATTTTATTTGGATACACCATCAATCCTCTTAGAAGAAGCAGTCAAGAAAGCAAATGATGGATTGCATTGAGCAAATCTACTGCATAGCATCTCTTCAAAATATTGAAGGCAAGGGTGTCACTTTGAAGACTAAGGTGAACTTGACCCAAGCCATGGGATATTGAGTTGCCACTTATGCATGTGAAAGTTGGACAATGACTAAGAAAGAGCAAAGAATAATTGATGCATTTGAATAATGGTGCTGCTAAAGAATATTGGAAGTACCATGGACTACCAGAACAAAGCAACTGTGTTTCAGAAGTGTAGCCAGAATGCTTCTTTGAAGCAAGGGTGTGGAAAGATTTCATCTCATGTTCTTTGGACATGCTATCAAGAGAGACAAGTCCCTGGAAAATGACATCAGGCTGGGTAAAGTGGGGGTCATAGAAAAAAAAGGAAGACCCTTCACAAGATGAATTGACACTGTGGCTGAAGCACTGAGCTCAAACAACAATAATTGTGAGCATGGCAAGAGACTGGGCAGTCTTTACTTCTGTTGTACAAAAGGTGGCTGAGTCAGAGCTATCTCAAGGGTACCTAACAACAACAGATCATTAGCTATAAATAACTCTATGTTGGTTAGTTATGGGCATTCCGTCTAAGAAGGAAGATAAGTACTTAGTTTGTTGTAGGCAATGAGTATTTTTCCTGGAAATGCAGGAAGATTCAAGGGAGCCTGCCCAAACTGCTTCTTTGACACCGTATACATTGAAGTGTACAGAGCTCTTTGGGGGAAGAATTGGGGAGATAGTAATACAACCTTCAGAAGTGTACAGACCTAGATGGAAAATATGTTGAGAAGCAATGGATGCTTATTTTTATATTTTGCTTAATAAAGTTTTTATTTTGCAGCAATATTTTTTTAATGTACTTTTGTGTAACACATTAAAATATACTTGGTTCTAGTATAATTCTTTGGAACTAAATATTTCCCCAGTGCGTAGCTGCTTCTCAGCATTTCCTAAAAGTAATAAAATATTCTTCTGGAGGTACACATACACAATATCTAAATCAAACTAAAAGATTTTTAGCAGACCTCTTTTAAGAAGTATGGTTTCTATCCATTATTTTAATTATAGATGACCACTTGTAATCTTAAAGATACAGTACTTCTATTTCTGAAAGTTTCATTAAACAATGGCAATAAGATGATTAACTGTATTTCCTAAGTGACCCTGTAGAACAAATTAGAATTATTAAACCAAAGAAAGACTGTTGGTTTATATGCTCTTGAGAAAAATAAGCTTTCCCTTGACGTAGGAAGGTGAGACTTTTTACCCATAATGTCTAAATTAGGGTAAGTGAATTGATGCATTAACTTGATAGATCACAATATACTGAGATTAAAACAAATTAGTGTCATTCACATTGCCAATAATCTTTAGAGGAGCTACTATGTAGAGTAAATAAAGATGCATCATTAAAAGATACTACTTGGTGTCAATAGGAGCATGTATCAGGCATCAAAAACAAAAAATCATATCATTGTGAATGAGGGGGAGTGCTGAGTGGAGACCCAAAACCCATCTGTAGGCAACTGGACATACCCTTACAGAAGGGTCCCAGGGAGGAGACAAGCCAGTTGGGGTGCAGTATAGCAACAATGAAGCATACAACTTTCCTCTATATCTTTAATACTTCCCACCCCCCATTATCAGGATCCCAATTCTACCTTACAAATCTGGCTAGACTAGAGGATGTACACTGGTACAGATAAGAACTGGAAACACAGGGAATCCAGGACAGATAAACCCCTCAGGTCCAATAATGAGAGTAGCGATACCAGCTGGGGAAGGGGGAGGTGGGGGAGAAAGGGGGAACAGATCACAATGATCTATATATAACCCCCACCCTGGGGATGGACAACAGAAAAGTGTGTGGAGGGAGACATCTGACAGTGTAAGACATGAAAAAGAAATTATCAAGGGTTTGTGAGGGAGGGAGGGGAGGGAGGGGAAAAATGAGGAGCTGATACCAAGGGCTCAAGTAGAAAGCAAATGTTTTGAGAATGATGATGGCAACAAATGTACAAATGTGCTTTAGACAATGAATGTATGTATGGATTGTGATAAGAGTTGTACGAGCCCCCAATAAAATGATTTAAAAAAATATTACTTGGAGGCAATTATCCAAGGGCTTCTTATTTTTGTGCTTGTCTTAGGAATGAAAATACTGACTGGCTTTGATTTTGACTATGTGTTATGAACTGGCAAAAAGCAAACAAACCAAAAAAATTGAAAGATTAGGATAGTATTTCTCTCCGGAGCTAAGGGCAAGTTTGTTTACAATCTTAGAAGAAAAAACATATTGTGTCTTTTTCAGAGCAGAGTTCAGGCACAATTTCTGTTCATTATAAAACATTCATTGACAATCTCGTTACTTTCTACTTTGACTATGATGTTGTTTATTGGTGCAGTCTGGAGGATTTTTGTGTTCTTTATATGGATATAATCCATACAGAAGGTGGTAGTCTTTGATCTTCATCTGTACATGCCCGTGTCCTCTTTACTTTCAGCAAGCAAGGCTGTGCCCTCATCTGCATATCACAGGCATAAGCAAGTCTTCCAAAACCCCGATGCCATGTTCTTTTTAGGGAGCACAGTTTCTCAGATGATATACTTCATATAGAGATTGAATAAGCATGGTGAAGGATATATAACACAGACGTGGTTTGCTTTCAAACCATGCCGTATTTCCTTAGGTGTTCAAACAACTGCTTCTTGGCCTATGTACAGGTTTCATATGAGACAATGAATGCTCTGAAATTTCCACTCCTTCCAATGTTATTCATAATTTTTTACAATCTGCAGTGGCACATCTTGTGTCTTTAGTAAAATGCAGGAAGCCATCTTTATCACATTCTCTGCTTTCAGCTATAAATCATCTGCCATCTGCAAAATGATACCCTTCTTTCCATGCCATGTCCTCTTCAGAATCGGGCTTTAATTTCTGCTTGTTTCCTTTTGATGTAGCACTGACATATTGTTTGAATTACACTCTGAAACTTTCAGTAGCATGCAGTGTAAATGATGTGGTTCTACAATATCACCCTCTGTTGGATCATCTTTCTTTAGAATAGACACATTTGTGGATCTCTTCTAATCAGTTGGCTGAGTATCTGTCCTCCAAATTTCTTAGCATAGGTAAATGATCACTTTTAGCCTTGCCTCCATTGATATCAGAACTTGTAATGTACAAAATATGAATCTAAGAAAATTGAAGTAGTTAAAAATGTAGTGGATCTCATAAAAATTGACATTCTCAGAATCAGTAAGCTGACTTGCACAGGTATTGGCCATTTTGAATTAGAAAATCAGATGGGTCACTGTGCCATGAATGACAGATTCAAGAGGCTCCGAGCCATAGTTATCTTCATAAGGACATCTCAAGATCTACCTTGAAACTCAATATAGTCTGCGACAAGATTATATCTATCTACCTTCAAGGAAATATAACCATTATAACTATAAGCTAGTGATGAAGAAATTGAAGAACTCTACCCACGTCTTCAGTCTTAAATTGATTAAAAACTGCAATCGTTATTGGTTATAGGAATGCAAAAATTGGAAACAAAAGAAGGAACGTTGTCTAGAAAACAGGAACTTGGTGATAGGAATGAAGCTGGAGATTGCATGGTAGAATTTTGCAAGACTAATGATTTCTTCATAGCAAATACCTTTTCCCAACAATGCAAAGAGTGACGATACATGTGGAGTTCTCCAGATGGAATGCAAAGAAATAAAATTGAATATATCTATGGCAAGAGATGAGGAAGAAGAAGCTAAAATCAGGCCAAGGATCAACTGTGGAACAGGTCACCAATTGCTCATAAGTACGTAAGTTCAGATTGAGGCTGAAGAAAATTAAAACAAGTTTATGAAAGCCAAAGTACATGTTTGAGTTTATTCCCACATGAAGTTCAAGAACATTTCAAGAACAGAATCGATGCATTAAACACTAACAACAGAAGACCCGATGAGCTGTGGAATGACATCAAGAACATCCTACATGAAGAAAGCAAAGGATGTTAAAAAGAAATAAAGAAAAATTCGAAGCGCATGTCAGAAGAGACTCTTCAATTTATTCTTAATTGTAGAGTAGTCAAGGCAAATGGAAGAAATGTTGAAATCAAAGAAATGAACAGAAAATTTCAAAGTGCAGTTCTAGACGACAAAATAAAATATAATGAAATGTGCAAAATCCTAGAGCTCAGCCAAAAAAGATAAAACATGCTCAGCATTTCTGAAACTAAAAGAAGTCAAGAAAAAATGCAATCTTCGAGTTACAATATTTAAAGTCTCAATGGGAAAAATATCAACCAATGAAAGAAACATCAAAAGAAAATGGAATTAATACCCAGTACCAAAAAGTGGTTGACATGCAACCACTTCAAGAAATGGCACATGATCAAGTGCCCATGGTTCGGAAGGGAGGTTAAGCTACACTGATGACATTAGCCAAGAACAAGGCTCCGGGAATGGATGGAATACCAATGGAAATATTTCAACAAGCTTATGAAGCACTGAAAGCACTCATCTATGCCAGGAAATTTGGACGACAGCTACCTGGACAACTGGCTAAAAGAGATCCATATTTGTTTCCCTCCCCGCAAAAGTTAAGACAACAGAATGCATGAATTATAGAGCAGTATCACTGATAACACATGCAAATAAAATTTTGCTGATGGTCATCGAACAACGGTTGCATCAAAACATTGACACGGACCTACCAGATGTTCAGGCTGGATTCAGAAAAGGATTCGGAATGGCAGATGGATCATTGCTGACAGCAGAGAATACCAGAAAGATGTTTAGTTATATTTCATTGTCTGGGCCAAAGCATTCTATTGTATGGATCATAACAAATTCTGGACATTCTTGAGAAAAATGGGCATTCCAGGATATTTGATTGTGTTGATGCAGAAACTGTGCATGTCATTCTCCATTTTATGATCTGATGCAATCATCCTTCATTTTAATGTAATGTTGATTTTTGCATAACAACCTTGTCTTTGTAAACTAACCATGTTGATGTGATAAGTAGATGTATAGGCTTTAAAATTGGACTTTTAAAAGATGAATTTAAAAGACCAAAAACAGGCACTAAAATGCTTTTTGTTAAATCATTTTATTGGGGACTTATAATGCTTGTTTTAATACATTATAAAAGGAGAAGTGATTATTTCCATTAGATGTTTGTTTTGTGAAAGTTTTGTATTGTGAAATATTTTCTACATGATTTTCCAATATGATGTACATTGAGGACTTAGAAGTTCTGTAAAAATATCCTGTCTAATAAACTAATTTTCTTCTTAAAGCTTTCTGTGAAAATTTCCAAGGACATGCTTTAAGAAAGAGTTAACTAAATTAATGAATAAGAGTCTTAGCTACAGAGTATCACAAATGACTGACAATTCACACTTCTATGGTAGCCTGCTGCTTGGAGGGTGGAATAGGGAGTGTTACTCTTCAGTCCCTTGATAATTAGCTCCTGTTGTCAAAGCTTCAGTTACAATTTGATTTTTTAAAATCTAAATGTCAAGAACCATGCGGTCTGTTAAATATGGATGACATTTTAAAAGCAAAGAAGGTAGTGTCTACAAAAGCAGAGGATAAATAGTATTTTGTCCTGCATTTATTAATAAAATCCATTATATTCCATTCACATAATTATTTACTCTTGTGTATGAATAGCAACATCAGTTTATAAAGAATGTTGTAGCTTACCTTCCCTACTAGGTATGTGAGTAACTTAAATACTAACAGGTTTACAAAAAAACACTTCAGATTTAAAAATAGACTTCAAAGGAGAGGGTTGCTTATTGTTTCACCTTAGAATCAGGGAACTCCTCCAAATTATAACTATTTTACTAAAAGAATTTTATTTACTAATTGAATCCTTGAGACTAAATAAGTTCATATTTATTAATTATTGCACTATATAATTTAGACCTGTCATTTGAGTAAGCAGCCACTTCATCTCAAATCAAAAGCTTACTAACATTTGGAAGGGATGACTAAATTGGGAGATAAACAAACAGCAGGCAGAATTCCTACATAGAATTACTTGGAAGAAATAGCTAGTTGTGAAGTTTTAAAATATTGCAGAATTTAACAACTTAACTC
>NW_022103898.1:52578738-52581045 GCF_000313985.2 Echinops telfairi
TGTTTTGAATATGTCTACAACAGTTGTGTGCTGTCAAATCTGTTTTCAATAGAAGTGACCCTACAAAACAAAAATTAAAATAAAAACTCACTATTAATTTGATTCCGTCTCACAGAGACTCTTTAGGACAGAGTCCAACCATCCCTTTGAGTTTTGGATGTTACGGATCTCTACGTGAACCGAAAGGTCATTTTTCTACCCAGTAGCTGTGGAGTGTGAACTGCTGACCTTGTGGTTAGTAGGACATGCAATTTGGGACACTCCCAGGGCTGCTGACCCTCCGTCTAGGACAGTCCCATAGGGTTGCCTCCACTCGGAACTTTACAGAAGGAGTTCTTGTGGGACAGTGGTTAAGTATTCCTTCTCAAACCAAAATGTCTGAAGCTCGAACACACCTGCTCTGGTTATTCTTTGTAGTTAGTGTTAGGTCCCAACTCAGTGATACAAAGTCTAACAGAACAAAGTGCTGCTGGGGCTGGTATCATCTTTGATATTTTTCAATTCATTGAGGCAGCCACTGTGTCAATCCACTTGAATGAGCATCATCTTTTGTGTGTGCTGATTCTCTACAAAGCATGTCTTTCTTTAGGGCACTGGTTCTCAAGTTTCCTCATGCTGTGACCCGTTAATACAGTTCCTCATGGTGTGGGGACCCCCAACCATAACATTATTTTCGTTGCTACTTCATCACTGTAATTTTGTTACTGTAATGAATCAGGTGACCCCTGTGAAAGGGTCATTCAACCCCCAAAGGGGTTGTGACCCACAGGTTGAGAACCGCTGCTTTAGGGACTGGCCCTTCCGGATGACAAGTTCAAAGTATCTGAGAGACAATGTCAGGATTCTTGCTTCTAAGGAATAATCTGGCTGGTTTTCTTCCAGGTTTGTTTATTCTTCTGACACTCCATGGCACATTTAATTTTCGCCACCCAAACTGTCATTCAAAGACACCAGCCCTCTCTTGCCTTCCTTATTCATTGCTCTGTTTTCACGGGAGACGATTGAACAGACCATGGCTTGGTTCAAACACATTTAGTCTTCAAAGTTACATTTCTTCTTTTTAACACTTAAAAGACATTTTTTGGAAGATATTCCCATTGCAGTAAATTGTTTCATTTCCTGACTGCTGCTTCCATAGACATTGATTGTGAATATGAGTAAAATGAAATTCTCGATAGCTTCATTTTTGTCTCTGCCATCGAAATATTGCTTATTGGTACCATTGTGAAGATTTTTGTTTCCTTTATGTTGAGATTACAATCTTTGATCTTCATCTGTGTCTCAAGACCGCTTTGTTTTTCCTAGCGAGGCTGTGTCGTCTGTCTATCACAGGTTCTGAATGAGCCTTCCTCCAATCTTGATACTTTATTTTTCTTGACACAGTCTAACTTCTTGGATTATGTGAGGAAAGGATACAACCTTGACACACACATCTTTACTCATTTTAAATTATTCATTGTTCCGTTTGAATATGAGTATGGACTTCTTAATCTATGTATAGGAATCCCATGCGCACAAGTCTGTATTCTAGAATTCCCATTCTCAATATTACCCATAAATGGTTATGATCCTCACAGTGTATAGTCAATGAAGTGTAGGCCAACATCTCTCTGGTATTCTCTGATTCCACTCAAGGTTCATCTAATAGCAGCTATAGTACCCCTTGTTCTACATCCTCTTCTGAATCTAGGTTCAATTTCTTGCAGCACCCCTTCAAACTACTGCTGCAACAGACTTCGTATTACCATCAGCCAAGTTACAGCATACAATGTGGTCTTGCCAGCGGCCCTCTAGTTGGCTCTGACGCATAACAACACTTTGTAAAACAGAACGAAGCACTACCCAGTCTGTCCTCTTCACAATTGTTCGAGTCTATTGTTGCAACTACGCTGTCAATCATCTTATTGAAGATATTCCTCTCCTTTGCCCCCTGACCCTCTATTTACCAAGCATCCTGTCTTTACATAGTAATGGGACAGTGTGCGTTATAGTGTTACATAATACCTCCTGAAATGGTTTAATACCGACAAATAATTTTTAGTACATGTGACTCCTCGTCCTTCTATCTTCTTTTTAGGGTTCCTATATCATTCTCTCTCCCTCTCAGCCAACAACTCTTAATATTTCAATTCAACCTTGAACTATCTCTTCAGTTCTTTCCACTTGAGAAATGTGGTTGTTCTCTCCTGGTTTTCCAACAGCTGATCCTTCATGTCGTTGCAGTACTTTACTGAGTCTCCTCACGTCTCTGAAGAGAAATCTTCTCAGCAACTGTTTTGCTTCATTTCTTTCTCTCACTTTGTTATT
>NW_022103898.1:52583148-52589467 GCF_000313985.2 Echinops telfairi
GCCAGGATGTGCTCCACTCTCTCTTCCTCCACCTTCATTTGCTCCCATGTGCTCTGATCAAACATGTCCCTCTCCCCAAGCTGCAGCTTCAGTGCTGCCTTCTGAAATAAATTCTTCTGGGGGGATTTACATGACTTCTTTTCACAAATGTAATTGATTTGATTCTTATGTATTCCATCTAGTAATATCCATGTATGTAGTTGTCATTTTTGTTACTAAAATGTATTTTCAATTAATAAGACATTAATCTCTCAAAATTCTATCTTTAGAATCTTTACTGGACAGAAAGTCTCATTTTTTCCTCCTGCAAAGTGCCTGGAGGATTTAAACTGCTAACCTTGCAGTTAGCCACCCAACTTCATTACACAACACAGATACACTGCTTGTTTTACATTTACCTCTTACTCTCTAAAAGAAAGATGCTGGATATGAACTTTTCAATTTCATATAATCTTTGATGCCAAATACTTTTAGTTATGTGTTCTCTGATATCTTGTTGAATGTAAGAATTTAATAGAAAGGTAACCCACACCAAACCAAACTCATTGCCATTAAGTTGATGCTGACTCATCAGGACCCTATAAGACAGGGTAGAACTGCCCCTGCGTGTTTCTAAAACCATAACTCCTTATGGGAGTAGACGCTCCATCTTTCTCCCTCGAGACGAATGGTGTTTTTGACCTGCTCTCCTTTCAGCCGGCACATAACCACTATGGCACTAGGACTCCAGAAAAGTAACAATACACATAAATAGGACACACACACACACACACACATTAGTTACATGTGGATAGGTAGTCAGTGTATATACCATCCATACTCAAGGAAAAGCCAAGTTTTTCCACACATTTTTAATGCAGTTTTTGTGGTGAAATTGGGTGCCTTGGCTGATATTTGGGTCAGCTTATACTCAAGAATATACGCTACGTATATCCTTTAAAATGTATATTTTTAGATTCTGAGAACCAACTTTTAGATGGGAATGTACTCAATTCCATTCCATTTCTCCTCAACATATAAAACATATTATTAAAATTGATATCTTCTTTATTGGATAATAGAAAATCCAAGAGAGATGTTGTAAATCTAAACAATGATTATTTATCTTGCACCTAGTATACATAGATGGCACTGGGATAGAAGCAAGCAGTATGTGAAAGAAGATTCTACCCATGAAGAAGCTTATCAAGCCCAGACTCACTGCCATTGAGTTGACTGAGACTCACAGAGACCCTGGATAGCATTTCTGAGGCTGCATAAATATATATATATTTTTTTGGCTGCATAAATCTTTATGGGAGCAGACCGCTTCAACTTTCTCCCTCAGAGCGGCTGGTGCACTTTGCCTGCAGTAGCAGCCTCGCATGCATAGGGTAAATGAGAACATGAAAGAAGTAAGAATATATGTTGGTAGAGGCTTCACATAAACTTTGCCTGTAGTGACCACACGTGACAGAGTAAATCTCCCCCAAAGAGGGTGCCAAGTCATGATCTTCACAGAACAGATTGTCAGACTTGGCCTGTGGAACTGTCAGATGGATTTGAAGCACCAACCTTGTGGTTAGTGGCTAAGTGCTTCAATGTTAGTTCCACCCAGACTTTTCCTGTGAATTACTGAATACAGAAGAAGCAAATAAAATATAGCAATCAAATGTCAAATAATTCAGATGAAAATTAATATATGAAATCATGGTCCTTAAAAGAGTGATATTTGACTCAGATTTGAGAATAAACAATGATGTTTATTTAGAGGCAGAGCTTACCAACACTAATTATTAATATCAAAATGACGATATTCCTCGGAACTAGCTGATCTGTCGGGAACCAGTTACCTGTCAATTCAAATCAAGGCGGTTAGAGGACTGCAGAAATAGGGTACGGTGATTACAATTTCTTGAGTAATAAATACTAGCACTGTATTGCAGTTGTTAAATAGTCTAGCAACAACAGCAAAAACACTTGGAAACTCATACTGGAAAGGAGAGAGCAGGACATTTCAGGCCAGTGGAGGGAAGCAAGGAATTCTGTCCAGTCTTTCTTTATAACTCTCCAGGCTCACATCTCCTGAGTCAGGCTTATGGCAATAGCTCGCTCGACAGCTTTCCATTCTGTTCCCAACCCAGTGCTCAACAACCCCAAACACCCATTTCCTGATGTCCATCTTTTCGTCAAGTGACCTAGGGCAGCATTTTTAAACAATGTTACTCTAGTTTGATAGCTTTTTAAAGTTGTTCATCAAAAAAAGTTTTTACTGTCAAATATTTTGGGGAAAATATGGATTTTTAAAAGTTACACATTTTGTTGTGGAACTTTTCAAGACTTTCATGTGCTAATGTACAAAATGAATCTTCAAAGTAATGTCTTTGATCAAAGTACTAGCCCAAGAAACTGCCAGCAGGGAGAAACTAACATAAAATGAAGACTAACCTTCTTATCTTGGAAGATATTGCTTTCTACAATTTGATTATTCTTTGACGATATGAAGACAATATTGAAAATGCCTCTGATGTAAGGCCTGACGGAGACCTGGTAAGTATTTTCCCCAAGTACTTGCTGTTTCCATTGTTGTTATTGTTAATGTTTTAACCCAAGATTTAGTTATTTCATCAAAATAAACCTTAATCCTAAAAAGTGTTCATTTTCCTTAGAACATAGCTCTCAATGTACTAATTCAAGTTAATTTGATTTCACATGTGTTGTTCCATTATGTCTTTTAAAGGATTGTCTCTGTCCATGGGCTTAGTCACCACTGACTCGGTAACACTTGTGTGTCTGTCTGCTGTCCGTCTTTTCCCTTTCCTCAGCGTGCTTCTTGTACTTCTCCCATCTGGCTAGCCTGTCGGCGAATAACACTAATAGCATTTTGCTGTTTCTAGTATGAGGTTATCTACTTTTAACTTGATTCATTTATTGGAAATGTCACAGGTTAAAGACACTGTGGAACAGTTGTATACTCGGCACCTGTCCTGAGTTGTCACTGACTCACCAATAACAACAGCAACAACAGTACTCTGCCAGCTCCTTATCCAACTGATCATTTATCTGATCTTTTACACATTATCTTCAAAGTGGCTAATTTTCTTGAAAGTAAATTTTCTGAAATTTCCCAGATTTTACAAGCATGCAGCATTCCCTGCTTGTAAATTTTTTTGCATTTAATACTGAATTTATTCTTAATCTTTCCTTTAATATTTATAGACAGAGAGATGAAGCTATCTGTTCCCATAAAGATTTACAATCTTGGAAACCCCCTATAGAGTCATTGTGAGTTGTATTTTACTCAATGCCAATAGGTTTGGGGTGACTGAGGCCAACATGTGGCCCAAACACGGGGTAGAGATTAATTTTGACTGCTTCCCTGTTGTCCTTTCGATATAATAAATTGAAAGGCTCAACGTTTTCTTCACTCTTCATACAACCCATTAGCTTCTTCAGCTCTTCGGATGGGGCGGTTCCCAGGGATCCAGGACAGCCGACACACACTCTTGTCAGTTTTTCTTTAACTCAATGTCATTGCATGTCATCTCCTCGTGGCATCTTGTCAAATGTTGGTGATGCCACAATAAGAACTTCACAGTTTGGCTTCCAGTGAAAGAGTTCCAATCCTGTCATCTCCGTGGTTCATGGAAGTTTACTGTAGAATCTTTACACAGAATGCCTGTGCTTGTCTCTCCTGCCATCTCTACAGTGTACCCCTTACCTTTCAGATGAGAAGTGATGGTTGTATGCACAGCTTAGCAGTTTGAAACCATCAGCACCTTCACAGGCGAAAGATGAGGCCTTCCACTGATGGAAAGAGTTAAGTCTTGGAAGCTGCAAAGGGCAATTCTACTCTGTTCTATAGGGTGGCTCTTACTTGGAATTGCCGCAATGAAAGTGAATTTGGTGGCTTTCTTTTCTTTATTATTATTATTATTATTATATTGTTTAATCTCATTTTGCTTAGCCTCAGTACTATGGCTTTTCTATGGAAAGAAAATGTCCACAAACATTTCTCACCATTGACCTCAACTTATTATTAGTCTTCAGAACGTCCCGCCCATCTTCTAAACTCGTCACCATACTTGGGATTACAGATAGCATATGTTGAATCAGAGAGCCTTAATCTAAATCTAATGGATTTTGCCACTATTGAGTTCAGTACGTATATGCATTTTAAATGGTATTTTGGTATTGCTTTTGTTCTTTCAAAGAGTTTTCAAGAGATTAGTGCATGGTGCACCATGCCAACTTCCTTGGAAATTTTTCAAAATTTATATTCTAATCACATTCAAATGTTCTCTGTGCCACCAACAAAGATTTGACCAATTCAGGTGAGGTATGATCAGCACCCATTGGTTTAATCCCCTTTCACAAGTTGACAGACAGTAGTCTCCTAACTGGCCTCTGAGCTTCAGCACTTGTCCCCTCAGTTTGTTTTCAACAGAACAGCCAGGCTGTGTTTCCGAGTCTTCACAGGAAAGTCAGACCATGGCACGCCACTCCTAGGGCCCTCCAGTCGCTCCCTTCTCCACAGTCAGCGATCGGATTCATACTATGACTTCAAAGGACCTTCACAGCACCCCTGCTAGTTTCCCCCTCTGTTTAATGCTTTACAATTTCCCCTTTAGTTGACATGAGTTCAGTCACAAAGCTTTGTTGTTAATTTGAATAGGACAGATTTGCATCTTTTGCATCCTTTGGCATCGGCTCTTCCCTGGAAGGACCCATTCGGATTAGATAGAAAGTCTGCTTTCTAGAAGGCTTCCTGAGCAGCCATGCAAACTTTTAGCATCCCTTCCCATCCTATCCTTTCAGCCCTCCTTCCTGCTTTTTATCTCTCCTAGCACTTACCGCTATCTAGCAGTCCACTTACTTTATTTCTGTTGTTTACTATCTATCTTCCCCATGGACCGGGCTTCTAACCCCAACCAAGGTCAGCAGTTTAAAACCACCAGCTGCTCCATGGGAGAAAAGTTTCCAGTCTCTGAAACCCACAGGGGCCATTCGACACTGCCCTGTAGGCTTCCTATGCATCAACTTAATGACAGTGAGTTTGGTTTATCTTTGGTAGCTAGCTGGTCTGTGGTCAACACTCCATAGCTGAACAGGTATGTAAATAAACAAAGGAAAACCAGAGTATGGGGAATCATCTCATGAAAAAGGATGATTCAACTGCTGCTCGTCACTAAGACATTTCGTGTTATTTATTTTGGGTAAATAATACAAGCTATCATTTGACATTATAGCTATCAGTTTTCAATTTTATCTGTGTTAAACAAACATGTTCACAAGGGCAAGCACTGGAGTCACAATGCCTTGACTGAGACCTCAGTGCCACTTAAAACAACAACAACAAAACCCTCAAACTCATTGCCATTGAGTCAATGTTGGCTCATAGTGACCTCCTGTGGGTTTCCTAGACTGTAACTGTTTCCGGGAGTAGAAAGCCTGGTCTTTCGCTGGAGGAGCTGCTGGTGGTATGGAACTGCTGACCATGGGGATCGCAACTTGTAACCCAACTTGTAACCACTACACCACCAGAGCTTCACTGCTCAGTAGTAATTGTGTGAGTTATTGATCTTGTGTGCTTAGTTTCCAATATAATAAAAATACTGACTTCATAGAATGAGTTGTAAGAATAACATAAATTTATACTCTAGAGCATTTGAAAAAATTATTGACACAAATTCAGTATTCCATTGTTGTTGTGACGTACCCTAAAATGTTCCTGACTCACAGTAATTCTATGTACAACAGAAAGAACACTGCCTGGTCCTGCTCTACCCTCGCAGTCACTGCCTTCTTTGAGTCTATTGTTGCAGCAACGCGGCCAATCATCTTGTCCGGGGACTTCCTCTTTTTGCTGCTACTCCGTTGTCCAAGCATGATGTCCTTTTCCAGGGATTGCTCACTCCTGGTAGCATGTCCAAAGTAGTCTAAGAAGCATTCTGACTGTAATTCTTCCAAGACAAATTTCTTTGTTCTTTCAGCAGATCATGCTACTTTCAATATTCTTCACCAGCACCATAATTCAAATGCATCAATTCTTCTTCAGTCTTCCTTATTTGATGTCCAACTTTCATGTGCATGTGAGAAAATTGAAAATACTATAGCTTGGGTCAGGTGCACCTTAGTCTTCAAAAAACCTCCTTGCTGTTCAGCACGTTAAAGAGGTCTTGTGCTGCAGATTTTTCCAATGCAATGTGTCCTTTGATCTCCTGACTGATGTTTCCATGAGCACTGAGTGTGGTTCGAAGCAATATGAAATCTTTGACATCTCCAATTTTTTCTCCATTTATCATGATGTTAGATATAAAAGACTGAAATTCTTCTTTTT
>NW_022103898.1:52590246-52629431 GCF_000313985.2 Echinops telfairi
TTCAAGCCTTTAAAACCTCAGATGCTATATCTTTTGATAGCAGGGCACCATCAGCTTTCTGCACCAGTTTTGCTCATGCATCCATTTGAGAAGATTGAAATTCTTAACCTTCCTTAGTAAATGCTTCAAGTCCTCCTTACTTTTAGCAAGCAAGCATGTTTTATCTGTATGTCTAAAGGTGTTAAAAGTCTTCCTTCAACCCTGATGCTGCATCCCCACCCACAGTTAAATTGGTTTTAAAAAGAGTTGTATATACATAATCATAATCAGTTCTAATGTTCCTCCCATTCATTGTATGTTCCCCAAGTCACCTCACCCTCCTCACACAACTCCATCTTGGCGAAACCACTATATCAGTTATTATCCCTATGCATCCACTCCATCTGGGTTTCACAAACTGGGAAACCCAATGGAAACAACAACCAAACTAAACCAAAATAAAACAGCAAGAAGAAAATTATAACACTAATATAAAGATAAAAATAAAAAGTAAAGGGGTGAAAAACCCCACCACCAAAAAAATCCAGAGAAGAAATTTCTGTCTTGGAACAAGTGAGAAATATTTGAGCATAGAGCAAACTCAGGTTGGACCAAGAAGGTCAACTGACCAAATATCATATTATACCATGGCTTGATATACCATAATCAAGTTTACAATAATATATGTCTGCAAATAAAACTTTTCTTGTTTTTCACCTGTGGCAAGAGGGGATCTGCCAGAGACTTAATCGGATTCTCTGCAGATGGATTTTTGGTGCCAACCATCCTCCATACCCTTCTAAAAATTGAGAATTCACAATTTCAGCTCTGAAACTTTCCATTTCCTATTTAGATATTTTTATCATCATCTTTGGCTCACAAAGGTTGGTGTGCTTCTTTGATGTGGACTCAGTTGACACCTGACTTAGATGGCTGCTTTTTTTAAGTAAAAGCCTTTAAAACCACAGACACTACTCCAGTTTATTGCTGGGCACCATCTGCATTCTTCACTGCACTTTGCTGTAGCACACTTATCTTCAGTGCCCCCTTCATGAAGGTGAGTGTCAAGCAGGGTCATGTTATAAAACCAATCTGTTCTTGGATTGGGGGTTACAGTTAAATGGGATCCGACTCCATCTGCTCATCCATGGATTATGAAAGGCTTTGGTTTGGATGGGTGATCACAGTATGACACAAGCCCAAACCACCACCAGCAACAACAAAACAAAAACAGATAGACAAACGAAAGGAAGAAAAGCATAAAACCAAAGAAATAAAAAAGAAACGCATTGTCAATCATCCCCTTGGGGTGTAAGGCAATTGCTTTGATAAACATCAATAATTATCCAATGACAGAATTTAAGATACTGTTGTTATGAGAAATCTATGCAAGTATACCTCAATGTAAGCTGCAATCCATGCATTGCTGCTCTGTACAGATTGATTTCGTTATGAGATTTGTTTACACTGAGGATGAGGGTTTGTGCTAAGGGAAATTTTCCTGTATCAATCCTTATATGTGCAGATCCTTGCTGGTCATATTTATGCAAGGAGAGCTTTAAGGTATACAACATAAGCGGGCATACCCCCCAAACAGATTTTTTTTCAAACTTATATATTTAAATCATTTTACAAAACATCTTATCACCTTCGAAGTAATCCCCATTACACTTAATACATTTGTCAAATCTGTGATTCCATTCTTGGAAACATTTTTCAAACTCATCTGTTGGGATGCCTGACAGCACCTCCCTCATTCCTTTCTTCACCTTTTCTATGTTGTCAAATCACTGTCCTTTCATGCTCCTCTTCATTCATGGAAACAAAGAGGTCACACGAAGTAAGGTCAGGTGAGTCAGGTGTGTAAGGCAAGAGAGGCATGCTGTTGTTTGCCCAAAACTGGCACACTGAGATGGCTGTGTGAGCAGGTGCATTGGCATGGTGGCAAAAGCAATCAGCTGTCTGCCACAAATCAGGCCTCTTTTTGTCACATGCTCTCATGCAATCTTTTCAGAACCTCTAAATAAAATGCTTAACAGTCTGACCTGGTAGAACGAATTCCAAATGTGCTACAAGTCAAAATTTTTGTCCGTTCAGGAAGTTGATTGATGTCCTGAATGAGGCTCATCATCAATTAAATTTCACCTTTTCAAAACAAGAAAACCACTGGGACACTTGAGGTTTTTCCCATAGCACTGTCCTTGTAAGCTGTGTTCAACAGCACAACAGTTTCTGCAACATTTTTTCCAAGCACGAAACAGAATTTCACAGCCACACACTGTTCTCTTAAATCGACCAACACGAAAAACGAGGTTTGAGCAAAACTGCTTTTCTGAGACACCACTGGGTGCACTAACTCAGAGCGAGTTGCTCTATGCTCACCTAGCGGGGAAAAATGTGTACTATGAAAGCTCTCTCAGTGGAGCTTTTTATTGTTGGTTTGTTTTTTTTGGGGGGGACCCCTTGTATGGTGGTTCTAGGTCCCTTTTCATTGGACAACCCCTAAGCAAGGGGTCCCACTCAAGGTCCAATGACTGCCATTTCTATATCCTTGGGGTGGCCTTCCTTCGCTTCCTCTCTATTTGGAGTATTTCAGTCCTAAGGCCAAGGCCCTTGAGTGATGCTATGTTGCCTGTAAGGCCAACGTCCAAGTTATCATCATGCTTAGTGCATGGCGCAGTTCACCAAGGGTTGTTTAGAAACATATCCATAGTGTCTACCCAGGTACATAAAATCGGGTTTATTCTCCCCTTTGGTTTCCTATGGATATTTATTAGCAGCCCTTCCCGATGTGAGGTTGCTCCTCCCCAATTACCCACTGTTCCCATCAACAGAAATGTCAGTCCCTTCTCTGAAATATAGGTGCTCCTCCCCTCTGGTCTGAACTTGATTTTCCAGTAAGGCTCTCCTCTCATTCTTGTGGAAGGTCTGTTAATTGGTTGCAGTCTTTTCTCAATGTTGCATAGCATCAAGTGGATAATCTTCTCCCTCTTCCCCCTTCTTGAATTAGTGACCCCAGCTGATGGGAGGTCTCCTCTTTCGAGGCGATTCTTATGAAATGCATATAAGGAAGGTGATGTATAGTTCATGGCCAGTAGGCAAACTTTCTACCCTTTTGTTTGAGGGTATTCGTCTTTATATAAACCAGGTTCTTGGAGGATTTGCTCAGCATACAGACTGAATAACTATGGTGAGAGAACACAACGCTGACACACACCTTTCCTGATTTTAAACTATGCAGTGTTCCCTTATTTATTCCCATAACTGCATCTTGGTCTATGTACAAGTTCTGTGGGAGCACAATTCCGGAATTCCCATTCTTCTCAAGCTTATCCATAGTTTGTTAAGATCCATACAGCCAGATGCCTTGGAATAGTAAATGAAACACAGGTAAATCGCTTTCTGGAATTCTCTGTTTTCAGCCAAGATCCATATGACATCAGCAATGATAACCCTTGTTTCCTTATTCCACACCCGTCTGAATCCAGCCTGAACCTCTTACAGTTACCTGTCAAGGTACTGCTGCAACCTTTGTTGAATGATCTTCAGCAAAATTTTACTTGAATATGATAGCAATGATATTGAGCTATAATTTGGGCATTCTGTTGAGTCACCTTTCTTTGGATTGGGAACAATATGGATCTCTTCCAGTCAGTTGGCCTGGTAGCTCTCTTCCAAATTTCTTGGCATAGACTAGTAAGTGCTGTGCTTTCAATGTTTCATCACCTGGTTGAAACATTTTGATTTACATTCCATCAATTCCTGGAGCCTTAATTTTGGCTACTGTCTTCAGTGCAGCTTGGGCTTCTTCCTTCAGTACCATTGATTCTTGGTCATATGCTACCTCTTGAAATGGTTGAATGCTAACTAGTTCTTTTCAATGCAATCACTCTGTGCATTGTTTCTACCTTCCTTTGATGCTTCCTGCATCATTCAAAATTTTGTCCATAGAATCTTTCCAAATTGCACCTCAAGGATTGAATTCTTTTCTTCAGTTTTTTCTTCTTATTTTTTCAGTTTGACATACTCTGAGTGTGTTTTTCCTTTTTGGTTTCCTAAATCTAAGTCTTTGCAAATTTCATTATGTCATTTTACTTTGTCTTCTTGGGCTGCTTTGTAATTTTGTGTTCAGCTCTTTTACGTCATCATTCATCTGCCTTCACTATTCATGATCAAGACAAGTTTTTAGAGCCCCTCCTGGCATGCACTTTGATCTTTTCTTCCTTTCCTCTCTTTTTAAAGACCTTTTGTTCATGTATGATGTTCTTGATGTTATCCCACAACGCATCAGTTCTTACGTTATCAGTGCTCTTAATATGTTCTCAAAGTTCAGGTGGGAAATATGTAAGTTTATATTTTGACTATCGTCGACTGGTTCTAATTTTCTTCAGCTTCAACCAGAATTTACATCTGAGCAATTAATGGACGGTTCCACAGTCAGTCTCTGGCCTTTGTCAGGTGCTGATATAGAAATTTGATTTCTATGTTTTCCATCTGGAAAAGTCCCATGTATTGTTGGCTTTTTTGTGTTGTTGGGAAAAGGTGTTAGCAATGAAGAAGTCACTGGTTTTGCACAATTCCATTATGTGATCACCAACTTCATTTCTATCATTAAGGTCTTATTTCCCAGTCACTGTTCATTATTTTTCGTTTCCATCTTTTATATTCTAGAAGCCAATAATTATCAATGCCCCCTGATTGTATGTTGTGGTGATTACACTATTTCATGTCCCCTTGATAAAAATAATGGAAGTGTGGAGTCTAGCCTGTCAATCAGGTCAAAGCCTCTCTTCCTCGCTGGAGGCAGGACACACACACTCTCTCTCTGCTTCCCCTTCCTGTTGACAAGCCACGAGGGACCACCCTCAGAGAGCTGGAGGAGCATCAAGCCAGTGCTGAGATGCTTCCACTGCCACTGGATCCACAAGACTTTTCACTCACTGAACTGAAATCTTCCTGCACTCGGCATCATTGCATGTGCTACATGAGTCTGAAGAGGGATTTATGGACTGGTATCAGACATATGGGCTAATATCAGACTTATGGACTTGAGCTTGACTGAGCTGGGATGTTTTCTTAATATACAATTACTTTTTGATATAAACCTCTTTCTGATACATATATGAGTGTCTCTGAATTTGTTTTTCTAGTTAACCTGACCTAACACACTTGTTTAATCAATTTAAGACTTAAGACATTGGTTGAATTCTTCAACTTCTTCATCACTAGCTTTAGTGATTGGTGCATAAATTTGAACAATAGTTGTGTTGGCCAGATTTTTTGTTGTTGTTCAGATAGATATTATCCTAGCACAAACTGTATTGTACTTGATAGACAGATCTTGAAATGTCCTTTATGCTAATGAATGCAACTACATTTCTTTTGTCTGTCCTCCCAGATCATATGATTGTGATTGAAAATGGTGAATACCAATCCATTTCAATCCAGGAATACCTACAATATTGATCTTTATGTATTCCCTTACATTATTGATGATTTCCAATTCTCCTAAATTCATACTTCATACCTTCCAATTTCCAGTTATTAATTGATGTTTATAGCTGTTTCTTTTTATTTTGCGTCACATCTCATCAGCAAATGAAGGCCCTGAAGGCTTTATTCCACCCACTTCATCGTGGTTGATTCTACTTTGAGAAGGCAACTCTTCCTCAATCATATTTTGAGGACCTTCTGATCTGAGGGCCTTATCTGATAATGTTCCTCCGTTTGTGAGGCTTTCAGTACCTGACAATGTTTCCCTGGTATTCAAAGGCTGTCAGAAGAAAGTGGACAGTCTATTCTTTCTTTATCATCTATTCTTAGTCTCTAACCTCTGTTATAAATGGTTTAATTTGGGTGACCCTGCGGGAATTTGAAACACCAGTGACATAGCTTCCAGCATCACAGCAACATGCAAGACACACAGTAGGATAAACTGACAGACAAGTGGTGATCAGTGATCAATAAATATTAGATATTATTAACCAATTGTGAAATTGCATAGCTTCATTTGAGGATTCACACAAGGGAAGCTTCGCCTCCACGTCAAATAGATAGTGTGTTGCAAAACATCCTGGTGGATATGCTCCTCTAGTTGGACACATTTTATAATGAGTGCAAAAGCATATTCTTTAAATTGCTCAGGGAATAAAAATGCACTTGATCATATAAAATAAAAGACTATCAAATGTTCTTCATCCTCCTAAATCTCTCAAAGGTCATGAATGCCTGAAGATGAATTCAGCAATCTGAGAATTTTCAAACAAAGCTTGCTTTGGTAAAGATACTATTTCTATTTCTATCTTTTGCAATAAGCCACGTTAAACCACACATTAAATTATAAAGCATAAGAGCTGCTTCTCATTTTTTATGGTAATAGATGATGTAGCAGAGAGCTTCTAAAACACTATTCAATGAGTGACACAACTCTTAGGATTGAATCTAATTTTAAAGAAAGAACTTATATTGTACTTTGTACCTGTTTAGATGAACATTAATCGTGTTTTAGTATAAACCATTAAAAATCCAATAACATATAGCAACCCCTACATGCTAGAGAACACTTAAACATTTATGAAATAGGAGGCAAAGTAAACAAGCATTTATTCAATGCATATGATTTATGTTAAAAATTCCCTGCATGACTATGCATAAGTATGATTGTATTGAACACATCATGGGGTCAGGGCATTTTGCAAATTAAGCTTCTGCCTGCTATTTGAAGAATATTATCCCAAATAAAATTCACTTTTTAAACTACACAAACAAAAGCATAAGCAAGCACTTTCTAAATAAAAACTATTTTCAAACTTTAACAATGCAATTGAAACTGTTTAACATTATGGTGTTACTGTCTTAACTAAGTGAAACCAAGCATTGAAAGAAATAACATATAATCAAGTGAAAAGCAGATATTTGGGGACCTCTGTTTTGTGCTGATCATCCTAATACTTACAAGGAGGGCATAACCACCACACGTGGCACGGTTCACCCAGTATTGCAAAATCCACTGTGCCCAGTACCTATAGAAGAGTTTTGAGTTTCTTTTAATTTTATGTGTCTGATTCCTTTAGCTTGATTTCTTTCTCTGCTCATGATGACTAGTCTGCTTACAGGACTTGAAATTCATAACTTGATTCATAATTTCATGATGTGATATTTATCTAACCAACAAGTTTCTCACATAAAAAGGAAATTGCACTTACTCTTGGGAATGTTTGGCAAAAACACTTTTCATGGGAAAATTTATTTCCTCTTATTAGAACGTCAGAATACTAAATAGCAAATGGATGCCATTTTACATAGTACTTTTTTTTACATAGTACTTCATAAACATTTTTAATTCTTTAAAGAACTTTGGTAGTGTAAGGCTGATTCACAGGACAAACGTTTTTTCTTTGTTGTTGTCATTGTCTCATTAGCAGAGATCATCATTTGTTTTAATACCCAAATTGAGATTCAGTACCTCCTCAGCTAAAATGATGACATTTCCAAGTGGTTTCTGCAATGTTGACAAGGTGAAAGTGGTTAGCTAATGTTAAAACAGAAAAATTTTAGTGCTATTTTATATCAATAGGCATATAGGTATATTATATATGCTGTAATAACACAAATGCATGAACCTGGATTGAATCCCAGTTCCCAAGCATCAACTTCTTCTTACACTAGCTGGGTGCAGTGGGCCTGTTCCACCACTAGCTTTTATTGAAGGGTAGATTAATATCAGTCCCTACAGAATAGTGAATTAACTCCTGCCTTGGAGCAAAGCTTTTCCCTGTTTTCTCTTCACAGTGGGACTCCTTTAACCATGCCTTTTTCTAATGCAGCTAGAGAGGAAAGAGGCAGTCACAAAAAGAAAATGAAATCTATTGAAATAGAATCATCAAGTGGGCACGAATTTCACTTCTTATAGCAGGTGATCTGACATGATCAATACAAACGATAAGGGCAACTTCTCTGGATATTGAAATGTGTGCTTGTTCCAGAATGGAGATAATAGCCTCCACTCATTGAAAACACCCCCAAATTCATAAGGGCTTTACTATCTCACAAGTGAATCTTATGGTAAAATAAAATGCTTTTTCATTCTTCAGCTATTTTGGTGTTATGATATTTTACTCTTAGAAATTTTATCATTATTATTATTGTAAGCAGGGGGAAAAAAAGGATGTGTCAGAGATATTCTAGACAGCCTTATCCTGGAAGTTAACAAATAAATGGCCCATTTAGAGAAAGGAATTAAATGTCAATGGTTGCTTACTTGTCTAGAAGGGCTAAACTTTTAGAGTAACAATTTGGGTGTTTAAAGAAATTTTTCATATTTTATATGCTAAGACTTTCTTTAGGAGTAATAAGATGCTACAAATATCTATTGCATAAACCAGGAATGAACAGATCTTGTATATTTTAAGAAAATTACCTTAAAGAACCATTAACTAGAATTCTACTATTAGCTAAAACATAGAAACATTTTCAAGACCTTTTATCCCATGGTGAAAGAAAGTAAAAACTCATGACTTTCTATGAGATTAGCACACTCTATCTCTGGAAAGCATCCCAGGCCACATGGCAGGGGCCCTGAGAATGTTCACAAGGGAAAATGGCCACTTCAGGGGAGCACAAACACACCACATGGAAAAGGGACCTTCATGAGGAGTCCACAGAACCAAAAGAGTTTCTGAACTGAAAAAGCAAGAAAAGCTCGGCCAGCGCCTTGTGGGCACACACACCTGGGCGAGACAGTATACTGATCTACGGCTGTGGTTAATGGCTTGGCTGGACGGTCAGGGAATTAGGAACATGTTTTTGGAAAGTTGGTGACAAGAAGGTGTGGGGCAGAAGTATGTCGATAGACCTCTCTGAATGGGTCAAGAAAGTAAAGCTAATCATGTCTCATGTGAACTCTCACCAAAGGGTTATCTCTGAAGAGGAGAATTTTAACAATCAAGTGGATAAGATGACACCCACTATGGAGACTAGTCCTCCTTTTCTTCTTCCACTCCTGCCATTGACCAATGGACACATGAACAAAGTGGACATGGTGGCAGGTATGGAGGTAATGCATGGGCACAGTAACTTGGGCTTCCACTCACACCAGGGCTGCCTTGGCCACTGCCAGGGCTGAGCGCCCCCTTTGCAGCAGCAGAAGCTAAGATTGAGTCCAAGACATGGGACCATTCCTCGGGGAGATCAACCAGCAACTTGGTGGCAGGTTGATTACATAGGACCACTTCCGTCATGGAGGGGGTAGCATTTTGTTCTTACTGGCATAGACACCTACTCTAGGAATGAATTTGCCTTCCCTGCATGCAGTGCTTCTGCCAAAACTACTACTTATAGACTTACAGAATGTCTTATCCACTGGCACGGCATCCCACATAGCATTGCTTCAGATCAAGGAACTCACTTCACAGAAAATGCAGTGTGGCAATGGGCCCATGCCCATGAAATCCACTGGTCGTATCATGTTCCTCATCATCCTGAAGCTGCTGGCTTGATAGAGCGATGGAATGGGCTCCTAAAGACACAATTACGGCGCCAACTAGGTGGCAACAACTTGCGGGGCTGGGGCAATGTTCTCCAGGAGGCTGTATATGCTCTAAACCAGCGGCCAATATATGGTGCTGTGTCTCCAATAGCCAGAATTCATGGGTCCAGGAACCAAGGGGTGGAAGCTGTAGTGGCACCACTCACTGTTACTCCTAGTGATCCACTTGCAGCATTTTTGCTTCTTGTCCCATCAACCCTACGCTCTTCAGGCCTGGAGGTCCTAGTTCTGAAGGAAGGAACTGTCCCACCTGGAAACACAGCACCGATTCTTAAGAACTAGCCACTAAGAATGCCCTGCCTGACCACCTTGAGCTCTGCATGCCTTCAGATTAACAGGTCAAGAAGGGTGTCACTGTACTGAGTGATGTGATTGATCCCTAGTATCAAGGAGAAATTGGACTGGTGCTACATAAAGAAGGTAAAGGAGAATATGTTTGGAATCAAGGAGATCCCATAGGCCATCTCTTAATGTTACCATGCCCTGTGATTAAAGTAAATGGTAAATTACAGCAACCCAATCCTAACAGGATGTCTAATGACCCAGACCCCTCAGGAGTAAAGATCTAGGTCACCTCATCAGGCAAAGAACCATGGCCACTTGAGGTGTTGGCTGTGGGCAAAGATAAAACAGAATGGATAGTGGAAGAAGGTAGTTCTACCTATCAGTTATGACCATATGATCAATTGCAAGAGCAAGGTTTGTGATTGCTAGTATTTCTTCTTTATATGTGTTTATTGAATATCTTTCCTTTGTCCATGTGCAATATACCAGATACAAAGAGATTCAGTATGTTTTCATTTATATGAATGATAGATGTATAATATTAGGTGTAAGTGGGATTTCATTAATGTCTGGATATTATATATGGCTAATGAATTATTTTACAAGTCCCAACTTGGTTTATTGTGATAGGTTTATTGTGCCAACTAGGCTAATAGGAACATGTGGACAGAGATCAATCAGGTTTCAGCTTGATTGGAGGGCAACGAAAGAGATAAATGGCTCTGCCAGGCCCGCCCCCTCTCTCTGGCTCTCTGGCAGCTGCTTTAGCTAGTTCTCTGCCCCAGCCTATGTTCTACACTCCCTGTGGGTCAAGCCAACCAGTGGATCATGTTGATAGAGCTTGAGGCTCCTTTGGGACTTTGCCACACTGCTGGTGTGTACATGACTTGAGTTTGAGGCTGGTGAATCCTGTAGCTGTCCATCGTCTACTACTTGAGTTCAAGATCCCATCAGGGCCTGCTTCACTAAGCTCCTGTGCTACTGACTATTGCTGACCCACCCTGCTGTCTGCTGCCTTCGGGTAGACTCTGCCTATCTTTCGTGAGGGATGACTACTCGGTTGGTTTCTGTGACCTTGGACCTGGCAGACCGAGTGAGTTGAAGGACTTCCAGTACATTAACTGTTCCATGACAGTGAGTTGGACTAAACCCTCTGTACTGCTGTGTGGACTAATTAGCTGTTATGTTCCTTTTTGCTGTATAAACCTATCCTCATATATATCTAATCATAAGCGCCCTGGTTTTGTTTCTCTAGAGAACCCTGCCTAACACGGATATTTGCAAAACACTTCAAAACTCATCTGTCTTGAAATATGCATGAGTGCAGTTTTCTATTAGAGACGTGTTCCTTTGGTGAAATCTTGTTTATTCTAGACATCTCCCACTTATATCAGCTCACTTTCACTTTGATGGGAACTGGATTTTAAAAGGAGGCAGCAGGTGATGTGTGGGCTGCTGGGGGCAGGGGGTAAAATGTAGAAACAAACAGAATGATATTTTTTCCTAGAGCAGTGGTTCTTAACCTGTGTGTCATGACCTCTTTGGGGGTAGAATGACCCTTTCACAGGGGTCGCCTAAGACCATCGGAAAACATATTTCCGATGGTCTTAGGAACCAAGACACTGCTCTTCCATCCATCTCCCGGCGGGTCCACCCACATGCAGATATGCCCACATACAAGTACCCGGCGTGAAGACTGTTACCTGTGCTACACCATGCTTCAAGACAAAATGTCACTTATTTGTCATTAGAAATCAATCTTTCACAATATATAATTACATAGTGTTTTTGTGATTCATCGCTATGCTTTAATTATGTTCAATTTGTAACGATGAAAATACACCCTGCATATCGGATATTTACATTACGATTAATAACAGTAGCAAATTTACAGTTCTGAAGTAGCAACAAAAATAATTTTATGACTCGGGGTCACCACAACCTGAGGAACTGTATGAAAGGGATGCAGCAGGAGGAAGGTTGAGAATCACTGTCCTAGAGCCTTTCAGGTTTAAGCGGAATTTGTGGCAAACAGATAAGAAAGACATGGCAAAGCTCACCCCTGGAATTCAGCATCACTGCTAGCTGCTAATCTACCCAACCAAGCAAAACTTCTTTTCCCTTTTGATCTGTTCTGCTGCTTAAGTTTCCAAACCGTGGGGGCAGATTCAGTCACCGTAATTTAATATGCAGCTTGTGAGTCTGGATTTTGGCAAACCATGACTAATTACTTTTGGTCTCTAGGAAGCAGCACAGCAAAGTCCATTGCTCTACAAATTTCAGCTACAAAATAAAAGGAAGCTCATAAAGTTTGACTGGTTATTTGTCGTTAACCAAGAAAGGAAATTGCCCAATTTGTCAAATAAGAAAATATGATCTGCCCCTTCGGTGGGCATCTGCTAAAACAAATCCTATCAGTAGTGCTTTGAAAAGAATTCAAACATATGCTTCATGCTTTTTCCCCCTACATCTTTTGGCCATTTTGTTTTTCTCTGGCATTCCCCCCTTGGAGAAGGGGAAGAAAAATTAAGATCAGAAATTTCAACTCAGCGTGTTTAACACTTAAACTCTAGGAACAGGCTCCTGGAAGGGGAGAGGGAGTAGAAATGGGAAAAGTTTCTGCTCATCTCTCTGAAACCCATCCCGCTCTGCCCTAATGCCACAGCAAATGGAAAGACAAACACTAGAAAGGACCAGCAATGATGTATGGATCTCAGAACTGATGGCTTCAATTCTATCCTGGGGTCAAAATCTTACAATGTTTTTGAGTAGCAGCATTCTGTATTCAAGGAGTGAAAATAAAGTCAAAGAATACATTAGAATTGGTGTAGTCATAAAGAATTTAAGATGAGGTTTTAGCAATGTGCCAGTAAGTCAGATTTTTTTTTCTAATCGTGAACTTGCAGTGCATTACATATGCAGTGGTACCCAGGTAACATTTTAACACGATGACTGAATGGCCTGCGTCTTCTTTAGCTTCTGCAGAGTGGCCAGGGTACGACAGGAAGCAGGAAAGAAGTAGCTTGTCCATCTGCTAGCAAAGCTCTGAAGCATCAGCATCGACACCAAGATGCCTGTCCCTGGCCTCGTATCCTTCCTAATTCCCCTAAGAGTGAGACTCGAATATTTCTGCTCCATGTAAGATGCTATTGCTGTTTTTGTTCATGCTGACACTTTAACTTTCTAAATACAAATTTAAAAGAGTGATGTGAAGGGGAAAAAAATCAAGTGATTCTCAGGAAAATGTAACTGTATTTGGTAAGGTCCATATATCGGATTGGAAGAGCAGAGAGAAAGCAAGGCTGCCAGAAGCAAAGCAAGCATCTTTCTGTATGTTTCTCAAAGACGACACACGTGGGCACCTGTGGATGGCAACTGCATTTGTTTGTTCGACTGACCGTGTTTCTTCATTCTTTTAAAAATTGCTCCCTTTTTTGTTTTCCCTTTTAGTTTTGTTTCCATTTTACTTTGTTTTCTTCATAGAAAGCTTAGCTTTGTACATTTTCTTCTTCTGTAACATTCTCCTCAAATCTGTGACTCCCTCACTCTTCCCTCTCACTCTCACCTGACGCCATTGCCATTGAATGAAAATTACCTTGACTTCTTGTTGGTAAGCTTCCATTTATCCAGGACCAGGATTCTGACCTTTCTTCATATTTCAAAAGCCCCTTGGAGGCTCATGCAGTTCATGCTTGACTGCTAACCTAAAAGGGGTTTACTTGAACCCACTCAGTATTGCTATGAAGGAAAGTCCTGATGATCCTGCCCAGTAAACATTGCAGCTAAGAAACCCTGTGTCCTTGTTAGTCCAGAAGGTTCTGATGCATAGTGACTGTGTACAACAGAACAAATCCCGAACCAGTCTCACCATTGTTATTATGTTTGAGCTCTTTGTTGTAGGCTTTTAATTAAGGGTCTTCTTCTTTTTAGCTGATAATCTGCTTTATCCAGGATGATGTCCTTTTCCAGGGCCTGGGCTCTTCTAATCACATGTCCAAAGTAGACGAGATGAAGTCTCACCGTCCTTGCTTCTAAGGAGCATTCAAACTCTACCTCTTCCATGACAGATTGGTTGGTTTTCTGGCATCCATGGGAAAAATCAATACTCTTTGCCAACACTATGATTCAAATGTACCAATTATTCATTGATATTTCTTATTAATTACCCAACTTTCACATGCATATGGGGTGATTGAAAATACCATGGGTTGGGTCAGGTGCCCATAAGTCCTTGAGAAATAGCCTTACTCTTTAATATGTTAAAGAGCTCTCATGTGGCAGATTTGCTTAATGAAATAAATCATTTTATTTCTTGACTACTGCTTCCATGATCACTGAAAGTGGATCCAAGTAAAATGAACTCTTTGACAACTTCAATCTTTTCGCTGTTTACCAAGAAATGCTATAGAGGAGTCCTATTCTGCAGCACATGGTGTTATCATGAGTCAGAAATGACTCGATGACAACAGATTTGTTATTGTTGCTTTATTGTAGTTTACAATTACAACATAAGAACCAACTCCTCTACAGAGGGTTGGGGTCGTATCTCGGTCTAGTTCCTCAAATCTTTGTTTTCTCACTTATTTGTTCCTACTAATATTTTCAGATGTCTTCTTTAACAGCACCCTTCAGTTAACATTTAGCATGGTCATATTCTATCTATATAAAAAACAAATAAACAGACAAAAACAGCAAATAAATAGACACCCCACATGTGTGCCCACAGTTGTTTTATATTCACTGTTCCATTTTTATTAACAGTCATCGTTCACAATAGTAAAAATATGAAGGCTCAGTGTCTCAGCAATTTCATATCACATTAGTTCTCAGTAGATTTTATTCTGGATATACCTCTGTTCATAGAAGCTTTTCTATGTGAGCTCGCCAATGAGTTCTATTTATTATGTGGAATGAATGTTGAAGAAAATGGCAAGATGGTCATGTCTGACCTCCTTGGACTACACAAAAGAAGGCAAACCTATCTCCACTTTTGCCCAAGATTGATCTCTACAAGGCAGAGGTCACACACGCCTCCACCCTCCACTTTCCTGGACCTTATTTCGACACCAACAATCCTTCCCAGGACACTCTACTTCTCTGCTGGGTCTGATCATCTGCTTAGTGGCCACACGGAACTCAAAGGACAGTATTCATGAGTAGGGGGATGTATTAGGGACTTAGAAAATTTTATCAGGTCAAAATCAGAAAACAGTAAGGATACACACAGTGTTTATCCACAGTGCTACTCCTCAGCCCTGCTGGCAAGCAAGTTTCTCTGGGCCTCTGCCTCTTAGACATGCTGTTGCTTAGGCTCTGCCCTGCTTTGTCGAGCATTACAAAGCAACTTTAGCCCTCATAAATACTCAAAGGGCACCCCACTCTACAAGCCAGCTCCTTGCCTGAAAACACTGAGCTTTACTTCTTCTGTAGCCTGAGAAGCCCACTGCTCTGTCTCAGGGTCTTGGTGAGGCTCCCTGCTCTGTCTCATGGTTCAATGCTGTGGCTTTGGGATATCTCCGATGCTCCACTTGGTGTTCTTCTTTCTTGATGGTCATGGAAGTCTCTGTCTTGCTTCCGAGATGTCTCATCTTCACCCAGTGGAATGGCGTAACTGATCAATCCCCAAGGTAGAGTCTCCTATCCCTATTTGCATGTTCTCAGTCATTTGATGGGAGGTACAAAGATTATCGTTAGAATAAGCTTACCAAGTAATTTCACTTCACCACAGATCACTCTCAAGATTCATCACTCTGATGACTCAGTAGTATTTGATACAGCTAATCACTTCTTTTTATTTAAAACAGTTTCTGGTTTGGCTTCTATTCAAATTAATTCTTCAATATCTCTAGCCAGTATGTTTCAGAAACTGCTCAGATTCATGATCTGATCTGTTCTTTCTCAACTAGACCATAACATTTGAGGAAGTATCAGGCTCCTCTTCTGTGTTCTCTTCTGATTCCATATCTTTTTATTTCAGGAATGCCATGCACTTTCCTGATTTATGATCTGCATGCTGTATTTCTAGAACTCTCAAATTGCCTCAAGATTCTCATCTCCAACCATCTGTTTGACATTTGGATAGCTCACAGTATCTCAGACTTAATATGTACAAACCCTCTACTCATCTCTGTAAATGACACAACCTTCCACCCAGTGCAAGCTAGAGGCCCAGCATCGGTCCTTGACGCCTCTCCCTCCTTTCTTCTTATTTCATCCAGGCCGAGAGCACGGGGGTTCTATCTTGGCAGTATCTCTCAAACACTTTCATATCATTTCATTCTCACTGCTACCCCTCTTTTCTAAGGAAACAAAGTAAAAAAGCTTTATTGCACTATGTTACTAGCCTTTTAACTGGCCTTTCTGATTTTTTCTTAACCTATGTCCTCTTGTGTATTACTCATTCCCCATGATTTTAAAAATTGGAATTCTGTGATATGATAAATACCTGACTAACCACCATAAACACTAGAGCAAATTCAATTTTGAGCATGAGCTCTGCTACGCAGGAATGCATAGTCTAGGTGGAGAAAGCAGAGCAGAGTAGGAAAGGAAACTACAAGGGGACTTCAAAATATTCATAAAAATTATAATTAAAAAAATGAAATTATTGAATATATATGTTACATATATAGCTAAGAGCCAAGTGGTACATGTTGAGTAGCTCACTGCAAAGTCAGCAGTTCTAACCCACCAGCTGATCTTCTGCAGGTGAGAGATGAGGAATACTTCTCCTGTAAAGATTCAAAGCCTCGAAAACCCAAAGGGCCAGTCTCCTCTGCCCTATGTGTTTGAGTGGAACTTTGTTATTATTGTTGTTATAGATAATATTACTATTACATTTAATAAATTGTAATAATTTAGTTCAGTAACTATTGGGATTTTAAGCAAGAACAGCCAGTGATCTATAGAAATTCTATCTAAACAGCAGAAATTAAACTCTCTTCTCCAGATATACTACTACCAAAATACCTTCTTATTGCTATTGTTGTGATATATATATATATATATCACACACTTATACATCTCAACAATTTCTGCATGTACAATCCATTGACATTGACTACATTTTCCTAATGGTACAACTATTCATCCTATTTTTTCTATATCATTCTCTCATCCTTAACATAAACGAAGTGCCCTTAATGAAAACCCACCTTCTCGGCTTTCTCCTGTCGCTGATAACCACTTATAATCTTTGCTTGCAAGATATTTGTTTATTTTACACAAATGAAATTATATATTTGTCCTACTGCAGATGACTTATTTTGCTCAGCGTGATGTTTTAAAAGTCCATCCATGTGGTGGTATGTATGCATCACGGCTTTATGTCTCTTTATAGGCCTGTACATACTATGTTTTTCCCCACTCCTTTGTCGATGCATATTTTGCTTTCAACCTTGTTTTAACCTTATGGCTATTGTGAAAAGTATTGCAATGGACATTAGTGCAACAGTTTCTGTGTGTGGAACATGTGTTGTTTAATCAATCTTTACAACAAGTCTATGAAAGCTAGAACAATTATCTCACTGTCTTATGGGTCAGGAATTCATGTTCCTAAATCAGAAGATCTAGAAAGTTAAGCAGGATCTTATTCCACAAGCTAAAACTATCTCCATGCAGAAGAAAACAATGCAAATTTCTGTGGGAACATTGGATGGCGAAAGGTGTCATTGATAGGTGACAGTAGGGAATGCTGTATGTAATGGGTCATTGGTGCTACTTAGCTCTACAGAAGCTGAAAACTCATAATTCAGGTTTGAAGCATAAAACAATAACATTTTAAAGGTAATGGAAACATGGGGATCATTTAACACTCTAGAAGTAAAGGGCAATAAATTGTTGAAAATAAGGAAATTAAGTTGAAAATAAATTACTTGCTTGAGATTACTGAAGAAAAAAAAAGCCTTTTATGAGAGCTTTGACCCAGATCTCAATCATTTAACTCCTAGTCCAAAGTTCTTCCCAACACAATGCTCCTTGTTTATTTTCGGGACTTTTGCTTCACAAAGTATCTTCCCTTACCGTTCTTTTAAATTGAAATCTTACCTTGTGAGTTCTAAATATATTTAAACATTATAATATCCTAGCTTAAGTAGCATGTTTAAATTTATCTTGGAATTTAAATGTTTATATGAGCAGACTAATAGTATTAATAAGTGAAAAATACAGGAAGACAGTTTGAAAGACACAAATCTGGCTGGTGCTGCTTGTCTAAGTGAATCAAGTCCAGGCTTAAGGCAAACAAACAAAAGGCCAGGCCCAGAGATAGTGCTAACTGGGTTAGAGGCTGACAGAAGATGCTGTGCTCTGGCTCTCTTCCTCCGAGAGAAACATGAAGGCCTATTGGAAGGCTCCTCAGAGCGCCCGGATAGCTCGGGTGTCCTTGTCCTCTCTGACATACTTCTTAAAGGACCCTCACTCTTCTCTGCCTCATACGGTGTTTCCATGATCAGTTTGTCAAAAACTGCACTAAACCATCCTCTTGAATGTACCCCTTTGCTGTGCTCATGACGCTGGCATTTGCAAAGAATGAAAGAATTGGGTTAGATGCGATTTTTATCCAAATGCTTTTTTTTTATTGGTTCTCTGGAGGATCTTGCTTTCATGGTTCTAAAGCCAGAGTTAAATATAATCTTAGGACCTTGGTACTTGCTTCTCTCTCATATCCCTTACCTAGAGCAAGAAAAAGACAAGACTTCACAAAACCCTGGAGATGTTAAACAACAAAGAACAAAACAACCACTCACACTTGTCTCTGAGCCTTAATCTTTTTAATTCCATCTGATGTTTCAGTTGTCCCATTATATATATTTCAGTTGTATATTATATGACAATTATTATAGGATTATATATTGTATGATACACCCCTATTCCTCACTTGTCAATGATGTAATTATTTGACATCTAACATTTATAACAATAGCGAAAAAACTATCTGACTTTTTTTTTACACATCAACAACTGTGATTTGGCAGTTATGCAATTTTGCTCTTATGTAATGATATGGTCATCTTCCTTTTTGTGATATGGTATAGCCACCTTCCATTTTTGCATTAAAACAATTTTAGCATAATGACCTTGTCTTTGGAACCTACCCACGGTGATAAGTGAGCAGTGGGTGCAATTTATATGTTCTGAGGTTAAGATCTATCCAGTCTCTGCATGTAAGAGGTGATTAGTCATGTTTGACAAGGTTGATTAGGAAATAATGGGAATGTGTATCGGGTACTAGACATGTAAAGCTTAAAGGCCTCAAGATTGATTGCTTCTCAATGTGGACAGGTATGACAAATTAGTTATGTAGTTTTAGTCACATTAACACTTTTCAGAAAACTTTACAGTTAGATAAAACAGTATACACTGGGATTTTCATGAATCAAAAAAAATAGCCATATTCCTTTTTATATGATTTAGATCTGGGTGAAGGAAGGCTTAGAAGGTAGAGAAGCCAACTTGGCTAACCTGCATTTTAGTCAGATGCAAATTTACAAGTATGAAAAAATTTGAGTTTTCAAAAAAAATCAAATAAATAAATGGCAACTTTTAGTAAAGGAGTGTTGGACCATTAGCTGTATATGTGAGAGTCAGGTAGAATATTGTTCAATTTTGGCATGTCAAATAAAAATTTAAGTCTGGCATTACATATAATCTTGCTTGTTTCTTTTGCCCACAATATCAAGATTTTTAAAAAGGTTAGATTGAAACTACATATGAAGTACGGGCTGGATCTGTAATCATTTATTTCAGAGTTAATGAAAATGGAAAGTACTGAGTCAAGACTGGATTCCCTCATATACTTTGAAATGAGTTTTTCTTATCATGGATGAAGGTGGTGCTAAAGTGAGGTAGTGATGGGAACACAGTTAAGAATGATGCTACCCGACAATAACAGTTAAAAAGTTTAGAAAGTTAATTTTTCATAGACATGAAAGTTACAAAGCCAGGTTTAAATGAGATAGATAAGGGCTCTATAATTTCATGAGGTTTAAGGAGCTGTTTATTAAATCACAGAGGTTCATGGTTAAGCATTTGGGGAGTAGGCAATAGAAGATACATTTAGAGTGCTGATACTCAATATAATTGCATGAATCACTCTTATTCTTTATGAATATAATTCTCTCCCCCACTCTTTGAAAGAAAAGGACAGATATTTTCTATCATGAAAGAAATTATGAGGGGAAAAAACAACTCAATTAAAGAAATAAAGACTGAAACATCTATTTTCTCATCATATAAAAGCAGTCACAATGAATACTTAGTGGGTCCACTATTTTTCTATGCATTGTGTTTGATTTTTCTTTCTAGTATAGTAGATTTATGTTGATATTGTACAAGGGGTTGTCAAAAAAGGTGGGAAATTTTAATCAAAGGATAAATGGAAGTTTCCCATGAACTTTTTGAAGATACTCATATAAAAAATGTAGTGTGCTGTATTTTTAAATTTGCCATGGCAACATGCATTTTATATAATGTATTATCATGCTTTGGTATACTGAATTAATATAAACATTGGTGGTTTCAGTTACATGAGATTGCATTAAGAGGCCATTTATCTAATTGATATTGCTAAATATATTGCTTCCTATTTTTCACTTGAATAAATAAAACTAGTAAGGATGGTGTTCTTAAAACTTTTTGTGGACTTAACTTTCTTTTTGCTTAGGAGAATTACTCTCTAAAATATTTTATTGGTATTCTAGTCAACAAAAAATATGAAATTGAAAATTTTACTATCTGAATATATAAGATATTGAATTTTATTGATACAATTTTTCTGTTTTGTTTTTCAACTGCTGAGTTTGTAATCAGCAGCCCGAAGCATGACTCGCTGTGCCACTAACGCTGCTTCCTCTCCATCGTGAAACTTACAATGCGACACCGGATCATTTGATCTCCTTTTTGAGCCATTTTAAAGTTGTTTTGCTTTTTAATATTTTCTGCTTTCTTTTTCATTTAGGTTTTTCTCTGTTTTGTTTGGTCATTTTCCCCTTGTTTTTGTTTTGTATGATGTTGTGCATATGAAATCCAGGAGGGGTAAATCACTAGCGATAGGATTGAGGGAAAAGTAGGCACTAGCAACAATGAGCATTACAAAGAAGAAAGTGTTCTGAAATTGATTAGGGTGATGATTGTACGATTCTTCTTAATGTGATTGAACAATTAAATTGTATATGTGAGTTATACGCCAATAAGACTATTTTTTTTTAAAACAGCATAAAGACGTTCTATACATAGTTCTATACATAGTTCTCATTTCCCCTTCACACTGACAAACGCTTGAGGGAAGGAGGTCGAGAGGATTGCATGTGTGCGGTTATGTATTTGTTTATGAAGAGATGGGCCCAGGAGGAATGTGGGTCACTTCAGTGCATTTTCCTGTGGCTGGAAGGCAGGCAGTTGACTCCAGCGAGGCTCCAGGGCTGGGAAGTGAAGCCTTTGGACAGGTGCTTTCCCGCAACAATTCTACTCCAAAGGAGTAGAGCCAACATCTTGCTAACCAGCCAATTGTCCCATAGCTGTTAACGATTAAGCCCTTTTCAGAATGTATCTGTCACCACAAATGTGCATATAGTGTCATGACACTTTGCTTCGTGCATCAGCGGGACCCGGTCCAGGTGCTGTGGAGTCGTTGCCACTCCTGTGACTCGGAGATGGTCATGGTTTCGGCCTCGCTTTCCAGGTGCCTCTGGGCAGATAACCTCTAATGTTTTTGTTAGCAGACAAGCCTGTTGCATGAAACACAGGACGAGAATCATTTCAAAAACAACGGATGTTTCCTGATATTCCAGTGCTAGAGGTAGGAGGGATTTGACCCGTTCTAGTTTGGGCTTTTGTTCTGTACCACGAAGGCATCTTGGTCACCTCTTTCCTGGCTCAGTTCTAGCTCTGTGGCTGTAACTTTTGGTTCCCCTCTTGAATGAGATTGAGACTTCTCCCTCTACTTGGGCTATTTTAATTTTCAGCCTTCAGCATCGTATAACTCGCGGGAGCTGGGGTCTAGCCCTTCTTTATTTGTGCAGTCCATCATAGATGGTGCTCTCAATGGACTTGCCCTGGACAGCTAGACTCAAATGTGTTCAGGGCTTTGTAGCAAGATTCAATGAAGGCAAGATGAAAGGTCTGAGGTGAGGGTATCTAGAAAGAAACCAGGTTTTAAAAGCCCGAGTTCTCCTTGAAGGCAAGGAGCTCCTTTCAACTTTGCCCAAGAAATGTCCTTCTACTGGGGCTGGGGGATGTTCCATTAGGTGCGGTTGCTTTGACAAATGCAATAGTAATAGGCGTACAGACAGGAGACAGATGCTCCTGTGCTGGAAATACACAGCTGGTGTGCCAGAACTAACAGCTTCCCTTTCTGCTACCCCTGGTGTCATTAACCTTCAGAACTCCTCTTCTTCCTCTGCTTTCAACTAAGCTTATTATCCCTCTGAGAGCCTGGCATGAGCAACAGAGAATGAGTAATATCAATAATCGTGTTAACTAATTAGGTTATCATTTAATGGAGCTCTAACATTTACCCAGAATCTTAGATATGTGCGGAGGTTACATGGGAGGATCTCATTTTAGCTCCTGTGACACAACTTCCTAATGCATTTTTCCCTCTCATGTCTAGATAAATTTGCATCCAATCTGCATGAAGCTCATTGTCGTAACTCTTCATGCTGCTGCTAGAAGGAGTGGGCGCATCAGTTGTTCTCATCACTCCCTTGCAGTGTTATGTTCTCAAGCATTCAAGCCAGAGCTGACTGCCATAATGTTGGTAGGAAGATGGTAGAGAAGTGGAGTAACAAAGTACAGCAAGAGTTTTGAGTACATCAACATTTTATGTATCCTTGTCAGCATTCTATTACTAATCCCTGCTTATCGTGCTGTCTAGTCATTCTAATATTCCACTTTTCTAGGTTTTACATATATATCTATATTGCTATGTGGCTATATATCATTAATGGTCAATATCAGAGTATATTATAAAGTATAGTTGATGTAATCAAATTCACAGGCTTGATCCTAAGACCGAAACTTTAGGTATGCATGGGGAAACAGTTTTATGTCAGAATCACTCTCTCAGAGTGGACTGCATCCTGACCCACCAAGCCCTGAGGACAACACTCCTGCTCAGAGCAGCCAATGTTCAGAGAGGACCTTAGGGCTGGCCTCACCACAAGACACGGTGTCTCCTCACTGACCCATAGCGCATGAAAGCCAACACTGGAGACAATACAAGAATTGTGCCTGGTCTGAACTCCTCACACTGGGGCAAAACATGTTTGGAGCACAACAGAACAGCAATGGGAGCAAAGCAATGAAGTCCCTGAGGAATCCCCAAAATAAACTTCGGGGGGCAGGGTTTGGCACCTCATCAGACTCAATTGGAAAACATTCATAAGGGTCAACAGATAGACCTGGAACTATATTATAGGCTCCCCCCCCCCCATGTCTACATATACAAAATAGGCAGGATAAACAATCCCAAGGAGAGAACAATGTGACTGACCATACTGGGGGGACAGGAGAGAGAGGTGGGGGAAAGGAAGGGTCAAGGGATCAACAAGTGATCTAAAGTTGAGAGTGAGAAGGGCACAGTTGCCTGGTGGGGTTTGATCAAGTACAATGTAGTCAAGAGGAATTACTGGGAGCTGAATGAAGGTTGAACATGATAGCAGGATAGGAGGAAAGTAAATGGAAGTAGAGGAATGTAGTAGGAGGCAAAGGACATTTATAGAGGTATAAATACAGGCATGTACATCTGTAAATATATTTATATGTATACGTAACGATAGGGATATAGGTCTACATACATATATTTATATGTAAAGTATTAAGGTAGCAGATAGACATTGGGCCTCTACTCAAGTACTCCCTCAATGTAAAAACACTTTATTCTAATAACTTGGTATTCTGTGATGCTCAGCTTCCCAACACAATCTCTGAAGACAAAATGGGTGCATAAGCAAATGTGGTGAAGAAAGCTAATGGTGTTTGGCTTTTAAAAGATATAGCATCTGGGTCTTAAAGGCTTGAAGGTCAATAAGCGACTAACTAGCTAGGAAGCAAGGAAGCCCACATGGAAGAAGCCCACCAGCCTGTAGGATCACGAGGTGTGGACAGTATCAGGTATCAGGCATCGGAAGACCCAAAACAGTCATATCAATGTGAATTGGGAGGGAGTCAGGGCAGAGTGGAGACCCAAAGCCCATCTGTAGATAATTGGACATTCCTTCACAGAAGGGTCACAGGAAGGGAAGAGCCAGCCAGGGTGCAGTATAGTACTGACAAAACATACAACATTCCTCTAGTTTAATACACCCCCCACCCCCCCACACACACTATCATGACCCCAGTTCTACCTTAAAAAATCCGGCATGCACACTGGTACAGATAAGAGCCCTCAACACACAGAATCCAGGACAGGTAACCCCCTCAGGAATAGTAATGGGAGTAGCAATACCATGAGGGTCAGGGTAAGGTGGGGGAGAAAGGGTACACTGATCATAATGACTGACATATAAACATCCCCCCCACACACAGGGTGACAAACAACAGAAACATGGGTGAAGGGAGACAGTGAATGGTGTAATGTACGAAAATAGCAACAATTTATAATTTTTCAAGGGTTCATGAGGGTGGGAGGGTAAGGGAGGGCGGAAAAAAGGAGGAGTTGATACCCAGGGCTCAAGTAGAAATAACTGTTTTGAAAAGGATGGTGGCAACATATGTACAGATGTGTTTGACACTTGGATGTATGGATCATTATATGAGCTGTAATAGCCCTCAATAAAATGATTTAGTAAAATTAAAAATAAATAAATAAATAAAAATTAAAAGTGCCAAAAAAATAGAATCTCTTTCTCTCGTCAGTTCTTCAGTCAGCCATTGCATTCTATTTTACCAAGTGTTTTGGTCGAAAACGTGGGTTTGTTTTTTTTGAAGACTCTTAATTTTCCCAGCTCCAGGTCTATAGCTGTGGCGAGTAATTCAGTAAAATAAATAAAACATTTGTATATGAAAACCAATGACTTTAAGCAATATTCTCTTTTTGCCACAATAAATTATTAGCGGACCCCTGGGTATTTTTATTGTTTCCTTTAATATTTACTCCTTTCTTTATGCCCTCTCATTGTATTAGCTCTTTTTATGTTAATCCTTTCCCCACATTCCAAGTTCATAGCACTAGCTACTGTTCTTTTCCATTCAATAAAATCGTTCATTCTGTTCAGCCTCTGAAATATAGTGCCATCACCAAGGAGAACTCAGCCTCTTTATCCAAGAAGCTAATTCCACTTCATAACATATATTTTAAAATTTATTAGCCAGCAATCTGAACTCTGTGGGACTGAGTTTTCTGTTAAAAAAAGGGTGGTGGTGGTGATTTGCATAATTCAAGGGTGTTGCAAAGATTAAATAAAAGGATGTATCTGCAACTACAGTATTTTGTTAGTGATATTTTTGACTATTATTTTTAATTGGAATGACATAAGTCTTCGTTCTGTAGGCAATTAGAAGCAGTTGGTTTCAGTTTGGGGATCAACATTAAGTGTAGCTAGAGCGATCATCCGTTCAGGAGGCTGAACAAGAACCACTGCCTTCAGATAGACTTTTCCTTCCTCCTCACTCGTGCCTCACGGTAATTCCCTAGAGTGTCATTATTCTGAGTCAAGGTTTCTCAGCCTCTGCTAATATGCAAACAGCCTTGGGAGCATAGACATATTTATGTTGTCTGCATGTACTTTTCATTACCTCTTGTAAGCCTGAGCTTCATTACTTAAGAATTAAGACCTTAGGAAATGGGAAAATTTAGGATACTTCTATTTATCATAACACTGTCCACTGTATTTCAATACTGTTACTTGCTTCTTAAGTTTAAGATCTTTTCTTCCTAATAACTTACTTACATATCTCTACCTCTTCGTCATTGTACCCTCTGAGCCTTCAATAACATAAAATTTTAATTGAACACAGGAGAGAATTCCAGTAGAAAGTTGAAGCATTTCCCTATTTCTTTTAGCTGCAAAGCAAGCATTAGTTTCAGTTGTTAATTGTGACAGACATATTTCTCATGGCATATGGCTTCTTGGAAGGCTTCCCCGTTTGGGAAACTGTCAATTCTGAAGTTACCTCTGGTTAGTCACATGGTTAATTCTCTGCTATGCTGTCTGAAAGTTCCAGAAGCATCAAAATATATTTGATTTACATTGAGTTCTTAATGTCACTATAACTAATGGAGTTACTTTTTTCATCAATCAGAAGTGTCTAAACTTTGTGTGAGACATAGTTGAATATTTTACTTTCTAAATATAATAACCACACTCCCTAGTTTCCATTAAGAATCAAGTATCTAAAGACTTGGAAGCAGGTATCAAGACCTATTTTCCAACTTATCTGGTGGCAATTGGTTGAAAATGACTTCCCTCCTGAATCATCTCATATAAGAACCTAAATAAACTTTTCTAGTTCAGCCCAAATCACTTCAATAGAAGAGCTTTTCACAGCGCGTGGCTTGCTGGGCCCTCGGGACACGACTGCACAATATGTTCAGTTTCTCTGTGCAGAGTTCTTCTGAGAGATGGAAATTTCTGAAAGTATAATGTTGGTAACAGTCAAAGTATTAATGATGTAGAATGTTTTTCAGAAGGTAATTTGTAGGCAGGTCAATATCTTTACCTTTGGAAACAAAATGTCTATTCTCATTCTCACCAAATGTTTATTTTATAATTTGTTTTATGGTGAAGCATTGGGCTAAAGGATTAAATCAACAAGGAGGATAAAGGTTAGTAGCACTACATATAAAACAGTGTACTAGGTTTGTATAATTACAGATTACAAACAAAGCTTTTATTTTTTTCCCCCTAAAACAAAATCCAGTTTCCTATGTGCCCCTACTGAAGCCTAAACAGCTTACTACTCCTATGATGGGCATAGGAGACTAAATTTCATTTTGCTAGTAAATGTTTTGTTAGTAAATGTTATTGTCTTTATTAGGCCAAATCAATTCTGACTCATGGACCCTCTGAACCAGAGTGAAACACTGCGCAGCCCCGCCCCCTCACAATCAGTGCTATTTGGGGCCGATCAGTGCAGCCACGTGTCAGTTCAGCTCATGGAGCGTCTTCTTGCTTTGACAACGACTATGTCCTTTTTCAGGGACTGTCCCTCCTGATAACATGGCCAAGTATGCGGAACAGTCTTTCTTCTAAGGGTCTCTCGGACTGTACTTTGACCAAGACAGATTTGTTTGTCTTTCTGGTAGTTCCAGGCCTATTCAATGGTCTTCACCAACCCCATAATTCACAGGCACAAATTCTTATTCAATTTTTCTTATTCACTGTCCATCTTTCACATCCGTCTGAGGCAATTGAAAGTATCATGACTTCAGCTAAGCACACCTATCTCAAGGTCTGTAAGGTGAGCAAATATTTCTAGAGCTGGGTTCCATGGTGAAGAATGTAGTATCAGACTTGGAGGAAGCCCCATTAACCATCCATGATACACAGATGGCATAACCTTACTGTTGCAACCCAGGAAGACTTGAAATACTTTCTGAAAAAGATCAAGGACTACAGGCGTCAATATGGATTACAACCGAATACCAACAATGCAAAACTCCTCACAACTATCAAACAGCATCACGATAAATGGAGAAAAGAGTAAAGTTGTCCAGGATTTCATTTTATTTGGATCTAAAATCAACACCCACAGAAGCAACACCAAGAAAGCAAACAATGCATTTCATTGGACAAACCTGCTGCACAAGACCTCTGTAAAGTATCAAAGAGCAATGGTGTCCCTTTGAGGGAGGACTAAGGTGCTCGTGACCCACACTAGCCTCCTGCTCAAAGGCACATACATAGTTTTACTTGTTTCCTGTGCTGGAAAACCTGTAGTCCTGCCTCAGGGTCTTGGTGATGTATCTCTGCTCTGTTTTATGACCGTGGCCCCTCTCTACACGTATACCTTAGACATGTTTTTGCTCCTGATTTCTTGCACATTGTGGAATTTTTCTATTTCACTGCTTCTAAGAGGGCTCACTTTATACCCAGAGGAATAATAAAATTAACCAATCCCTTCTTTCTAATCCTCTATACTTTTTTTTAATGCCTACTATTACCAAGTCATTTGGTAGAATTTACAAAGATTATGGATAGAAGAACCATAGCAAGTCATTTCTTTGCAATGTATAAATATGCACATATTCACATATATTTATTATACAATTTATGAATGTTATAAAACCTGTTGTTATCTTTGTGAACCATAATAATCCTGTAAAACAGAGAGGACTGACTCAGTGGACTTCAAAGGATGTAAATCCTTAGTAAAGCAGAGTCCCCTCCTGTGGAGCAGCTGGTTAGTTTGAACCTCTGACCTTTTTTTCAGCAGCTGAGCTTTCAATTATTGCACCACAAGGGTTCCTCTGAAATTATTTTATAATAATTGCAAAGCCAGTTACAGACATTTAAAGCATCCACTCAATACATCCCTGATCGCATGGGAAGAGAACAATGGACATCATCAACAGCAGCAGCAGTTGAATAAAAATTAGCCTCCAGCCAGCTGACAAAATTTTTAGTTTTCAAATTTTAAGGTTCTGTGGTTGAAAATCAGCATTAGCTTGTACAAATAGTCAGAAGTATCTTGATCTTTTGTATGCTGTATATTTAACATCCCAGTCTAGATGACAAAAGAAATCCATTGGAAGTTGTTCATTATATTCAAGTAGATTATTTTCATTTGAAGCATTTTGGTTAAATATTACTTCTTTGATAACTAGAGACCTTAATTAATTTTTAAAAACTAATTAGGAGACTAGAACTGCTCCTTGAGATTTCCAAGACTGTACATTTTTATAAGAACGGATAGTCTCATCTTGCTCCCACAGATCGACTGGAGAGTCCATACCCTTGATTTTGAGTCTAGTAGCCCAGTGCTCATCATAGAGGACCACCAGGGTGTCTTAAGATGATAATGGACAAATACGTATTAGAAAATATTTTCTAAAGCTTTTCAGCTTAGCTGTAAATTTTAAGTGACCCACATATATGCATGACCATCCATGTCTATAAAATCTCTAGTTGTGCTTTTATAAAGTAAAATGTAATACTGTTTATAAATGTACGTACTCTCTTTGAAGGTCACTTAAAAAGCAGAAGACTAGCAATAGATTAATCAGAAAAGGCTTTCCCCCCTCTTCTTCCTATTTTCCCCTATTTTCTCTGTTCTGAGCCTGCAGCCTGGCCCACCAAGTCCTTGCTTTAGAAAATCTTGCAGAGTCAAAGTAGCATCATTTGAAGTCAAAGGATCTTCTACTCCTTGATGAAAGCCTATACTCAACCTCCATACAGAGATTTTGTAGTGTGTGTGTGTGTGTGTGTGTGTGTGTGTGTGTGTGTTTAGAGGGGTAAGTGGAATTTAGAGTGTGTAGAAAACAGCTTACTCATCCTTCTAAGGACCAAGATCTACACCAGCTCTGGCACTGCCTTGTGGCACGCAGAATGGGAGAGGAAAAGCTCAGAGGAATGAGGCCATTAGCTTTCTTCATCACATTTGCTTATACACCCATGTGTCAGAAAGGTGAGTATCATATATTGGCACATTATTAGAACAAAAGGGTCTGATAACTAAAATCTACAGAATCCTGTAACCTTACAATAAGAAAAAAAATTAATTACTCACTGAGGAGGTAGGCAAAAGACTTGAACAGAAGATTCACAAAAGAGGAAACCTGAATGGCCAATGAACATATGAGAAAATTCTCTCGATCATTAGCCATCTGGGAAATATAAATAAAAAAACCATGAGATACCACCAACACCCAGAGGGATAGTCCAATTCATAAAAACAGAAAGCAACAAATGTTGGAGGGGGAGTGGTGAGGTAGGAACTCTCATTCACTGCTGGTGGTCTTGTAGATACATACAGCCACTGTGGAAAGCAATCTGGCAATATCTAAAACAGATGGAAATTGAGTTACCTTATGACTAAGCGATTCCACTACTGGACATATACCTAGAAGAAATTAGAAACAGGCCACGACCGGACTTCCACACTCCAATGTTCATTGCTGTGCAGTTCATAAATGAAAAGAATTAGAAACAGCCCAAGTTTCCATCAATTGACAAATGGATTAAAAAACTCTGGTATATAAACAAATGGAGTACTATGCATCCCTAAAAAACAGTGATGAAACAATGAAGCACTTTGTCCCATGGAAAGAGTTTGAGGATAGCATGCTGAGTGAAATTAGCCAAGCACAAACGGGTAAGTACAACCTGAGTCCACTGAGGTAAGTTCAAACAACAGAACGGGCACAGGGGAAATGCACATATTGCACAGCTCTGGGGCTGAAGACCAGATACTCTGACATGAGCTCAGAACAGCTCAAACACAGAGAGGACTGCAGGGCTGGCCTCAGCTGGAGACATGATGTCCCTTCCACAGAGGACAGTGCTACAGAGGACAGCACTGCAGATAGAGGGCTGGAGAGCAGCCGCCCTGACCTGCCCACATGGGGGCAAACCAAGAGAGGAGTGCAACAGACCGGCAATGGGAGCAAAGCCACGAAATCCCTGAGGAAGATTTCGTTTTTAAAAAAATATTTTTTAGGAGCTCTAACAGATATTATAACAACCCATAATTCAACTATAACAAGCATAATTGTAAAATTTTTCTACCATCATTTTCAAAACATTTTCTTTCTTCCTGAACTCTTTGACATTCGCTCCCTTTTATCCCTTCCCTCCCCTCCCCTACCTCCCAGGAACCCTTATTCTTATATTATAAATAATAATTACTATTATTATTTTCCATATCTTACACTATCCACTGTATCCATTTCCCTACAATTCCATTATTTGTTCCCCTCAGGTGGGATTATACAGTTATCTTTGCTATCACCTCCCCCTCTTTACCATACCCCCAGGGAATCATTGCTCCCGTTACTATTTCTGATGGGTTTATTTATCTTGGATTTCAAGCTTCAAGCGATCTTCATTATACAAATGAATATTCACAGGTATATCAAGCTAAATGAGATAAAACTGGGACCATAAATGTAAGGAGAGGAAATATCAAAGAACTAGAGGATAATTACATGTTTCATCAGTGCTATACTGCACCCTGGATATATCCTCCCTCCCCTATGGCCCTTCTTTGAGGGACTGTCCAATTATCTTACAATTGGGCTTTGGGTCAGCATTTTGTCTATGCTTTTTCAAATCAATTTTATTGCTTGTTTTTTAACCTCTGATCCCTCTTCTTGTCAACACCTCATGATCACATGAGGTGTGCTTCTTCCATTGGGCTTTGTTTCTTCCCTGCTAGGTGGTTGCTTGCTTAACTACAAGTCTTTAGACCCCAGATAATATATCTTTTGGTGCTGAAGGAAGAAATACAAACTGCCTTGAATGCATTAGCCAAAAATAAGGCTCCAGAAATTGATGGAATGCCCATTGAGGTGTTTCAGAAAGCTGAAGAAGCACTTAGTCTTCTGTGCCAGGAAATTTGGAAGACAGCTGACTAGAAGAGATGCATCTTTGTGCCCATTTCAAAGGTGACCCAACAGAATACTCAAACTATAGAGCATCATTGATATCACATGCAAGTAAAACTTTGCTTAAGACCATCCAACAATGGTTGCAGCAGTACATTGGCAGGGAACTGCTAGAAGTTCAGGCCAGAATCAGAAGAGTACACAGAACAATTGTGTTTCATTGACTATGCAAAGACATTCGACTATGTGGACCTTAATAGACTGTGGATAACCTTGAGAAGCATGAGAATTCCAGAACACGTAATCGTGCTCATGAATAACTTGTACATGAATCCAGAGGCAGTTGTAGGAAGACAACAATAGAATGATACATGATTTAAAACCAGGAAAGGTGTGCATCTGGGTTGTATCCTATCACTCTTTGTTCAAACTGTATGCTGAAAAAATCATCATACAACCTAGCTTCTATAAAGACGAATGTGTAATTACAATGGGAGAAAAGCATATTAACAATCTGTGGCATGCAGATGACACAACCCTGCTTGTTGAAAGCAAGGAAGAATTGAAGCCCTAGCTGATGAAGATCAAGGACTGTAGCCTTCAGTATGAGTTACAACTCAATGTAAAGAAAACCAAAATCTTCACAACTGGACCAGCAGGTAACATTATGGACAATGGAGTAATGGTTAAAGTTGTCAAGGATTTTGTCTTGCTTGGGTCCACAATCAATGCTCATAGAAGCAGCGTTCAAGATATCAAAAGATGTATTCCATTCATACATCTGCTGCACAAGACTTCTTTCAAGTATTGAAGAGCAAGGATGTTACTGTGAGAAGTAATGTGGGATTGACCCAAGCTTTGGTTTCTCCCTGGCATTATATGCATGTGAAGGTTGGACACTAAATAAGGAAGACCAAAGACAAGTCAAGGCATTTGAATTGTGGTGGAGGAGAAGAATATTGAAAGGACCATGGACTGCTAAAAGGACATTTATCTTCATTGGAAGAAGTAAGGCCCAGTCCTCCTTAGAGGCAAGGATGGCAAGACTTTGTCTTACAGCATTTGGACATATTGTCAAGAGAGACCAGTCCTTGGAGAAGGACATCATGGTTGGTAAAGTGAAAGCGGGGAAACAGAGGAAGGCCCTTAACAAAATGGACTGACACAATGGCTGCATCAATGGGCTCAGGCATAGGAAGAGTTGTGAGGATGATGAAGGAGCCTGCAGTGTTTCGTTCTGTTGTGCGTAAGGTAACTATGGGGTGGAGCCACTTCAATAACGCCTAACAACAACGTTAATATGTGTAGTCTTTTTGTTCTCCCTCCCAGCTCAGTGCACAAGGGGATTCAAATTTTATTGACAGCCATCTGAGGCACAACAATTGGTCTTATTCCCTGGAGTAAAAGAGGAAGAAGGAGAAATATTAATTGGAGGAGGATCTGGAATCTGTGGTTAATTGCCTCCATGAATTGTCCCCTTTTTCATGAGATCAGAAGAATTGGATGGTGCCTGCTACCATTACTGATCATTTTGATCAAGATACTATATAAGAATCATCATCAAAAGGGGGAAAATGTAGAACAGAATTTAAAATACTCATGGATCCCAGACTTTCTGGAGCCTGGAAGGTTGGATGAACTTCTTTTATATATTTTTTCCAAAACTATTTTTTGGGAAGCTAATATAGATACCATATCATTATAGTTTAATTACGTCAGGCAGTATTGTATAATTGCTACCACATCAGTTTCAAAACATTCTATTTCTTCTGGAACTCCTTGATCTCAGCTTAGCTCCCTGTTACCCCTACCTTCTCTCCACTGTACCCCCCAAGAACCCTCATTCTACTTGCTGTCTCTGTAAATTCATCAATCCAGGATTTCATATATTGAAAAACAGAAAAACATATAACAAAAATTTTAGAGGTCTAACCCCATTGACAAAATACATCGGATCAAAACCCCAATATGAAACACACACACACACACACACACACACACACACACACACAGAATGTTGAAAACCAAATCTGGCCCAATATGTATAGAGGAGGTCAACTGACCAGTTTTTAACCAGTCAAGTCAGATTTATAATTTTGATTTTCTATAGTCATCTTTCCAATGCACTGTTTTGTTACCAGCACATGCCCGTTCCGCCATTATGTATACAGAGAAATCACTGGAGGCTTGTTTCCTGTATAAGTCTCACAAACTTATCTTGGGCTTCCACTGTCACTCACAGCCTTCTGCAACCCAGAATCTCAAGATTTAGGCTCTGATACTAATCCTCCCTTTGGTTTCAGTTTAAAGGACTTACAATCCTTCAGCGACTGAGTGCTTCTTCCATGTGGACTTAGTTGACATATGTCTTTTTTTTTTAACAATAAATTAACATTTATTGACTATGTTATTATTTTCCAAGGAGCTATTCTCAGTATGTGACATACATGGTAAATGAATACATAGAGTGTATTATGAGTTATATTTTTATAGGTTTAAATTATTTAAAATAATTTTATTGGGAGCTCGTGCAACTCTTATCACAATCCATACATCCATCCATTGTGCCAAAAATATTTGTACATTTGTTGCCATCATCATTCTCAAAAAATTTGCTTTCTACTTGAGCCCTTGGTATCAGCTCATTTTCCCCCTCCCTCCCTGCTCCCCTCTTCCTCATGAACCCTTGATAATTTATAAATTATTATTATTTTGTCATAACTTACACTGTCCGATGTCTCCTTTCACCCACTTTTCTGTTGTCCAAACAGAGTTGAGAGAGGGATATAGGGCCAAAGTAGGCTAACTACATAGCACAATACCTGAATTATTCACATTGTACAGAATAAACCCTTTTGTATCTGGACACTATTTATACAAACATTGGGAGGTTGTTGTCAGTGAAAATTTACAATATTCACTGACAATGTCCGTCACAGGTTTACTGGAATAATATATATCTTAATACAGCATATGGGGCATTAATGAAATAAGTCAACTATTGTCTACCCACTGACATATTCCTAGGGATATTCCCCCCTTAGAGTCCTTAAAAGTATTTTTAGTCAGTTTTCCCAATTTGAATTGGCCCCCCCTTTTTCTACTAACAGACAAAAGTACTTGTGTTCTCCCAGACGTGCCTGCGCCCCTTTTCCTCTTCTGACTCGACTTTTCCATCAGCATTGTTCATCCCTCTGCGAGAGATATCGACTTGCCATAACTTTGCATGGTAGCCACTAAATGGTCAACAGCCCCTCAAGCCCTCTGCCAAAGTACCTTCAAGACACATACCTAGAGAGGATGGTGGATGGTTCATTGGTGCCATTCAGGCTTTCTGCCAGGTTGTGTGGCCACCCTGACCAGCAGACTGGATACCTTGTTGGTCTGAGCTGTTGACCATCCTGTTGCTTGTCCCTACAGCAGTGGATTCTTACAGTATTTGCCCTTTTGTGATTGACTAACTTCACTCAGCATACTATTTTCCAGATCCCTCAATGTCATGAGGTGCTTCATGTTTCATTGTTGTTTTTTAGGGATGCATACTACTCCATTGTGTGTATATACCAGAGTTTGTTGTTTTTTAATCCAGTCTTCTACTGATGGGAATTTAGGCTGTTCCCAACTTCTTGGTGTTGTGAACTATGCTGCAATAAACATGGGGGAGCATACATCTGATGGTGATCTGTTTCTTATTTTGGGGGGTATGCCCAGCATTGGTATTGCTAGGTCACATGGTATTTCTATTGTCATCTGTTTTAGGAATCGCCATATCATTTCTACAGTGGTTGTACATATGAACAACACACCAGCAGTGTATGAGTTCCAATCTCTCCACACCCTCTCACATTCTCAATTTTAAAAAACTGGGCTATAGTTTTGGGTATTAATGGTATCTCATTGTTGTTTTGACTTGCATTTGCCAGATGGCTTGGGAACAAGAGCATTTCTTCATATTTATTAGCCATTCATGTGTCATGGATGAACTTCTGAAACAACTACATTGAGATAATCATTTAGCCTGGAACGAAAATAACATCTCAAGCTTTCTTGCCACCGAACAATTGTTTAGCTTAGTTAGTCAATGTATTTGCCTTGAGCATTGGCTCTTTTAAGCTCTATCTGTATGCAATCAAATTGATAGCAACCATTTGAAATATTAGGGAGGGATTTAAGGGGTGGTGATCTTATTTGAAGGGGGGGGGCAACTCTAAAAGGGAGGGTGAGAACGGTTGCACAACTTGAAGAATGCAATTAATTTCCCTGCCTGAATTGTACATGTAGAAGTTGTTGCAGTATTTATCCTCAACAAATGTTTAAAGTAAATGAATAAAAGTAATATGGAAGATGTTGGAAAGCACTATGAAGAGCAATGTGTCCTTTTTAGGTGCCTTAGCATCAGTTCTGAACCAGAGCAACCTTATGCACCACAGAACCAAACACTGCCAAGTCCTGTGCCCTCCTGACAATGGTTCCTCTGCTTGATCGCGCCCACTGATGATGACACTGGGTCAATCCACCTTGTTGAGGGCCTACCTTCTTTTCTTTGTGCCACTACTTCACCATGCATGATGTTCTTCTCCAGGGACTGGTCTGTCTTGAAAACATGTACAAAGTATGTAAGACAAAGTCTCACCATTATTCCCTCTAAGGAGCACTCTGGCTGTATTTCTCCCAAGACAGATTTGCTTGCCCTTTGGGAAGTCCAGGGTACTTTCAATATTCTTTTCAATGCATCAATTCAGTGCATCAATGCAAATGCATCCCTTCTTCTTTGGTCTTCCTTATTCAATGTCCAACTTTCACATGCATATGAGTCCATTGAAAGTACCATAACTTAGGTCAGGCACATCTTAGTCCTCAAATTAACATCCTTGCTCTTCCATCCTCTAAAGAGGTCCTGTGCAGCAGATATACCTAATGCAATATGTCTTTTGATCTCTTGACTGCTGCTTCCATGAGCATTGATTGTGGATCCGACTGAGACAGGATGTTTGACAACTTCAATATTTTTTCTTTCATTATGACATTACCTATTGGTCCAGTGTATTTAAAAAGTTCTATTCTACTGATAATTGTAAGGCTGGAGGTTTGAATGCATCTGTCACACCTCCGAGATAAGGCCTGGCAATTGCTTTCAGAAAAGTCAAACACTGAAAACCTTAGGGAGCAAAGTTTTACTCTGACACCTAATACTGCCCTGGATCACAGTCAACTCCATAGTAACTAGTTTGATTATTATTCTCAAAAAACTCACTGCCATTGAATCAATGCTGATTTCTAGAGACTACTGTGGTTTCTGAGCCTGCAACTTTCTCCAATAGAACTGGTGTTGGTTTTGAACTGCTGACCATGTGGATTGTAGTCTAACACTTAGCCATTACACCAAATTTTATTATTTGTTTATGTACATCTTTAATCTTCTCAACCATGTTATAATTTTACTCTCGGTAGAATTAGTTTTTCTTCTCTAAAGCTTAAATGAATAATTTGCTTAGATGAAAGAGTCAAATACTGTTGGTTGACTGAAGTAATGTTTATAAACAACTAATTAAGGATAAATCAAAGTAAGCATTGTTATAAGTATTTTCATGTGAAGCCTAAAAATAAAATGAAATTACAATATTTAGTTTTCTTTCTGATTAACCACTCTTCTACATGAAGTCCCTGGAAGAAAAATAATCATGAAAAAATTTTGATTACAGATAATTTTCATTCTAAGTAAAGGCTTTATTTATGTCTCTCAATATAAACTTGACCAAGTGAACCTTTTTACTTTTCCTTCTTAAACACACACACACACACACACACACACACACGCATCAGCAAAAGAAAAACTAGACAAAACATTCTCTTTTAAATCTAAAGGGCAAAAAACCTTTAAGAATCATCCTGTTTTGGAGGCATGAAGGCAGGTAATGAGTCCCAGTGATACAGAGGATTCATTATGAAGCTTGATAACCTCAAGGTCTATGGAAAGGTCTATAGAAAGGTCTGTGGTTCAAAACAACCAGCTACTCTTCAGAAGAAAGGTGAGGGTCTGCTCCCCTTAAGATGTACTGTCCTAGAAATCCTAAGTAGTTGTTCTGCTCCATTCTACAGGGTCCCTATGGGTTGTAGTAGACTCAATGGCAGAAAGGTTTTTGGTTGTTTGTTTATAGAAGTCAAAGGGGAACACAGAGAGAGCACAGTGAGAGAATTAGTCTTCTCAAAGGAAAAACAATCCATATTGATTCTCTCTCTCTAGTATCTTTGTATCAAATTTAGCTCAGAAGTGTTACAATGTTCATGTACATTAGACTTCTTACCTCTTTGCTTGGAAGTCTCTAACCGGTAGCAGGGTGACAAAAAGGATATCCTTCCAATTTCTTGACCTTAGTAATGAAAACCTTTCTTGAGGGTGTTTGAAGAGGGTGGAATAGAAATGGCTGCTCCTATGAATATTCCCTAGCCAGCTTAGATTGTCCAGTTTCCCTTGACCTTTGTGAGAGACTTCAAACCGGCTCTAATTCTTGAAATGTTCATTTTAGGGTGATTTCTGAGTGGGAAAATAAAAAGGCACTGAATTAATACAGTGTCCTTGTAGGCCACTGGGTGACTGGGCACAAGTACTGGTTGTGAAGTTATGAGAAGAGTTTGAGGCAGAAAAGAAAGTGGTTCTAGAATGTAGGTTGTGACTGAGGGGGAAAGAGGGAAAATTCGGCCTTTGCACTCTTGCTAGCTTTTCATTTCAGGCAGCTTGGTGAGGAGACCTGGAGACGTTTCCAGGGTTAACAAGTCAGTGCAGTTTTGTGGGAAGCGGAGACATTTGATAAATATTCAGTTGTGCTATCTCAGGGTTTGGATCACTTTTTTTTCAGCCTCAATCTTGCCTTTTAATCATGCTTCACATAGCTATGGAATACAACTTAGTTGCCCTTAATTCACTCATGAGATGATCTTTTGTTTATTTTTCATAATTCTGATTCTCCCTCAAAACTCTTCAAACAGGAAGTATGCCACCAAGTCCTGTGCCATACAGAATTTTACAGACTTCACGGCATGAACTGTAGGAACTTTCTCATATTGATAGAAATGGCAGGCGTTGGCTAAGCAAACCCATAATATAAAATAAATAAATCAGAAGGGTTTTCATGGATTCCAGCTTTTAAACGCATCCCGCAGCAGCTTTGGGTTTTCTTAGACGTCACGCATCTCTGAAGTGTAGAAGTAAAAGATTTTTTTAAAATAAAAGAAATATATTTCAATGACAAAAATACCAGATTGTTTCTCATCTATCAAAACATAGCTACCCAAGAAACCTTATATCCTCTCCAACATAGCTGACCTTTAAAACTTCATTTCTTGGAAAAGAAAATGAAAAATGTCTGCTTTGCAAATTTAAGAAAACCATTTGGGATGTGTGGGAGGTAAGTGACACATCAGGGCCCCCGTACAGGCCCGAGAGCTAGGAGTGCCGACCACCCCGCGTTGCCGGGAGGGGCAGGTGCAACTCCCCTCCCCTCTTCACCCGTCCTCCATCCAGGTGGCTACCTTTTTAAGTCTGGGAAAGCCAGTTTTTCCCTTTGTGCTTGGCTAAAAGTAGAATCTGTTATGGAACATGACCTTCATCCGGTGAAATGTGAGGGAGAGACGGTTACTTCAATAGCTGAAACAGAACTTTCAATGTCCATTAAACTCAGGCAAATTGGACATTCCTGGTGGAACCGTCTGGGGTGGGACATGAATGGCACAAGCACAGGGGGGGATCATGGGAAACCGCAAAATACTGTAAGAACAATGTTTGACTCCAGGCATCTGCCTGTTCACATAACAATAATGAAAGTAAATATATGGTAAAAGCCTTAATGAAAATCATTAATGACAGTTAGTTAGACTTAGTTTCTGACTATT
>NW_022103898.1:52629531-52659624 GCF_000313985.2 Echinops telfairi
CCGAGTGGATTCCCACTCATAGTGAACCTACAGAACAGGGTAGAACTGCTTCATAGGGATTCCAAAATGGCTTATCTTTATAAGAGCAGACAGCCCGTCTTTCTCCACATATAAAGCAGCGGGTGTGTTTGAACTGCCATCTTGGTGATTACAAGGCCCACACTTCAGCCACTGTGCCACCAGCACTCATTTATCTTGCTTCCCAAACCTGCTACCATCTGTTCCATTCTGATTGACAGTGAACGTACATAGAGTTTCTGAGACTCTTTAAGCCTCTTCTTTTCTCCTGTCGAGTGGCTGGAGGGTTTGAACAGTCAACTTTATGATCAGCTATCCAATAGCTGACCTGTCACAGCACACTAGAATTTGTGAAGTCCTGAATCCATGTTTCTATTATTTCTCTTCATTAATCTCATTTACTGGTTCACCATTGACTTGCTCGTGTGGAAGCAGAGTTCTACAAGTTCGATTGTATCATATAGTTTGAGAGCTGAAGGACAGACACCTGTAAGGACTGTGATTAGGACTGGCAGTTTTGTTATGGATAGATTGCGAAGAAGGCTTCCAGGTTTTTCTCTGCCAATGGTTGTAGGAAGAAAGGTGTTTATGAAGCATATCAACAGCCAGTCACAGAGTGAGAGCTTTGTTTAGCATCTGTCAACGAAAGCACTACTGTGGGGAGATTGGCAGAGTCTGTTGGCATTTAAGCAAGTGCCTGTGTTTGTCGAAATCAGCTTTCAGTCTGACAGTCTTCCATGCATCTGGGGATGTAAGAAACTTTAGGACACATCTTGAATTGTGTAGTCAGTGTCTTTAATCTTCAAAATTTCCATTGCTTTTTACTTTAAAAGAAAGTAGACCAACTATTACACAGTAGGTTTTAGGGTTTTTCATTTTGAAAAGGATACAACCTTCTGGGGTGGGGTGGAAGCAAAGATAGAAAGCAATGGTAGACTCAAGTGTTTATTCCCCTAGGGAGGATGTAGGCATTTAATTTTCAGAGAAGACAGAAAATGATGCACAGAAAACACATTTCTGTCTGAGACACTTTAAAAGTAATATCCAGTTGTTTTAGGTTAGTTTTGAATTTTATATTAAAATATCTTTTTTATGAAAAATTTTTTAATCAAAATTTGGAAAGCTCTAAAATTTGACCACATTCAAGTAATACAAGGTACCTTCAAAAAGTTAATGGGAAAATCCCATTATCTTTTAGCTCTACTTTATCATGAACATATTGAAGTCCCCTCATATGGGAAATGAGACATTTCCTGGTCTTTGATTAAAATTATCAGCATTCACATTCTCAGAACCATCTTTTAATTGGATATTAATTCGTAAAGAATGGAATACTTAGCAGTTCATCTAAATCAAGGGCACAAATGTGGGAAGGCTGAATGTGACACTTTTTGAATAAAATGAAATTAATTCAGGTTGAAATAATGGTTTCACTTCATTTTGTATGAAAATTACCAAAAATTATTTGTACAATGTTTGGTAAAATTTATATACAATTGCTTCCATTCTACATGAGGTACCGTAAATATTGAAAACAAAGTAAAACAAAATCTTACAGCCACTGGGTCAATTCCAACTTACAGTGATGCTATAGGCCAGAGCAGGACTGCCTTGGGGATTTTGGAGACAGTAACTCTTTATGGAGTAGAAAGTTTCATCTTCCTCCCTTGAAGTGGTGGATGGTTTCGAACTGATGATCTTGAACTTAACAGCTCAAAGAGAAAACCATTACTCCACCAGAGGACCCTTGGGGTAAATATAGGGAACAGCATTACTAATTCACCTAAATGAATGTACCAAATCCGTATGAGTAGGTGGGCGAGGGAAGTAACTCATTGATAAGCGTGACAAACAGGAGTAACAAACATATATATTAAGAAACCACTGATCAAATGCCCTTTCTGCAATGATTGAATTAAATGGATCCAATGAGGAGTGCTTTCATCTTGAAGTTCCTACTGAACACAAAACAAAGCATTCTGTAAAATAGACAATGGTTGTGCTCCTTTGCTCTGGCGCCTACTGGCGAAGAGTTTGTTTTTTAGAATGCTAAACTCTGGCATTCTATTCTTGTCTTTGTGCATTTGGATCCGAAGAAGCACCTTCACGCTAACCTTGTAACCGTCTCTGTAACCACTATCTAACTGCAAGACTCAGCCACTGCAAATGTCTGCTGGGAATTGGTGCTTGGGCATGCTGCAACCATCTCACATTGAATGAATGTTTCCTAGAATTCCTCTCAGTCCTCACGTTTCTTTTTCGTTGTTTTGCTTGTTCTCTGGTGTCCTACCCTATGCTGCTCTACTGATCTACTGTGTAACAGCAATGGCACTTAAGCCGTCCTGTTTCCTTTCTTGCCACCGGAGGACTATATCACCTCATACATGCCTGGATAGGTAATTTTAATAATAATAATAACAATATTATATTTCTTATATATACTCAACATTTAAAGTACATTCTACCTTGAATTTATCCTGCCTAAATTGGGGGGAAATCTTGAATTTTGTAGCCAGAGTATGTGACACTTGTGTTCAAAATGCTCTAAGGCTCCCATGATCTACAGCACAGTCTCTCACTGCCAGGGGGCTCATTCTGACACAGAGCCTCCCTATAGAACAGGGTGGAACACTCCCTCGCGTTTCTGAGACTATAACTCTTTACGAGAGAAGAAAGCTCCCTTTTGTTCCAGCAGTACCGCTAGTGGTTTTGAACTGCAAACCTTGAGGTTAACATAACCGACTACACCACTGGGATCCTCGGCAATGTCTACATTTCTCATAATTTAGCTGTTGTACACATAAACTTCCTATCTGATCTCAGATCCACTGTCTTACTTAATCTTCTTCTTGTCCCATTCTTGCTCACTTCCGGCCCTCTGCCTCGATCATTTTGCTCCCCATCTTCTGTTTATGCTTCTCGTCCTTCATTCTCTTTCACCATCTTGCTATGTGTGTATATATCCAAATCTGATCTGTTTTACAACTGCATCTGATTTCTTCTTTAATTCAAAGAGTACTTATTGGGAGTAGGCTTTGTGCTAAACACTGTCACATGCTGTGACAAAGTGCCAAGATGAGCAAAAATCTCTGTCACTGAGGAGCACAGGGCCTCTTGATAAAACACAGGGGTTCTATGTTAGTCTGACTAGACTAAAGAAACAAATCCAGGGACACTCGTGTATAAGTGAGGGTTTTATATCAAAGAGGTATTGTATATTGAGAAAATTTCCCAGCCTAGTCCAGTTCAAGTCCCTAAGTCCAATATTAGCCCATATGTCTGATACTAGTCCATAAATTCCTCTTCAGACTCATGTAACTACTTGCAATGATGCCAAATGCCAGAAAATCACAGGCTGGTGGGTGACAAGTCTTGTGGATCCAGTGGCATTGGAAGCATCTCAGCACTGGCGTGGGTCTCCATGGGGTTCCTCTAGCTCTCTGAGTGTGGTTCCTCAACAGCAAGCTGAAGCAGAGGGCGTAGCTCCTGGTAGGCTCAGCAAGTTGTGGCTTGACAAGAGGAAAATGAAAGCAGAGAGAGAGTGTGTGTGGCCCGCTTCCAGGGAAACAGAGGAAGTTTCTAGAATCCTTATGAGAAGGCCATGCCTACAAGGCTTGGGCATCATCAGGCTGTGACCTGATTGACAGGCTAGACTCCACCCCTACATTTATCAAGTTGACAGGAAATTATGTAACTACCACAGGGCCTTCCAAGTGTTCATGGAAAAACCCAGTGATTTTACATTATATTTTTCCATAAACTTTTGGAAGCCCCATGTTATTAATAAGATAATGGGAGGAAAATGAATCAAAATGACCTCATGAGTGCATTTGCCAAACATGATTATTTTCAGGACACTTAGAAAAGTGTAGGTCTAGAAAGAGTAAATAACTCTTCATGATCACACAGCTAGCAAGTAGAAGATCCAGAATTTCCATTTTGCTGTAAGGCTCTCCCTGGTGGTGCTGTGAGGTAGGCAATTTGCTGCTAATTATAATATTGGAGGTTCAAATTCACCAGCCGGTCCTGAAGAGAAGGGGTGTTGACAGTTCCTGTGAGCATGCGTAGTCTTGGAAACCTGTGTGGGAGCATGGTGGGGGGAATTGACTCCACGCTCAATGTCAGTGGGTCTGGGTTTCTTTGTGTGTGTGGTTCTATTGCATTGTGATGATTGACAACTTTGTTTTGAATTCTTCTCCTGTGAGTTATTGTATCTTTTATACCATAGACTTGAAATTTTCACACATTGATTTATTGGCTATTTTACTTATTTAAACAACAGCATTGTTGAGTACCTACAAATGCAGTGTTAAGTGCACTGCTAAGTGCACAGTGTTAAGTGCTAAGGATTATAAAGGCCAGCATGACAACAACTTTACCTTCCAGAAAGAATAGCTGCAATAGTTTAGATTCTTCTAGATTGTCTACATAAGTAGAAGGCAGGTGGATATTTAATCTAAGCACTTGAACCTATCATTTAATAAGTGAGCTTAACTTTGACTTATATTTTGCTATTTTCTATGTAGAGGAGGCTTCATAAAGTCCTGGGCATTTTTTCTTTATATTTTTATTCATTGTTTCCAAGAACTTTTGGAACTCTCTGTTTTTTATGCTCATTTTACTATCAAAACTGCGCTTTGTATTGTAGGCCCCACCTTTTTTTGGTTTTGTTTTTTATTTAGCAAGTATTATTACCTACACTGGCTGCATCAGGCAGAAAAGTAGCTGTGAAGACAACATGTAAAGACCCTTCAGATACTTTGTTGATGAGCGTAAATGTATAGGCATGAAGGTTTGAAAAGTCCTTTTTAAGAGTTTATCATCTCCAGACTGGACTCCTGCAACAGACGCTTCCTGCTTCTCTCCCTCCTGCTATGCCAACCTCCAGTTTATTTTCTGAACTGTTGCCAGAATGTTCTTTCTAAAGTACAAATTTGATCATGCCTTTTGCTTCCTAAATCTATTTTGCCTGGGGTACTGATTCTCAACTACGACTGCAATTAGAATCACCACAGTGAGCTTAAATACACGCACACACACACGAGAAAGAAAATATCAATGTTCATACATTCCTTCCCACTGCCCCCACAGGGTTTTACATTTAGACTTGGTTGGGGCCAAGGCTTTGCATGTTGTTAAAACTCCCCTCAATCATTGACTTCTGAATGGTGTATAATTACCCTGGCTACCTTTCCAGTATCCTTTCTTACCACTTGCTGTAGGTATACTCAGAAGTTCATGAACTTCCTTAACCAGGCCGAATAACTCAGACCTCTCTGTCAACGTGGCTTTCCCTTATCCCTAGCATGCAGTTCCTTCCCTTGCCCTATTCACCCTTTCAAACTCGGTTCCAACGGTCTCTCTCTTTCGCTGATGTCCTAAGGCAAACCTAGTTGCCCTGACTGTCTGTCCTCTAACCAAATCCAAACGATGCCAGTCTGGAGACTGTAGGGCCTGCAGCAGGTGGAGCCCTACCGAGAACGGTTAGATACAGCCACCTGACACTTCAACGGAGTGATAGAGCCTCCGGTACCTTGTTGGGTAAATGGTCCTTCCCTCCCCTGCCTCTGTTTTCTTCACTTTGTCCGCTTTGTCGTGGTTTGATAACACTTTTCGCTCTGTCCCCCAACTCTTTTTCCTCTGCTCCTCTGAAAGCTATCAACAGAATTTCAATTCTTTTGTTACTTTTGGAAACATACTTGCTTAATTATAAACATTAGCATCTGTTTTATGTTATTATTCTTATAAGTTTGGTAGAAATTCTTGGTTTACTGTTTAAATATGAAAGTTCTCATCACTATTTTATCATTAATTTATAAAATCAAGTTTTCAGTTCATGTGGTTAACATTGTTTCCTGTGTACTCTTTGTTATGAGCTATATCTTTCAGACTTTTTATTTTAGTAAACTCTCTTAGGTCTTGGATTACTGAAAACATCTTTGTCTTGGCTGTGTCCAGAATTTATAATTTACCAGGTTACAAAATTGCAATTTCACTATGATCGTGTCTCACCTCTTTAAGATGCCTACCCATGAGTTATCAGTCATGGTGTAGTTATTTTTCATTTGTTTGTAATCAGAATTTACACTGGTGGTTTTCTATGGGTTGCCTGTAACTCTCTGACATTCTTTGGTTTCAGTACATGTCCAGAAGTTAAATTATATAATAACTGATCCTGCTTGGAATTTACTTAGAATTATTTGTTAATTTGAAAATTTGTGTTTTTTTTTAAATTTCCGAAAGTTTACAGGTAAGTATTGCATTCCCACCATTTCCTCTTATCATTTATTCTAGAATTTGAGTTAGATTGCAAGACTACGGTGTCACTAGATTGGCTGCCCTGACCTCAGTCGGGGAAGAGACGGTCGCCATCAGTATCAGCATGGAGCTGGTTTCCATTAGGTTGGAGTCAGTCATACCTTCACTGCCAACCTCCACCAAGTCTGCCACTCCCATGACACTGTCCCCTTCTCTGCCGGGTTCAACAATTCAAGTAGTGGACCATACCAACAGTTGCATGACTTATTAAGGATGTAACAGAACGGAACTCCCGCAGGAAACACAGAGGCAAAGCCTCTCCAGCGCTGAACAGCGCTCTCAACCCCTCAGTCTTTTCTCAGATTCCCCAGGAGAAGCTCCACGCAGTCCCTCCAGACAAAGCTCCTCCGATCTCTGCCATCCGACCTCTGCCATCCGACCTCTGCCATCCGACCTCTGCCATCCGACCTCTGCCATCCGTCCCTTCCAGGCTTCGCACCGGCACTGCCTTCCATTCTATGGCTCTTGATGACTGTTACAATGTAGGGGCTCTGCGCCTAGGTTTGCCTCATCTCTCCTCTTTACCCTCTGCTCCTTCCTGTTGTTTTCTTCTAGCTTCTTTTGTCTGCGAGGTTGATGCACATACTTTGTGCACACGTCTTTGTCAATTTTGAGGCATGACACCCCCCACACCCTGGGCCTATGAGGGACCACAAAGTGATCTATACATCTTGGTAAAGCCACAGACACTTGGTCTGTATAGTAGGGTACAGACACTTTATGTAAATAGCCTATTGCCCAATCTGTGCAAGGTACATACCAAATGACAGGGCAGGCTGCAGCCCAGAGCCAGAAAAAATATCAACCAAGCGATTTACAGGTTACGCAGGGCACGTCAATCAATGTAGACAAGAGTAACAAACCCTCCGAAAAGTAGGGCAGAGATAACTCCTCATAGTTTAGGGAGCAAATCTCTCAAATTGTTTTCCACAAAAACCAAGGCAAAAGGCCATATAGAAATTAATTTTATTACATTGATGTATATTGGAGGTTCTCAAAGTAACATTCAAATAATAGCTATTCACTTCCTCTGTGCGCTCTCTGGCACTAGCTAGCTTAGCACCATACTGCAATTTGGTACTTGTCTAGTATTGAACCTTTTAGCACTTTTATATCAATCATTATACTTTTCATTCCCAATATTTTTTAACTACTCTTTTCTATTTTCACTTATTTTTATTTCATTTCTGCATGTTTTTATTTCATAACTTTGTTTACATTTTAATGAACATCCTATTTCTGCTAGTCTCTGATAATAATAAAAATACATATTTAAAATTCGTATGGACTAATTTCATAAAGCTCAAACTAATCTCACCTGCAATAACATACCCTATGATATTGGCAATAAGGGAGTACATTTTCTGTCGAGAATTCTAAAAATCTGATTTTTTTTATCATCAGTATAATCTAACAAATCTAAACAACATCAGTGGAATAAAATACTTCTGTTCTCTCCATCCCCTGGGGTACATCAGTATTCTGATAAAATGAAATTCTATGCCAATCATTATTTTTGTTTCTTTTTCTCAATATAAAGTGGGTGTTTTCTTTGATTTCTTTTAGTTATAGTTATAATGTTTGATGTGCTGAATCATGCTGAGCAACTGGGCTCTCTTTGCTATTGGTGTTTTTTTTCGGGTTTCACCCTGTGTATTGTATTTGGGCCTGCTGGTCCTGGTCTTCCGATGAAGTGTTCCACTGCATGTCTAGCTCCTGCTTTACAGGGAGAATGGCCGAACGTGTCAGGCCCCAATCATGGAACTAGAGGTGGTTTTGCCTCCTGGTGCTTTGTTATGAACTTGTATTTCAACTGCAGTGACTTTTTCCCAAACGCAACACAAACATTCAATAGAGAAAGCTGTCTCAGGTCCCTAGTGACACAAATGGGTTTTTTGGGGGGGTGGGGGGCTGATTATATGCTTCCTGAAAAGATTACAGTCAAGAAACTCTGGAACAGTTCTAGTCCATAGCACATGGAATTTCATTATTATTTAGAGAAAAAGAAATCCTGCCTTGTTGAACTACTGTTGCTCATGCTTTCTGTTTCACCCAGCTAAGCCCACATTGACAGATACAGCTTCTATGCCATGAAGGATTACTCACTTAGAGGAAAAGGTAACCATTTCACAGTTGGGAGAAGTAGCATGATGTTTTGAGGAGAGATATCTGAGTTTAGGCCACTGTTCCTCATTCTTTCCCAGAGCTGACAAATCCTTGCTTTTACGCTTGCTTTTCAGACATCCAATACAAATCTCCACCAGAATTCAGTGAAAGTTTTTGGAACAAAACACCCCAAACCACACTCTTTTCGCACTGCCAGTAAAAAGAGGGCTGAGTTATAGCCAAGTGGCAGCTGGAGTGGGAGAAGAGGAGTCCACTGACCTCAGGTGATCCTGTGGACCCTCATGCAGTCAATTAGCTTGTAATCATCTCAGCTCATTATCTTGCATTACAAGGTATTTTAAATGCCATTTTCTGTTTGGATGGACAGTAGTGCTTTCGTTCAATCCCCTCCAGCAGTCAAAGAGGTGCAGGTGCATTACTCTGCAGGCTCCAATTTCAAGCCATAAGGGATAGTACTGCGAATAATTCACATCTGACTGACCCTCAGGCTTGCTGGTGTCTCCCACAGAATATTCGTGAGTGTCTTTAATCCAGGTCTTAGTTTCCATATTTCATTGTCAACTAGCTTTCTATTGATGTCTAATTTATATTGTCAACCTTGAGGTGAAAGAGCACTCTTTTCAATATTAAAACTCGGTGATGCACCAATTATATCACTTAGCAGATCCTCTGGAATAGTATGTTTGGAGGGGCTGGGGCCAAGGTTATTACTGATCCTTAAAGCTCAATTAGTTCACACTAACTAATGCATTTTGAGACAACGTTATCTTCCTGTAAACATGTTGAGCCCAAGGGAATGCTTTAACCTTGTCCTCTGGGGTTCCTATGAGTTAGAAGTGACTTGATGGCATAGCTCTGGTTGTGGTGTGGTCTGGCGTCCGAACTTGACTTTATGTAGGTAAATCGCCAACTGAAAATCAGACACACCAATGAAAGAGAGTATTTTGGTGAAAGACTTGGTTTAATATATATTACTGTTAACTGTGATGAAATATAAAATAACTAACAAAATACAAACTAACAATTTGGAATGAAACAAAAAAACATTAAGGCATTTGTACTCTAGTGAAGAAGATGCTTCTTTGCAAACTATAGGTCTAAAATTTCATAACCTATAAAATGGTTAATGTTTCTCAGGAAAAAGTATTTGTTGGAGATTTACCATCAAGATTCAGACATTCTCAGATAGATCAGATATTTACTCACCAATTCTCTCCTATGTTGCTATGTTATTTGAAATTCTACTATTCAATACATATTCATAAGCATTTGCACTATTGTAGGTTATGGAAATACAATACTAAAAACTTTATGATTTTCCTCTGTGGAATCCTTAATTTTAAAGAGCAGAAATCACTTCAGTTTATCTTAAGAAGAAAAGGAGTTTATTTGAAAGGTTTCAGTGGGAAAACCAATCTCCAACAGAAACCAGGAGAGTTAAGGCTCCACTGAAATCCAGACACAGAAATGGTATACTAAGAATAATGTATAGCAGATTATATTACGATCTCAATTCTCCATTTCCATGTCCAATATTTTATGATAGGCAAAGTGCATGTCCCAGTTTCTTAACTCTGGGTTTGGTCAGGTGGTTTGCTTTGGGAAAAGAGTTTTAGTGGGCATGATTGGGCAATACCCAATTCATGGACATGATGTTATTAGAATATGCCTGGATAGACGTGCATGCTCCAGATAACCTACTGTTTTCATAGAATAGAGAAGAATTAATTTTAGCCATGGCCTGAAGCTCGAATAGAAGTCTAACGGTTCCCATTCTAGATCAATTGAACCTCAGCTAATATGAAATTCACGAGTGAGAGGCAAACCCTGCTGCTTCATGGCATTGAGATGCCTGCCCTTTGGTTATCCAGTCAGAGTTGAAACAGGGAGGGAAACGGCCCTACTACTACTGGCCACTGACAAACACGGCGGCTACTCTGCACAGCTCATGTATATTCTTGGTGATTACTGAATGACTCCGATTCAAATTTCCAGGTGAAAGATATGCTTATTCCTCAGATGGCCAGAGGAAATATAGTCACTTCTGCTTTCATGGTGTTAGCGGATGTCCTACTTCCCAATTATCTAAGATGATCCAAAATAAAAAGGATCTTTCCACAGTGCACAGTCAAAACAGCACGTGTTCACCGTAACGCTTTAGAGGAAGGTGTAGGCATGGAAAAAGAATATCAACTTAGAAAGAATCATGCTAACAGTGAAGCATTTGGAAAGAGATCCCTTAAAAAGCATTTCACCAGAATAATGGCTCAATGTCTATTTTTAACTTCTGGGAAACAGTACAAAACAAAACAAATTCCATTATTTCTTATCTGAGCATGTAAAATACACTGTGTTATTTCTCAAGATCTGTGAAGAAATGATGTAAAAAAGCCTTTCCCCAAATGTAACTACAATGAACTGTTTTACAGAGCATCTCATAATTCATTTGTTCCTTTTCATTCTAATTGAGAAATATTGTTAAGGGATATCACAAAGTACTTTCATAGAACAAGGAAATTGAACTAATCGTGTCTGCAGAAGTTGTAAATTGAGAGAGGCACTTGTGAGCAAAATCTAGAACAAAGTGTAGCACTTCCCTGGAAAACATTTTGCGAGAAGAGTGCTTCAAGTACAGGAAGACAATGTAGCCTGAGAGATCACAGAATGAACTCGTTAAACGTTGCGGTAGGTTTGCACAGCACAAAGGTGAGTAAGAGCAGTGGTTGTGCAAATGGTGTCGATGGTTGTGACAATGGCTGTAGAGAAGGCAGGTTGGCATGGAAGTAAGAGATGAGCGTTGACCCTCAACTCATCAGGGTAACTAGCTATCTGACCTGGTAACATCGATTACTTGCTGTGCCTCAGTTTCTGCTGAACCATGCGGCAGAGTTTCAGCCGGTGAGATGTGGCGATCCATAATGTATGCTGTAAAGTCTGGCCATAAAATCCTGGCCATTTCCCACTCTCCTTTTCCGACAGAGAATCTGAGCACCACTGGCTAAAGCAGAGGCAACACAAGATAGAAAGAGCCTGAAAGGCTGATACTCCCAAAACACTGTGCTAAGAAGTGTCCAAGACCCTCGCTGGACTGTGAAATTTGGGGGATTATTTTTACTCCAGCATAACTTGGTCTATTACAAGTGGTACAAAAATCTATTTACTTTTTAATAAATTCTCTGTTTTCCATTTTGAAAATGTCCTTCATTATGGAAGAAGGTAAATGTCACTGTTGATAGTCCTATTTTCTTTCTGTCTACCATTAGCTCTATATCGCATTTCCTAAACAAGTTTTTCTTCTCTTTTTTCATCCATTTATTCATCCAGTCGATTAAAAAATGTTCACAATTTCTGTGGGGGCAGGTAATGAATGTTCTGGATGCTTGGTGTTCAGTAAAGACCAAAATAAAACATAATCCTTGACTTCAAGTAGTTTTCATTATAGGGAATACCATCAAACTATATATGGACGTATCAGTAAGACATGTTCTATGAGGTGATGATTAGTAAAATGGATAAAGAAATCAAGAAAGAAAGCAGAATCGTGAGAGCTACAATCTTATACTGGGCGGGCAGGTAAGGCCTCACCTGGAACATAAAACTAGGAGAGTGAACAGTAGAATGTGCTTATTTTTAGAATATATTTAAAATTCATCATCATGAATGTTTTCATTATTCTGACTTTATTTTAGGTTAATTTATCCTTTGGCCAGTGCCTTTGCTAGCCACCACCACCCCCACCCCCGGCCCTGCTATTTTTACATCAACAGTTACTGACTCAAACCAACCCCACGGCTATAGAGTTGATTCTGACTCATCCTGCTTATACTATAGGACAAACTAGAATTTCCCCTCCTGATTTCCAAGGCTATAAATCTTTAGCAGAGCAGAAAGCCTCAGTTTCCTTCTGCCAGCAGCTAGCAGGTTCAAATTGCTGGCCTTGCCATTAAAAGGCCAATGCAAAACCCACTGCACCATGAGGGCTCCCTGTTACTTATAAACCAGCCACTGAGATAATTGAAGAATAAATGTTATCTAATTTAACAACCAAATAAGGCTTTGAGATAATCACATTATTCCTATTGACAAATGAAAACCCAGATGCTTTTATTACTGAAGAAAGTTGCTCAGAATCACAGTTTGTAAGAAAAGAGAATTTCAAGTCTAAAATTCAGAGATTTAATCATGTGTGGCCTTATTCTCCTCCAAACTGTTTGAATATACTTGCTTGAAAATAGTAATTTAGCAGAGATTCCATTTTTCTTTGGATGACTCCCCGATTACTCCTCAATAAAGATGTTTGTAATTTCATAGTCAAAATTTCATTTTTTGATCATCCGATAATCCCTGAGTTATGATCCTTTAAAAATTACCTATGAAGAAGGATTATGACAATTTCTGTCAAAGCATTCTATTAGTAAACACCGAAGCAAGTTTCTAAATATTTTCTTTGCCCATTAGCAGAGCCTTCCTCTCGATAACCCAGCTAGGTAAGTGTTATGTACCTCTTTCAGTGAATCTAGCTTGCATCAGAGACGAGAACTAATTCTGGTCTAAAGACAGACCAGAAATGAAAGTCTGTAATTCTGTATATGCAGGCTTATGAATGGTTACTGTGAGATGCAATGGAATACTTTTAACATTGAAATTTAATAACCAACGAACAAGAGGGGATTTAATAATCAACAGCTGCTTTGGGGACATGTCTCAGTTGTCTCGGATGCCTCCTTTCATCTTCTGAGAACACGATCTGAAAGAAGGATGAAGGATGAAAGGAGCTGAATAGAATGGTCACCACTTTGTTCATCAAGTAACAGGAACAAATTAGTGTAAAAACAAGTAAAGAAAGAAATAAGAAAAGGAGAAGGAAGCAGACTTTTGAAAAGATGAGCTTCTAGTGCCCCCAAAACTATTGCTAAGTTGCAGCCGCCTTTCCATTCTAGTAATAAACTTTTGAATAAAAGTGTATATACATGTACGTGACATAGAGCATATACAGTCCTGAGTCCTATAAAAGTCTCACCCCACTCTTTCACAAATGCTCTTTCTACATCATCACTGATTCCATATGCTTGTAAAGCAACACTGCACCCTACTTTCTTAGCTTGAATCCAGTGTTACTCCTTAGCCCCAAATATCTTTTGAGTATTTAAAGTAATGTAGGCAAGGTAGTTCAAAATGCAGGGATCACATGGTCTCTCAGTGGACCCACAGTAGTTTTTTTGCCACTGGTATGTTACCAGCAGACTAATGTTTTTTTAATTGTCATTTTCTTCTTTACAGAAAGTACAAGAAGAGTGTGACAGCTCAGAAATTATTTCTGATCTCACTGTGGTTGTGCAGAGCTGTTGAGGGAGGCAGGAGAGAGCAAAAGCCAGCCTGGAAGACAGTCACACCTTGGCTCGATAGAATCTGGCCTGAGATGACCTATGGTCTGTGCTTGTTAACATCTACTCAGTACCCTTCTGTTACCTGACAGCGTGCACCTTGCCACATCACATTGTGTTTCTGTAACCTTTAAGAGTAGGATTCCCCCAACAACACAGTTAACACACCTTAATTATGCAGTAGCGAGGGACCTTTCAGGGCATTTTTGCAATGCTAAGAATCAAAGGGTAAATGAGTCATTGCCTATAAGATGACTTCTCACAAGAATGAACTCCTGAAACTGAGCAGGTTTGCTTTACACTGCTTCTAGGAAAAGTGCTGTGTACATTGTAAGAAAGGTTTGCGGGTGGATGCACACACAGTTTAATTTCTTTCAAAATGTACCCACATCTTACCATACGTTACTGAGTTTGCAGCTAATTGCTCAATTTAAAAAAATTGCCTTACTTAAGTACATACAACATCCTAGCAGAGGCTACACAGACACACAACCTTGGAGAATAGAACGGAGAATTCAAAATAACATCTTGAGGCAGGTGCAAAATTTTAAGGAAAAAAAAGATGCAAATTGTTTGTGTCTACCAATCGCATTCCTATATTTTAATAGAAGAACCCGATTTTTTACTCAAAGATCCCTGGTGGCACTGTGGGCTAAGCATTGGGTTACTAATCACAAGGTTGGTGGTTCAACCCAACCAGCCCTTCTGAGGGAGAAAGGTGGTGTTTTCTCCTGTCATAAAGATTTACAATCTTAGAACCCTACATAGGGAAGCTATGAGTTAGTATTGGCTTCTGGAAATTTAATGAAACACCCAAAGCATAAGTAACACATCAAGAAAAATTTTCCAATGCCAAGTAAAGTAGGAGTGTTAGTAAGAGAACTTGACCTATCATGCATAAGCATGCATATTTATATGTATAACATGCCGTTTTATCAAGGATACTCATCATGATCATTTTGAAGTTTGAAACTATACTATTGTACAAAGTTTGAGCCCCACTATAGGATAACTTAACAAAGGGGATAAGCACTTTGTTAAAGACCTGTATATTAGACATCATTTAACGATGGATACACTTGATGTCACCATGTGTCAGAATCGATATCAAGTTGACACCACTAGTATCTATTTCTATAACTATACTTATAAACCTTTTTTGTAATATATATATGAATTTATTCCAAATATATTTATGTCTATACCTTTGTCTATGTCTACGTATCAAATCAGATCCCCATCAAAATCTATGAGGATACATAGATCTCTGAAGACAACAACCAGGAAGTTTCTTTCACCATTGTATCCTAGCATTGCAGCACTACCATCATGTCTGTGGCCATCCATAATTATGATTAAACTACCAGGTCATGTAAGGTTTTGGAAACATTCATTATATAATAACATATAATTTATTGCTTTCATACCCCCCCCATTAGACTGTTAGAGTCTTGAGGCTGCAATTTATGTCATATTCACAAGTACATTCATAAGTATAGCATTTGATAAGTAAATTCTTACATATAGGAAATCTTCAAAAGAGGCTGCTCTAAGAGCCCTGGCTACTCGAGGGCATTGGTAGGCATAGGTAGTACAAAGTTATATCAGATGCAGTTGTTTTTGATCATCTGTGACCCTACTGAAAGAATGGGTTTGTACGTTAGAATAGCTTACTTAAAACCAATTTTTATGGAGTAAATTATTTTTAGTTCCTGGCTCAAATGTCACCTATTCTGTGAAATTTGGGCTACCTTCTCATTCTCTCTTCTATAAGCAGAATGAACACCCCCCCCCTTTCATTTATATGGCCCTCTAATTATTCCTCTTACACAGCATTTAGTTTATTTTATTATGACTTACTGGTGACCTCGTGGGTTGTGTGTTGGGCAGCAGTTCTCAGCCACCAGTCATTCCATGAAAGAACAATGATGGTTTCTTAATCTCATAGATTTACAATCTCAGAAACCAAGATGGGGGAGATCTGGTATGAGCTTAGCGTTTTTTGGCTTGGCAACCCTAAGTCCACTTTGTGACTGTGATGAACTTACTATTGCTCTAGAGTGAAAGAAGCTTCAATATTCGAATAAATGTTATGGAGACCCTTTTAATAAGCCTTAGGGAGCCCTGGTGGTATACTGGTTACACGCTGGCTGGCATCTGCATGGTTGGCAGTTTGAAACCAACAGCAGTTCCTCAGGAAAAAGACTGGGCTTTCCCGTAAACAGTTACAGTCTCGGAAACCCACATGGCGTCACTGTGTGTCATCATTGACTTGATGGCAGTGAGTTTGTTATTAAGCCTTAAACAGGACAAAGACAAGACGGACAAGACAGGACAAGACATCCAGCTAAAGGAGACCGTCAGCGTGAGGCTCTAACCATATGCAAAAGGTTCATGGTAACATGGTTAATCTGTGATATTAATCCCAAAGTCCTGGTTGGGAATTGAGTTATCCTAGTCACAGGCTGGACCACAGGAGTGGGAAAGGAACCATGAGTGGGATTTGTACACTGCTGCCAATTAGAAAAGCTTACAAGATTGGTTCTGGGGGCCCTCTGACCAACTCGGAAACCTGGGGCTCTGGTTCCCCCGTTTCCATCCAGTGTACACCTAGTAAAGTCCCTGAGGGTGACACTGCCCCTCCCTGAGCTGGCCAGTGAAGTCCCAGCAATCTACTCTCAAATACATTGCCTGAGAGGAAAGCATTTGACATTGCCAATCAATGGTCAGAAAAAGTCAATGGAAGCTGAATTAAATGGAGAGGCAAACTGGAGGTAGAGCTCCTGTTGTAAAATTAGCCTTTCATCAACCTAGTTCTCAGAACTTAAGCTCCAATACACTGTATTACACAGGAGTAGATTGCTTTTTGAGTCCCTTCCATTATTATATTCCTATCTCCAGCCTTAACACTAAGTTAGACACATGTTAATGTTTCCAGAAATAATTGTTTAATGGAATTACCAAAGGACCAAAGAAATACGTTCACAGGTGGTCTTTCACTGTTCACTATTAAATGATGTGATTCAAGACTTCCTATAGCTTAACAAGGGATTTTGTGTTTAGGACGTGTGTGGCTCTGAAGACACAAAAACACTCGCTCTCCTCCAGTGGATGCCCTGTAGGACCGGAAAGAACCGCTCCTGTGAGTTTCCAAGGCTAACTCTCGATGGGAATAGGAAGCCCGTCTTTCTCCCAAAGAGCAGTGTTTGCTTTCGAATTGCTGACCCTGCAGTTAGCAGCCGAGCCCTTAACCACTGTGCCCGCAGGATGCTTAGCAGAGAGAAATCAAACCAGAGAAGAGTGGAGAGAACTCAGAATTGGCACCTGCCTAAAAGGCCATCTTGTGAAAGACTGGCAGGTACAACCCTTTGTGTTCTCCTTCACCTTTCCAATCTCTGTTTTGGGTTCTCCCAAAGTGTCTTTGGAATATTGGGTTCCAAGGTATGCTAATATTCATTGCTTAAGGAAAATGTTTTATGATCAAATAACTTTAGAGACTAAAGGGCAAAATAAAACAAAACTAAGTAAAACAAAACCAAAATGAGAGTAGGGTGCTTGGATTAGGGTTTTCAAAAACTTTAATAAGCAAATGCACCCTCTGAGTTTATAGGAGAAATAAGTTACCCCAAATTTCTCAATCAGGGAAGCCTGCAATTTATTTATTTTTTATGTATATGATGTAATTGTAGTTATGGATATTTTGAAGAACAAGCAGCACATTAGAAAATATATCAATACCACTGATTTTTTTTCTACCCCTGATATTTTCATCAAATGATTCTCTGTCTCAAATTCACAACTTTGCCTGAATGACTCAGATACGGATAGACACTCAGGAACATTTCTGAAATTGGGACTAATGGCATTATAAGAGAGGACATATGAAGATTCTTCTCTAATTAAAATTTAAATGAACATATCAGCTCAAAAATAATGGCTTAATGCACAAATAAAAACCATATGTTAATGTATAAACCCAGAATCTATCAGACTTTGAAAAATTTGCATACTATTATAGTGACTATATGGCCTCCTTTTATTACTTTGTCCTTTTCATAATAAATTATTATTACTTAAGTATACCCTTTCCAAAACCAAACCAAATCCATGCTGAGTCAATTCACAGTGCTCCTAAATAGGGTTTCAGAGGCTGTAAGTCTTCACGTAGCAGATAACCTCACCTTTCTCCCAAGGAAGGGCCTACGCAGTGGCTGATAGATTTGATCCACCAACTTCCCTCGTAAGAGCAGAGGGCTTTAACTACTATGACACCCTGTCTCCTTTCTCAGAACATAGGAAACGTTAGTGACCGTATTCAGAGTCCTGCTCTGTAAACAGGAATGCATTACATATATTAGCCAAGTTCCTGTGTGATTCTGGTAACATTCCACGACACGGGGTTCTTTTTCTTTTCCTTGGCAAGAATTCACATCTTTACAAATCTGAGATTGTTTGTTATCACCCAATGCCCTACCCCAATCCTGATGGCATATTAATACAGTGAGTGAAAACATAGAAAACGATCACCTGGGTGATTTTCTAGAGATTAAAAAATATATATGGAAAAGAATGAACAAGTTACTGACTCAAAGCTAATAGTTCATCTGTTGCCCAATACGTACATGCTCGAATATGACCAAACCCACTGTCCTCAAGTGGGGTCCACCTGCTAACAGCACTGGAGGAGAGAGTAGAAGATCCCACAGCATCTCCAAGGCTGTAAACCTCACAGAAGCAGGGGATGCCACACTGGAAGGTTCAAATAGCTAAACCTTTGCTTAGCAGTTCAGTGCTTTAACCCTTTCACGAATGAATTACAAGGGGGTACCAAAAAAGAACCGGAAAAAGCTCCACTGGGTAGAAAGTTTGTAGTGCACATTTTCCCACGCTAGGCGAGCAGTGAGCATCTGGCTCTCAGTGCACTCAGTGGCATCTCCTGGGAAGGTTCTCTCTGGTCACAGTGAATTTTTTTGTAAAAGCAGTTTCACTCAAACCTCGTGTTTTTTGTTTTTTTTGTTTGTTTGTGTGATGACTGATTTAAGAGAATAGCTGTGAACTTTTGCTTCCTGCTTGGTACAAATGTTGCAGAAATTGATGTGATGTTTACACAGCTTACAAGGACAGTCCTATGGAAAAAATTCAAGTGTATGAGCGGTTTCCTCATTTCAAAAAAGGTGAAATGCACTGAGGCAAAACACTAAGGGTGTGCAACATAGCAGCAAGGGGAACAGAGCAACGAAGTCCCCAGGGAACACCAAAAATAGACTGCGGGGCCAGGGCATGACACCCCATCAGACTCAACCAGAAAACACTCCTAAAGGTCAACTAACAGACCTTGAACTATTTACAGGCTTTTTCCCCTCCTTTTTTGTTGTTGTTGGTTTTCTGTTGTTGTTTTGTTTTCCTTTGTTGCTTTGTTTTGCTCTGTCTTGTTTTTTGTACATGTTATTTTCTCTGCAGGTCTATCTAGATAAGATAGGCAGGATAAACAATCTGGAGGACAAAACAATGGGGGGATGGGAGTATGGGAGAGGGGGAGGGGGGAAAGGAAGTGGGTGTTAACAAGCCCAGGGACAAGGGAACAACAGTGTTCCAAAATGGATGGCGAGGAGGGTTTAGGAGGCCAGGTAGAGCTTGATCAAGGGCAATGTAACCAAGAGGAATTACTGAAACCCAAATGAAGGCTGAACATGATAGTGGGACAAGAGCAAAGTAAAAGAAAAGAGAGGAAAGAACTAGGAGGCAAAGGGCATTTATAGAGGTCTAAATACAGGCATGTACATATGTAAATATATTTATATATGACTATGAGGAAATAGATCTATGTGCGTATATTTATTGGTTTAGTATTAAGGTAGCAGATGGACATTGGGCCTCCATTCCAGTACTCCCTCAATTCAAGAACACTTTGTTCTATTAACCTGGCATTCCATGATGCTCACCTTCCCGACAGGATTGCTGAAGACAAAGAGGGTGCATAAGCATATGTGGTGAAGAAAGCTGATGGTGCCTGGCTATCAAAAGATATAGTATGTAGGGTCTTAAAGGCTTGAAGATAAACAAACGGCCATCTAGCTGAGAAGCAACAAGGCCTAAATGGAAGAAGCACACCAGCCTGTGTGATCATGAGGAGTCGATAGGATCAGGTATCAGGCATCAAAGAACAAAAACTCCTATCATTGTGAATGAGGGGGAGTGTGGGAGACCCAAAGCCCACTGTAGGCAACTGGACATTCCCTTACATGGGGAGGAGATGAACCAGCAGTTCGTTGGTGCAGTATAGCACCAATGAAACATACAACTTTCCTCTAGTTCTTTAATGCTTCCTCACCCACCCCCCTCACCCACTATCATGACCCCAATTCCACCTTACAAATCCGGCTAGCCCAGAGGATGTGCACTGGGACAGATCAGAGCTGGAAACAGGGAATCTGGGACAGCCAAACCCCTCAGGACCAATAATGAGAGTAGAGATATCAGAAGGGGAAGGGGAAGGTTGGGGAGAAAGGGTGAACCAATCACAATGATCTACATATAACCCCCTCCCTGGGGATAGAAAAGTGGGTGAAGGGAGACATCCCACAGAAAAGTGGGTGAAGGGAGACATCAGACAGTGTAAGACATGAAAAAATAATAATAATTTATAAATTATCAAAGGTCCGTGAGGGAGGAAGGAGAGAGGAGAGAGGGGGAAAATGAGGAGCTGATACCAAAGGCTCAAGTAGAAAGAAAATGTTTTGAGAATCTCAATGAGGATGGCAACAAATGTACAAATGTGCTTGCCACAATAGATGGATGGATGGATTGCGATGAGTTGTATGAGCCCCCAATAAAATGATTTTTTAAAAAAGGTGAAACATCGATTGATGACAAACCTCATTCTGCATGTTGGTCAACTTCCTGAAAGGGTAAAAATAAGGCCTGATTTGTGGCAGATGGGGGACTGGTGTTGCCACAAAAACAATGCACCTGCTTACACAGCCATCTCAGCATGCCTCTCTTGTTCTACGCACCTTTCTCACCTGATCTATCTCCGTGTGACTTCTTTTTGTTTCTGTGAATGAAGAGGGACATAAAAGGACATTGATTTGATGACTTAAAAGAGGAGAAGAAAAAAACAAGGGAAGTGTTGTCAGCCTTCCAGATAGATGAGTTTGAAAAATGGTTCAAATAATGGAATCACATATTTGACAAATGTATTAAGTGTAATGGAGAGCACTTTGAAGGTGACAAGCTTATTTTGTAAAAACATAACTTTGAAAAAAAATTCTGTTTTGAGGGGTACCTCCTCATATTTTTTGCTTTGTTTTTTGTTGATCCCTCCAATGCCTTTTCAGTAATGCTGAAATAAAGGGAAGACCTCTTTTTTGTTTGTTTGAGGTAATATAGATAATAATATATTATATTTATATAATATAATTATTATATATATAATATAATAATTGTATCCATACAGTTATATGGGATGTATACGAGGGAGCTTCAAAAAGTTCATGAGAAAATGTCATTATCTTTCCATTCCATTTTTCCAAGAACTGTTTGAAACCCCTTCCTGCATCCAGTGGATTCTGGTAGGAGAATTAGTGGAATGAGGCATATTTCTTCAAAATCAGGCAGTTAAATTGGTCCCTACCAGATGGTAGGGTGTACTACAGCTCTTATAGTAGCTTCTCAAGAAAACTCAAAAGCAACAGCAAAAACAAAACCCAAACAACTTGCCATTGAGTCCGTGCTGACTCATAATGACCCTGGAGGGCCAAGCAGGACTGCCTCTGTGGGTTTCTGTGACTATAAATCTTTACAGGAGACTAAGTCTCATCTTTCCCCAATGGATTGGTGATAGTTTTGAACTGCTGACCTTGAGGTTAGCAGCCTAAATCTTAATACCCAAATGCCAGAGGCTGAAAATGTTGGTTGGCAATATATGTCCCACAAGTAATAAAATGATTAACTAATACACCTCCAGGGTTTCTTTGAATCTAGCACTCTTTCAAATGTACTGAGAATCTCAAATGAGTTCAATTGTTAACTCATGAATAAGAGTCTCTTTCAAAATAAAGTTTACCTTCTCCTTAGCTGCTTAATGTTATAAAAGAAAAATAATCATTGTTTTTAAATGTCTTATAGCTAGAAATACAACGACATTATGAAATGCATAAAACAGTATCATACCTCAAATTCAAAATTAAATGAATAATCTTGAAATGGATATATTTATATTTGGTCATGCACATTGCTGAATTTCTTCAGGCTTGCAAAACACCTATAGTGTGTAAAATTTAGTCAATTTTGAGTTCCAAAATACACAGCTCTTTTTTTTTTTTTTTTTAAGGAAACTTACAAACTGTAGTGGTCGGCCTGTGTATTGATGAGTCGAAACCACTCCAGCTCTCAATGAGAAGGCAGAGCTGTTTACATCCACAGCTGGAATGGATCTGCTGCTAGCACAATGGGAGGCAGCAGCTGCAGGGAGCCTAAATTGTGCAATTGATTTGATTTTGCAAAGCAAACACATTTTTCATATTATGATTTAGCTTGCTAATTAGGCCTTGCATAATCAAAGGAACTTTGGAAGAAAATAATTCTGGATTAAACTCACTGTCTATACCTTCTGAAAGCTCTTTATAACATTTTCCACCTTTGCAAGATGGAGTTTATCTTAAACCAAATGTCTCAAACAACAAAACAAAGCTCCATTGGGCGATTGTTTCTTGTGTCCAACTCCTATTACAACTTAATAAATGGAAATGCCAAAAAGAACATCAAGCAGTCCAAGACACCTGAGTCTCAGGAGCTATACAAAAAATAGCATCACACTGTTCTCTCTCATTTAGTCAAGCATCAGCCAACAATTTTTCTGCAAACAGCCATAGCAAATATTTTATATTTTGTGTTGTTGTGGTCTACACAGTCTATGTGGCAACTAGTCAATTCCATCTTCTAACAGGAAATTACCTACAGGAAATAAACAAATGAATGTGTCCGTGTGCAAGAAATCTTTATGTTACAAACACAGAGAGTACACCGGATTTACCAGGTTTATTTACTTCTCAGAAAATGAACACTTAATGATATCTCATAGTTGGTGGTATATGTGACTTTACACCAGGATAAGTGAAAAAACCAAAACAACTATTGCTACTGGGCTTCCAATCATACATGCACAGACTGACTCTAATCAAATGTGTTCAGACATGTCTCTGCAATCAGTACATGGCTGGAGACAAGTTCTCTCAACGCACTTGTCGTAGTCTTTTAGGCTGCCCCCAAAAGAAAGGATCAGTCAAAATTGTGCTTTCCAAGAGCACCTGACGGGCCCGTGAACTCAAGGCAAAGTCTCACAAGGTGATGGCAACTGCATATTGGGATTCCAACAGAGCAGTCCTGGTGGACGGTCTCAAATGACGTGAGGTGATCATCGAGGCGTATTAGGACACATTTTAAGACAATTGAAGCCTTCTTTAGTGAAAAGACCAGACAGTTGTATCAGAGAAAAACAATGTTCCAGATCAGACAATGAACCTGTTTATTCTTCAAGGGTGACAAGGGCTGCCTTTCACACCATCACTCCTCCAGCCCTAATCTTGGCCCTTCTGTTTGCTTTTTGAAAGACCGTTTCTTTCTAGTACTCAACGTTGAAGAAGAAACACAAGTCAAGTCTCTCAAGAGTGCCTAAAGTGACGTTTCAGTGGAAGAGCACCCAATTCCTTGGGGAAGGCTTAGAGAAGAAACACTGACCAAAAAAAATGTGTAGAATTTCAGGGCAGAAAAACATAGAAAATGGGGCAGGTGGGGTGAGGAAGAAAAGTATAGACTGAGAAATACCAAATAAAACAACAGTTTCACATTTTGGTATATTTGTTTAATTTTGATTTTGTACCAATATTTTGTGACTTATCCATCCTCATATCACCAAGTCAACACTGCGGCATGCTATTTAACATCCCATATATGTTATACATAAAGAAAAACTACATGAGGGCTTCAAAAAGTTTTCAGAAAATGGAACTAAAGCAAAATGAAAAATTTCCACACGAGTTTGAAGCCCTTTCATATATAGAAGACTAGGTATGTATATTTTCATATACATATGTATACATGGCAAGAGAGAGTAGATACAGAATACAGTTTTAACAATATTTGTTGATAGAAAAATAGAAAGTATTAGAAACAAGCTAAGCCATGGATAATAATGGAACAAGAGCAATTTTATTAGTAAATTCATGAACTATATATATGTTTACAATTTACATATGTGTGTGCTTAATAAATCAATCAACATATATGTGTTAAGTACTTGTGTGTGCTAATAACTTACCAAGGCTGTAAATATTTAAGAAAACAAACTGTTAAGTCTTTTCCCCAAGTTACCAGCCAAGCACTTAACCACAATACCACCATGGTCTCTTACCTGTAGAAAAATTAGTATCACTATTTTGTATGCATATAATATTATAATAACCAGGGGTGATAAATACATATATAAATATGTGTATATATGTATATTTTGTATATTATAATTTGTTTATTGATATATAAACAATAACTCAAGTTGATATATAAATAAAAGATTAAATTGCAATATAAGCAAGTATACATAGATATTCATATATATCTATATCACATATATCTATACCCCTTGGTTAGTAAAAGATTAACATATATAATAATAGTCCAAGAATGCCGTTAACATTGTGAAGGAGAAGATTATAATTGTGCGCAGTGTTGAGAAATAAAGACTTAAAATAAAATTTTGATAAAAATGAATTTTGAAAGAATTTGAAATTTGAGTAACATTGTTTAGAGTTATACTGGTGGGAGGAAGACATTACTTTAGATGGTGTAGAACTCTAAGCCCAGTTACGGGTAGGGTATTGCAAGGTGGTTTAATATGAGAGATAATTTAAAAAGTATATTGGGGCCATATTAGATATAGAGATTTGAGTAGCAGATTAAAAATAACCCTTCAACTTTATTCTGTAACCAATGTCATCCCAGCTGTTTACCAGATTAAACTCCTTTCAAGGTGATGAATCCGGCAGGAATTGTAGAATGTGACAGATTCAGAAGGGAACAGAGAGTGGTTGGAAGGTGGTTTCAAGATGAGTTGAAAATGATGAAAATGGTGTGGTAGCCAGGCCAGTAGAAAGGAAAGTCTGTATTACTGCAGTAGACTGAAGGCCCTAACACAGCACTTGGCACTGCCCTGACACAAAGTTACTGCTGCAGGTGGGCAATATATGAGGCACTGGCAATTTTACTTGCATTCATGTTTTCTTTTTTTTTCCTTACCCACTTCTCCCACCTGCATGCCCACAGCATCCTATGACTGCTATCACTAAATCAACTCCATTTCAGAGTGACTCCCCATAAGGGTTTTGAAGCTGCAAATCTTTACAGCAGCATAAAGTTTCATCTTTCTCTTGCCGATCGGCTGGTGGATTTGAACCACGGACCATGCTGTTAGTAATCCAACGCTAATTTCACCTCATGATCAACCAACATATTGTGCTGACTCACAGCAATCCTATAGGGTAGAGTAGAATTTCTCCTTTCAAATTCTTAGACTTTAATCAACAGAAGCAGACAACCTTGTACTTCTATATTATTGGCTATAGAGGGACAGATACTGGAAGAATAAGGCATCACTAAATGTGTAAGGAAAAATAACCCAAACAGTAACAACCTTAAATCAAACAACTTTAAGAAATGATAAGATTCACACTTGTACACTTTTTTAAGCTTGTCTTTCAACAGTTTCATTGGCACATAATTTACATATCATAGAATTGAACCGTTCAGCCACTCAAACACATCAAGGGGCAATTGTACAATCACCACCTCAGCCATCCTAGAGCATCCCACGCCCCGCACACATGGTTGATTGCCTCCCAAAGGGAGCCGTTCCATCATGATCTGCTCCAGTGCTCCCTCCCCACTCCCACCTTCATCATTTACTCTCTGTCTCCCATCCCCCTCCCTTATATTCCCTATAACACCTTGCATCAGTTATCATCATTGTACATCCACTCCTCCTGCCCTTCACAGCTGGGAAACCCCACAGAAAACAATGAAAAACAAATTGCACTAAGGTGATAAGGATAAGATCACAGTATAAAGGCAAAAATATAAACAATTTCACAAGTGGCAGAAGGCCGCCATCAACATTCAAGAAGCCAGGGAAGAAGTTTTGTCATGGAACATTGAATAGATACTTGCCCCCCGAACAAATCTAGGACGTGTCTATACGGAGGTCAACTGGCCAAGTATCAAGTTCTATCCACTATAAAATTTTTAAAGATTCAACAAAGCTAGACTTGTTGAGTTTTCTTAATTTTACTGTATGTACTGCAAGGAGCCCTGGTGCTATAGTGGTTAGGCATTGGGTTGGTACCCACGTGGTCAGCAGTTTGAAACCACTAGCAGTTGCACCGGAGAAAGGCTGGGCTTTCTATCCTATAAGCAGTTACAGTCTCAGAAACCGACAGGGAGCCGCTATGGGTCAACACCGACTCAATGGTAGTGAGAAGGTATGCACTGTATCTTCTGCATGGACAATGTTTCTGGTCTTTCTTCCCTAGCGAGGCTCACTCTTTGGCCATCCATGTCATTCAGACCTTCGCCCTCTCTCCAAACCATCTGAGCAATTTTCTTAACCATTTTCCACAGCTACTTTCTATCCTGTCATCCTACTTTATTTTTTCACAAGTCATATCAGTATATAAAATTTTTATGTGTTTACTTTTCCATGGTCTTTGGAAATAAATTTTTTTAAAAATGGGGAGTTTGCCTTTCTTGGTCACTACTGTGTTTCTGGTGTCTAAAGTAGGACTTAAGCCATGGTAAGGACTAAATAACTAGTATGTAAGTGAATAAACAATTTAAAAATAATCCTGTGAATAGAATTAACCTTTGGCTATCACTACTACTAAATTAGGCCCTAATCACATCAGAGATATATTAATGCAAACATCTTCTATTTATGTTGACTTTCCAACATCTCATTTTACTAAAATGCTGTTCTGATAACACCAACCTGTATAGGTGGACACCACCCCGCCTTTGTGTGAGACCAACTGAAACATCCCAGCCAGAATTTCAAAGCTCTCCAGAATTTCACTCCATTTCAACTATGTTATTTTCTAAGACTGCAAAATACCTTTGTTCTTCTCAATCCAGCGTCTTTCTTGACTATTGCTTGCAAGCTTACAGCTCGTGATGTCTGTGCTTGCGCGTGTCCTGTTCCCAAGACACACACGATATTCTCATTCACAGGCATGCGTCAGAATCATGTCAAGCCATCAAACTGCCCACCCTTCACCTGTCAGTGTTTCGTCTTGTTTGTTGGTTAGACTGAGAGCTACGCCAGCAGTATTGCAAATACCAGCAGGCTCACCAGTGGTGGACAGCGTTCTAAGCTGTCCAGATGAAGAGAGACTCAGAAGAAGAAAGAGATGGTCTACTACTGAAAAGTTAGCCACTGAAAATATTGTAACCAGTAGGGAAACATGGCATAGTTCAGAAGATGAGCTCTGTAGGCTGGAGGACACTCAAAATTCAACTAAGGAAGATCCACATTGCAAAGTAAAGTGGATCTTAATGACATGGATGGAGCAAAGCTTTCAGGACCTTCATTTGCTGATATTGTGAGACTTGAAATGAGAAGATATGGCTGCAAACATCCACTAATGATCAGAATATATGATTATGAAGTATGAATCCAGAAACAGGAAACCATTAAATGAAAATGGAACATAAAACTTGATCAGGAAACTACTCACACTGGCCATTTTCAACCAAACATGTGATCTACTATGCTCAAAATTAAAAACTGAAGTGTAATAGCATCACGTTAAATGTGCAAAAGAACATTTCAAGATCTTTGTACAGCACTTTCAGTAACAGAATAAAATCCATACATCTACAAGGAAGACCAGTTAATATAACTGTTTTCAAATTTACATGCCAACTCAATATTGCAAAGATGAGAAACTATAGGATTTTCACTAACTTCTGCAATCTAAAATTGATCAAACCCGCAATCAAAATGCATTGATCACTGGTGACTAAAATGTGAAAATTTAAACAGAGAATAAGCAATTACAATGGGAAGATATGATCTTTGGGATAGAAACAGTGCTGGTGATTACATGATTCATTGCCATTTCCTTTGTTCAACAACATATATGCTGAGTGTCATATTTAAGGTTTTTTGTCAACTTGGCTGGGCAAGATTCTGTGGTTTGACTGTAAAGATTGAGTAATCCCCCACAATGAGATCTAATATAATGTAATCAGCTCCATGGTAAAACTTGCTGTGAACAGCCAATAGATTGAAAGGTTTCCTTGGGACTACGACCTCTCTCCACTATATGTAGCTACTTAGGGAAAACTTGCCTGTGTTTTACTGGATCTAGATCCAGTAGATCTAGATCCTGCATCTGGCTCATCATCTGGTTCTTTGGATTCAAATCAGCGGCCTGCTGGATTGCCTGGGCATTAGCTGCAGTCTGGGTCAGTGGCAGCAGGTAGGGGTTAACTATATCTTTAGTTTGGTGCTCACCCTGTCAAAGACGTTTGTTTAAAGTTTTCTCATTTTAGTCGTTTTTTATAACAATGTCTCAATTACTAAGAGTACTAAGAGTGGTAGTAACAGTGCCTTTTTTTATTACTAGGAAAGATATGGCTGCCAACTTCCTCTGTCTAACTTATTTGTCTCAATTTGTCCCATAGTTTGTGTTTGCTTGTATTTCCTACATAGATGCTTTGAAAGAAAATGGCATGACATCCCTGACATACCTGCATACAATGAGTTTAATTCCTCTCTTGCATCACCACCTAAAATACTTACTATCAGCAATTCAATGCAATAGGGCATGCTGTACGTAAGTGCTTTCATTGATATAATGACCAGGGATGATTGAACTGTATGCCATTAATTCTGTTTTTATGGAAAGCTTTGGGCCTTTAGAGTATTTCTTTAAAGAGCTATGAATCTAGACTCTTCTTGACAACAAACATTCTTCAAATCTAATGTTTGTAAATGAAATATCTGTACTTGTGTTCGACAGCTTTTTAGGAAACACTGTACTTTCTCTTTCACAGGACATTGTGATTCTGGGAAATATACATATAAGAATAGAAATATAAAGACGAAACAACCACGTACCAGAGTACTTCAGAAGGAATTCAGCCAACATTTTCTGTGGATGTGTAACTAAAGATGAGGGCATTGATGAGTCAGTTACAAAAGAGACTTCAGAGAGTTCATGAAAAAATTCCAGAATGTTTCAATTCTATCTTCCATGATCTTTTTAAAGCTGCATTGCACATATGACAATATAGGTGTGGTAATTATATAATCTTCTGTCAACTTGAGCAAACAGGTGGAGTCTGTTAATCAGGTCATAGACAATGAGGCTTCTGTGTGGACATGGCCTTCACCTGAGGATTCTGGGAATTACTGTTTTCCTCCCTGGAGGTGGGAAACACTCTCTCTGCTTTGTCTTCCTGCTGACAAGACACGTGGGGCTACGCTGATGGAACCAGAGCCCTGGAGTTGGAGGAGCCATGTGGAGACCCACACCAGTGCTGAGATGCTTCCACCAACACTGTATCCACAAGATTTTCCACCCACCGGCCTGTGATTTTCCTGAATCTGGCATCATTGCATGTGTTGCGTCAGTCTGAAGAGGAAGTTATAGACTGGTATTGGACACATGGGCTAATCTCAGACTTATGGACTCGATCTGGACTGAACTGGAATGTTTTCTTATTATACAATTACTCTTTATATAAAGCTCTTTCTTATACACATGAGTGCTTATGAATTTGTTTCTCTAGTCAACCCAGACTAGCATAATAGGAGAGGAAATTTACATATTTAAACAGATCCCTTCCCATTTTAAGCATGCATACTCTGAAAAATTGCAAACAAAAGAAAATATACAAATGATCTAATTTGTGCACTTCCAAGTTGAAGTATACAATTTAGGGTCTCTATGGACCTCTCTTATTTCCTGACCTCCTTTACCTTTAGAGGGAATTGCTAACCTAGATTTTTTTATATCTACAATTCTTAATTTTTAGGTATTCTTTACTGTACTAACCCAAAGTAAAGGATTTTTTAATTCTTTGCATGCTGTATCTGTGTCAATGTATGTAAATTTAGATCATTTATTTTCAGTGCACTATATTACAGTATAACAAAGGAACAGCGGTAGTTTATTTATTTATTTATTTATTT